>NC_090449.1:160230422-160830422 GCF_031143425.1 Pleurodeles waltl
ACGCCCAATAAGCAGATTTTTATTACTCAACTTCCTAGTCGGTGGTCTAGCATACACTCAATGTTCCTCTAAATTCCCACTGTATGCCATGCATCTGCAAAGGACTTCACCAAAGGGACAGACATTGGAAATTTCCAGTGTTAGAGGGAGAACAGACAAGGAGACTTCTCTGTACTTAAATGTTATGGTCATGTGCGGCCCAACTATGGAGATCTGAGGTGAAGAAAAATGTGATCATTGTGCCAACATTCAGTGCCATGTACAATTTCCACTCAAGACAAAAAACTGTTCGTATTTAAAAAGCAGACATGTTTTGAAATAGTCTGATGGAAATGGACAGCACCAAAAAAGAAAAAACTCCGGAACATAGTTTACAAGTCAAGAATAGCATTGAATATTTTGAAGCAGGTTGCTGCCCTCAGCCACTGGAGAATAGGCAACTGGTATGAGTGAATGCAAAGACGGCATGGTCAGCTGCATATGTGGAGGACTGAAAAGGCAACTTTGCATATTCTGTAGAAGCAGTATCTCAAGGTGAGCTAGGAGACACGGATGTAGAAAAGAAAAACAAACCTAATAAATATACCCAAAACAATGATAAGAGAGCTAAGAGGACCATCTACAGAGATAGTAATCCATGATTCAGGCAAAACGAATACAGAGTTGGCCATCTGTGGGATCCCGCTCCGATTTAAAAATGTCTAAATAAACTGGAGCACCAACACGTGTTCATGGATTACTAATGTGTTTAAACATTTGAGAACTCTAATGAGATCCTGTGTTGGAGAGAAATGCACTTTAAAGTAACAAAGTACAACCAGTGACTGGTCATCCACGCAATCCCCAGTTTCTCAAAAGGGTGCCTGCTTAAAATCAACAAAGTAAGCAGAACAGGTCAGAAGGAAGGCATTTCTAGTACAATCTCAAACAAATTTAAGGAAACAGAGAAGCAGCGGTATTTAAAAGATGAAGACGCTTGTTAATCTGTTTTATCTCCTCAATCCTCTACTCAGTGTAAAATTTGTTTGACACACCTAAACGTGCATGCCTTAGGAGCGAGAGTCCAACTACAACAATGTACTAAGTGAGACTGCTGCGACTAGGCCAATCCTACAAGTCGCAACTGTTGGCCCAGCTCTCCCGGTTCACAAGCAGTACCTCACCAAAAAACCAAACAGCAAATGGTGATTTCTGGCAGCCTTTACACATGGACATAAGTGTGCGACATCTGAGGGGAGTCGTGGTGAAACGGAGATTTTTCTCACGTTAGTAATAAGTCTCAGTCACACACAAGCAGTAAAGGAAATGCAGTAAGGTTTTCAATAGGTTTAGCAAACAGACTGCAATCTACTGTAAAATGCAAGAACTGCAATGATTAGAATACTACACAATGCAAGAAACAGATATGTAAAGATGAGCAGTGCATACAAAGACCCCCCCACTCCTTCTTGCAAGAAACATGAAATGTAAAATATCCCTAAAACCTTACAATGGAGACCCTAATTTGTAACCTGACGAGAGGTAGGTGTGATAAACCTAATCTGCCAGCACCAGGTGCATGAGATGCACCCCCTTCCCCCAACCCTTGTTACCCTGGAATAAGGACTCTATATCAGACTGTGGTGGCACGAAGGCTGGGTCTGCAACAAAGCGACGTGTAGCATAGATGGCGTCAATAGCATCTGGTAGGAATCCCTCCGATAACCTTGTATGCGTGAGATGTATTTATACAGATCTTGTAGGACCCCTGACACAGGTATGTTCTCAAACAATAGATAAGATGCATGCTTGCGGTGGCAATTATCTAAACAATTCCCTTCAAAAGTACGTTATCTTCCTGTCACACATAAGTGAGAAAGGGACATGATGTGAATATATGTATCGCGCTTAACTTTGCTGCTGATAGTGACACCATCACAGAGTGGCACTAATAATGTAAAATCAAAACATAACAGCTGTTTTGAAAAAAATAATTAAATAAATAGGCTAAGACAGAGGAAGCTAAGTAGGTTAGAAGTCACTAGGTGACGGAGGCACATCGCTTCAAGCCAGATGGCTAAGCTAAACTGATTTCCATTAAAACTAAATAGGATCCACTACAACATGTACAACAGATCCTATCTTGCAAATAATGCAGATGACTTAAAAAGTCAGTATTTCTATTCAGAAATGATCTAAATACCCCCACACAACGTTCAATGAGAGACTATTAGTTTCCTATATGCCATTAACCTAATTTTGATGGTCTTCACTGCACCGCTATCCAACACATTTATAACGTATGGGTTTTCTGTAAACTGCAGCAATACAATTCATGCTACTTCCTTCACCAAGGGCCAAAACTCATTATACCCTGGTGGATTCCACGTTCTTTTTGAGGCAAACCAGAAGGGCACTACTCAGTCATTACCTCGATGAATGAAATGGGCAACTTTCTTGAAATCTTCTTCAAGGATTCCCCGCGAGGTCAGAGCTGGCGATCCAAATCTCAGCCCGCTGGGACGCAATGCACTTTTGTCACCTGCAGAAAAATGAAGTACACAAGTAAAATCTTGCATTGATTAGGAAAAAATGTCAAGGTGGAAATGACAAAAAAATTATAAATAAAGTAAACAGCCCTGTGCTCCACAGGTAACGAAGTCAGGCAAAGTTTAACCCCAATAAAGACGGCGTAAGGGATCAGTAATCAAAAGATATAGTTAAGAGAAGGCACAAGACACATCTGTAGGGTTTTTAAAAAAAAAAAAAATGCTGTGCGATGGCATGTATGTGAACGAAGAGTGGACCTCTGTACTTTGGTCAGGAGACAGCAGAACAGAGAACATAGTCAACTTGGTAGACTTCACCATCACAAAAGCAGCAATTATGGGCTTATATGGCCTACAAGCATTTAGGGCCTGATTACAACTTTGGAGGACTGTGTTAATCTGTCCCAAATGTGATGGATATACCACTATGGAACTCGTAATACGGTGGGCAGGATAGCCGTCACATTTGGGACGGATTAACACTGTCCTCCAAAGTTGTAATCAGGCCCTTAATGTTGATTCCTTTAGGAATATATATTTTATAATCAGATGTTCAGAATACATTGTTTTATCTTAGAAGATGGTAAAAAGCGAAGATCTTACATTGACTTTTTACATAACCATGACTGTTGAAGAAATGGTACCAATTTCCATCAACTGCCTAGAATTTCAGTATAAGGTGGTGCAGAGAAGTGTAATTTCTACTCCATATCAGTCCGATAAATTATTTGATGAGTACTAAATAATGCAGAAATTGTGATGGGTAGTTTGCCACAGTCTCCAGAATTGTTAGATTTATACAACAAAACAGAAGCCTTCGCCTTGTACACGTGAATAAAGTTTAGTTATTAGCTAAAGAAGAATCAAGGATTGTAAGGATAGTCTTTTACCAGGTAGTAATACCAACACAAAGGCTCTTTTAACACTATGTGACAAAGGTTTGTTTTTTGCTGTTTTAGAAAGGAGCAACACTAAATTAGCAAACTGAAATAAAATAAAATGTAAAAAACATCTATTGTTAGATTCTAGAACATTGGTTTCACAATTCAAAACTTTTATCTATCCTCTGAGGCACCAGATGGCTTTTGACGAATAAGGATGAGAAATATTTGAAGGCCGAAGAGAGAGATCAGGGTAGAGCAAAGAAATCTGAAACTCTTCTGTACCTGGTCTGGCATTAAATGTTCTATTAGAATAAGATCATTCAATTGCCTACAAATAGTAATAAAATATCAATCGTTCAATTATTCTACAAATCAGCAACCCGTGGTGAATGTATATAGTAAGTTAGAGGAGTGTGGGACTCAATTGCAGATTGGTTACAAAAAGCAGGATAAACCACTGATAAGCCTAGGGGTAGTTATAAAAAACATGCCAATTGTATAAAAGCTATATAAAAGTAACGTGGAAGGTTTGGAAAAAAAAAAAAAAAAAAAGCATGAAGAAATAATCTCCGTTTTGTGAAAACATAAGAGACAGAGAGGCAAATACAGGATTACTTTCACGGCACACATAACCTATTTAGCAATTATGTCTTGGCTAATTGGCAGGCAGAAATATTAATGGCTCATTTAGTACCGTTACACATACCACAAGGTCAGGACAAATCTAGTAGAATTTTGTTTCTTTTCGAGCGTTTTTATGCAAGAGAAAGTTTTTGTTCAGGACAAATCAAAAATCAATCTCAAACCTCTTTCACTATTAGATCAGGCTTTTCCCGGTAAAATAACACTACTGATGTAACTGCTGAATATATTTTATGACAAGGGTGGAACTGTGAGAATAATTTTTTTAGATGTTATTATTCTATATGACTTGCAAACGTGCTATCTTTCGCTTAATTCCCAATACTAGCACATGCCAGCAGATCCTTGAGAATCTGAAGGAAAAATAAGCAAAAACCTTTGATAGGCTCACAGATACCTTTGACTACACTCAATCTTTTTCTGCAGATTGAATCTCTCTTCTTTTTGTCCTCTTTAGTATAAGGGATAAAGCTCATGGGAGTATGCCAAAGGTTGGTTTGGGGGCCTGTGATGAGGAGGTTTCCCAATGTGGGAGGGTGGGGCGCTTGATTTAGAGTTATAGGGAGGTGGAGGGCTAGGCAGGGCACTTCGGCAAAATGAAATGAGGGTTTGAGTAATTAGTGTGCTGGCTGTCTTTTATTCTGATTTTCAAGACATTTTGATTTTATTGGATGCTATAAAGGCATTCATGAGAGAATAGGCCCAAAGAAAACTCTGAAGGCACGGATACCTACGCTGGAAAATATGGGTATGTATATATATTATATACTGGGTTGACTGATTCGTATAAGGATGATCCTACTTTTCCCTTGATTAGGCTTAAGTTAACATTTCTGTCCTAACACAATTGTTAATAAACATTTTTTTCTATTTAATGGTACTAATTTTATCCATCTTGGAAGAACGGAAGACTGAGTTGACCTGCCATGATTCAAACATGTGAGCATGAAGTCAAACATATTCACAGAGCGGATGCTTTAGTCCACTGAGCCTCAAGACACAATTCACCCAGTTGCTTATACTTCTTTTTTTCCTGCATATACTTCTTGTACTACTCTCTTCCCAACCATATTACTTCCAATATGAGGCCATTCACTCTAAGCTACAGGACCTACTACAAATACAATAGGGATCACCAAGGTCTTGGCTTTCTACATATATTCATCTCAGCCACGTTGCTATACTGCCGATTTTATCCAACACATCTAAATAGATAAAAGAGATATGACTAAATGGCTAAGCTGGCGTTCAAAGAACCCAGACGTGAATTTTATAGCAAGACAGGAGGCTTATATTATGCATCTTTGTCTACTAGTAATTGTGGGTATGTTCAGTGTAATGTGAGCATGTGCAATATAAGAATTAAAAATCTTGGTGGAAGGATCTAATTATGCATACAGACCCTCCTCCAAATCACATCTCGTGTGTTTCTCCTTATGCGCGATAGTCCAGCTGCATCAGAATGCGCTTCTGTTAGGAACTCTTCTGAGCTCAGTTTTCACTGCAACACAACTATTCATTATGTGACGCTTCCCCCATTCAGATTCTGAAGGTACCAGAGAAGGAAAAGGGCTAGGTTTTTTTTTATTTTTTAAACTCGAACACATTAATGTATGTATGGCCTAAAAAAGGGCCCAACGAACAGCTTCCCTGATAAGGTGCATATTCGGTCTATTTCAGGAATGCACTGCGAATTTTTTTTGGGGGGGGGGGATGTTTTCTTACTGGCAAATCAGAATAGTGTGGTTAGACAAAGGAGGCACTGTTCACCAGCCTCATCTTTAAGGATGGCTACTAGGTCATTTGTTCGGCAGCTGCCTTCCAGACATCTTAGTCACTCGTCATCTTGTGACCAAACTCATGAAGGCTAACAAAGACCACGCTTGTAGTGACTGATCGCAAGGGTCCAGGCCAATCACTTGTAACCTCCCCCCACCCAATAATTGTAGCCTTTAGGAGTAGCCAATTTCCGTGCCGCCACTTGCAACCCACGTGAACTGCTTCAGTGACACTTAAATATAATCCTTTGGGCTACTGATTTAATAGGAATGCTTTTAGTTGTTACAAGTTTAATAACTGTGTGGGACTTGTCAATCACTGTTCAGTAAGATGCTGCAGCCTCGCGTTTTCAAACTAGATAGAATAAATGGATGTGGTTGAAGGGCAGGGTGTAATAACTCAATGAAATATTGTAGACGTCCTCACTGGGAGCAGCATGAGAAGTCACTTCTGTTAACTCATCGTTTAAATTTGGTAAAATGACAATGAATGTAGCGGAATAAACACACGCATTAGATCATGACAATAGTAGGACCTTCGTGGTAGGCCTTGTAAGGAGGCAAAGTGGTGGGTTTTCCTCAGTAAAAATCGTCGTATCCCACCGATATTTTTATAACTTATTAGCAACAGCTACTGGTCAAAGGCAAGCATGAATCTGATCAGTAATTACCAAACCTTTAGAAAGTATGAGCTATAGCGCATTGGCACATTTCCAATCTCGATTTTTCAGTAAAAGCTACACCATTTGGCATACCATTTTTTGTGTGACATGTTTCCAACCTGAAGTAAGAATGCAAGCACAAAGGACTGTGAAGTGACAAAAGATATATTTCACTACTTTATGGTTACAGTTGTCTGGTCTATGCACGCATCTGCCAAAGATATAGTAGGATACTTACTACAATTGCAAAAGTCAAAGCTAGCTTTCTCTCCAATAAAAATACATCTAACCGCAATTTCAGCTTACCTGCAAATTACGCACTCAACTTCATTATTTAGGATACCAGTCATAAAAGCATTTATGGAAGGCCTAAAGAGAATTATACCACCACGAACACCACCAGTTCCTTCATGGAACCTCAACATTGTCTTAACACGACTCATGGGTCCACCTTTTGAGCCCATGCACTCTTGTGAAATGCAATATTTAACATGGAAAGTTGCATTTCTGATTGCCATCACATCTCTAAGAAGAGTGAGTGAAATTCAAGCATTTACCATACAAGAACCTTTTATTCAAATACACAAGCATAAAGTAGTTCTACGAACAAATCCAAATTTTTTACCAAAAGTGATCTCACCGTTCCACTTGAATCAAATCGTAGAATTACCAGTGTTCTTCCCACAGCCAGATTCTGTAGCTGAAAGAGCACTGCATACATTAGACATCAAAAGAGCACTAATGTACTACATTGACAGAACAAAACTAATTCGAAAAACAAAACAACTATTTATTGCTTTCCAAAAACCTCATACAGGGAGTCCAATTTCTAAACAAGGCATTGCTAGATGAATAGTTAAGTGTATTCAAACCTGCTATCTTAAAGCAAAGAGAGAGCTGCCTATTACACCAAAGGCACACTCAACCAGGAAAAAAAAAAAAAAAAAAAGGTGCTACCATGGCCTTTCTAGGAAATATTCCAATGAACGAAATATGTAAGGCTGCAACATGGTCTGCGCCTCATACATTTACCAAACACTACTGTGTAGATGTGTTAACGGCACAACAAGCCACAGTAGGTCAAGCAGTACTACGAACATTATTTCAAACAACTTCAACTCCTACAGGCTGAACCACCGCTTTTGGGGAGATAACTGCTTACTAGTCTATGCACAGCATGTGTATCTGCAGCTACACATGCCATTGAACGGAAAATGTCACTTACCCAGTGTACATCTGTTCGTGGCATTAGTCGCTGCAGATTCACATGCGCCCACCCGCCTCCCTGGGAGCCTGTAGCCGTTTAGAAGTTGATCTTGAACATTTGTAAATATATTACTTTAAACTTCATTATGTACATACGTATTCACTCCATTGCATGGGCACTATTACTAGCATACACAACTCCTACCTCACCCTGTGCGGGGAAAACAATCTAAGATGGAGTCGACGCCCATGCGCAATAGAGTCGAAATGGGAGGAGTCCCTCGGTCTCGTGACTCGAAAAAAAGACTTCTTCAAAGAAAAACAACTTGTAACACTCCGAGCCCAACACCAGATGGCGGGATGTGCACAGCATGTGTATCTGCAGCTACACATGCCATCGAACATATATATATATATATATATATATACATACATACACACACACACACACACACACACACACCCCCCCCCCCCCCCTACCTATGTACAAATGTTGTTAACTTAAACAACTACAGGCTGCCGGGGAGGTGGGAGGGTGCATGTGAATCGGAAGCTGAACATACCACGAAGAGATGTACACTGGGTAAGTGACATTTTGCGTTCAATGGCATGTGTAGTTGCAGATACACATGCTGTGCATAGACTACAAAGCAGTTCGTCCTCCCATAAAATCGGTGGTTAGCCTGTAGAAGTTGAAGTTGTTTGAAATAATGTTCTGAGTATAGCTTGACCTACTGTGGCTTGCTAAAATAGTGTTTAGTGAATGTATGCAGTGTTGACCAAGTAGCTGCTTTACATATTTGAGCCATTGGTATATTTCCTAAAAAAAAAGCCATTGTGGCACCTTTCTTCCTTGTGGAATGTGCTTTTGGAGTAACTAAGAGTTGTCTTTTGGCTTTAACCTAGCATGTTTGGGTGCATCTTTCTATCAATCTTGCTAATCCTGGTTTTGAAATGGGGTTACCTGCATACGGTTTTTTAAAGGCTAAAAAAATGCTGTTTTGTTTTTCCGAATGGTTTTGTTCTATCTATATAGTACAGTAGTGCTCTTTTAATGTCTAATGTATGTAGCGCTCTTTCTGCCACATAATCTGGCTGTGGGAAGAAGACTGGCAGTTTCACCGTTTGATTGCTATGAAAAGGTGATAGTGCTTTGGAAGAAATTTGGGGTTAGTTCGTAGTACAACTTTGTTTGTGTACTTGTATGAACGGTCCTTCAATAGTGACAGCTTGAATTTCACTGACTCTTCGCAATGATGTAATTGCAACTAGGAAGGCAACCTTCCATGTTAAGAATTGCATATGACATGAGTGCATAGGTTCAAATGGTGGGCCCATAAGTCGCGTAAGCACTATGTTTAAATTCCAAGAAGGAACTGGAGGTGTCCTGGGTGGAATGATGCGTTTTAAGCCTTCCATGAAGGCTTTATTTAGAGTTCCTGTTATTATTGAGCTGTGCTGTATATTTTGTAAATATGCTGAAATTGCAGTAAGATGTATTTTTATGGAAGAGTATGCTAAATTTGATTTTTGTAAATGAAGTAAATTGCATACAATATCTTGTATTGATGCTGTAAGAGGGGCAATCTGTTGAATTTGCGCTGGTTGCAAGTGGGAGTTTTGGTAGGTCATTGAGAAACCTAGAGTGTGTAGGGTTTGTATTACATAATGTGTATGGTTTTGACACTGTCTGGCTGTTGGATTATATTAGCCAGTCATTGAGATATGGAAAGACATGGATGTGTTGTATTCTTAGGTAGGCTGCCACTACCGCAAGGCATTTTGTAAATACTCTGGGAGCTGTTGTTATCCCAAAGGATAACACTTTGAACTGGTAATGTTTTCATTGTATTACAACCTGAGATATTTTCTGTGCGCTGGATGGATGGGTATGTGAAAATACGCATCCTTGAGGTCTAATGTTGCCATAAAATCTTGTTGCAACAGTGGAACTACATCCTGTAGTGTTACCATGTGAAAGTGTTCTGATAGGATGTAAAGATTGAGAGTTCTGAGATCTAGTATTGGTCTCAAGGTTCCATCTTTTTTGGGAATAAGGAAGTACAGGGAATAAACCCCTGTCTGTTCCTATTTGATGTTGTGGTACAAGCTCTATGGCTTGTTTGAGTAATAGTGACTGTACTTCTGTTTGCAACATGGAGATGTGTTGGGAGGAGGGTTTGTGTGGTTTTGGCGGTATATCTGGAGGAATATGTGCGAATTCTATGCAATAACCTTTGTGGATAATACCCAATTGTCTGTTGTAATGGGTAACCAATTTTTGGGGAACATTTGCAGTCTTCCTCCCACAGGAGACGTGTGATGAGGGACGATGTGGAGCAAGTCACTGTTTTGCGTGTGAGGTTTGTTTTGTTGGCTGACATTTTCCCCTACCTCTGGTAAATTGGCCTTTGTAAGTTCCTTTAAACCACCTCGTTGGTACGGAGGCCGGTAAGATGGTTTTGATTGTGAAGTGGATGCCTCAGATATTTGGGCTCTAAAACCACCCCTGTATTGAGGCTTTCGAAATGAACCTCTGTAGTGTGTAGTATATAGAGCACCCATGGCTTTAGCAGTGTCTGAGTCCTTTTTCATTTTTTCGATAGCCATATCAACCTCAGGGCCAAAAAAGCTGTTTCTCATTAAATGGCACGTTAAGGACAGCCTGCTGGATTTCTGGTTTAAACCCTGACGACCGAAGCCATGCATGTCTCCGAATGGTGACAGCAGTATTGATTGTCCTAGCTGCTGTATCTGCTGAGTCTAGAGCTGACCTAATCTGGTTATTAGTAATAGCCTGCCCTTCCTCGAGCATTTGCTGTGCTCTTTTTTGTTGGTCTTTTGGGAGATGCTGGATGATAGCTTTCATCTCGTCCCAGTGGGCCCCATCATACCTAGCCAGTAGTGCTTGGGAGTTGGCTATTCTCCATTGATTAGCTTCTTGCGATGCCACTCTTACCAGCAGCATCGAATTTCCTGCGTTCCTTGTCTGATGGTGGTGCATCACCAGATGACTGGGAGTTGGCCCTCTTCCTTGCCACACTGACAACTACGGAATCATGAGGTAGCTGTTGGGTAATGAATGCCAGATCAGAGGGAGGCGGCTTATATTTCTTTTCCACTCTGGGAGTGATGACCCTGGCTTTAACTGGCTCTTGAAAAATTTGATGTGCGTGTTTCAACATGCCTGGAAGCGTGGGAAGGGACTGGTAAGTAGTGTGAGTGGAAGATAATGTATTAAAGAGAAAATCATCCTCAAGAGACTCGGTGTGCATGGCTATGTTATGACGCTGCCCTAGCTAAAACCTGAGTGTATGAAGTGATATCTTCTGGTGGCGATGGTTTTGAAGGACAGCAGTCTGGGCTGTTATCAGAAATGGGATCATCGTAGAGATACCATTGGTCGACACTGTCTTGGTGTGAATCTGCAGAGTGTACTGGAAACTGTGCAGGTGTAGGGGTAGTAGGTGGAGAGACAGTCCGGTGAGGAGAATGCAGAGGAGACTGATGAGGTAAGAATTGCAGAGGCAGAGTTTTTTGTTTGGGCCTTGGCACTTTGGCTAGTGGCTGATCAGTGTCCAATTGTCCTTGAAAGGCTAGCTTCCTCTTAGTTTTCAGAGGAGGTGCAGTTAGGATCTTGCCAGTGTCTTTATGAATATGAATTCTGGCCTGCCCTTCATCAAATTCCTTCATTTGTGTGAGTTCCTCCGAAAATCTATGGCTTTCTTTAAGTTGTTTTGAAAGTCCATGCTCCTCTGTGTAGATGGGTCTTTGCAGCTCCGAAGCTGGTTTTCTCAGGATTGAAAGGCCTGGAGTGGATGCTGGCCTCAGCTCTTACAGGGATTTTCAAGACTTAGACTCAATGGGTCGCTGTTTGCCAGTTTCAGAGCCTGTGCTTCGGCTAGAGTCCGAAGGCTTCGGTGGCGTGGCCTTTCTCGGTGCCGAAGTTGTTGCTTGGTCACCGGAAGTCTTTTTGCAGGTGGAGCCATGGCCTTCCGGCAGTGGCGTTCCAGAGGCCTTGTGTTTGGGCTTGGATTGGACAGGGGCAGGCGTACTCACGTGCTGTCCTGCCATGACCGGTCTGTCCTCCTCAGACTCGTGCTCTCAGTCGGACCCTCGAACGGAGACTGTGGTGTGCATAATCTCTTCTTCCTCCACGTCAAGATGTTTAGTGCTTCTCAATACCATTTCCAACCTTCGCGCTCTTCTGTCTCGTAGAGTCTTCTTCAGGGGGAAACTCTTGTTGTCAAGTAAAGATTGATGATTGTTCTGAATGGGGTGGCAGCAGAGGTTGTTAAAAGGAAGATTTGTGGTGGAAAAGGGTCAGAAGAGCAGCCAGCTGGCCTGCTTGTTTTGGTCAGACCAATCAGCTTCTGATAGCTGAAGGAATTCAGAGGCTGGGTTAACCTACACTTGGTAGGTGGATTGTCGGAAAAGGGCTGGTGCTGACAGTGTTCTTTTGGTTTAAATAGGCGTTCAACATGTCTGCTCTAGTTGTGTAATGATTTGCCTGTAAATTCTTTGGAAATAGGATGCTTTCCTTCTGTCCATTTATGTTTATGAAATTCGGAGAGAACTTTATAACATTCTTCATTTGTACATTTTAAATTCTGTTTGAATAGTAGCTTTTTTTTAAATAGCTTTTTTGATAGATGACCTGTATACTGTTGTGTTTGTGTAGGTGAAATTTGTCTCGAGTTTTTTTTGCTTTGAGCCAGGTGCTTGGCAGTTTTGTAGTCTGCTTTATTTTTTTTATTCCTGCATTTATAGAAGGTGCTTGTTTTCTTTGGCATGTTTTGTTGTGTTTAGTGGAAATAGGATAGCAAAGGTTTTCAGGAGCCGCTCAGGAGTGTTTGAACTGAACATTTTGTGTCCAGACCGGTGTTGAATGTTAATTGTGTTTCTGGCTCCTAAAAATTCAGTTTGTTGCAAGGTCTTTATGTGCTTGCTGATAAGGTGGCCGTAGGTGTGGAGAGTTGTAATGTCTTGTGTTGGAAAGCTACCAGATGATCGGTCTGACCACGTGACTGGAAAGTGACTAGTTCTGGATGGACAAAAATGACATCTAGGGTGTGTGGAGTGATGTTTAGGGGCAATCTGGTGTAGGTTCAAAGTGTCTTGGTTAGTGATGTTAGTTCTGAGATGGGGCATATAAAACCATAGGTTGAAGTGTAGTGTCAGAAGGTTTGAAACTACGCCTAGAAATGCTTCTGGGAATGTTCCACTGCTAGGTGGTGGCTTGTAAAGATGGAGGAAGTTACAGGAGAATGATAGTGTAGTGTTGCATCTGGTGATGACAACCTAACAAGCTTGTACGGAAATATACCCAGCTTTAGTACGATTCATTGTTTCCTTGAATACAACAGCTAGTTCACCTCCTCTTTTGCCTGTGTGGTTAAGAGTGACAGTTTGATAACCTGGAGGAACAGCTTCATGCAATACTGGAGCCATATCATCCCCCAAACTACGATTCGGTTATGAAGAGCAAGTAAAGTTATGTGTCTGAGTAGGTTGTAGATGTGGTGCTTGTTTTTACAAAGAGAGTGCATTTATTAGTTTGTAGTTTAGAGATGGTGATTTGGTGGGTGTTTGACTGTTTTCTGAGAGAGCGAGTAGTATTGTTTGGGCTTGAGTAGGTGGACTATCTGTGATTTTGTTAACTGTACTGGGATAGCAATAGGGCTGGTGGAAGTATGCAGCAGGTAGGGAAAAAGTATGCAGCAGGGTTGACCACCAAAGTGCCAAGAACAGACAAATTATGGGGCATATTTTGGGATATTATTTATTATTTGATCATTTTTCCAGTTGTCAACACTGTCTGGGAATTGGTTGCACCTCATCAGTAGCAGTCATACATTTAAGCAATAGAAAGGTGACTTAGTCAACCTGCGCAAAGGGCCTTCCAGTGTGCAGCAATACACGTTGCAATGGTTTTAGTATCTTTTAAACTGTTCGAGACAAAAACAAACATTTTTTGTTAAAATCTGCACATTATGCAGCAGAGGTGGTATTATGTGGCAAATCTATAAATATGCAGAAAACCTCGGCAGCCACACAATTGCATAATTCCAGTGGTCCTGTTCACAAGGCAAAATCTGCATTACAAACACTCAGTGGAAGAACACTTACTGCCCGGTCAAATTCTGCATTCAAGGTAAAGACCATTTGGGTGAAGCTGCAGCGCCTCAACCAGTGCTTCCTAAAGCACTTTTCCAAATTATGGCATAAGGCATAGTGGCAACTGCACTGTCGAAGCAGACCTAAATAGTGTGGCTGCCTCTTTCATGATCATTAAGGACATTATTTCCAATCAAGAAAATTCATTTCACCACAAACACCTGAACACAATGACTTGCCGGTCTAATGATCAGGACTGGAGCCCGTGTTCATGACGACTCAAGTAAGGCTGCAGCTATGCAGCAGCAAACACAACAGATGGAGCACTTGCAGAATTGAATCAAGACTAGAAAAACTGGAGTGGGCTCTAAAATGAATCCAAAAAAGACATGTGACCTAGACTAGCGTTTTGTAACCTGTGGTCCAGAGACAGCTTAGAAAATTAAATAGCAGTAACAGATTAATAAAGAAGCAAAATAGAAAAATTGACAAACGTAAAATGTTCTGTAAATGTAAAAACATTTCAAATTGGAGTCTAAAAATTAAGGTCCGGATTTACCAAGATTTGACAGTGCAGCAAGACACATTCTTGCTCTCTCTGTGCACTGGCACACTGAGTGCTACTTAGTGTCAACGGTGGCCCCCCCACGTCATTGTGCAAGGGTGCCAGAGTTGCAAGGCAGCATTATTTTTATGCAGGAAGAAATACAATCCTCAGTGGCTTATTACTCAATCCTCAGTGGCTTATTACTCTTTCTATGCTAGCTTTAGAATGCAGCACACATAGAAAAGAAAACAAAGAGAAATATGGAAAATGGTACTTACCCAGTAAGCATCGGTTCGTGGCACGTAGTGGTGTACATTCACATACGCCGCATATCATGCCATCTACTGTTGGGTCCGGAGTGTTGCAAGTTGTTTTTCTTCGAAGAAGCATTTCGAGTCACAGATCGAGTGGGGATTCCTCTCGTTGATACTGTGCATAGGCATCGACTCCTTTGTTAGATTGTTTTCCCGCAGGCAAGTGTGAAAAGGAGTGTAGAAGAAGTATAAGAAAGATGTCCATGAAAATGCAACTAAATATGTACAAGTATATCAAATATAAAGTAACTGGAATGTCCACAGTTGTCCAGGGAGGAGGGAGAGCGCATGTGAATCTTCAGCACTACATGCCACCAACGGATGCTTACTAGGTAAGTAACATTTTCTGTTCAATGGCAAGTGTGGCTGTAGCTAAACATGCTCTGCATAGACTGTAAAGCAGCCCCTCAATAAAAACGGTGGGTAGCCTGTGGGAGTTGCAGTTGACTGGAAAAGGGGTTCATAGCACAGCTTATAATAATTTGGGTTGCTGACGTGCTAGCACACACACACACACACACACACACACACACAGTTATGCTTTGTAAATGTATGTGGTGTAGACGACGTAGCTACCTTACAAATGTCAGCTATCGGGATGTTTCCAAGGAAAGGAAAGCCATTGTGGCGCCTTATTTCCTAGTAGAATGTGCTATAGGAGTACCAGGTAACTATCTATTTTCTTTAGCCTAGCAAGTCTGTATAACGTTTACAATTTGGACTACCTTTCTGAGGTAGTGAAACAGCTATTTAGTTTTTCCTAAAGTCTTTGGTTCTGTCAATGTAATACATAATTGCTCATTTAACATCTGGCGCGTGGAGGACTCTTTCAGCAACAGAGTCAGGCTGCGGAAAGAAGCCTTGTAGATCAATGGATGGTCAATAAGGAATTGGGGAACCAATTTAGGAAACTTTGAGCTCGTGCAAAGGACCACCTTGTCTTTATAAATTTGGAAGAAAAGTTCTTCCAAGGTCAGGGCCTGGAGCTCACTGACACGCCTGAATGATGTGATGGCAACTAAGAACGTCACTTTCCAAGAAAGGTACTGAAGAGGACATGAATTCAGTAGCTAAAAACGAGAGCTTGTGACCCTGGTAAGCACAATATTGAGGTTCTAGCATGGTGCAGGAATAACCAGTTTAAGGCCTTCCATGAAAGACTTAATGACTGGGATTCTGAACAAGGAAGTACGTGGTCTTTTCTACAAATATGCAGTTATAGCTGCAAGAAGTAAGCAAATGGAAATGTAAGCTAGATTATTTTTTTTTTTTTTTTTAATTGAATGCAGATGTCTTGAATGGTAGCTGTAATGGAGTTATTACGTTTGGGTTGGCAGTAGCATACAAAACATTTCCATTTTGCAGCATAACATGCTGTGGGTCTATGAGCTTCCCTGAGAATGTCCATACATTCCACGGGCAATACTAAGTAACCAAACTATGACTTCAGGAGCCATATTGCAAGGTTCAGGGACTTTGGGACTGGATGTCTGATCTGTCCTTGATTTTGAGTTAGAAAGCCCAGTCTGATGGGGAGCTTCTCGTGGGGAACTACCGATAGATCCAGAACCATGTCCGACGTACCCAAGTGGAAGTTACAGGGATCATGGTGAGAGATGTTTGCCTGCTCCTCCAAACCAGGAATGAGAGGGAGAGGTGGAAAAGCGTAAGCAAATATCCCTGACCATCCATAGTGTTGCCTTTGGATAGAGGGTGCGGATACCTGGAGGCGAAGTTTGGGCATTTTGCATTTTCTGATGTAGCGAAAAGGTCTAGCTGTGGAGTTCCCCACTTTATGAAGTATGTTTGAAGGACTCGTGGGTAGAGTTCCCATTTGTGGACTTGTTGCTGCATCCTGCTGAGCAGGTCTGCAAAGTCATTATCCGTTCCTGGGAGATACTCTGCCACCAGGTGAATGTGGTGGTGGAGAGCCCACTTCCATATTGTCCTGGAGATCTGTGACAATTGGGACGACAATGTTAAAATCCCCCACCCCTTTAGTTTCTGTAGGTAATACATGGCTGTCATGTTGTCCGTGCGGACTAAGACAACCTAGTGAGACCAGTGATGAAGAAATGCTCTCAGGGCTAGAATTACTGCCTGAACCTCCAGGTAACTGATATTGAGGGATTAGTGACTGAGAACCCAAAGGCCCCGTATTGTGAGGTCTTGAAGGTGAGCACCCCAAACAGTCAGTGATGCACCTGTGGTCAGAATGACCTCAGGTACAGGGTCCAGAAAAGGCTGCCCTTTCAACAGGTTGGTGGTGTTCTACCACTGCAGAGAGCAGTGAGTATGGCGGTCTAACACTAGATCTTTCAGGTGACTGAAACCAGTGACGAGACAGACTCTGCTGTAGGGGAAGCATGTGGAGTCTGGCATGGGAACAATGGCAATGCAGGACGCCATCGTTCCCAACAGGCGCATAATAGTCCTGACTGGGTATGTAAGATTCTCCTGACGCTGGGGGAGAAGAGAATGAAAAAACTCAAGCCGGATTGAGGTATGCTAATCTGCTTTGAGAATAGCTCCTCTATAGGGCTGTATCTGAACGGGTTGGAGGTGGGATTTGGCAAAGTTGGTTGTGAAGACCAGAATGTGAAGGAGATCCACTATCAATTGAGTGTGATATAAACACTGTGGTAATGTACTGTAGCAGAAGTGGATTAACGCGTTGAACAGTAACCATATGAAAGTGTGATGTGAGAATGTACTGGTTTGATGGTCTGAGGTCCAGAATAGGCCTGAGAGAGCAGATTTTTTGTTAATGAGGAAGTATAGGGAGTATACTCCCGATACATGGTGTAAGGGAACAGGCTTGGTGGACCCTTTGAGAAGAAGGGATTAAACCTCTTGTTTGAGTGTGAGGTGCTCGTGAGATAACCTGTGAATGTAAGGGGGAATGTTTGGAGGAGTAGAAATGAGTGCCAGACAATAACCATATTGGATAATGTAAAGGACCCAGTCGTCTGTGGTGATGTTGGCCCATTCTGGACAAAAATTATGAAGCCATCCCAACAGATGTGGAGTGAGTGGGGTAAAGACTGAGGTAGTTACTGCTTTGCAGTGGAGGAAGAGTGGAGGAAGAGTCTAGAGAAGCGGTGCTCTTACATCTGCCAATATTGCCTCTACAGGACCCATATAGAAACCCTTCGAATAGGAGGGTGGAGGCTGCCTAGTTTGGGAAGTAGATGCCTCGGAGGATGTGGATTTGTAAGGACCTCTATAGGTGGGGTGACAAAAAATGACCCTTGGTGTGGGGGAATGTAGAGCACCCATGGCTTTGTCTGTATGAGTGTCTTTTTTTTTGTTAGCTTCTCAAGGGTAGAATCCACTTGAGTGGCCAAAAAGATGCTCTTTATCAAAGGGCATGTTAAGAACTGCTTGCTGTGTGAGCATTGAAGCCACACATGCCTCCTTATTAAGACACTTGTATTAATGCCACATGCAGTTGTATCTGCAGCATCTCATGCACAGCATATGGAATTATTAGTTATTGTTTGCCCCTCTGCAACAATTTGCTGCCGTCTCTTGCGGTGCTCTTCTGAGACAACCTGGAGGAGCTCCTTCATTTCATCCCAGTGAGCCCGGTCACACCTCGCCAGTAAGGCTTGTGAACTGGCGATACGCCAATGGTTAGCTGCTTGTGGAGCCATACGTTTGCCGGCAGCATCTATGTTCTTACACTCCTTATCAGGGGGAGGACAGTCCCCTGTAGCCTGGCTGTTGACACGTTTTTGTGCAGTGGTGGCTACTACAGAATCTGGTGGGACCTGTGACCTAATGTATACTGGATCCGAGGGAGCAGATGTATATATTTTTTCTATCTAGGATGATAGCCCTGGAGCGGACAGGCTCTTTGTAGGTTTTGTCAGCATGACAAAGCATGCCAGGGAGCATGGGGAGAAACGGGATATCCCTGTGGACAAATGTAAGCGTATCGAACAGGAAGTCCTGTTTAATAGGGTCCCTGTGTAGCTCCACATTGTGGAAGCAGCTGCCCTTGCAGCTACCTGCTGGTAGGATGCATTATCCTCTGGTGGTGAGGGGCGTACGGGGGACAAATCTGGATTGTTGGTCAGGGATATAAGTGTCCCATGGATCTGGGTCATGCTGTGTCCGACAAAAATCGTCCCCAGCATGTAAATCCCTAAGGGGAATAATTTCCTGCAGTAGGTGAGGCAGGTAGATGAGGAGGCAAGGGAGGCAGAGGAGAAGGAGACGGGGTGGAGAAGGTGGATCAGGAGAAAGAGGAGAAGGTGGAGAAGGCATGTGAGGTGTGCTGGTAGCTTTTTCCGTAGTAGCCTTCTTTGGTGGTGAAGTGTCCAAAGCTTCTTGAAAAGACAGCTTCATTTTGAAAAGTACAGGGGGAGAAGCCATAATGAGTCCTGTACCCTCCTGGATATGGAGGTGGCACCGACAAGCTTCCATAGTCCCCAGAATGGGTTCTACAGTAGAAGGTGTAGCTTAAGACTGATTGGAGTCTTTTTGCTCCGATGTTTTCGGTTCCCTGGATTTCAGCACCGAAGGTTTCGGTTTGTCAGCACTGAAATGGAGGTAGTAGCCAGTCGGCTCCAAGCCAAACAACTCTGAGCCGAAGTTCAGTCTGAGATGGATGCAATGTCTTCGATCCGAGGTGCCAGAGGTCTAAGACAATGTCTTTGCCTTGGCTGTTTTCAGAGCAGAGCCAGAGGGCAGGGTAGCCAAAATGGCTTTTCAGATCCGGCATAGCCTGTGGGCAGTGGCAGTACCAGGGATCTCTACAAGGGGCTTTTTGATAGTCTTAGGGTGGGGCAGGAGGGACGACAGTTGCGCAGATATTACCTTGTGACTTTGGATATCAAACTGCACGTCGGAGTCCTGGATCAAGAAGGCCTACTCTTTTTCTTCAGGTTACTCCTGGACATGTTCCTCCACCAAGTTGTCAGGGGTGTCGTTCGGAGTCTTGTGCGCCATCTCCAGCCAAAAAGCTTTTCATTCCTGAAGTGTTTTCTTCAACCGGAAGGATCTGCAGGTGTCATTATAGCTTCCTGCGGATCGGGGGAGAGGCACAATTTCCACACCAGATGCTGGTCAGCGTAGGAAAATTTAGTGTGGCACAGAGGACAAAAACAAAACGGCATGCGTTCCATCAGCTCAGCATAATGGTACATGCGGCGTGGTGAGGTAGGCCCGAGATGGGCCAGGACACCTTGGAGGGCGCACCATCAGTGCCCAGACCGACAAGTCGAGACAAATGCAAGGATAGGAATGCACAGTGGAGATACAATACCGTCGATATAGATAAGAGGGAAAGAAAGGTTTTAAACGAGAGGAAGTTGAAAGACGGAGCGAAGACACACGTCCGAACTTGACGACAGAGAGAAAACAATCTAACAAAGCAGTTGATGCCCATGCAGAGTATCAACAAGATGAGCAGTCACTCGATCCTGTGGCTCGAAATATTTCTTCGAAGAAAAACAACTTGTAATACTCCGGACCCAACATTAGATGGCAGAAATACGCAGACTGAGTGTATCTACAGCCACACGTCATTAAACACATTTCTCTTTGTTAAGCCTCTTTAGCATTGTGACGCCTTCCCACGTTTACTACTCCTAGTAAGCCTGGCAATGTGGCAAAATCCATGGATGAACGTGTGGGAACACCCGCACTCTACATCTTCCCATTGCAGAGTAATGCAAGACAGTGACCTGCGCCACCCTACATTACTCTGAACTTACTATGCCATGCACAGTTGCTTAGTAAATATAACTTACACCCTTGCACGGTCTTGTGCATCCTTGAGTAACACAACAGCAACAAAAGGGCTTAGTAAAGCTTGGCCTCAGTTGGCGTACTCAGATTTATTTGTGGGACCATTGTTAATGCATCAAACAAAATACAGTGTGGATGATGGGAGGCATCAGCTGAATTTAGAAAAGCCTGAACTTTGGCATTAAAGTGGAAATGTTCATATTTGTCAGTTTTTGTGTGTTCTTTATTTGTTTGAATGCCCTTTCTGTGTTTGTGTATTGTTTGGAGGTTAAATTAATCAAAATTGGTTAATATGGAGTCCCCGGCTTCCTGTAATGACACAGAGGGTGTTCAGTGGGGTCCCCAGTTCTCACTAATGATTAAGTGAGGGTCCACAAAAGACAAAATGTTAAGAACCACTGGTGTAGAGGATTAAAGGGTGTGGCTTAAAATATGTAAACCAAGCTCACATGCCACACAACCACTAATTAGGTGTCTAGCTTTTGTTACTGCATGCAGCCGTGTCATACAACCAAAGCATGAAAGCTGTAAAAATTTAAATTCTATTTTTTTCAAAAAAACATTATTCATTAAAGTGCTTAAATGAGTGTCTTCAGCACTGCTGTTCTCCCATTCACACCACTTTTAGGGTTAGAGTATTTGTTTTTTTTGTGTGTTGAATGAATTGTAATTAAAACAATGGGAGCATCTTATCACAAAGATACGAATGAAGTTTGCAATAACTGGACATGCTCTTGCACGAGATTAGATGCTTTCTAATACCTAGATATGTCCTTGCATGCATATTCAGAAGCTTTGTAATATGTCAATATGCCCTTCTAGACCTTAATATTGTGGCTGCCTCTTCCTGATCATTAAGGATGCTATTTCCAAATCAAGAAAGTCCATGTCACCACAAACACCTGAAAACAAGGACTTGCTAGTCCAATTATCAGAGAAGCTTTTTGGTCAATATATCGAGCAAGCTTTACCTTTGAAGACAGTCTCTTATAAATGAAGAATCCCACAGTATTAAAAAAAGAAATCCTATCTATGTGACTGAAAAATGAAAATACAAAGCAACAAGACAACTGCTAATCCAGATTGACCAGAGAAAGCAGCTTTTTCTCTTACGGGATGAATCCATTGTTTGTGGCATAAGGACTGATTTCCATAACTGCACATTGTGAGCCATTTACATTTCCTACCTTATTTGCCTGTACCAAGCACTACGAACTCCCACCCCACGCATGGTAGGGGAAGGTCTCAAAGTGGTAATTTTTTTTTTTTTTTTTTGCTTGTTGCTCACGACACTGGAGAAAGAAATATCATGTATTGCATTCTTGGCAGCTGTGCCAATTGCTTTCGAACCACAAGTAAAAACACACTAGGCACATAGAGATGAAGGGTATCTCAGTAGCATCATAGAATTGATCCGTCATCCATTAGGATTCTTTATGCAGTAGTCTGCCCCCTCATTCACCATAAAGAAGTAAGCAGGATACACCTATGAAAATTAAATTTTGGGGACACTAGAGTAAAAGAAGCAGACATAAAATGGAGGTGGAAGAAATGTGGAAGTTCGAGGAGGTGAGGAGAGATCGGGTGATGTGTCAGCAAGTAATAAAGCAGCATGCAGCCAGTTCAGACAACTGCCATTTGCTTATTCTAGCACCAGCAATCACACATTATTTTAGTGGTTGCTTCTCTTTCCAAATGAGGCTTTGCACAGTTCTTGCTGAAAAGCATAAACAACTATATGCATTTATCCAGTAGATCTGTGTTACACTTCCTCTTCCAATGAGGCCTGTACCATGGACCCCTTCCTAGTCTTGCAAAATGCCAGAAACATGCACGATCAAAACTACATCTAGGAGCAAGACTGGTTATACCCAAGTAGAATACACATTTGAAAAAATAAAAACGCACACAAAAAAATTGAAAATAGCACTCTCTACCTCACTATTATAGGTTTCTAGCACTGTAAATGGCAAGTGGTGTGACCATCCAATTTGATGCCAATTTATCATCAACTTGTGAAGCACAGTAGACTTAGCAGATATTTGCAACTGTGATCTGCGCGCACCAGATAGTTTCAGTAGTTTGCCCTTATTTCACAGCAATCTACATGCCTAATGCAAATAAATGAAAATGTCACTTACCCAGTGTACATCTGTTCGTGGCATCAGTCGCAGTAGATTCGCATGTTTTGCAATAGCTCGCCATCTGGTGTTGGGCCGGAGTGTTACAAGTTGTTTTTCTTCGAAGAAGTCTTTCGAGTCACGGGACCGAGTGACTCCTCCTTTTGTCTCCATTGCGCATGGGCGTCGACTCCATCTTCGATTGTTTTTCCCCGCAGAGGGTGAGGTAGGAGTTGAATTGTAGTAATAGTGCCCATGCAATGGAGTGACTAAGTATGCACCTATTTAAGGTTGAGATGATACATATACAAATAGTTGAAGGTAACTTCCAAACTGCTACAGGCTCCCGGGGAGGAGGGTGGGCACATGCAAATCTACTGCGACTGATGCCACGAACAGATGTACACTGGGTAAGTGACATTTTCAGTTCGATGGCATCTGTCGCTGTAGATACGCATGTTTTGCATAGACTAGTAAGCAGTTATCTCCCCAAAAGCGGTGGATCAGCCTGTAGGAGTGGAAGTAGTCTGAAATAATGTTCTTAATACGGCTTGACCTACTGTGGCTTGTTGTGCGGATAACACGTCTACACAGTAGTGCTTGGTGAATGTGTGAGGCGTAGACCATGTGGCTGCCTTACATATTTCTTGCATTGGGATGTTTCCTAGAAAGGCCATGGTAGCACCTTTCTTTCTGGTTGAGTGTGCCCTTGGTGTAATGGGCAGCTGTCGTTTAGCTTTAAGGTAGCAGATTTGGATGCATTTAACTATCCATCTGGCTATACCTTGTTTTGATATTGGGTTTCCTGCATGAGGTTTTTGAAATGCAATAAATAGTTGTTTAGTCTTTCTGATGTTCTTTGTTCTGTCAATGTAATACATCAATGCTCTTTTGACATCTAATGTATGTAGTGCCCTTTCAGCTACGGTATCTGGCTGTGGAAAGAACACTGGCAGTTCCACTGTTTGATTTAGATGGAACGGTGAAATAACCTTTGGCAAAAAATTAGGATTGGTCCTTCTTGTGTAGTTGTATAAAAGGTTCCTGTATTGTAAACGCCTGAATCTCGCTTACTCTTCTTAGGGAAGTAATGGCGATGAGAAATGCCACCTTCCAGGTTAGGAACTGTATTTCGCAGGAGTGCATGGGTTCAAAAGGTGGACCCATAAGTCTAGTTAGGACAACATTTAGGTTCCATGAAGGAACAGGTGGTGTTCTTGGTGGTATAATTCTCCTAAGGCCCTCCATGAATGCTTTAATGACTGGTATCTTATATAGGGAAGTTGAATAGGTAGTCTGCAGGTATGCAGATATTGCTGCAAGGTGTATTTTAATGGAAGAGAAAGCCAGGTTAAATTTTTGTAAGTGAAGCAAGTAACCCACTACATGTTCTGCAGTTGTGTGTAATGGTTGTATTTGATTAATATGGCAGTAGCAAACAAACCTCTTCCATTTACTTGCATAGCAGTGCCTGGTGGATGGCCTTCTGGCTTGTTTTATGACTTCCATACATTCTTGGGTAAGTTGTAAGTGCCCGAATTCTAGGATTTCAGGAGCCAGATTGCTAGATTCAGCGATGCTGGATCTGGGTGTCTGATCTTTTGGTTGTGTTGTGTCAACAGATCTGGCCTGTTGGGCAATTTGATGCAGGGTACTACTGATAGGTCTAGCAGCGTTGTGTACCAGGGTTGCCTTGCCCAAGTTGGTGCTATTAATATGAGTTTGAGTTTGTTTTGACTGAGTTTGTTTACCAGGTAAGGAAGGAGAGGGAGAGGAGGAAAAGCGTAAGCAAATATCCCTGACCAGTTCATCCATAGGGCATTGCCTTGGGACTGTTTGTGTGGGTATCTGGATGCGAAGTTTTGGCATTTTGCGTTCTCCTTTGTCGCAAACAAGTCTATCTGAGGTGTTCCCCAGAGTTTGAAATAAGTGTTCAGAATTTGGGGGTGAATTTCCCATTCGTGGACCTGTTGGTGATCTCGACAGAGATTGTCTGCGAGTTGATTTTGGATCCCTGGTATAAATTGTGCTATTAGGCGAATTTGGTTGTGAATTGCCCAACGCCAAATCTTTTGTGCTAGCAGGCTTAACTGCGTGGAGTGCGTCCCCCCTTGCTTGTTTAGATAATACATTGTTGTCATGTTGTCTGTTTTGACGAGAATGTATTTGTGAACTATTATTGGTTGGAAAGCTTTTAGTGCTTGAAAAACTGCTAGAAGTTCTAGGTGATTTATATGCAGTTTTGTTTGATGTACGTTCCATTGTCCTTGTATGCTGTGTTGATCGAGGTGTGCTCCCCACCCTGTCATGGAAGCATCTGTTGTTATTACGTATTGTGGCACTGGGTCTTGGAAAGGCCGCCCTTTGTTTAAATTTATGTTGTTCCACCACAGAAGCGAGAGGTAAATTTGGCGGTCTATTAACACCAGATCTAGAAGGTGACCCTGTGCTTGTGACCATTGTGATGCTAGGCACTGTTGTAAGGGCCTCATGTGCAGTCTTGCGTTTGGGACAATGGCTATGCATGAAGACATCATGCCTAGGAGTTGTAGTACCATCTTTGCTTGTATCCTTTGTGTTGGATACAAGCGTTGTATGATGGTGTTGAAATTTTGAATTCTTTGTGGACTTGGAGTGGCTACTCCTTTTGATGTGTCTATTATGGCTCCTAGGTATTGTTGTACCTTGCGCGGCAGAATTTTGTGAAGTTGACGGTGAACCCTAGTTTGAAGAGGGTTTGTATGATATGATTTGTGTGATTTGAGCACTCTATTAACGAATGGGCCTTGATTAGCCAGTCGTCTAGATATGGGAACACATGTATTTGCTGCCTTCTAATGTGTGCAGCGACTACCGCTAGACATTTGGTAAAGACTCTTGGTGCGGTTGTTAATCCGAAAGGCAGTACCTTGAATTGGTAATGTATTCCCTTGAATACAAACCTTAGGTATTTCCTGTGCGATGGGTGTATTGGTATATGGAAATAAGCATCCTTGAGGTCTAAAGTTGCCATGTAGTCGTGTAGTTTTAGCAATGGCAATACTTCTTGTAGTGTGACCATGTGAAAGTGGTCTGATTTGATGAAAGTGTTCACTACTCTGAGGTCTAGGATTGGTCTCAGCGTTTTGTCCTTCTTTGGTATCAGAAAGTACAGTGAGTAAACTCCTGTGTTTATTTGTGTGTTTGGCACTAATTCGATTGCATTCTTTTGCAATAGTGCCTGCACTTCTATCTCCAGGAGATTGGAATGATGTTTTGTCAAATTTTGTGCTTTTGGTGGTATGTTTGGAGGGAATTGTAGAAATTCTATGCAATAACCATGTTGGATAATTGCTAGAACCCAAGTGTCTGTAGTGATTTCCTCCCATGCTTTGTAATAATGACTTATTCTTCCCCCCACTGGTGTTGTGTGGAGGGGGTGAGTGACATGTGAGTCACTGTTTAGTAGTAGGGGTGTTGGGGCTCTGAAATCTTCCTCTATTCCTAGGGAATTGCCCTCCTCTATATTGTCCCCGAAAACCTCCTCTATACTGTCCCTGGTAACTGGACGGTGTTGCTTGTGAGGTGCTGGCTTGTGTGCTCTGACCCCGAAACCCCCCTCTAAAGGGTGTTTTACGGAATGTGCTGTAATTCCCTCTGCTCTGCGGGGAGTAGAGTGCGCCCATGGCTTTGGCAGTGTCCGTATCTTTTTTGAGTTTCTCAATCGCTGTGTCCACTTCTGGACCGAACAGTTCTTTTTCGTTAAAAGGCATATTGAGAACTGCTTGTTGAATCTCTGGTTTAAATCCAGACGTTCGGAGCCATGCATGCCTTCTGATAGTTACAGATGTATTAATTGTCCGTGCAGCTGTATCTGCAGCGTCCATGGAGGAGCGGATCTGGTTGTTGGAAATGGTCTGTCCCTCCTCAACCACTTGTTTTGCCCTATTTTGTAAGTCCTTGGGCAGATGTTCAATGAGATGTTGCATCTCGTCCCAATGGGCTCTGTCATAGCGCGCAAGTAGTGCCTGGGAGTTCGCGATGCGCCACTGGTTTGCAGCTTGTGCTGCGACTCTCTTACCAGCTGCATCGAACTTGCGGCTTTCTTTATCTGGGGGTGGTGCATCTCCAGATGTGTGGGAGTTGGCCCTTTTCCTAGCTGCTCCTACAACGACAGTCTGGTGGCAGCTGTGTAGTGATGAAAACCGGGTCTGTAGGAGGCGCCTTATACTTTTTTTCCACCCTTGGTGTGATTGCCCTACTTTTGACCGGCTCCTTAAAGATTTATTTTGCGTGCCGGAGCATACCAGGGAGCATAGGCAGGCTTTGGTATGAGCTGTGGGTGGAGGAGAGTGTGTTGAATAAAAAATCATCCTCGACCTGTTCTGAGTGGAGGCTTACGTTGTGAAATTGTGCTGCTCTAGCCACCACTTGAGAATACGCGGTGCTGTCCTCTGGTGGAGATGGCTTCGTAGGGTATGCCTCCGGACTGTTATCTGACACTGGGGCGTCGTATAGGTCCCATGCGTCTTGTTCTTGGTCACCCTGGCTTATGGTGGTGTGAGCTGGGGAGTGTGATGGAGTTTGTGCTTGTGAGACGTTAATCACGGGCGGAGGAGAGGGTGGTGGGGTAACTCTTTTCACCACTTTTGGTTGTGGTGTCTGTTCAGTTTGGAACTCCAACCTTCTCTTTCTTCTAATAGGGGGAAGGGTGCTTATTTTTCCTGTCCCCTGCTGTATGAAAATACGCTTTTGCGTATGGTCCACATCAGTTGATTGTAGCTCTTCCTCAAACCTATGCTTTTGCATTTGGGAGGTTAGCGAGTGCTCTTCTGTATAAGAGCCTGAAGCTGGGTCGGTTGCAGTTTGTTTCGGGACCGAAACCCTGTCTGCGTCCTTTTTCGGCTCCGAGGTGACTTTTTTCATTTTCGGGGCCGAAACCTGTCGGCGCCGATCTTCTTCGGGGCCGCTGTCTCGGCGTCGAGCCTTGTCTACACCGGCATCTCGGTGTCGATGCTTGTCTCCAGCACTTTCTCGGTCCCGAGAAGGCTGCGTGCCGGTGTCTCGACCGGAGTCGGACGATCTCGGCACTGTTTGGGCCTTTTTCGGTGCCGACGGTCGGTCACCGAATTTATGGGTGGAGCCATGGCCTGGTGGCAGTGGCGTCCCCTGGGCCTTGTAAATCTTCCTCTGAGTGGTTTTCGACGTCTTACTCACGGTTTGTGTATCGTCGAATCCTTCGGAGTCTGAGTCTTGGATCGAGAAGGTACCTTCCTCTTCTTGTTCCTCGAACTCTCGGTGGGCTGTCGGCGCGGACGCCATCTGAAGTCTTCTGGCTCGACGGTCTCGGAGTGTTTTTCGGGACCGGAACGCACGACCGGCCTCGCAGGTGTCTTCACTGTACTCAGGTGACAGGCACAGGTTACAGACCAAGTGTTGGTCTGTATAGGGGTATTTATTGTGGCATTTGGGGCAGAAACGGAACGGGGTCCGTTCCATCGGCGTTCTTCAGCACGCGGTCGGGCCGACCAGGCCCGACGGGGGATCGAAAAAACGACCCCCGAAGGGCACCGGAGCTCTTCGATCCTTCGACGCGGTGTTGAATCTAACTACGCCGATCCCGAACGCAACAATACCGACGAAAATCTTCCGAAATTAGCTATCTTTCCGTTCCGAAACTCGGAGCGACAGGAACACGTCCGAACCCGATGGAGGAAAAAAAACAATCGAAGATGGAGTCGACGCCCATGCGCAATGGAGACAAAAGGAGGAGTCACTCGGTCCCGTGACTCGAAAGACTTCTTCGAAGAAAAACAACTTGTAACACTCCGGCCCAACACCAGATGGCGAGCTATTGCAAAACATGCGTATCTACAGCGACAGATGCCATCGAACCATAACTTTTGACATTCTAATATATATATTTTTTTTATTCTTCGTTTAACAAGTCTCTATTAGGGTTGAGCGTTCAAGCGCTCTGGCCTGTAGTAATCTCTTTGTGGGCTTATTTTAAATGCTTTATTTTTATTGGTGCATTTTCTGAAATGTCCCTCCTTTGTGTGCAGAGTTCACTCCCAGGCGATTTCACTAAGGGAACACTTTTGTTGGCCATCACACTACGTCATGCTTCAACCCGTTACAGCGTGTGATTGCCCCTCCTCCAGTTTCGGTTTCCTTTCATCCCAGCCGCGATCCTTTCTAGTCGTTCATGTAGGGAGCCAATAACTCTTATGCTCACGGCAGCCTTGGAGCTTTCAATTGACTTGCTTATGTCAACTGTTTTACTTTTCAATTTATGTGGGAAGAAACGTCCAGTTAGGAATTTACAACGCTAATAGCTTTAAGTCGAGCAAACGCTAGACCCACTGCATTACAAAATGCTTGTGTCCATTTTTTTTTTACCATCTATGCCATTGACCCGTATCAACTTCACCTCCTTTTCCCCCATGGCTTTAGGACGAAAATACTATTAAATCAATTTCCAGCCTGCCTAAAATCGCTTTTAAGCCAACACACAGATATCAATATGTTTTTTATGTTTGTCTGCTCAGGTTTTGTACTGGATGCCACATACATAATTACATTGGGAATCAGGTTTGGCTCTGCTGAAGCTCACCTGGGCAAGTGTTCTTGTTACAGGCAATAGAACAAGCTTCCAGCACCTTCTCCGCTCTCCCACCATCGGTTCCTCTGTTGCGCAAGTCTACCAGGATCAAGTGATTGTCCGAACCACCTGTAAATTAGAAGAAACATGCAAATGTGTTAGACACTGGAAAAAGTATGAAAGCAAAAGTGTACCTCAACCGCACAGCCTCATTAACTTAGACGTCCTCTACCCACAGACTGTATATAAATCTACATTTAATACACAAATCTTACAATCCATTTTACTTAAATCAGCAGATTTAGCTCCTTTCAAAAGCTAGACAGCAACATACTGGCTCTATTTAAGACCATTGAACCAATAAATGACCAATTTGGCATATCTGCAGGGAGCGCAGCAGTATCAAGAGGCAGTGAACGATTCACTTACCCAGTTGAATCTGGGTTTTTCAGGTGCATGTCCACACCCAAAGCTTTTGTGATTTTATGGTAGCATCTACTTCACCTGGGAGCTCAAGAAGAAGAGTTGTGGAGGAAACAGGCTTATGTCAGGAGAGGCGGTTGTAAAGCTGGTAAACGTGGTCGGAAGGAGTTCGGTACATACAACTAGTTTTTAGGGTTTGAAAATATTCATAAAGAGCAGTGGCCGTGGGGTATGTTTTAGTTTCATAGTTTGGTTGTCCATTTCTTTCTCTAAAGCATTTCTGCCTACCAAAAATGAATGCAAAGTTGTGTGGAAGGATCCCTGCCCATATCCTTACAGACACTAATAACCTATAGGATCTTAGGAAAATCAACAAAAACACCTTTGGTTTTGTAGCAAGGAGATTTGTGTTGAGAGGACAGAAGTGCGTGGAATGGCCAGGCCCAGCCCAGATCACTGTGGATGATCAGAACAGTAGCCAACCAATAGTTTTGAATCTCACCATGCCATATGGAAGATACTGGTAGAGCTGGGGTAGTGGTGTGACCCAAACAGACAGGATGAGAGGGGATTGAGGCACAAACCTCACATCTCCCAAGCACAAGCAAGTGTGAAAAAATCTTTACAGTTAAGGTTGCATGTGCTTTGCTTCCATCACCAACTGGAATGATGTACAAACAGTATTTAGCTCATTTGTTGCAAATGGACAGTGTTCTGTTTAGTCCATGGCTAGATTGGTGCTCTCTAAATATGGTTAGTAAATGAATGAATAAATAAATATCTCCAAGTCTGAAATGGAAAGATCCATTGTGGAAAACATTAAGGGCCTACAAAATGTCAATGTCCTAATTTGAGCAGGTGTGTCACTGGTATCCAGCACAGCAGAACTCAAAGTCTTATATGCTCACTTATTCCGCAGCTAAAGAAACCAGAAGGGAGGACACATACTTTAAAAGGTGAAACACTCAAAGTGGCACCTGCAGACAAAATCGTTTGAAGGATAGGAAAAAAAAAAAAACATCACAAAGATTTGAAGTCATAATACAGGAACCATATTTTTGGACAGCCATCAGGGGATAAGAATGAACAATGTCAGAATAAGGAGAGAAGTCTTTCAAAATCTAAACCTACATCTAAAAAGATATTAGGATGGGGTGATAAGTAGCTCTTCTGCTGTGGCTACTAGAGGATGGGGAGTAAAACTATTCATAAAACACTCGTGCAAACTAATATATATATATATATATACATACATACATATACATACACATACACATACATACATACACACACACATACAACCTCACATAATTAACTTGCGTGACAAAGGCACTGCATGTATTAAAAGACAAATATGGAAAATGTCACTTACCCAGTGTACATCTGTTCGTGGCATTAGTCGCTGCAGATTCACATGCTGTGCACAGTCCGCCGTCTGGTGTTGGGCTCGGAGTGTTACAAGTTGTTTTTCTTCGAAGAAGTGTTTGAGTCACGAGACCGAGGGACTCCTCCCACTTCGGTTCCATTGCGCATGGGCGTCGACTCCATCTTAGATTGTTTTCCCCGCAGAGGGTGAGGTAGGAGTTGTGTATGCTAGTAATAGTGCCCATGCAATGGAATGAATACGTATGTACAAAATGAAGGTTAAAGTAATATATTTACAAATGTACAAATGTTGAAGATCTACTTCTAAACGGCTACAGGCTCCGGGGGAGGCGGGCGGGCGCATGTGAATCTGCAGCCACTGGGTAAGTGACATTTTCCGTTCGGTGGCATGTGTAGCTGCAGATACACATGCTGTGCATAGACTAGTAAGCAGTTATCTCCCCAACAGCGGTGGTTCAGCCTGTAGGAGTTGAAGTAGTTTGAAATAAAGTTTAGTACAGCTTGACCTACTGTGGCTTGTTGTGCAGATAACACATCTACACAGTAGTGCTTAGTAAATGTATGAGGCGTAGACCATGTTGCAGCCTTACATATTTCGTTCATTGGAATATTTCCTAGAAAGGCCATGGTAGCCCCTTTCTTTCTGGTTGAGTGTGCCTTTGGTGTAATAGGCAGCTCTCTCTTTGCTTTAAGATAGCAGGTTTGAATGCACCTAACTATCCATCTAGCAATGTCTTGTTTTGAAATAGTATTTCCTGTATGAGGTTTTTGAAAGGCAATAAATAGTTGTTTTGTCTTTCTAATTAGTTTTGTTCTGTCAATGTAGTACATTAGTGCTCTTTTGATGTCTAATGTATGTAGTGCTCTTTCAGCTACGGAGTCTGGCTGTGGGAAGAACACTGGTAATTCTACTGTTTGATTTAAGTGGAACGGTGAGACAACCTTTAGTAAGAATTTTGGATTTGTTCTTAGAACTATCTTATTTTTATGTATTTGAATAAATGGTTCTTGTATGGTAAATGCCTGAATCTCACTCACTCTTCTTAGAGATGTGAGGGCAATGAGAAATGCAACTTTCCACGTTAAGTATTGCATTTCACAAGAATGCATGGGCTCGAAAGGTGGACCCATGAGTCGTGTTAAGACAATGTTGAGGTTCCATGAAGGAACAGGTGGTGTCCTTGGTGGTATAATTCTCTTTAGGCCTTCCATAAACGCTTTAATGACTGGTATTCTGAATAGTGAAGTTGAGTGAGTAATCTGCAGGTAAGCAGATATTGCAGTGAGATGTATCTTTATGGAAAAAAAAGCTAGATTTGATTTTTGCAAATGTAGTAAATATCCTACTACATCTTTTGGAGATGCGTGTAATGGTTGAATTTGATTGTTATGGCAGTAACAAACAAATCTTTTCCATTTATTTGCATAGCAGTGTCTAGTGGAAGGTCTTCTAGCTTGTTTTATGACCTCCATACATTCCTGTGTGAGGTCTAAGTGTCCGAATTTTAGGATTTCAGGAGCCAAATTGCTAGATTCAGCGATGCTGGGTTTGGATGCCTGATCTGTTTGTGTTGTGTTAACAGATCTGGTCTGTTGGGTAGCTTGACATGAGGTACTACTGACAGGTCTAGTAGTGTTGTGTACCAAGGTTGTCTTGCCCATGTTGGTGCTATTAGTATGAGTTTGAGTTTGTTTTGACTCAATCTGTATACTAGATATGGAAGGAGAGGGGGAAAAGCGTATGCAAATATCCCTGACCAATTCATCCATAGAGCATTGCCTTGGGATTGCTGGTGTGGGTACCTGGATGCGAAGTTTTGGCATTTTGAGTTTTCTTTTGTTGCAAATAGGTCTATTTGGGGTGTTCCCCAAATTTGAAAGTAAGTGTTCAGTATTTGGGGGGTGAATTTCCCATTCGTGGATTTGTTGGTGATCCCGAGAGAGATGGTCTGCTAGCTGGTTTTGGATCCCTGGAATAAATTGTGCTATTAGGCGAATGTGGTTGTGAATCGCCCAATGCCATATTTTTTGTGTTAGGAGACACAACTGTGTTGAGTGTGTCCCCCCCCGTTTGTTTAAATAATACATTGTGGTCATGTTGTCCGTTTTGACAAGAATGTATTTGTGGGTTATCATGGGCTGAAATGCTTTTAGCGCTAGAAATACTGCTAACAGTTCTAGGTGATTTATGTGAAACTGCCTTTGATGTATGTCCCATTGTCCTTGGATGCTGTGTTGATTGAGGTGTGCTCCCCACCCTGTCATGGAAGCATCTGTTGTTATGATGTATTGTGGCACTGGGTCTTGGAAAGGCTGCCCTTTGTTTAAATTTGTAATGTTCCACCATAGAATCGAGATGTATGTTTGGCGGTCTATCAACACCAGACCTAGAAGTTGACCCTGTGCATGTGACCATTGTGATGCTAGGCACTGTTGTAAGGGCCGCATGTGTAACCTTGCATTTGGGACAATGGCTATGCATGAAGACATCATGCCTAGGAGTTTTAATACCATTTTTGCTTGTATCTTTTGTGTTGGATACATGGCCTGTATTACCTTGTGAAATGTTTGAACCCTTTGTGGACTTGGAGTGGCTATCCCTTCTGTTGTGTTGATTGTCGCTCCTAAGTATTGCTGTGTTTGGCACGGCAAAAGGTGTGACTCTGCATAGTTGATGGAGAAACCCAGCTTGTGAAGGGTCTGTATGACATACTTTGTGTGATATGAACACTTTGTTAGCGTGTTGGTTTTGATTAACCAGTCGTCTAAGTAAGGGAACACGTGTATTTGCTGCCTTCTGATATGTGCAGCTACTACTGCTAGGCATTTTGTAAAGACTCTTGGCGCAGTTGTTATTCCGAATGGCAACACTTTGAATTGGTAATGTATTCCTTTGAATACGAACCTTAGGTATTTCCTGTGTGAAGGATGTATCGGTATATGGAAATACGCATCTTTTAGGTCTAATGTTGTCATGTAGTCTTGCTGTTTGAGCAGTGGGATTACGTCTTGTAATGTGACCATGTGAAAGTGGTCTGATTTGATGTAGGTATTTAGTGTTCTGAGATCTAGTATTGGTCTCAGAGTTTTGTCCTTTTTTGGTATTAGAAAGTACAGTGAGTAAACTCCTGTGTTTTTCTGTAGACTTGGTACTAATTCTATTGCGTCCTTTTGCAGTAATGCTTGAACTTCTAGTCCTAGAAGATCTATATGCTGTTTTGACATATTGTGTGTTTTCGGTGGGACGTTTGGAGGGAATTGGAGAAATTCTATGCAATAACCATGTTGGATAATTGCTAAGACCCAAGTGTCTGTTGTTATTTCCTCCCAAGATTTGTAGAACTGGCTTAGTCTTCCCCCCCACTGGTGTTGTGTGAAGGGGTTGTGTGACTTGTGAGTCACTGTTTATTTTGAGGGGTTTTGGGACCTTGAAATTTTCCCCGATTTCTTGGGAATTGGCCTCCTCTGTATTGTCCCCGAAAACCTCCCCTTTGATATTGTCCCTGGTAGGTAGGTGGTCTTGTTTGTGAGGTGTTGGTTTCTGTGGGTTGACCTCGAAACCCTCCCCTAAAAGGTGTCTTCCGAAATGTGCCTCTGCTCTGCGGGGAGTACAGTGCGCCCATGGCTTTGGCTGTATCGGTGTCCTTTTTTAGTTTTTCAATGGCAGTGTCCACTTCCGGCCCAAACAATTGCTGTTCATTAAACGGCATATTGAGCACAGCCTGTTGTATTTCTGGTTTGAACCCAGATGTGCGCAGCCATGCGTGCCTCCTTATTGTGACTGCAGTGTTTATTGTCCTTGCAGCTGTATCCGCTGCATCCATGGAAGACCGTATCTGATTGTTCGAGATACTTTGTCCCTCTTCCACCACCTGTTGCGCTCTTTTTTGGAACTCTTTGGGTAGGTGTTCGATGAAATGTTGCATTTCATCCCAATGAGCCCTGTCGTATCTCGCCAAGAGTGCTTGCGAGTTGGCGATACGCCACTGATTTGCTGCTTGTGCTGCAACCCTTTTTCCCGCTGCATCAAATTTGCGGCTCTCCTTGTCCGGAGGTGGTGCGTCGCCTGATGTATGTGAGTTGGCTCTCTTACGAGCTGCCCCCACAACTACTGAGTCCAGTGTCATTTGTGTTGTAATAAATATAGGGTCTGTGGGTGGTGCCTTATATTTTTTCTCCACCCTTGGAGTTATGGCTCTGCCTTTAACTGGCTCCTGAAATATTTGTTTCGAGTGCCTTAGCATTCCTGGGAGCATGGGAAGGCTTTGATAATGGCTATGGGTGGAGGACAGGGTGTTAAAGAGGAAGTCATCCTCAATAGGTTCTGAATGTAGTGATACATTGTGGAATTCGGCTGCCCTAGCGACCACCTGTGCATATGATGTACTGTCCTCAGGTGGTGACGGTTTAGTTGGGTACGACTCTGGGCTATTGTCCGATACTGGAGCGTCGTAGAGGTCCCATGCATCTGGATCATCCTGGCTCATTGTGGTATGAGCTGGTGAGTGTGTTAATGGTGGAGTTTGCGCCGGTGATGCATGAGTTGATGGTGGTGGAGAAGGTGGTGGAGTTACTTTCTTTACCACCTTTGCTTGTGGTTGCTTGTCTTCTTGTTGGAAGGCAAGTTTCCTTTTCATCTTGATTGGGGGAAGAGTGCTGATCTTCCCTGTATCTTTTTGAATAAAGAGCCGCCTTTGCGTGTGATCTGGCTCTATTGTTTGTAATTCCTCTTCAAATCTGTGTTTTTTCATTTGAGAGGACAGTCCTTGTTCCTCTGAGTAGGAACTAATTCTCGGTTCGGATGCCGGATGTTTCGGCTCCGAAACCTTTTCTACTGATTTTTTCGGCTCCGACAAAATCTTTTTTCTTTTCTGCGTCGTGCCCTCTCGGTGCCGACCAACCTCGGTGCCGCTGTCTCGGTGCCGAATCTTTTCTGCGCCACTCTCTCGGCCCGAGATTGCTGCGTGCCTGTATCTCGACCGGAGTTGGATGACTTCGACACCAGCTCGCCCTTTTTCGGTGCCGATGGACGGTCACCTACTTTTCGGGTTAAGCCATGGCCTGTTGGCGGTGGCGTCCCCTGGGCTTTGTCAGTCTTTTCGTGAGCTTTTTGTTTCGACGTCTTACTCACGGTTGACGTTTCTTCGGCGTAGAGTTCTTCGGAATCCGACTCGTGGATGGAGAAAGTTTCTTCTTCTTCCTCCCCGAACCGTTGTTGTCCTGTCGGCGTGGACGCCATCTGCAATTTCCTGGCTCTTCGGTCTCTGAGCGTTTTCCTCGACCGAAACGCGCGACAGGCTTCGCACGTATCCTCCTTGTGCTCAGGGGACAGGCACAAGTTACAGACCAAATGTTGATCCGTATAAGGATATTTATTATGGCATTTAGGACAGAATCGGAACGGGGTCCGTTCCATCAGTCTTGAAGTCGCACGCGGTCGGGCCGACCAGGCCCCGACGGGGGAATCGAAATTACCCCGAAGGGCTACCGGAGCTCTTCAAGATTCGGTGTCTATTTGTTCTAACTAACCCGATACCGAACGAAACAATACCGACGAATTTTTTTGAGATTCTGACTAACTTTCCGACCCGAAACACGGAGCGAAAAGGAACACGTCCGAACCCGATGGCGGAAAAAAAACAATCTAAGATGGAGTCGACGCCCATGCGCAATGGAACCGAAGTGGGAGGAGTCCCTCGGTCTCGTGTCTCGAAAACACTTCTTCGAAGAAAAACAACTTGTAACACTCCGAGCCCAACACCAGACGGCGGACTGTGCACAGCATGTGTATCTGCAGCTACACATGCCACCGAACATATATAGCGCTGTGAAGACCGTTTCCCTTCAAATGGATATGAACTTGTGTTGCCCTTGCTTGGTGGCACAGATTAGAATGGGTTTTAAGACCAAGTTAATTTTCTTGGTAATACTCTTTCTGTTGGATCTAACCCCAGATTCTAATCATTTGAATTACCCCAGACACAAGACTAGATGTGGAACTTTTCACAACAACCACTTCCACACTGACAGGTAGCAACACTGCTTCAGCAGCAACCTCATGCAATCCCAGCAAGTGACAAAGCCATATGTAGGCACCATCTTGCTTGCTGACGGCAGATTTTATTGGAACTCTTTGGCATCATCAGAAGTAGATCAACAAGGGCAGACTGCAAGCGTGTCAGTGTGCAAAATCCATCTTGGAACCTTTAGAGAAACCTGATGGTATACCCAGTAGTGATAGAAAGGTGACAGTTGTCTCCAGGTGGTGCGTGACTGCAGGAAACTTGCCTTTAGCTGCCACTCCGTGTGAAGAGTATATGTATTTTAAGGGTCACAACCACCGCCATCACCTTTGTAAACACTCAAGAGGCTGGTGGAAGGCCCAAGGGCAGCATGTTGAACTAGGGAGTGCTCTGAAGCCGTCACAAACCAAAGGAAGTGTCTGTGGGACTGCAGGATGGGCATACAATAGTAAGTATCCTGCATATCCAAGAACACCATCCTGTCCCATGGGTCCAGGATGGAAGGAACCTGGGCTAGTGTCAACTTCTGTAACTGCTTAGAAGTCAGACAGCTAAAACTGGCCTGAGACCTCCATCTTTTACAAGGACCAAAGAAATAACAGGAACACCCCCTGTCTCAGACACTGGGATCATAAGAGTAGCCAATAGGACTAGCACAGAATGAACTTACTGTGTCAGAATGGAGGTAAGACCTGCTGTAATCCAAAACAGGGTAGGATAGTCGGTGAGAAAAATGGAGGTAAATGAAAGGGAGTAACCCTGCTGAATGATCTGCAGCAGCCACTTGTCTGAAGGTAAAGCACTCCAGGTGAGTGGGAAATGATTAATTCTGCCCCATATCGGTCATGAGTGACTATGGGAGAGGGGTGTCGAAATAGAGGGGGTGGGGGAGGGAAATGAGGAAGAGAAATTCTGTCCTCTGTGGTGTCCATGCCTTCTTCTGTCACCAGATCCTCTTGAGCTGAAAAGTGCAGTGTTTGGGTCCCTCTGACAATAGGCAGAATCCATAGTACACACTGAATTTTCAGTATTGCTGATTCAATGTACAGGCCGGAGAGATTAAACCTAAAGAGCGGACTGGGCAAAGCAATCCTAAAAGCCCTCCAGTGCTGGCAGTCTTGTTCATCAAAAAGGTCTTGAACGGTCAAAAAGGCATATGCAGAAGGTTTAACTGCAGGTCACCGAAACATATGTGGAGTGTGCATTCAGGATCCAGATCACAAGACTGGTGCCCTGGTGCAACCTGCACACTGTGTTCAGGTCAGCCTGCAAGAAAATGCAGCAACGTGCTGTCTGTCTTGGATGCTAAGATGTTCTGAATTTGTCAGGTATGGCTGGTAGATGTTACTGTCCATATCCCACAAATAATGTGTGTACATTCCAGGAGGCAGAAGATGTTAAGGGACCTCAGTGCCATGCCAGACTGTTGGAGTAAAATATTTTGTTGCTTCAAATCTGTGTCCGAAGGCACAGTAGGAAATGCTTTGACATTTATCTTGCTGGTGGAAGCCTATACCACTGAGCACTTGGGAGGCAGGTCAGGAAAGCTAGGTTCCCCTTGGGAATGTCTATTACACTCAGTCACCGGACGACGTCCAGGGGGCAACGAACAATGCTTATGGCAGACTGGTAATCATGCGCCAGAGAAACCCTTGTTAAGGGACATCGATCGTTCGAAGGTTAAACCCAGGCTTCAAAATTTGTCAGTAGGTTTGCTTTAGTCTCTATAGTAAGCAAATGAAGTTGCAAAAACCTCTGCTACTCTTCCGAAACTGCAAAGGAGGCACTCTTCTCAGCCGATGGACCCAGTGGGGATTTCACTTCTGTTCTGAAAGGAAGTGCCTAGCCCATTACCAATTTGTAGTCTGCGCAGAAGCAAGCCCAGGAGGGTGTGGTGAGGGGTGAAATTAAATTGCCCACATTATCCGCTTCCAGAGTATGTGGACGTTTGTAAGTACTTGATCTGTGTCAGAACCCAATACGAACAAGGCCTCCAGTCTATGATAGTATTGGCACAGTGGAAGAAGCCAGCTCTGGATCAGAGATTGGCATCAGGGTCATATCTGGAGTCTGCACCACTGGATTCGGGCCACAGTAGTTGGAGAAGAGGACGCGTCTAGAGCAATGGTTGAGGACTAGGCTGGTGCACCAGGGCCCAATGGGGTCAGTCAGCATCCTGTAATCAGTGAAGAAGCATGATTTTGAAGGTACTCCAGAGAGCTTGCTTCATCCTATAAAAAGCTGCAGTAGTCTTACTGAATGTCTCCATTAGTTACAAGGTCGACAACAGCCAAGGGAACTCAGAGCACGCTGGAACGAGCTTCAAGATGGGTTCAGAGTTAGTTACTGGAAGCAGATGATGTCCTTTGAGTGCCAACTGCATTACTTCTCTCAGGAGAAAGAGTGATGAGATGGGACAAGTTGCTTTTGGACTCAAGCACAAGTAAATTCACTGTTTGGAGGCTGATCATTGCAGTTTCATGTGCTCATCAACAAAGCTTTGCCACCATGGGTCTTCAGGTTTGTCAAGGAGAATTTGTCCCACGATTAGAGCTGTGCCTACACTACAGGAAGACAACATGTGGCTTAGGGACTGACATCTGCTTCCTGCAGTCATGGCACGAGTGAAGCCTGTGGTCTGCAGATGAGACATTTTCCTTAGTACACGGTCTTTGAAAAACTAGCTTTGGAACGGAGTGGAGCTCTGGACCTGCGTCAAAAGACATCCATGTGCAGGGATGGTGCCTGCACACAGCTCATTGTCATCACTTCTTAAAGTGGCATGAAGTCACCACGTAACCAATAACACCACCTATCGATAACATAAAAAGAAAAGATGGATAGCCTAGTGCCTTGAGGTATTGAAAAAGCGAGGCATGTGTAGTTATAAGTACGCATCAGAATCTTTGATGCAGTACCCAGAAGCCCTTACATTTAAATAGGACTTGAATGAAATGGATAGTATTTTGGCGAGTCTGCCCTAAGTATGTGGAACTGTTATCCACAGCAGTGTGGCACAGGAGTTTATCTTCGGTTTCAAAAACAATCTGCTGAAGTAGGAAAAGTATCATGGATTACAAGGAAGGAAGGAATAGGAAAGGAATGCATAAATGTAGCCCAGGGCCCCTGGAATTATGCAACTGAGGATGACCAAAGTATGTGGGTGCATTGGCTGAATTATACAGCAAGAAAATGGATATCATGCTCCACATTTTGGCATAGTACTACTTCATTATTTTGTCATTGTTACAAATGTTGACACTGTCTGGGCAAAAGGGTTTCACCTCACTCCCATTTTAGGACCCAAATACAATAATAAGCAATTGAGAGGTAACCAGTCAACCTTTGCAATGGTCCTTCCACAGCACAACATCACATGCCACCACATGTTTAGTAATTTATGATCCAGTTGAACTAGAAACAAATTGATTGCATGATGGATTAAGTAGCAAATGTGTCATCCATAATTATACTGAAAACACTGTGGCCACAGAATTGCACAATTCCAATGGCCATGATGTAGCGGGAAAAAAAGAACCAGGGAGAAGTTTCATAACTGGGACGTTGGCTAGGTGACGCATGCGGGGGTGGGGGGGGGTGGGGTGGGGGGGGAAACAGGCCAGGCATGTACACTGGGAAGACAGCAGAAGTAGAGGGGCCCTAAGCAGGACCAACACCATAAGATAAAAGAACTGCTAAAAAGTTGTATAATTGACTTAAATCAACATATTTCACCGTGCTATCAGTTTATTTACAATGCAGCCATTAACTGATCATAAGTGTCTGTGCTCTAAGCACTCGTCTAACTGGAGGTGACTTCAATGTTCATCCCGAATTCCCGGTACCTTTCTCAGTCTACAGCAGTCGCCTACCCATCCATCATTCAGTGAGGGAAGACCCAGAGAAAAGTAGGGGGAATTGCAGGGATGTTCTGAGAGCAATGTGCTTTCAGCAAAAACAGCAATAGCCCAGTTGTTCTCTGCACGTACTTGAGGCGGGGAACGGGAGGGGTTGTTTTAGACAGATAGCCACTTACAATAAAGTGTGAACGTACTCACCGCCTTCCTTTTCCAGAGGATAACATTTTGTCTAAGTCAGCATGTGCAACTGTCATCCAGAATGACTAAGGGTTGCAGGAGGAAGGATGAAGTAGAACCAGCTCAGGTGAGCCCAGGACAGATACCAGACAACCACAAGCATATTCAAATCTCTTTAGTGGCCAGAAGTGCAGACATTACATTCCTCATTTCATCCTTGTTGGAGGACTTTGTTTTGACTTATGGACTCTTAACACTGTCTGGGAAATTCCTGCTCAATAACTGCAGCTCTGTTACTATTGCTAGATTCTAGAAAACCTGTCTGATATTCAAAGCGATGTGTATGGACCATGAAACCCCACCAGACAATAGGAATATATTACCCTTAAGCGTCCTTTAACTGCTTGCAACAAGGGGAGTTAAGATTTGAGACTTCATTCTGCGCTTTCCTTAAAGAGCAAGTTACTTAAGTTTGGTAATGCTATTATGGAAGGGACTCTAACCGCAATTCCTCCCCTTGTGAATTTTTCCAGGGGCCTGACTGCTCCTGGAAACATCTATAACAACTCCCCGCGCATCAACAGGTAGCATCTTGCAACTCTGTATTGGATCTGTCCTGCTCCGGATGTAACATCGGGGTCTTGTATAAGCATTACTTCTGCATAATGACGTTGGTTTCTTTCTGATCTCAGTCTACGCTGTCAGATACGTAGCTACTGAAATCAGAATGTGCCATTGTGTAGACTTCTTGATTGGGATCTAATTACTGGACTGAGAGAGCCAATTCCACAGAACAGGTAGGAGAGTGGGCCTGTAATGAATTTGTGGTTAGATAGAGCCTCTATCACAAAAGACATTACGAAGTTAAGTAACTTGTTCTTTTGATAGACACATCTAACTGCAGATTTCTACCTTGAGAATAGATGCTTATGAAAAGCAATACCTCCCTTCGTGGTGGATCAGCAGAAAGGCTAAGACCAGGAAATCCTGCAGGACCGATTGGGCAAAGTGGCTACCCAGACAGACCTGGCTGTCCAGGCAGTAGGGTTTTGTGAGGGTGATGCTGATGTAACTTCGTAACAAATGTCTAGAAACTGATGAATAGCTTGCAGTCATGTCTGTATTCTCTGGTCCTGTCCAAGTGCCATTTTAGGGTTTAGGTGGTGAAGTCGTTCCTCTTCCTTGGAGGGATGGGGCGGTGCATAAAAAGTTGACAAAATTATGAATTGTCTTATATGAAAGGGCTTTGGCAGAAATGCTGCTTTTGTCTGGGAAGAATGAAGTGTATGGCTGCACAACAGAAAACACCTAGAGTTCATTCATTCCCCTGGCTGATGTTATGGTGATGAGAAACTGAGTCTTAATGGCTACTAGATAACGGGGACAAATGTGCATCAGTTTCAAAGGCTTGCACATCAGGTAATTAAGAGCCAAACTAAGGTCCTACTGTAGCATCACAAAGTGTTGACGGGAACATATCCTGTTTGAAGCAGGGACACCATAAACCAACAAGTGGCATCTGTTACCAACATCTGTCAGTTACATCACAACACAGTTTGATCCCTGTAGTCTGAGGAGGTTACAATGTCTGCACACTCTTTGTAAAGTTTGAGGGATATCTCGGTCAGAAGTGACAGGATATGAGAAACTCCAGATCCTCGTTGGCAGGCACAGAAAGAAAGGAACTTATGTCAGCGGGCAAAGGTGCTGCATATATAAGGGCCCAAACATCACATCCGGGGCAAGACAGATCCACTGTAGAGTTGCATGTTGCCACCTGTCAGCAAGTGAGAGAAACTCTACAAAGGTTTCGGGATCCAAGCGACACCTGGGGAAATTCATAAGGTGAGGAATCTGTGCTTAAAAGTGTCGGAGGAGATGGTACTTTATCCCTGTTAGACGTGGAGCAATGCTTTGTACTCCTATGAGATGCTGGATGGGTGTGAGGGACAATCAATGTCCCACCCTTGGAAGCATTGCAGTAAGGCACATTCTTGTGCATGCAAGACACCCAAATGACAACTATCAAGGTGCAACTGATCAGAATATCCATCAATCCTTTAGTATTACTTGTGAGATACACTGGGGAGGAGAGAACGGAGGGGAGGGGGGTGGAGGCACATATTCCTAGGAAATACAAATGGGTAAACTAATTTCCCTCACTTTACTGGATGCAAGAGAATCAACAGCCCAATTGTGAAGGTTTCCCAACCTCATCTCCGAATAAGTGGTGGTCTAAGATGTGGTACATCGAGATTTGGAATAGCTGACAGTCGTAGTTCATGATCAGTCTCATAAATCTGAATGAACATCAATGCCGTTCACCAACTCTGCTATAAAAAGCTGGTATGAGGAAAACCTAGATGGTGTCAATGTCAGAAGTTCTCAGGATGTCCAAATTGGCAAGGATGTCTCAACACAGAGGCCTCAACTAAAAATAGAAAAAGTGATTGTGGGTGGATAGGACATTTCCTCTTGGTGTAGAATGTATTCATGAAACAATACCTCATTCAATAAAATAAACAAACTGAGGCCTTTTGAGGCTTATTTTTCTATTATCAACTTGATGCGTGAGCTAAGCATGAGCTGGTTGTTTGAATTATCCCATGCAATTGCGAATAAGATTAAACCAATTCACTCTGTACCACAAAACATAAAATAAAGTTGTTTAAACTCAATGTAGTCTTATGTGGAATTTCTGAGTTTGCCACTAAACTACGGGGGCTTGTAGTGACTGTATATGGACCCCGATTTTGAGGTGGACAATGGAAACATTTATTTTTGATCCATATCCTAACCGATTCATGATTTAGAGCCTACATTATTGGAATATTGTAGGACATGAACTGAAGCTGTGACTTCTGCTTCCCCAGCATAAACCTGCAAGCCTCATTTAAGTCTCACAACCAGGGCCTCAATTTACCATACTACATAATCATTACTGATGAGTTCTAGACAACTGTTCAGTAGACTGAACTAAGAGGGACATGAAGGAGAGTTACAGGAGAAGAGATTAAGTAATTTAGAGTTTCAGTAACAAAGTTGTCTCTTGTCTGCAGTTTGTACAATTTGTATGCACATCAATACAATAAAGAGGCTAGTGACAAGACTATGACAAAAAAAGCACTGGAAAAGTCAAATCGCACGATTGACGATCTTAGGAAGAAATGGTCCAGCATCATCAATAGGGACCTGGGAGAATGTGACTGGAAGATAATGCAGAGTTAAATACAAAGTCCCTACAAATGCCCAATCAAGTAGATACAATTTACTTTTTTGCATAAGGCTTCTCACTCTTAAAAGAGTGGGGATAATATACTTGATAGCCGACATTTTTTGTTCTACTTGCAGGGATGGAGAGGCTGCATTCTATCAGGGTGTGATGCTTCCCAGTCATAGAAGTTTATTGGTAGAGGGTAACTTATCCTTTCGGAAGTGATGGGGAGAGCATGGCTCATTAAACCAGAAATGTTTATTGGGTCTGAAGCCTTGCCTAAAGAAAAATAAAGCAAGCAGTAGGTCTTTGGCTCTACCAGTATTAATTCTAAAAAGGCATTACAATGGCCTGGAAGTCAATCAATCAGTGTCCTAGATGTTGCAATATGGTTGAAGGAAACGGTGGAGTGGCTGAGTGCAACATTTCATATGGCAAGGAAGAGACCTATAGAGGGGGGTATCTAGATTTTTATTTTTTGAGTTGTAGGGACATTGCAAAAATATAGAGTTACATTAGTTATGTGAGAATAAATCCCTTTAAATCAGTCAGTATAATCTCATCACTTAAATCATTAAAATCCCTAGAGTATCACTGACCACTTGACACTATGTAAGTCGCTGAATACAAAATCACGTTCCAGTTCAAGATCCATATGCCCAGATTCCTTCTTATAAAAGATCATTAAACAAGTCTTCATAAAATCCCCAAATCTTTTTTCAATATGGTCTACATTGTCTTTTCCTTGTACAAAAATATTTTTCCAACTGCATCATTTTATTCATTCCAATATCCTTTCTATACTAGTTGTAGCATCTGCCAATCTCCACTTATCAAAGATGTGGAAACCAAAGAACAGAAAAATATAAAATAGGTTTACTTCTCTATTTTGATATGCATTCCGCTAACTTTAGACAACACTGGACTGACACCCCAGGCATTACTTCAATTTTGTGGTAAATACCGACAGAGTGCCAAATCGCACGGGCATGCTTCCAATCCCCAATGTGCTTTTGATACCCTCTACAGAAATTACGTACCTTTGCTGTAATTAAATTCCACCTATAAGGAGCTTCATATAATTAGTGCAGATAAAAACACTGTAGGCAACAAAGGTTGGAACTAACTCGTAGACTGTAAATCCTAATATAAACTTTGACACACAAAGTAAAAAAGCAGGGCGTTTTCTTGCAGTGAAAACAAGGGAACAATCTTGATAAGAAAAAAAAAATAAACTACGCTCTTTGACACATTCTGAAAGATTCCCTTAGGCCACCGAAAGGTTCTCAGTATAATGGGTCAGAAAAATAAAATCAATAATGTTTTGAATCACCTAGAAACCAAAATCTGTGCATTTACAGGCCAATATATATCAGCCAAAGGTAATCCTGTGTTCCTTCCAGGGCTCGCCTGTCGAGGTTGGTGCTCAGTTAATGGGCACAGGACCCATTTTAAATTTCTCCAAAAACACAATATATAAAAATCAAAGTCTGCCACTCCTTACAAAAATATGATGGTCTTCATTTATTCAATAAATTCCATAAAGCAGAAACATAGGGCAACGCGTTTCAACCTTCACGGTCTTCTTCCTTGGCCCTTCTTACAATACATGTCTAACAAAGTGAATGTGGCCCGCCCATTTTGCTGTCTATACATCCCCTCATCCATAGACATAGAAAAGATACATTCTCTTTTTTTTTTTTCTTTTCTCCTCCTTCCCCTTTCTTCTATACGTGCATCTATATATAAGCATAGAAATGTATTCTTTTGCATTTTCTTTCTAAATGTCCATTTACGTTTCCAATAACGAGTATCATCAAAAATAATTCTGCTGGTTGGGTAAGCCACTATTCCTAACACAATAAATCATCAAATTAATATTCCAATAAACCTCTCAACAGAAACTCATAGATAGCCTAAACTTATCTGGTCAGACCCTACCCTGGTATCTTCATATTAACCAATATGTACAAAAAGTTCTTCATCCTTGTTCAATCCCCAGGGATGACGACTGTTTAACTGAATAATATATTCAGACTCCAATCTCCTTAGTTGTTTTTCTCTGTCCCCTCCTCTAGGAGTGGCAAGGACCCGGTCTATGCCAAAAAATCTCATTTTCTCGACTTTCCCCTCATGTTCCAGATTACAATGCCGCGCTACTGGATACGTTACATCCTTATTCAATATTGCTCTCCAGTGCTCAAGAATACGTTTTTGTTAGTGGAAAAATTGTGCTGCTGACATATTGTAATCCGCATGGGCACTCTATTACATATACAGCAAAATCTGAATTGCAATTGATATACTTTTTGATGTTCACTCGGCTGCCCGTCGGTAGCTCATATTGCTTCCGATTTGAACTATATTTGCAGGCTTTGCACTTAGCACACTTATAAAAACCTTGATATTTGTCTAAGAAAGTTTCTTTGTTTTTCCTTGTGTAACTGTGTACCAAAATATCCCTTAGCGAACTACTTCTTTTATAGGTTATCAAAGGAGTACGACTAACTAGCTGCCCAATTGTTCTGTCAGCCTTGATCAGATGCCAATATTTCATGAGAATCTTTTTAACTTCTGAGGAATATGCATTGAAAACTGTCACAAATCTTGGAGTGTTAGTTCCTTCACATCTCTTTTTGGGAATCAATAGTTCCGCCCTTTGAACTGCTGCTGTCTTTTGACATGCCATCTTTACTACTCTGTATGGATAGCCTCTAGATCTAAATCTTTTTGTCATTCTTAATTGTTCTTCCTCAAAACTTTGTGGGGTACTGCAGTTTTTCTTGGCTCTTAATTCCCCGTAGGGTATACTCCATTTTACATTGGGAGGGTGGTGGCTTGTTGCATGTAAAATGTTGTTGCCTGATGTGCTTTTCCTGAACAGTTGTGTGTAATGTACCATCTTTTACACAGACCTCTATGTCTAAAAATTCCATCACCTGTTTGTGTACTTTAAATGAGAATTGTAAATTCAGGTCTCTGTTTGGTAATGAGTTTAGAAAATCATATAACAGTGTTTCTGGACCTTCCCATATCATAAATACATCATCGATGTATCGGGTCCAAAATGTAAAATGTTGGAACCATTTCATCTGTCATCACCCATTGTGTTTCCCACCATCCCATAAACAAAAAGGCATAACTAGGAGCAAAGCAACTTCCCATCGCCGTCCCGGTTGTTTGTCTATACCATTCATCCTCATAAATAATTTTTTTTATTTTCCAAACAAAATTTTAACATGTTCAGAAGTAGTTCAGAATGTTCCAATAATCTGATTGGTTTATCCCTAAAGAAATATCGACACGCCTGAATACCCTTCTCATGTGGTATACAGGTGTACAATGATACTACATCTATGGTTACCATAATGTAGTTTGTTTGCCAAGGGATATCTTGTATTTTGGTGAGAAATTCTGTAGTATCTCTGCAATATGAGCTTAAATTCGATACATATGGACTTAAGAAATAATACAAATAAATGGAAACATTCTCCAAGAGACTGCCTCTGGCTGATACTATAGGACGGCCCAGGGGGTTTTCAATGTTCTTATGTATCTTAGGTAATAAGTAGAAACAAGGTGCCACTGGTTTCTGTACCAGTAAAAACTTATACTCATCATCTGAGAGTAGGCCTCTGCTAACACCATCAAACAATAAATTATGACATCTCCTGATTGACTGTCGATAAGCTGATATTGTAGAAATCTCATAACATGCTGAATTGAGCAGTTGCCTCTTGGCTTCTTGTTGGTATTTTGTAGCATCCCATAACACTACATTCCCACCCTTATCTGCCGGCTTTATCACAAATGAGGTTGCTTTCTTAAGAGATATCAATGCTGTTTTTTGACCTGGTGTCAAATTCCGTGCGTAAGCATCTTTCGACCTCTTCCACAAATTTAGTAGCTCAAAAGCCACTGCTTCATGAAAGGCATCGATATTATCATGTGGTAAGATTGGATTACATCTCGATTTTGCTTTGAAGCTGCTACCGCTGGCACAGTCTGTTCGTAAGTCTAGATCCTCTAGTAGCTCCATGTCTGTTTCCCATGTTCTCTCTCCTATCTCCAGTTCTCGTAGAGACGCTAGACCGTCTATGTCCCTGATCGTTAGTTCTGAAGCCAACTCTGAACTGTTTATTTGTGTTGAATATGATAAAGTTGCGTCCTTTTTTTTTGTTGTGCAAAGATTTTTATTAGCTTCAATTTTCTGATCAGGTGGAAAATGTCAATGCGTGTTTTCATATAATTGAAATTCGCTGTTGGACAGAAAGATAGCCCTAATTCCAATATTGATCGTTCATCCTGTGACAAAATGTGAGAAGAGATGTTAACCACTGTCAATTCTTTATCCTTCGTTATTTCTTTCTCCTGGCTCGTCGTGCGGTTCTGCCAACCAAATTCCCGTTGTCCTGTTGACCTGCCCCCTCTCCTGATCTTTTTGTTTCTGCGCCTTCGCCTTTGTCTCTTAGGGGTTTTCTCTGTGGTCTTGAGCTCATCTGTAAAAAACGATACTCCTCCAATGTGGTTAAAGGTTGGCCCGCCAATGTGCTTGGGCCCGGGATTTCTTCCAGGTCTGATATGTTTTCCACACTCTATTCCGATGACGATGTCTCCTGTCGTCGTAAGGCTTCACCTTGTCTATAATCTTTCAGAGCTTGGTCATATCGTCTGCTGAATGTTAAGACACGCCCAGTTGCATAATCGTTTTTGTCCCGGAGAAATTTTTTCTTTTTCTTCAATTTTATTTCATCTTCATATTTTTTGAGACGTGCCTCCATCTCTTCACAGAATTTTTTGATTTCATCTTGTGTCTCGTGTTGTTCGAGATTTGCCTAAAGTTTAGTGATTTCTTCACTAGTTTGTGTAAGTTCCATCTCCGCATATTTCGATAGGAGTTCTAACATCTTCTTGCTGGTAGCTGCCATCAGAAGTGACCATTCTTCCAACAGCTTCGGAAGTTAAAAAGATTCTCATGAAATATTGGCATCTGATCAAGGCTGACAGAACAATTGGGCAGCTAGTTAGTCGTACTCCTTTGATAACCTATAAAAGAAGTAGTTCGCTAAGGGATATTTTGGTACACAGTTACACAAGGAAAAACAAAGAAACTTTCTTAGCACACTTATAAAAACCTTGATATTTGTCTAAGTGCAAAGCCTGCAAATATAGTTCAAATCGGAAGTAATATGAGCTACCGACGGGCAGCCGAGTGAACATCAAAAAGTATAACAATTGCAATTCAGATTTTGCTGTATATGTAATAGAGTGCCCATGCGGATTACAATATGTCGGCAGCACAATTTTTCAACTAACAAAAACATATTCTTGAGCACTGGAGAGCAATATTGAATAAGGATGTAACGTATCCAGTAGCGCGGCATTGTAATCTGGAACATGAGGGGAAAGTCGAGAAAATGAGATTTTTTGGCATAGACAGGGTCCTTGCCACTCCTAGAGGAGGGGACAGAGAAAGACAACTAAGGAGATTGGAGTCTGAATATATTATTCAGTTAAACAGTCGTCATCCCTGGGGATTGAACAAGGATGAAGAACTTTTTGTACATATTGGTTAATATGAAGATACCAGGGTAGGGTCTGACCAGATAAGTTTAGGCTATCTATGAGTTTCTGTTGAGAGGTTTATTGGAATACTAATTTGATGATTTATTGTGTTAGGAATAGTGGCTTACCCAACCAGCAGAATTATTTTTGATGATACTCGTTATTGGAAACGTAAATGGACATTTAGAAAGAAAATGCAAAAGAATACATTTCTATGCTTATATATAGATGCACATATAGAAGAAAGGGGAAGGAGGAGAAAAAAAAGAAAAAAAAAAAAAGAGAATGTATCTTTTCTATGTCTATGGATGAGGGGATGTATAGACAGCAAAATGGGCGGGGCCACATTCACTTTGTTAGACATGTATTGTAAGAAGGGCCAAGGAAGAAGACCGTGAAGGTTGAAACGCGTTGCCCTATGTTTCTGCTTATATATATAGAAAATGTCACTTACCTAGTGTACATCTGTTCATGGCATTAGTCGCTGCAGGTTCACATGCTGTGCAAATCCCGCCATCTGGTGTTGGGCTCGGAGTGTTACAAGTTGTTTTTCTTCGAAGAAGTCTTTGAGTCACGAGATCGAGGGACTCCTTCCATTTCGGCTCCATTGCGCATGGGCGTCGACTCCATCTTAGATTGTTTTCCCCGCAGAGGGTGAGGTAGGAGTTGTGTATGCTAGTAATAGTGCCCATGCAATGGAGTGAATACGTATGTACATAATGCAGTTTAAAGTAATATATTTACAAATGTCCAAGATCAACTTCTAAACGGCTACAGGCTCCCGGGGAGGCGCATGTGAATCTGCAGCGACTAATGCCACGAACAGATGTACACTGGGTAAGTGACATTTTCCGTTCGATGGCATGTGTAGCTGCAGATACACATGCTGTGCATAGACTAGTAAGCAAGTTATCTCCCCAAAAGCGGTGGTTCAGCCTGTAGGAGTTGAAGTTGTTTGAAACAATGTTCGTAGTACTGCTTGACCTACTGTGGCTTTTTGTGCTGTTAACACATCTACACAGTACTGTTTAGTAAATGTATGAGGCGTAGACCATGTAGCTGCCTTACATATTTCGGTCATTGGAATATTTCCTAGAAAGGCCATGGTAGCACCTTTCTTTCTAGTGGAGTGTGCCTTTGGTGTAATAGGCAGTTCTCTTTTTGCTTTAAGATAACAGGTTTGAATGCATTTAACTATCCATCTAGCAATGCCTTGTTTAGAAATTGGATTTCCTGTATGAGGTTTTTGGAAAGCAATAAATAATTGTTTTGTTTTTCGAATTAGTTTTGTTCTGTCAATGTAGTACATTAACGCTCTTTTGATGCCTAATGTATGTAGTGCTCTTTCAGCTACAGAATCTGGCTGTGGGAAGAACACTGGTAATTCTACTGTTTGATTCAAGTGGAACAGTGATATGACTTTTGGTAAAAAATTAGGATTTGTCCGTAGGACTACTTTATGCTTGTGTATTTGAATAAATGGTTCTTGTATGGTAAATGCTTGAATCTCACTTACTCTTCTTAAAGATGTGATGGCAATTAAAAATGCAACTTTCCATGTTAAGTATTGCATTTCACAAGAGTGCATGGGCTCAAAAGGTGGACCCATGAGTCGTGTTCAGACAATGTTGAGGTTCCATGAAGGAACTGGTGGTGTTCTTGGTGGTATAATTCTCTTTAGGCCTTCCATAAACACTTTTATGGCTGGTATCCTCAACAGTGAAGTTGAGTGCGTAATTTGCAGGTAAGCTGAAATTGCAGTAAGATGTATCTTAATGGAAGAAAAAGCTAGCTTTGACTTTTGCAAATGTAGTAAGTATTTTACGATATCTTTGGCAGATGCGTGTAAGGGTTGAATTTGATTATTATGGCAGTAATAAACAAATCTTTTCCACTTATTTGCATAGCAATGTCTAGTGGTAGGTTTCCTAGCTTGTTTTATGACCCCCATACATTCTTGTGTAAGGTCTAAGTGTCTTAACTCTAGCACTTCAGGAGCCAAATTGCTAGATTCAGCGATGCTGGATTTGGGTGTCTGATCTGTTGTTTGTGTTGCGTTAACAGATCTGGTCTGTTTGGTAGTTTGACATGAGGCACTACTGAGAGGTCTAGTAGTGTTGTGTACCAAGGTTGTCTTGCCCATGTTGGCGCTATTAGTATGAGTTTGAGTTTGTTTTGACTCAACTTGTTTACCAGATATGGAAGGAGTGGGAGAGGGGGAAAAGCGTAAGCAAATATCCCTGACCAACTCATCCACAACGCATTGCTCTGAGACTGATGTTGTGGGTACCTGGATGCGAAGTTTCGGCATTTTGCGTTTTCCTTTGTTGCAAATAGATCTATTTGTGGTGTTCCCCAATTCTGGAAGTAAGTGTTCAGTATTTGGGGGTGAATCTCCCATTCGTGGATCTGTTGGTGATCCCGAGAGATTGTCTGGTAACCGATTCTGAATTCCTGGAATAAATTGTGCTATTAGGCGAATGTGGTTGTGAATCGCCCAATGCCATATTCTCTGTGCCAGGAGACACAACTGTGTTGAGTGCGTCCCTCCCTGTTTGTTTAGGTAATACATCGTTGTCATGTTGTCTGTTTTGACAAGAATGTGTTTGTGGCTTATTATGGGTTGAAATGCTTTCAGCGCTAGAAATACTGCCAATAGTTCTAAGTGATTTATGTGAAACTGTCCCATTGTCCTTGGATGCTGTGTTGATTGAGGTGTGCTCCCCACCCTATCATGGAGGCATCTGTCGTTATTACATATTGTGGCACTGGGTCTTGGAAAGGCCACCCTTGGTTTAAATTTATACTGTTCCACCATTGAAGCGAGGTGTATGTTTGGTGGTCTACCAACACCAGATCTAGAAGTTGACCCTGTGCCTGTGACCATTGTGATGCTAGGCACTGTTGTAAGGGCCGCATGTGCAACCTTGCGTTTGGGACAATGGCTATGCATGAGGACATCATGCCTAGGAGTGTCATCACCATTTTGACTTGTATTTTTTGTTTTGGATAAATGGCCTGTATTACATTGCGAAATGCCTGAACCCTTTGTGGACTTGGAGTGGCAATCCCTTTTGCTGTGTTGATTGTCGCCCCTAAGTATTGCTGTGTTTGACACGGCAGAAGGTGTGACTTTGTGTAGTTGATTGAGAAACCTAGTTTGTGGAGGGTTTCTATGACATACTTTGTGTGTTGTGAACACCGTTCTAGCGTGTTGGTTTTGATTAACCAATCGTCTAGGTACGGGAACACATGTATTTGCTGCCTTCTGATATGTGCAGCTACGACTGCCAGGCACTTTGTAAAAACTCTTGGCGCAGTTGTTATTCCGAATGGCAACACCTTGAATTGGTAATGTACCCCTTGGAATACAAACCTTAAGTACTTTCTGTGTGAAGGATGTATCGGTATATGGAAATATGCATCCTTTAGGTCTAGTGTGGTCATGTAGTCTTGTTGTTTGAGCAGTGGGATTACGTCCTTTTATGTCACCATGTGAAAGTGATCTGATTTGATGTAGGTATTTAATGTTCTGAGATCTAATATAGGTCTCAGTCTCTTGTCTTTTTTGGGTATGAGAAAGTACAGAGAGTAAACTCCTGTTCCTTTCTGTTGGTTTGGTACTAATTCTATTGCTTCTTTCTGTAGCAATGCCTGAACTTCTAGTCCTAGAAGATCTATATGTTGTTTTGACATATTGTGTGTTTTCGGTGGGACGTTTGGAGGGAATTTGAGAAATTCTATGCAATAACTGTAGGAAGTTGGCTCTGTATGTGCTATTTCAAAGTAAGGAATAGCATGCACGGAGTCCAAGGGTTCCCCTTAGAGGTAAGATAGTGGCAAAAAAGAGATAATACTAATGCTCTATTTTGTGGTAGTGTGGTCGAGCAGTAGGCTTATCAAAGGAGTAGTGTTAAGCATTTGTTGTACATACACACAGGCAATAAATGAGGAACACACACTCAGAGACAAATCCAGCCAATAGGTTTTGTTATAGAAAAATATATTTTCTTAGTTTATTTTAAGAACCACAGGTTCAAATTTTACATGTAATATCTCATTTGAAAGGTATTGCAGGTAAGTACTCTAGGAACTTCGAATCATTACTTTAGCATGTATACTTTTTACATAAAACACAATAAGCTGTTTTAAAAGTGGACACAGTGCAATTTTCACAGTTCCTGGGGGAGGTAAGTTATTGTTAGTTTTAACAGGTAAGTAAGTCACTTAGAGGTTTCAGTTTTTGGTCCAAGGTAGCCCACCGTTGGGGGTTCAGAGCAACCCCAAAGTTATCACACCAGCAGCTCAGGGCTGGTCAGGTGCAAAGGTCAAAGAGGTGCCCAAAACACATAGGCTTCAATGGAGAGAAGGGGGTGCCCCGGTTCCAGTCTGCCAGCAGGTAAGTACCCGCGTCTTCGGAGGGCAGACCAGGGGGGTTTTGTAGGGCACCGGGGGGGGCACAAGTCCACACAGAAAGTACACCCTCAGCAGCGCGGGGGCGGCCGGGTGCAGTGTGCAAACAAGCGTCGGGTTTCCTTTAGTTTTCAATGGGAGACCAAGGGGTCTCTTCAGCTATGCAGGCAGGCAAGGGGGGGGCTCCTAGGGGTAGCCACCACCTGGGCAAGGGAGAGGGCCTCCTGGGGGTCACTCCTGCACAGAAGTTCCATTTCTTTAGGGGCTGGGGGCTGCGGGTGCAGGGTCTTTTCCAGCCGTCGGGAAATGGAGTTCAGACAGTCGCGGTCAGGGGGAGCCTGGGGATTCCCTCTGCAGGCGTCGCTGTGGGGGCTCAGGGGGGACAACTTTGGTTACTCACAGTCGTAGAGTCGCCGGAGGGTCCTCCCTGAGTTGGTTGTTCTTCACCAGTTGAGTCGGGGTCGCCGGGTGCAGTGTTGCAAGTCTCACGCTTCTTGCGGGGAGTTGCAGGGGTCTTTAAATCTGCTCCTTGTAACAAAGTTGCAGTTCTCTTGGAGCAGTGCCGCTGTCCTCGGGAGTTTCTAGTCTTTCTTGAAGCTGGGCAGTCCTCAGAGGATTCAGAGGTCGCTGGTCCCTTGGAAAGCGTCGCTGGAGCAGGTTTCTTTGGAAGGCAGGAGACAGGCCGGTAAGTCTGGAGCCAAAGCAGTTGGTGTCTTCTGTTCTTCCTCTGCAGGGGTTTTTCAGCTCAGCAGTCCTTCTTCAGGTAAGTTGCAGGAATCTAAAATCTTAGGTTCAGGGAAGCCCTTAAATACTAAATTTAAGGGCGTGTTTAGGTCTGGGGGGTTAGTAGCCAATGGCTACTAGCCCTGAGGGTGAGTACACCCTCTTTGTGCCTCCTCCCAAGGGGAGGGGGTCACATCCCTAATCCTATTGGGGGAATCCTCCATCTGCAAGATGGAGGATTTCTAAAAGTTAGAGTCACTTCAGCTCAGGACACCTTAGGGGCTGTCCTGACTGGCCAGTGACTCCTCCTTGTTGTTTTCTTTGTTTCCTCCCGCCTTGCCGCCAAAAGTGGGGGCCGTGGCCGGAGGGGGCGGGCAACTCCACTAAGCTGGAGTGTCCTGCGGTGCTGTGACAAAGGGGTGAGCCTTTGAGGCTCACCGCCAGGTGTTACAGCTCCTGCCTGGGGGAGGTGTTAGCATCTCCACCCAGTGCAGGCTTTGTTACTGGCCTCAGAGTGACAAAGGCACTCTCCCCATGGGGCCAGCAACATGTCTCTAGTGTGGCAGGCTGCTGGAACCAGTCAGCCTACACAGATAGTCGGTTAAGTTTCAGGGGGCACCTCTAAGGTGCCCTCTGTGGTGTATTTTACAATCAAATGTACACTGGCATCAGTGTGCATTTATTGTGCTGAGAAGTTTGATACCAAACTTTCCAGTTTTCAGTGTAGCCATTATGGTGCTGTGGAGTTCGTGTAAAACAGACTCCCAGACCATATACTCTTATGGCTACCCTGCACTTACAATGTCTAAGGTATTGCTTAGACACTGTAGGGGCACAGTGCTCATGCACTGGTGCCCTCACCTATGGTATAGTGCACCCTGCCTTAGGGCTGTAAGGCCTACTAGAGGGGTGACTTATCTATACCTGCATAGGCAGTGAGAGGCTGGCATGGCACCCTGAGGGGAGTGCCATGTCGACTTACTCGTTTTGTTCTCACTAGCACACACAAGCTGGTAAGCAGTGTGTCTGTGCTGAGTGAGGGGTCTCCAGGGTGGCATAATACATGCTGCAGCCCTTAGAGACCTTCCCCGGCATCAGGGCCCTTGGTACCAGAGGTACCAGTTACAAGGGACTTATCTGGATGCCAGGGTGTGCCAATTGTGGAATCAAAAGTACAGGTTAGGGAAAGAACACTGGTGCTGGGGCCTGGTTAGCAGGCCTCAGCACACTTTCAATTCAAAACATAGCATCAGCAAAGGCAAAAAGTCAGGGGGTAACCATGCCAAGGAGGCATTTCCTTACAATAACCATGCTGGATAATTGCCAGTACCCAAGTGTCTGTTATCTCCTCCCAATGTTTGTAAAATTTGCTTAGTCTCCCCCCGCCACAGGTATTATGTAATGGGGATGTGTGACTTGGAAGTCACTGCTTGTTTTGAGGAGTTTTGGGGCTTTGGAACTTCCCTCTACTTTTTGGGAACTGTCCCCCTCTATATTGTCCCCGAAAACTTCCCTGCAGATATTGGCTCTAATAAGTGGGCCTTGTTTGTGAGGTCGTGGGTTCTGTGCTTTTCCCTCGAAACCCCCCTCGAAACTGTGTTTTTCGAAATGTGCCTCTGCTCTGTGGGGAGTAGAGTGCGCCCATGGCTTTGGCCGCAACAGTGTCTTCCTTAAGTTTTTCGCTAGCAGGGTCCACCTCCAGCCCAAACAACTGCTGTCCGTTAAATGGCATATTCAGCACAGCTTGCTGTATTTCTGGTTTAAATCCTGATGTCCGCAGCCATGCATGTCTCCTTATTGTCACTGCTGTGTTGACAGTTCTAGCAGCTGTGTCTGCTGCATCCATTACTGACCGTATCTGATTGTTGGAGATACTCGGTCCTTCTTCTACTACTTGCTGTGCTCTCTTTTGGAACTCCTTGGGCAAATGTTCTATAAAGTGTTGCATTTCGTCCCAATGAGCCCTATCGTATCTGGCCAACAAAGCCTGTGAGTTTGCAATACGCCACTGGTTTGCTGCCTGTGCCGCCACCTTTTTGCCTGCTGCGTCGAACTTTCGACTTTCTTTATCTGGAGGTGGTGCATCTCCTGAAGTATGTGAGTTCGCTCTCTTGCGAGCTGCCCCTACTACAACTGAGTCTGGTGTTAGCTGTTGTGTGATGTACATGGGGTCGGTTGGTGGCGGTTTATATTTTTCTCCACTCTTGGAGTAATGGCCCTTCCTTTTACAGGCTCCTCAATCACTTGTTTGGAGTGTTTTAGCATTCCGGGTAGCATGGGAAGACTTTGGTACTGGCTCTGTGTGGACGACAATGTATTAAATAGAAAGTCGTCTTCAATGGGCTCTGCATGCAGGCTGACATTATGAAATGCCGCTGCCCTCGACACCACTTGTGTGTAGGCTGTACTATCTTCTGGTGGCGACGGTCTAGCTGGATAACAGTCAGGACTATTATCTGACACTGGCGCATCATAAAATGTCCCACGCGTCAGGGTCATCTTGACTCATCCCTGTATGAGTCGGGGATTGCATCATAGGTGGAGTGGCTACCGATGATGTTTGCGGCAATCGCTGTGGAGAAGGTGGCGGGCTTACTTGTTTAGCCACCTTTGCCTGTGGCTGCTTGTCTTTCTCCTGGAAGTCAAGTTCGCGTTTCATTCTAATAGGAGGGAGAGTGCTGATCTTCCCTGTTTCTTTTTGGATGTGGAGCCTTCTTTGGGTGTAGTCTGGCTCCATTGTCTCCAATTCCTGTCCAAATCTATGTATTTTCATTTGTGAGGACAGTTCTTGTTCCTCTGTGTAGGAACTTGATTTCGGTTCCGAGGCCGGATGTTTCGGTATCGAAACCTTTTCGGCTACTTTTTTCGGTTCCGACGAAACCTTGTTTATTTTCGGCATCATTGTCTCTCGGTGCCAATTCATTTCGTTGCCGCTGTCTCGGTGCCGAACTTGCTCGGAGCCGCTTTCTCAGGCCCGAGATTGCTGTGTGGCGGTATCTCGACCGGAGTCGGATGACTTCGACACAAGCGTGCCCTTTTTCGGTGCCGATGCTCGGTCACCTATTGTTCGGGTTAAGCCATGGCCTGTTAGCGGTGGCGTCCCCTGGGCTTTTGTGGTCTTCTTGTGAGTTTTATGTTTCAACGTCTTACTCACGGTTTTCGGCGTTTCTTCGGGATCAATCTCATCAGAGTCCGATTCCTGGATGGAGAAGGTTTCTTCTTCTTCCTGGAAACGTCCTTGTCCTGTCGGCGCCGACGCCATTTGCAGTCTTCTTGCTCTTCGGTCTCTTAGTGTCTCCCTGGACCGAAACGCTCGAAAGGCTTCACAAGTATCTTCCTTGTGTTCTGGCGACAAACACAAGTTACAGACCAGATGCTGATCTGTATATGGATACTTGTTATGTCATTTTGGGCAGAAGCGGAATGGGGTCCGTTCCATCAGCCTTGAAGAGACACGTGGCCGGGCTGACCAGGCCCCGACGGGGGATCGAAAAAACCCTGAAGGGCCACCGGAGCTCTTCAAAAGTCGGTGTCGATCTGTTATAACTAACCCAATACCGAACGCAAACAATACCGACGATTTTTCCGAGATTCTAACTAACTTTCCGAACCGAAACCCGGAGCGAAAAGGAACACGTCCGAACCCAATGGCAGATAAAAAACAATCTAAGATGGAGTCGACGCCCATGCACAATGGAGCCGAAATGCGAGGAGTCCCTCTATCTCGTGACTCCAAAAGACTTCTTTGAAGAAAAACAACTTGTAACACTCCGAGACCAACACCAGATGTCGGGATGTGCACAGCATGTGTATCTGCAGCTACACATGCCATCGAACATACATATATATGTATATATACACACACACACACACACACACATACATACACACACACACACAATCACATTCAGCAGGAGAGCAAGGATTTGGATTAGTTGCTAAAAATCAAACCATGTATGTGAACGTTTCAGAGTTAGCAAAGTACTGGTATTAGGATTTGATAGAGAACGGTAATTTACCTTTATCGCCACAATAAATTATCAAAACTTTAAGAATGGAAGCTATATGTATGACTTGACCGTGATAAAACTCAGACATTTGAAATAAACCTAAAAATGGACTAAAAATATGACTTCCATTATTAAACACTCTCCACATGTTGATTAAAGTACATTCTTGATGTACTGAGAATCATGAAAGTAAAAATTGGTGAACCTAATAAAGCCTCATCCATTAACATCCAGCTTGCTATGAGGGTTATGTGATCCTGCTCATCACAAAAATATTTTACACTGCATGCAACTCAAAAAAGGATTCCCATGCTTGTGCAAGCCCTCTTAGCCGCCCGCTGGAATCGGATGGGAATTTCTTACCAGTGACTATGTGGTATCCGAGCTCAATCAGAGCCTCAGAAAGCACTCTGCAGTTTTTCACCACCTGAACTTGGTACATTTTAAATTCAGGGGTCATGGCTTGCTTCAGTGCTACAGCAACTCCTAGACAGGAAGAAGAAACACATTAGACACGGGTAAGCAACAAAACCGAACAACTTCAAGCACCTTCTTAGTACAGTGGCCCAGATCTTCATATTTTCTTAATCAACAATACAAAGCATACATGTTGTATACACAACCCAGGAAACTCTTGGAAGCATCTTTGCTCTCTACAAATCCCACAGATCATCATCCTTAACCCGGTCTATGTATGTTGGGAAACCCGAGGAGGCAAAAGATGCACAGTATACAGTATGAAAAAGGACAGTCTATTGCTTCAGAAAATAGTAAACGTCACAGTGCAGGACTAAGTGAAGTTTGCTTGTTTAAAGGTACTTTGCTCTGTTTTTGGTTAAATTGTCAGTTACTACTTATATAGGCTTCAACTGGACACACAAAACAGAGATAGACAACGTTTAACAGTTTTGGGCTTCGAATTATGGCAGTATAAGCCCAAGAATAGGTTTCGGAGTTAGCGGAGGTGCAGAAACCTGGGATGAGTTATGAGTCACAGCTTTTTCCCTTTGCAACTAAGGCTCTAAATGCATAGGTTTATTGCAGAGAACAGAAATTTATTTGGGTGATTTGAATAATTGGTGACTTAGTGTCAAACAAAATTCTGTACCCAGCTGCAATTTCTCCTATATTTAAAAATCGAATAACATTTATTAAGTCTTTAAAAGTCAGTCATTCCAAAGAGACAGCAGGACTGAAAATGAAGACCACTAAACACACACACACAAAAAGTGATGGAAGTATGCTTACAAACAGTCTAAACTACCAGCACCTCTGAGTGGGATCCAAATCTATTATTTTTCACTCATTGTGCCACTCTAGATAGAGGCTAGCCTTAATGCAACCCCAGAAGGTGGACCCTTTTGCACAGCAAGGAGCTCCCATTTGGGCATACCAATGGTCCTCTTGTACGTTACAAACACACAAAAGATTATGGGATGAATGCTAGCAAACAGAACCGCTGGTGATTGTCCACACCTCTTCAATGTAAAAATGTTAGGAACTTACCAGCAATGGCGTGGTTGTGTGGCCCACCTTGTAGCCCAGGGAATACAGCCTGGTTAATGAGTCCTTCAATATTGTACAAGACCTCTTTACCGGTTTTTACATCAACACTTCGAACACCTGCATAAGGAAAATTGAACTTAGTCAAGGGTGTGGAATTTAATAAAATATCTACTTGTCCATGGGAGAGGTTGCTTCCTAGATCTACTTTTCCTGTGGAAAAAAGTCTAACTGTCCCTTTTGTGCCATGTAGTGTGGCGCCAACTTATGGCAGTAATCTCATTATTTAAGAGCTCTGATAACAGCCTCTCTGATTATGCCAGAGCTACTACAAAAGTAGGGCTTGAATACTTGCAATTTCAATCCCTAGTAGATCAATTTCCTTATTTTGCCACCTTTTCGCAGATCTACATGCTGGGGCTGGAGGAAGCAATAAGCAATAGTTCCAGGGCTAAAATGTCTGAGTCTGCAAACCTACTAACTTGCATGTTTTAAGGATTTTCACCAGCTTTTCTTTATTCTTTTCGCATAATGAGAAAGATTGGAAATTTACAATGGCAGAAGTAGAAGTTCTTCCAGGGTTGGGAAAAAAGTAGTTGGGGGGGGGGGGGGGGGGGGGGCGGAGTGAACTTGTAAACGTTCAATAGATTTTCATGAGCAGAGCAACACATGCATATTTGCTCATGTTAAAATATAGTTCACAAATGTTTTATAGGAATATGGTTTCCTGGTCAACTTCTGTAAGTTCTTGTGAATTCATGAAAGCCACTAACTCGAAGACATTAACCATGGATGCACTTTTGTGACTAAGAATTGGGTCCCTAATTATGTCTGGCGTTAACAAAGACATTTTGTTTTTGTTACCCTGCCATTTCTCGCTCTCCCGGCTGGCTTTACTGTGAGTGATCGCATTCTGCTCTTCCACAAGGAACATATTGGCACACAAAGTAGTTTTGTTCAGTGCAAGGAACTACTATAACAATCAGTGGTGTAACACTGGAAGGGGCCCCCTGCAAAGAACATGTAGGTCCCCCACCTCCCAATCCAGACTCACTTAGTGCAGGTGCTATACTGAGGGAGCCCGGGGGCTCCCTCTTACGCCAGTGTTTGTTACAATGGTGAGGGCCAGACAAAATGTTACAAAAGCCATGTCAAAACAAGACATGCATTGACAAAACCAAAAGACTCACAAAAAAATGGGGGATCGGTTGGCTTTGCCAGTGCTTGTTTATTTTCATGCTTCCCATATTCTTATTGAAAATGGTTACACTGATTTTCTATTAGGAATATTTTTTGGAAATGCTAGCATGCATCAACACATTTTACTAAATGACGCTTCAAAGAAGTAGGACCTAAAATGTCAGTGGCAAAATGTTTTTTTCCTACTTGCAGTTTTTTTAATGGACATTTTATTTTGAAAGCAAAGAATAATCACTCTTGCATACTGGCTTCTGCAAATATTAGCATCTAATTAGAATCATTCTGGGAGCATTATACTTAGCCTCATATTGTTAAACTTTTCAAACGTGTGTACATTTATTTTTTGTCATACCAGAACCACTGTCCATAATGCAGTGTGTGACCTTAAAACGTTTATTTACAGCGCTCACAATAACAATGAAGGCTTTCCATTAATGAACCATAAATGCAAGTTTGAAAAGCATTAACATATCGACACACACATTACCTCAACTGCAGACAGTTCCCTTACCTGTACACGGGCAGCCAAAGGGTTTGTGCTGCAGAAGGTTGGGCCTACTTGTCCCAAGGACAAAATCAACATAAAAACTTGTTGCCCTTGAGCCCAAACATTATGTCCCGGGCATCGGGCGATAGGAATTCCACATCACTGCTTAGTATACATTATTTTTTGTACTTTGCTAAACGTCTGCCATACAATTGGAGGAGACAATATATAAAGATTAGGTGATGTAGCAAAAAAAACACCAACAATTTGGGGACCAAGGCAGGGAAACGAAGGACAAACAGGAGTGGCCCAAATACACAAATGGGAAGTTTAATTGCTATGGGCTCAGAAGCTTGCAATTGATTGTATCAACAATACTGTCAGCATCTGTGGATATACCTTATTGTTTGATATGCCTGAAAAATCTTTACATTACCATGACGGTTGTATGTTTTGTTCCATGTGCTAAACACATAGGAACAAATGGCTTAAAATTAGGCTGGGTCAGAGCTAATGAGAAGCAAATACACCCACCTTTTCTATAGAAAATAATGCCAGCCCTGCAGCCTCTCAGAGTTTTGTGGGTTGTAGTGGATACCACATCACAGTGCTCGAACGGAGATGGCACCACTCCAGCAGCTACCAACCCACTGATATGAGCCATATCTGCCAATAGAAATGCTCCATTTTCATCAGCAATCTTTCTCATTCGGGCATAGTCCAGGTTACGTGAGTAGCAGCTGACACCTGAAACCAAGACAAACAAGTACTCACACTTAGTAACGACAGTTGTGGATGAGGAAATTAAGCTAATGTAGATCTTAATGTATGCTCAAAGTTCTTAAACAGAATTGTATATACACAGCCATTTTCATCACTTGTTTTTATTACCATCCATCCTCCAATCTCTAGTTTTAGAAATCACTATAGATTGAATTTGGCTGTTAAGCCATAACTTACTATGTGCTATTGCCACATTTAACACATCTCAATGCACTGTATGCTTTAATCAATAAAAACATAGATGTGCTTCACATTGTATTCTCAGCCCTTACCCAAGAACACTCCCATAATCTGCAAGAGCCTTTCACCTAAACTGTCTGGCAAATGCACCATGGTCAGACATTGTCCATCAGGTTTCCCCTGACACCTGCAGGGAAAATTTGTGAAGAAGCAGCCTGACTGGAGGTTATTTCTTGGTACACTGGGGTGGCAACCATACCATCAAAGCATTTAGGTCAACCAGTCTAGTTCTGAAGCACCCGAGACGCCGGAGCCCAGATTTCCACTGCAACAAATAAATCTAGTCATTCATTATAGACTTTAGAGTCCTCAAGAAGAGTTCTACAGCAGATTTCATCTTTATTGTGGTTATTTTACACTCACTGCCCTTCATTTCCCTTTCCGAACGGCAGCATATGGGAGCTGAAAGTTAAAACTCTGATCCATAATAAACATACATACACACCACAAAATACAGTGTTTATACACCATCAATTGACGCCATACTTGAGGGAGTCTTCGAAGTAGTAATGGAAAACTTGTACATTTCATGCAATTAGTCCCTTCCTTCACAATCCTCAAATATAAAAAAAAAAAAAAAAAAACTGACAAAATAATTTCCACAGTTGAAAAGGAAAAACAGATAGACCATCAAACAAAAAAGGTGGGTTGGTATCCCACATCTACATATTTAGATGCATAGGGAAGTCACATTCCAGCCAACACTGATTGGTGATCAACTCTGGCAAGGGCTCACCCATGCATAGGTGAAGAATAGTGGTGCCATGCTGTTCAATGCCAGCCTGCACCACTGGTGCAGAGTAGGGTATAAACAGCTTTTAGTTTCAGGCCCTACACTACAGATTCAAGGGTAGTCACGGGATGGAAAGAGACACTCTGGGCATAAAGGGACTTTTTGCACAATCAGGATCTTAGAAAAACATTCATGTCTTCCATGCTTAGATTGTGACTTCTCAATGCAGAATTACATTAAATAGCATCCCTACACAGAACAAAGTCACTGAACTCCATTCTGTGAAAACTAAAAAAATGCACACACTTCTGTGGAAGGCTGCAAATCCAAGGAACATAAGTGTCTCTATGCCAGGGTATTCCTCCCAAAAATGCTTAGCTTGCAGTAAGCGCCAGCTAACGTTTTATACTTACACTCTGAAAGTGGCATGTTAAGAGCATTTTGGTGTAGTTTATACATTTTTCTTTTTCGGATTACACTCATTGAACTTTGGGATATGGTGTGATATACAGAAACATGTGATCTTGCATTGTGCCAAGACCCAGGTCTAAATCTAGAGCGTAGAAAGAAGTGGTCTGAAGGGGTAAAATCGGGCGTAAGATGCAAGGGTGTGGTGGAGTGGAGAGAACGGTCAGAAAGAAACATGTTAATAACTGGAGGGATAGTCTCCTGGACTAGAAGCAAAGTGTGAAAAGGGTACTGTCTACAACACTAAATCCTATGCCCGTTTTACATTCCAGCTCGACTTTAAAGCCTGGGCACAAGAACCAATATTGCATAGTTGCATCAAGACCACATCTGTCCATTACAGGATGTGTCACCATACCTGCAATGATCAGTTTTGGGTGGAACAGACGGGCATTTTCTTCCAGTCGATCATAGTCAATGTAGCCAGTGTTCGGGTTCACCTAGCAAGTGAAAGAAGAACATTCAAGGATCACCATCGAAGAATGAGCAACTACTGAATAGCGAGTGTCACACAAGCTGTCATGCGACTCAAGAACATATTGGTGCAATGAGCTAATATAAATGTAGCCATCCCAAAACAGATCAACAAATGACTTCCTCCAATTCTTCCACTCAAGTAGGACTGTCATAACTCAGAAAAGGAGTCACCAAATTCAAATTTAGCAGCCACCAAATTTATGAACCTTCACAACCTTTGTCTTTAATTAGGTTCCCATGCTTTACCTGGAGATGTTTTCTCCTCAAAGATAGATTTTAGAAGGAATTTTATAATCCAAACACCATTTTGAGGACGTACTTCTCAATGTTCATTTTCCTACCCTTTGTTACTATATACTGTGTTGTACTGCATCACATCAATGTATTTATTGTATTGTGAACTTCGTACACCTGAATGGGTCACAAAGCACTCAGCTAAACATCAGGTTCCTGGGTGACACTTTGGACTTCATGGCTGGAAAGGGCAATGCTCTTAGAGGCCTAAATGCAACACTTTGGGTGAGGTACATGATATACGGAGATGTGCTCTAAATACATTATGGCTTTGTTACTGCAGTTAGCATGAAATGTTACAAAGAGTGTAAGAACAAACTTAGTCATACTTGCCATTGGTGGGTGATCTAATAATCAAGTAGAAGCCACCTCTGATGCATATTCGTAAGGAGAGAAGTCGACCCATCTAAGTACTGTTAAATAACCACCGAATACTATAGTACGTTCACTGAAAACAGGCCACAAACATTTCGGCCAGTACTTTCCCCAGAATTTAACTGCAGGTTTCCAGCAAAAAGATGAATCATGGAGAATAAACAGGAAGACAGAAGAGCAACATACATATTTACCTCGCAAACAGGTTTACAAAGAAAACATGAATTCACTCCTAGAAAGTCACCTGAATCTTAAATGATCAATTAATGCAGTAATCACTCACTGGAAAAAGTATAATTTAAAAAAAATCAATAAGAATTAACTTTTACCTCACTCACAAAATTAATCATATAAACTGTCTTAGTACTTAGCAACCTGTGCAAATCCATAATCAAAATAACAACTACCTAGACCCTCACTTTAATTTCACATCTTGCTCTATGAAGTCGCTATATCACTACAATAAAACGAAACATGCGCCTGGATTCTGCCATTCTATTGACAAAAAACTATTAACTGTGGGCCTCTGCTTAGTAGGTTGCTACCTGTCTGCAAAGCACGTCAACACCCCACTAGGGATAAACACTATATAAATAAACAGCACCCAAGAACCCCGGAACCTCACCACCTGAGGCACTGTTCAGCCACTAAAGAATAAACAAAGTTCACACAGGAGTGGAACAGGAGCATCAATTGTTCAGCCCACAATAGTAGGAGTCAATTCAAGAGCCACACAGAGTACTTGATATGAACATCCATTATATATTCAGCCATGTTATTGGAGGGCTGGGAGAATCACCCATGAGTGTTGCTAACTTGCCTCCTGTGTGGTTAGAGCTTTATGAATTGTAAAGGAGAGGTGCAATCATTGAATCTTTGGGAGGGCTGTATTTGAGTTATGAATCAAGTGGGGGATATGGGCCAAGTAGGCCATTAACACAGTGAAACCGGGCAGGGTTCCTGGATCTTGACATCACAGCACCAAACAGGGTAAGACGCCCTTACACTCTTAGCTATTTAACTAGTTATCCAGACTAGTCATGATTTGGGTAAAAAGAATAAGTAGAGTGAGGAAGATAAGGAGGAAACGAGAACCACCCTACAACAGAGAAAAAACATCATTTTGTATGGGAAGGCTCACGGAAAGCACAGGCAGAACAAAAGGTTACATGACGCCCCTTGGAGGAATGGCACAGTCAAAACAAAGCTGTGTGAGTGTGTTTAACTTATAAAAGTTGATGAAGATTTGATTTTTGATGGTAATTCTTTTGATTCAGTTTGTTAATTCAGACATCAAAGAACAATCACGGACCAAGACTGAAGCCATCATTTGTTCCATAAGAATTCTGGTTACAATGTTACTTCGTCAGGGCAGGATAATGAGGAATGATAAAGTAGAAACAATTATAATACAAGGTCAGCATAACTAAACTACCTACACTTGGTACTTGCAAATCGAACCACTGCGGGTTAACATGTTGTTAATCTCCACAGATATTATGCGATAAACTACATAAACTTTTCTGCAACTGACAAGAGAAGCAACGATGACCTTTGGTGGTTATGGTTGTTATGGTGCCCACCTTACATATATTCTGCGATGCATTGTAATTCCCAGCGACAAGTTACGCTGACCTTTGATTAAAATCATTTGTATTTCATCATTCAAAGGAGGTGAAGGATAAACAGAGTGTCAGAAGATACAATCTAGAATTGTCCATGATGGAGAGTCAATCACCGAGTTTTGTGAAAATTAGGCTAATGAGACTGTGAACCTATCTCATGGTATCCAGCCGAGAATAGCGACGAAGTGGTAGCAACACAGCTCCCTGATGAAGGGGTGTCTATGTGTGATGAAGTCATCATTGTTGGATCTGCAACTTTATGTCGACTGACATGAGTGATGAAAGGTAAACTGGTGTTACGTCAGCAGGTATATAGTTAATAGAACACTCATGTATTTCAGTGGGGACGTCTTTAATAAATACAGAAGGGGGATTCATTTTCACACATAAGTGTGCAGGAGGCTTGAAGGACTATGAGGTACAATGTTGGGTGAACATCCTCATAGCTTCAGCAAATTCATCCTTTGGCCTCACACATTTGGCTGTGTCAGAACGTTTACGACCGCAGAGGCAAAACATGCATCAGAAGTGTTGAATGGTAAGAGCTTGCTGCCACTTTATAAAATGTGAATGTCACCAGTGGTTAGCTAAGATGAATGTGTATGTAAGGGATCTTCATTATAATCTTATTTGGTGACTGCAACATAGGCCTCAATTAGTACAGAAGGGGTCGGACTAGCAGACATTTCCCTCTGTTGAGGTTCCTGGTCTTCGTTTCTGCCAAAACTGTATTGCTATGAGGTCTGCAGGGTGAAGGAATTTTTGACACCAGGACAGGTTAAAAAAAAAAAAAAAAAAAAAAAAAAAAAAGACATGAAGATGGTCTAATAATAATCTACTGGCAAGTAAATTTGTTGCCTTGAAAAATCTCACAAGTAAGGTGCAAAAGATACAGAAATAAAATAAAAATAGTTAAAATAAAAAATAAAACAAACAATCACTACTAATAAACATGAATACTACTGTTGTACCTATACAAACAGCACTAATCACAATAAAACCACTGCACCTCAGTATTTGTACTTTAACGTGAAAGGAGCATGATAGAATGGAAGCTCTAAATCTAAAAGATTAAAAGGATTGTGTATTCCATTCTGGACAGGGGTGTAAACCCCACCCCAAAAGAATAAATAGGAGGATCAAAGCAAAACAATGGCAGTTCCACCTACTTACCAACTAGTCGGTCGGTAGCAACCATGCTATCATCTTTTGTCACCTAATCTCTAAAAATTGAAATAAACAAACAACTTGATACCTCCTTGTCTATGTCCCTTATAACTAGATAAATCACTTTACTATTAGCAGCCCGTGCCGGTGATTGGTTGAATGTGTACTACTAGAATTTAGATATCTACAACAGTAACTCATTAATACAGAAACTGATCCAGTGAAAAATAAAAAGCTGCCCTCTAAACACACACACTGTTTACATCAGAGTGTATATGATGTAATACTTTCAGTGCCAGCAACCACAATTTTCATTGGTTCTAAAGCAGGGGTCTCCAACCCTTTCAGTATTAAGAGCTAATTTGTTGGAAAAAAACGTCCCAAACTACTAATATTAGTTCCTTACACATAAGGAAAGATTATATTGGTTGGCACCCTATGCAGGATTACCAGCCATGATCACCTCCGGTCAGGATTACCCGCAGTAATGGAAAAAAGTCTGTAAATTTTGAATGCCTATACAAGGGTAATACAGGACCGCCACAGCTGTAATGCCCCTGGCACCAACGTAATGATACCAAGGTAATATAAGTAATAAATCTCCCAATGCTGCAGGATTTGTCATTTAGTTATCAGTTTAAAATGCAATTTAGAATTGATGGGCTTTGAAAACACACATTTTCATCTCAAATACTCACTTTTTCGATTTTAGTAGCCCAGCCAAGCAAACGTGTGAAAATTAATAGGCTGGGCTGTCCACTAGCGAGCAACTCACAGGTAGCTGGTAGCTGCCAATAGTTTACGAGCTACTCGTTGGAAAAAACTGCTCTAAAGTCACTACATAATCTCTTTAGGAGAATAAATCACACTCTTTTGGGGCAGATTTCAGTCAGTAAAAATACATATTTGCAGTACAACGCAATCACAGGAAGGCAGCTTTTTATAAGTGTCCCCCAATAATCAGTGCTTCTGTAGGCATTGAGTGCTGCCTGGCTATTTTGGAATCAGCCTGGTCTGGGACTAGACTGTTACATTCACGTATTTAGATCAAATGAGTGCTACCATTTTTTTGTTTCTCTTGGTGCAAGTCTTAAAAGATGTAAAATGCAATGTCCCTCGGTTGGGACATTTCTTAACGCTACAGGTGGTTTGAGTCTTGGTCATTTCAGTGGATTTAGAACCTGTGATTCGGAGATCATTGTCTTAAATAAATCATACATAAAATAAATACCCTTGCATCATCTTGAAGACTGTTCATCTCAACTGCCATATTCTAGGAATTGTGCTGTAAAGAATAAGAGTCAAATTACTATTGGACAGCCCTTCCATTAAGTGACGGTATTAGTTTGGAATTGTGATTCAGGAGCACGAAAAATACCTTGCTGCGTTCCTAGTTTGTGTTGGGTCAGTATGTCTTGCTTGATCCGATCCAGGTTTTATTTCAGAAATCTTATTTTTTGACACCCCCATGTGTCTATTCAGTGCCTAAAAAGGCCTCCATATAGGCCCTGAGCCAGGACCCCAAATTTAGGCCATTGGTACCACTCAGGGCGATGGGATCTAACATGATTTGTTTGCAAGATATCAATGCCTAGAGATGAAAATGTGATAGTAAGTCATCACTCTTTGCCTTTTGTCGGCTATTACTGGATTAGCAACCATAGCCAAAAGAAAATAATGGTTTTCATATTTTTGATAAATAGCATCCTAATATGTGGAAAAATAAATCTAATTCCACCAGATTGGCTAAATTCATTATAATTTAAAAATAATGATTTATAATCATAATAGCAATATATAGTTCTCAAAAATAACAATAACACTTCATTGCATTCCTCATACATGGATGTATATTATACACAATTTTCACTTACAATTTCAAATAATTAAAAGAGTTGTCACATCTTACACAGGCAATGTATGTCATGGGTGAGCATAAACAGAATTTTATCTTTCACATTTGTTGTCATTATCTTCTGAATAGGGGTCATCATTCTCTACACCTGCTGACTCCATACCGCCTTGGAAGTGACGGAGCGGCATTAGATATAGGCACCACCCTTGAGCGCTGATGTCAGCTTTTTCTCTTTTCTATTTCTTTGATACTACCACATTCCATTACAAATGGTATGGGAAGAGTCCCATTGCTCGGATAACAACGGTTCTTCCACTACAGACGTGGCTGTTTGTGGTATATTTGTGTATAAAGATTCAACATCCATACTGAGCAAAACGTCAGTCGGACCTGGGGAGTTAATTTCCTTGAACAATGTCAAAACCTTTTAAATGTGTGGATGTTCTTTGTACTATCTATCTTAAGAAATAGTCACAGAACTTTAAAGTGGTTCCAAGATTGATCCTATACCAGAGACCATAAGACATCCAGGAGGGGGTATTGTACCCTTGTGTATCTTTCACATTCCTTCCGGCAAATACAAAAGATCTCCATTAAAGAGTCCCTTTGTGGGACCCATCAGGAATTTCAAAGCCGGCCTGACGAGGAGCAAAGCCCAATGATGAAGCATGTCACCCATGGGAGAGTGAGGGCATTTGTTCTGAACTATGAATATGTGATGATCTAATAGCTCCAAACATAGTTGGTTGAGTGGAACTATTTATAGCAGAACAGTGTACGTGTATATAATTATAACTTTGGCAGGGTGTACACTGGACCGACCAATTCCCCCCTTTCCTTGGTTTCTTTTCCATTTCTGTACCCTCATACACAGACTTTGATAAACCATTGGTAATTCTGTGCTTACCATTAACTTGGAACTTTTTCGAGAGGGTAAAAAAACTGTGGCCATTCCACAAAACGGGGAGGAGGGGCTGCAGGGAGGAATCAGCAGTTAAAGAGTGTATCCATCACAAAGAGGGTTACCAAAGGTCAGTAACTTGTTCTTCTGATGGCTATTCCTACCAGTAGATTCCTAAGATTTAGAATAGATACCAAATAATCCTCCCAGCCCCCCAACTGGTTGTAGGAGGAAGAGGAGTTGGAAGATTGGTGCCCCACTGGCCCAAACATGGCCTGCCAGATTTGCACTCACTAGAAGGACCAGGCTCTCTGCTACGTAACTGGTTGGCAAGGCTGTTTAAGCCTATATGCCAGCTCTCCAATTAACACAAATTTCTAGATCTGGCACAGAAAATGTTTGGTAGGCTTCAATAGCAAAAAAAATGTGTTACAGCGCTGCTATCATTAAAGTGTTATGAAGGGGCAACACCTATCAAAGAGCATGTACATTAGCTAAGTCTGCATATTGCAGACGGACATCATCCATATAAGTCCACTGATAATGACCTCCCTGTCAGTACAAGCCATAGTATCCAGACCAGTGCAGAAAACATACTTGGCCATGTCCTGCCCAACATGTCTCATGTGAGCCAGAGAGGAACACCGTTTACATGGCACTACCAGCAAGACCTTGATGGCAATGTTCTAAAGGGTATGAGAATATCAACACCTGGCAGACAGACTGCTATGATACGGGGATGTCTTAAGACATAAAATTATTTCAATTCGCATCAGGTTAAAATGTGAAACCTCAAAAGAATTAAAAATGGATCTTAACAATAACATTTAATTTCATCAATCTTGAATCCTCAATTTTGAATTTTATACTCCAGCCAATATGTTTTGCCCCATCAAGGCACACAGGCTTGGGGCTTTCTCAAGGCTATCGATTTAGACAAAAAGGAATAGAAAATCAAAACAGTGAATATAAAAGAGAAATTAGACATCACTTTATTTAATGCAAATAAAGTTGTGCTAGAACACACTATGGTTCATGGCACAATTAATGTCCTTCTTATTGCTATGTGTGATACACAGTTGAAAGCAATGGAGGAAATAGATTATGTGAGGGAACAAACTTCTGAGAGTATCCTATGGTAAGACAGAGAATTCAGTGCCAGGAAAAAAAGCAAAACACAACTGATGGGCACAGGTTAAATTAAGTCAAATATGTGAAGCTAGGGAAAAATTAAATGTTACAGAGGGTATAGGACTAACTCTCCTGACACAAATGTTTGTATATAATGTAATGGTTTTTCTAAACGGTAGATCGAAAAAGTAGCAAGAGGGGCTATGGTAAGTTCCTACAGCAAAGTAAAGGAAAAAAAAAAAAAAAAAACTGGCATAAAAACTAAATGGGCTAAACTCGAAGGGCAAAATAGGGAACAGACCATAACATCCAGGGTGGAACAAGATTACCTGAAGTGGCTTAGTGTCACTGTGAAAGAATTTCTGTAGCATTAAAAAAAAAAAGCTAAGGGGTATTGAGCATTAGTGAGAAGTAACAGTAAAATATTTGCAATAAAGAGAACAAATAGCAAGTGAGGTTCTCAAAACAAACCAAAGTCAGTTGTTCTGAAGTATAACAAGAGGATTATTTCATAATGTAGGTCTAGGATGTCTGGAGAAATAAAGATAAACTAAGTTGTAATTATAATAGCTAATATTAACCATTGGGTTTTAGGATAAGTTTTGTAGTTTCCTATAAAACTTACCCCGCATGCTGGAACAGTCATGGCTACATACGGACATAATGCATATGGAAGCCAAACGCATTTCCAGTCACTATTCAGAAAGATTAACTGATCTTTATTTCTTTATCTCATATGGTCTGGTCAAAAAGGTTAATTGAGTTTACAGATCAAAGTGCCAAACTGGCAGAGGAAACATGCCTGCCGAAAGGTTAAAATGCTTTTGGATACCCTCTCCAAAGGATTGGTCAGAAATAAGTTAGTGTTCACCTTACTGGTCGAGGTGTCAACAATAAGGATCTCATAGCTTGGCTGCTTGAATCCTGATCGCGAGGTAGCAGAATAGAACATCTGCCCAGCTGTCTGTTCACAGGTGGGAAAGAGGTCGGTCCACCTAGCCTTCAGAGTTAACTGTGAGTACATATTTCAATAGGAAAAGGGGCTAAAATATTGCCAGCCCAAGTTGTAGAATGTCCGTCTAAAGATTCATTTTAGTCTCAATGGAGAGCAGCTGTAATTCCAGTGTCTCGGCTGCCCTCCACACCACCACTGCAGACAAAGTACTTCTTCCACTGGTGGCCCATGTGAAGAGTCTACCTCTGTCTCAGGGGAAGTATCAAGCTCATGGGCATTTTGTAAGTCAAGGTATAAGGAATTGTCAAAGTAATGATAAGGGAGTAAGCCATTCTTCTACCCATCATCATTAAAGGTTACAGATAGCCTGGGCTGTACCCTGCTCTGGTAGAGGGTCGGAATCAGGTACAAAGAGAGAATAGAGCACATGCTAATAACGGTGACATAGTAGAGGAACAGGGATAGAGTTAGAATACTTGACAACAGGCAGAAGTCTTTTAAGAATCGAGCACGGGCATCAGTATCGGATAATCCACTGGTGCCAGTACCAGTGCAGAGGTGGTAAGGACCAACCTGGATCTCGGGCCAGGGAGGATGTCTGTTCTGGACTCAGTATGGACCTAGTAATGTACCACGATGTGCTGGGACTCGCCGGAAGCAATCTAGAAGTAGACTCATAGATCCATGGGTTCCAAAGGAACACAAGAGGGAGCTGGAAAAACACTTAACATTTGGATCATGGCCTCTTTCAAGGCGCTGTCTGCTGCAGGGTTGATGATGGCCAGGAAAACTCAAGGTGATTCAGAACCATGTGGGCAATCCGCTCGGTGGCTGGTGACCCCAAAAGAGTGCAAGTGGCATCTTGACACCAGGCCAGCAACTTGGAACAGGTTCCACGCGAAGGCTGCAGCTTCTTGTGTTCAGTGACATACAATTTAGCCTTGCAGTCAAAAATCACATTCATGTGCATGGGGGTGAACTTAAAACACAACCCGCGTGGTGTCCTTCGCCCCAGCACCAAAGGCACACTTTGCGAGTGACCAAACTTACCGTTCCTACAAGCACAGCACGGGATGAATCCTGACATTTTCAGTGGGGATACTGCTCCATGGCATACTCGGGAAATGTTTTGGAGTCGTCTGAGAAAGTGACAACATTGGGAGCAGCGCTCAAGATCCACATCAGAGGATGCAGGGGGCGGGGGCAGAAGAAGAAAAACAGTATCAGTGCACACAGGTGGTGCCTATATGCTGTCTGCTCTGTCACTTCTGGTGAGAAATGGAATCAGCCCAGAGCCACACACCACCATATAATGGTGAACACAAGCACTGCTACTAAATGTCTTTGGATCCAGTCTGGCATCTAGGCAATATTATATGAATCTTTGGTTAATTCTTTTCTTTTTTTTTTTTAAAGTGCCTATCTGAAGCAAACATTTCTGTAGGGTCCAAGTAAGTACTATGTTTGGAGAAGTGCATTTGTATTGGCTGCTGAAAATACTTAAGCTTTCACCCATTTAAAACTCTTTGTTTCTTGTCACAAGGTAAGAGATAAAATATGGGATTTTCTGGGAAAGGAAAATAAGAAGTTGGAGGCTTCAAATGTGTCTATGTTGTGACAGAGTGGGAGGAACAGTGCTGGATAATGCAGTGTTGGTCATGAGAGTGTACTTACTCTGTAGGTGTTTGACAAGTTCTCAGGATTTCCTGGATTATTTTCATAGTGTGCTGTTGTTAGACCTTGCATCCTTAGGGTGGTCTTACCACAGACTTTTTGCATTTCACTTCTGGTTTGCAAAAAGAACAGATAACAGACGGAATGCTGAACAGTGCAAACATTCACCCTCAGCCACAAAGATCTGGGTTAAATCCATCATTTTTTGCTCACCACGCCACCCCAATTTGGACCCAGACATATGCATACCAGTTTTGACCGTGTTCCATATGGCTGGGTCCAAACTGGAATGGCATGGGTAGCAAAAAAAAAAAAAAAAGATGGATTTAGGCCCAGATCTCTGTACTGGGGGGTGAATGTTTGACATTTTCAGCATTCTGTCCATCACTTGTTCTTTTTCGCATTTTTCGTCCTAAGTGGGAAGGGTATGCCCAGAAGTGGGTCCCTTGCTCCCCATGCCACTGGAGTCAAGCTAGCCTGGCTGATGAAGGGTGATACCCTGGCTTGGCAGTTCGGGCTGGCCTGTTCCCACGAGGACCAGGGTCAAGACTGATTTGTATATAGTTGGGTCCAAACTGGAATGGCATGGGTAGCAAAAAAAAAAAAAACTATGGATTAAGGTCCAGATCCCTGTACTAGGGACGAATGTTTGACATTGTTCAGCATTCTGTCCATCACTTGTTCTTTTTCGCATGTATCTTTTGGTTGGCCTTAGGACTCCGAGCACTTTACCACTGCTCCCTTGTCAAGTGGTATACCATATACCTAGGGCCTGCAAAATAAATGCTATTATTGAGCATGCAGCACTGGTTCTGCCACCTATTTAGTTAGCCCTGTAATCATGCCTCAGGCCTGCCACTGCCACTGCACAGTGTGTGTGCAGTGTCACTGCCACCCCGACTTTGCATTCAAAACCACTTGCCAAGCCTTAAACTCCCCTTCCCTTGTATACACGTCACTCCTAAGGTAGGCCCTAGGCAGCCCATCAGGAAGGATGCCATGCAAGTAAAAGGCAGGACATGCACTTTAAAGTCGTTCATGTCCTGGTAATGAAAAATTCCCTAAGTCGTTTTTCTTTACTGGGAGGCCTGACTCCCATAGGCCAGCACTGGGAATTCCTTATAATAATTCCTGATTCAAGAGGAGGAGCTACTTTATGTTTAGTATCATTGGAATGGCCATGATAAATCCTCTTTACTGGTCCTATTTTTGAAATGCCATCTTTGGAAAGTGGGCATTTCTCTGCTCTCACTGCCCTGTATGTCTACAGCCTATCTCCAATATACAGCTGGCCTGGGATAGAAGACAGTTACACTTGTGCATTCCCCTCAGACACTCGCAACACAGGATACTCAGCTGCATCCACTTTCATCTGCATACTGATGGGTATTACTGGGGAGGAGGTTGGGAAGGGCTCCCACTTACATCTCAAAGGGTAGTGGCCAGAGCCCTCACAAAGGGCCGATTACTACCCCCTGATAGTCTGGAGCCGGGGCTGAGCTGGAAGGGGGACCTGTGCACTTCACAGAAACCTTTTGAAGTCATCCCCCACATCAATGGAACTTTTTAGTATGCAAGTACTGGGCCTCTGACCCACTAAAATCAGTACACTTCTGGAATGAAGGAAACTCTGCTGGAGTAAAGACTGATGTGGCAGCGGATCGCCACTTTGCTGGGCATGACAGTATCAAGGAACTGCGGTCCGGCCTTGCTGAGCTGCCCTGCTGTCCGTTGATCTCTTCCATGCAACTCAAGACAACCATCACCACCCAGAGTGACTCAAAGGGCTTGCCGACTTGCCCCAGTTTCTACACCAGGTCTCAAGGACAAAGACCTCACACACAGCTTTGTTGCAGCTTGTCGCTCATCTAAGATTCCAGCGCTGCTTAGTTGCAGCCCTCTACACATCTAGCCAAGGTCTCCGCGCTGCTTCGCTGCAGCCTGCCGCTACCTTTGCTCAAGCTTTCTGCACAGCTTCATTGCAGTTCGCCATTCATGTGGCCAAGATTTCAGTGCAGCTTCGTTGCAGCCTGCTGCCCATCTCACCAGGACTTCGGAGCAGCTTCAGTCCGGGCTGCCGTCTGGGTTTCCAAGTGACAGCCACGTTGGCCTTCTCCAACCAGTGAGTCACACTCGAGCCCAACCCTGCTTCTTGCTCTCGACCTGGCCTGACTCGGATCACTTTGCCTCAACCTGTGACAGCAGCAGTGCCTTCCAGGACCCAAAGGCCCGAGCAGCTTTTAAGCTTTCGCTGCGCTCTCTGCATACTGAGGATATAATACCTTGTACTCTTCACCCAGGCGGCTCTTGAATTGCCCCTGAATCAACTTATTCTGCGCTCTTGCAGAAGGACACCCGTAGTCTCAAACAATACTGTAACGACTCTAAAATAAGCCTCATACACTGTGCGCTTAATGTGATATTTTTTTAAATAATCATTGGATTTTTGTCGTTTTTTGGACTTGATCTATTTAGATAAATTCCCCCTTGTTTTTTTAAAAAAAACATCCGTGTGGAGTCTTTTTTGAGGTGTGCCATCGTGATTACTGTAAGTGTGTTGCACAGATACTTTACACACTACCTTCTAGCAAGCCTGCCTGCTCTTTGCCAAGCTACTAGAGGGTGAGCACAAGTTAATTTAAGTTGTTTATCTGACTTTCCCTAACTAGGATTGTGGTCCCTATCTGGACAGTGTATATCCCTGACAACTAGAGACCCAATTTTTAACAGCTATTAACAAAAATGCATGAAGAGCAAATCATACTTGCCTCCAGAAAGCATACTTTTCTGTTACCATAGCTACAAATCCATCAAGAAGTAAATTCTAACACTTTCAGATAATTACAATACCTATATTTTTGTCAAAAATACTCAAGACTTGCAGCTTAAGAAGATTACCAAATCTGTCTGGAAACAAAAGCATCAGGTTAAAAGTTGTGTCCGGAAGGCTCTAAAATGTGGGGAATGTCATTCTATTCCCACATGTACTTAACCACTTAGCTGCACCACTGCAGATTTAATTATAAACTATAGTTGCAGCCCATCAAAACATATTATTTGATCTTGTTAAAGCCAGACAGAACCTCCAACATCAACTTTTGAGTCAAAGAGTAAACACAACATGAAATACATTCCATTACACTGAAAATCTATAAACCCATCCACAATCACCCGATTTAGAACCTTCTATGCTTACCGCTAATCATTTTCAGGGGCTGCCACCACCTTCTTGAACTCTTCCTAGCGAGCTCATTATCCGCTATATCTTCCCAACATGTAGCTGTCTATCATTCCACCAGCATGTTTATTCTGTGGTTTTGTTTATTAACTGAAACTGATGTTTTCTCTCATGTTGCATGTAATAGTTTTTAAACTTGTACAGCACTTATATACTTTCAAGTTTCAACATGCGGTATAAAGCTTTTAAATTAATTGCCCCCCCAGTAATCCAAATATTTCAACAGTGAATCCACATTGTCATACCACTGAGAATTATGGGAGTTCAATTGATTACTGAAACAATCAATTGTATAGGAAAGTAAAGGAAAACAATTTTGATGTCTCTTAAAAGACTGACAAACAGATTTTAAATTAAATTTGTCTTTTGTACGAGACTGACAAACATCATACAATTATTATATATAAAAAAAAGCATCTGAAATTATGTAGTTCAGGGTTTGAAGTGAACGCTTGCAAACTCAGCCATGAAGAAATTATGTTTCTATGCACCAGCACATTAAAGCCTAACCTGTTGTGTTTGTAAATTCTTGGTGGTGGTTCGGCTAGTGATATTGGGGAGGGTGGTCTCAGCAGGGTAGTAATGATGACGGAATTAATTTGTACTGGAGGAGTTGGTATTGCTGATGGTATGGTACATTTGGTACAAACAACTCCTCACTGCTTTTTGTCTATCACATCGGAATAACCAGACCCCAAGCTGGGCATGCATTATGATAAAACAAATTAGGCTTTTTTAGGGCCAGCCTCTCACTTTAGTCATGACAAAAGGAAAAACACATTAAAAATGTGCAGTGGAATAAAAATATATTGGTTAACATATAAAATGGACGCATGAGAAAAAAAACAAACAAAAAAAAAAAAAAACATTCATTGTGGTACGATTTGGCAGGCCCTCTGGAGCATACTTTTCATCGTCCTCATCTCCTTCAGATGGAAACATGCTTATTAGATTTATACACTATCACATAATCGGGAAAAGTGACTGTAAAGTTCCCAAATGTGGTCCTAGCTTTTGCTAAAAGAGCAATTGCAAAGCACCAGAGTTAGTCCGAGGGTTTGCCCCCACCCCGATTGTTGGTGGAAGTGGGAGGTTGAATCCTGGAAGCTAGCTGAGGAGTCAGCTCTCAGAGAAGTGTAGGGGCCTGAGCACCCACCCAATGGCAGAGGACTGGGTTGCAGCCCCGAGAACCTTTTCGGGGTCGGCAAACACTGACTTTGCAACTTCTTGACTCTTACGATGAAAGAAATGGAGAACCCTGGTCACTGCTGTTTGAATGTTGTTGGCACCTGGACACTGTTTCAAACATGGATTGGTCCTTGTAGTAGAGATGTGATTGCCCAGTCAATGTTATTGTTAAGGTTACTGCATATTAGTTATACAGTACTACATGCTGCGCCATCCTGATAATATGGGATCATTGCAAGCGAGGAAACAAAGTAAGCCAGTGCTACTTGGGTGGACTGACATTAAGGGAGAAGAAGCCATAAATGCCATCCCACATTTCCTGACCTCTTTATGACATACGCCACATGCAATGTTAAAGCAAACTGGCAACAAGGCAGATGAAAATGTGCTTATTGGTGCAAGTATAAAACCAATAGAAACGCACTGGGGAAAAAAAAAAAAAAGGAGAAAGAATCAAATGCAACAGGAAGCATGTTGTCCCTCATGCATAGCAAGGACTAAGTTGAATAATAAAGCAATCAACCAACACCATGACAGTGAGATAGAAATAGTTCTCTGGGCTGATCGAAGTAGTGTTGAATTCTTCCCAAAAGCCCAATCAATGTATATTTTAAGCAATGGGTCTTGCAGCTAGCTGCACTGTTGACCACACTTGAAATGGCTGGGGAACAACAAACCGTTATTCAGTCCCCATTAGTCTAACTGCTAATGAAACTAAAGTAAAGACCATCACTAAAAATATGTGAAAACTTCAAGATGGTGCAGATAGGGCTAAGAAGAGTGTTTCCAGAAGGTTGTTACCAGTATCAATTGGGCACCACTGCCTGCTGCATCACTACTGAAAGTTATAGCACATATTAATATAAAACGATTAGTAAGCACATAACAGTGCGTTTGTGAGGGCCTTTCTATCCTACAAAGGCAAGTACATAGTAGGGTGACTTTAGACACTTTCCAAGGATACCAGGAAAAGGATAACAGTTAGGACTAAATAACATTAGGTTCACTTTGGTTTAAATACTTGTAGTAGAGAGGGTGTATTTATTTTCACCTCGCAGTAGTTAGTTTAAAAAAAATGAGCCAGGTTGCATAATAATGCAACACGATTCAGTTCATAATAGTTTGTAAATATTCAGATTTTATAGATATACTTCAATGATGGCAGTCCAAGTTAATTCCCTTTACTACTAGTGCCCATGGTTACCATAGTGCCAAGAGCAACATGCCAAAAACTTTACATGTCACACTCCGACAGGACGCCTTACCACTAATACCATCTCTTTGACAGGCTCCATATGAAGTATGATATATCCAGCACACTTTGTAAGAATGGACTAAAGTATTTTATTTTACCACATAGGCCATTCCTCAAAACTGCATCCAGCTATGATCCTTTATCAAAACAACTAAAATGACTCCAAAGGTATAGTACACCTTTACCGTACTTTCTCTGTCAGCTATGCCAAGACTCTTGTGACTACAGGTTCCATGCACCAAATCATTACTCAGTGTGGTAATCGCAAATCAAGTTGGAAAAGAGCATATTGCACTTAAATCTGCTGATGAATGTATACACTTACCGAATGGTCAGCTAGTAGAAAATATTAAATACGAAGTAAACCAAGATCAAGGGAAAAAGATCTAAACAAGCATCCATCATCCTGGTCTGTAAACCTCTAGCAGGTTCTGTGGTTACACCCCTTATTACCTCCCTATGATAGAAAAGTCCATGCTATCAAAATTATTTCTATTATGAATAATGAAACAGAACAGCATGCAAGGTTATCCAATTAGACTGATTGGACTCTTCTTTACTCATGTGTAGTTTTTCAGAATGGACCAGACTATGTGCAAAGCTGCTGATGAGAAGGAGAGGGGGGGGGGGGAAGAGTATATGCACACTCACAAGAAACACCAGACTACCATTTGTGATGAAGCCACAAAAACAAAGTTGGAAGGTTCCTAGGACTCACCTCAGCATTCTAAGCCATACTAAGTGCAGACTGAGAGATATGCAAAGACTAACCAAACAAGACATTCTGCAGTGCAATCTTGCAAAGGTTACTAACATGGCCAAGGTCCAAACATTGAGACATGCCTTTCTAAAATCTTACAGTATCTGTGCTTGATGATACTTCAGTCCTTTTATTAGATGGAATATCACCCATCAGGTAATCCATTCTGAACTTTGTCTCGTACTCAAACCCTATTCACATTGGCCTAATTCAGCTTCCTGCTTCAGTGTCACGTTACGTTACATCCCTCAAGGTTTCCCTATTTACAAGTCTCCTTCTCTTCAAGAGTTTTACCTTGCAGTCTATAAAACTTGTAGTTTATGCCAATTACTTTTGGGAGACAGAGCTTCAGTAAAAAAAAAAAAAATCATTAGAGGAAATAAACAAAATCGTTTTGCAACATGAGCAAGCAAGGACACATTTTTTCCTTCTTGCTTTCACAAGATTAAAGTTTAACTTTAATGTCTGATGTTAAAAGGTCGATAACCATACAAACAAGTGCAGTTTAGCAATTGCATGCATATAATTCTTCAGTACTTTAGACTGCAGTTCTGGGGATAGTGATAACTTACTTCATACACCACAAACCAGAGAAAAAATTGAAGAAGGTTGTGCAGCCGAATGGGACGCCCCAGCCCAGTAGCTTTGGTAGTGTTATATTCCATTTAGGCCAAAATCTATCACACAATGTAAATAGATCCAACACGCAGCACTGGTGTCATCTGTTCAACCCAAGTACTGCCAGTCAAGCGACAGCCTTGAACCCCACAAAAATAAATGAATAGAAACACACACACACACACACACACACACCCTGCAACACCACCAGTGAACATTTAAAGCATCACACATCCTGGAACACTCACTACATAAGAGACTTGGGGCAGAAACACGTAGACATGTAAAGGATAAGTCTCGACAACATTTCTTGCCTTCTTTACTTGAAGGAAACACAAGAGATGAACCTCAAACAATAAAAAAATAAAAGAACGAATGTGCTCACAAGGTATCAGGGCATTCCAAACACCGACACTTTCCACTAACATCCAAACAGTAAATATAAAATCTATCCAAAAGTAAATACCATCACATCACGCCTTCCGGCAAAACCAAAACATGCATTATACAAAAAAGCAATCACTGGAACAACTGATCATCTTGAATGCAACACTAACTCCAAACATCAAGACACAACAGTATCCAAGCCATATCACCCACAAAATAGGTCATGCAATTGCATATAGTCACCTTCAACATATACCTCACGCCAGGGGTTCTAAACGGCCCCAAAAACAAACAAATCCTGGATATGACACCCCTAGAGGGTACTACCTTGCTCTGCACTCCAGCCAAGTTCTTGTTCGTTAAAAAAAAGACACTTTTTTTTTTTTTACAAAACGCACACACATCACCCTGAATCCTGAATTCATAACCTCCACTGATACTTAAGCTTCTCCTGCACCAAAGTCGCAACTACCCATCAAATCAACTAAATACCTCACAGGTACTACCTAGCAACGCAGGTACTAATTCTCCCTAATGAGCAAGAAGAATTGAGCATCCATTCCCTGCAATGGACTCCCAATGACCCATGAAGACTATCAGTGGCATTCAAAACATGGTATGCATTTACATAACATCAGCATGTACACTGCTACAAAAAAAATATATATATTAATAATAATAATAATAACAACAACAACAGTAGTTGTTGTTCCAACCCATAATAGACTACCAGTGGCAACCACAATACATTTGGGGGTGGGGGGGGATCTGAATCTCCACAAGAAGCAACATCCAAACCATGACTGGATCACAACAGCACACACCCACTAATTTGTAAGTTGTATTACGAAATGTTAGTGGTGTTCACAGCAAAACTGTAAACATCAGCCTGTTTCAGTCATGCAATAGGTGTACAACTACTGCTTAACATAGTACCACAAACACATCACAGCATATTTCAAAGTAAACCTATAAAATCAGTACTACTCCTTTTAACCAAAATTGCCACTTTTAGAAAAGGAAAAGATCAGGACGACGGCTCCAAAATAAATAAAGGCAGGCACCTCAGAGTCAAAGGGTCTCATTACGAGTTTGGCGGTCGGACGATCTAACAGCCAAACTTGCGGGATGAAACAGGCATCATCCCGGCTGGCTCACACACAATCATATTAGGATGTTCCCACCGGGCTGTCATTCGAGAACATCGTATTAGGACGTTCCCACTGGTCAGCTTGGTGGGAACAGTGCTAAGGTATTGGCAACCATACCTTATGGCCAGTACCATAGCACTACAGCACCCATGGAATGCGCACTGTCTGCAAAACAGACTGTCCACATTCCGAACGTGTTAGGAGAGCGTGCGAGGATCTGTGCGAGGGCGAGGTTCCTGGAGGGGTATTGGAAATGTAGTCGGTGGTTGAGGTGGTCCTTGGTCGTGAAGGGCTTTGTAGGCATGGGTCAGGAGATTGAATAGGCATCTCTTCTCGACCAGAAGCCAGTGGAGGTCTCTCAAGTGCTGGGTGATGTGGGCTCTTTTGGGTAGGATGAGGATCAGTCTGGCGGCTGAGTTTTAGATCAATTGGACTGTTTGCACGAGTTGGGTGGAGATGCCTGCATATAGTGTGTTGCCGTAGTCCAGACTGCTGTAACGAGGGCATGCATTACTGTTTTCCTGGTGTCAATCTGGAATCACTGGAAAATTTTGTGGAGCATGTCAAAGCAGGCTGAGGAAAGTGTGTTGACCGGTCGTTTTATGGAGAGCTAGCTGTCTAGGATATTACTGGGGTGGACTTTCGGTGTGGAGGTGGGTCTGAGTTCCAGTAGTTACCAGGAGTCATTCCAAAGGGTTGTGTGTTTACAGAAGATGAGGACTTCAGTCTTGTCTGGGTTGAGTTTTAGGCAGTTAACCCTCATCCATGTTAAGAAGTCCTTCATGCAATTGTGGAAGTTGACCTTCACTGCTGGGGGGGGGGGGGGGGGGGGGGAGGAGTCGGCAGAAAGTGATAGGACTAAATGGGTGTCGTGCATAGGAGATGATGTTGATGTCATGGGCTCTGACTACGTCTGCGAGCGAAGTCATGTAGATGTTGAAGAGTGTGGAGCGGATAGATAAGCCTGGGGGGCACCGCAAATTACATGCTTGGCTTGCGAGGTAAAAGGGGTGAGCCATACTTTCTGGGTACGTCCTGTGAGGAAGGATGCCATCCATCCGAGTGCGTTGTTCATTATTCCAATTCCAATCTGGCAAAGGCAATTGATGAGGGTGTGTGTCGAATGTGGCAGAGAGGTCGAACAGGATCAGCACAGCTGGTTCTCCTTTGTCCAGTATTGTGCGAATATTGTCGGTTGCGGAGATCAGCACCATCTCTGGGCCGAGATTGGATCTAAATCCTGACAGAGGGGTCCAGCAAGCTGTTCCTTTCCAGGTGACCGATAAGTTGTAGGTTGACAGCCTTTTCCAGTAACTTGGCAGAGAAGGGGAGCAAAGAGATAGCACGTGTATTTACAACTGCAATCTCAATTCCAATCCCCTTGCAAGCAGGGGTATGAGCAACAATTGGAACATACCAACACACTAGGAATCAGGGCCTTTATTTACTTACCCAAAAGAACAGTGTAAGAGTCCAGTCACATAGATGCATTCAATTATTAATCTTTTCAAAAGGAAGTCTCCTTTTGGTCCCCTAAGAAACTTGCTGCCCACTTGCCTTCCTTAACTGAGAAGCTCCACCCAGCAAGCACTTTGTTTACGCCCAGAACAAAGATTTGAAAGCAGACCACACATATATAAACTGAAAAAGTTCACCATTTGTACACATTTGCCTTAGACAACACAGTCCGTTATTCTGAACCGCACCAACTGTCAGAGCTATCTATCCATGTCAATTATCTAAGCATGCTTTTATCAAACATATGCCATCTTCTCAACCTAGGCACCAAGATCCAAGTTACAGACTAGAATCTCATCCAGACATGGAGCATTCATTGCATTACACCTAATAGCACTCTCTCAAAATATTTAGTTGAGAACATGTGGGACACTTATGCATGGGTACTAGTGGGACTACAAGGTGGGGGAGCCTGTAGGCACAGTGGGTGTGGGTATGATAAAGGTGGTCAGGTGGGAAACCTTTAAGAATGAAAGTCATTGCATGTTGTTCACAACTTGTGTATGAAATGCTCTTACTTTGTACCACAAGACATACAGTAATAGCTACAATATGCAAACCCAAACTGGGATAAAAATATTTTAAGGCACAATGCCATTAGAAATATCACTGCAGATAGCCACCTTACCTTGTATGGCATAGACTCAAAAAAAATTGATGTGGCAGAGATTTTCTTTTTATCAGTCATGAAACCGTGGGTCAGGTGACCACCATCTGGTAAATCCAGGCCCATAATTCTTCCATGGGGCTCCACCAACCCAGTGTAAACTGCAAAGTTAGCTGGAGAACCTACAATAAACACGGCACACGTTTTGTTATCTACGAATTGTGGTGATAAGTTAAAGTTATAGGTACATACATCACACTATCAGTATAAAAAAAAAAACATACTTCTTCAGAGTAATTCACAGGTATTAGAACATTGGAACGTTGGCAGCTCCATTGAAAACAATGGAGTGCTGCGGGCTTTTACTGGCCGGTAAAAGCCCGCAGCGCCAACATTCCAATGTTCGCTTTGTTCACAGCAACAGCTGTGAACAAAGCCTCACGGAACCCGAGGGGATTTTAATCCCCTCGGGCTCCGTGAGGAATTTGTTTTATTTAATAGAATATTCTGCCCTGAGTGGCAGAATGTTCTAATAGTCTTAGAACCCGCCGTAGCAGGCTCTACTGGCTATTAAAGACCCTCTCCCTTTGACACGGGAGCAGGCCTTTAATAGCTGGTAGAGCCTGCTACGGCGGGTTCTAAGGCTATATTGAAAACAGTCTATAATCAAAAAAGTATTAACAGATTGGAGCACTCCATATGATCAGTCTTTATTTTTAACAAAGCAACACTCCATAAATCTTGTAATCGTCACATTCTGCAAAATGAAAAATAACAGAAGCAAAGCACGCAAACCTTCCATGGCACCAGCACCAAAACACAAAAAAAAAAAAAAACACTTGCGTGGAATGTAAATCTAGAAACATAACTAGCAAACCAAAACCAATTCTACAGCCTAATCAAAGGAAAGACTATCATTAACCTTTTGGAACAGCAAAAATAAAAATAAAAAAAAACACAGGGCACCATTTGGAACACCTCACCCCTTCCCCTGCCCATTTCATCCATCCATTTCACCTCTGGCAAAACCATTAGAGAGCTTTGTGTTGCCCTTAATGCCATATGCAGAAGACACAAACTGAAGTGTCAGTGGTGGAGTCTAAGCAGCAGCTAACTTCTATGATTGTGCGGTGGCAGTAACACAGTGGATGTGTACCAATGCACTGTAGCTGAATAGGGGCAAGACTGAATTGTTGTGTTTTGGTGCCCTCTCCATTACCAGTTCACCTGAATAGTAGCCATTAGATTGAGGAGACCATCCCGTCCTGACTATCACACAAAGTGCTCCCAAAGCAGGTACACAAAACAATAGTCCAGGCAATTATTTTATTGCACTGGGACTACTGCGATGCTTTGATTTTATGACTCCCAGCGAAGACTATTTCCAGATTATATATAGAGTATAAAACTGGGGAGTGAGACTACTAACTGAAATTAAGCAACAAGATTCAGTCTCCTCTGCCTTTAAAGAGTCACAATGGATACCTGTAAAAACATTACTTTTTTTTAAAAACTATGTGGCAGGCTAACAAAGGCCTTTAATAAATGTGTCCACGAGATTCTCTCAGAGAAGCCGAGTACCAACCAGGTTGATCTTTACAAACTATGGAAGCCCTTTTCCTGACAATCATTTGAAGTGAATTTGATTGAAGAGGCGGGAGATATTTTACTTTCCTTGCCCATAAGTAACAGAAAAACCTTCCTCAGTATTTCAGAGCTGAAACAAACCACTGGAGTACCACCGGGACCTGAAAAACTGGTGGCTTCAACAAATATATGTTGTGACAGCTGTTGGCACGAGGACACCATTATAGCGTAACAACTGCGTACTATTCATACACTTCATCATCATCATCTAGTTATTTGATTATTTCCCACTAAACCCAGAGAGGTGTTTTCCTCTGCATTGTGGGCTCTTATTCCAGCTCGTTCAAACTTCGTCTAAGCACCTCCCACAACGAACAAATGATTGTGCCAATGCTTCTCACCTTAATATGGGACAACCATAATATTACACTAATCTTAACAAGAACTAATTAGGCAACGCGGTGTACCTTGTGCCCTAAAGTTAAAAAAAAGTGAGGGTGCATTTGCAATGTTAGTGTTGCACTTATTCCCAGGCAAAGAACAGTTGTTAAGGCACTTACCTCTGCACACAGCGCTGGCAAGCTCTTTCTGTAACACGCAGTGGAGTTTGACATTCCTAGGTCAGGCTGCACCCCAAAGTGGTATGTTCACATTCTAAATCGCATTTCACATGTAAATGTCAGTTTATTTAGCCTGGGCTTTGCTTCCTGGCCCAGTGTATGGTATAGGCATGAAGACGTTACCTGAATATGGCTGAACATTGACTCCCCATTTCTGTGGGTCCAAACCATATGCCTCCAAAGCTCTCTTCTGACAGAGCCTCTCCAGCTCATCCACAAACTCCGTTCCCCCGTAGTACCTGTTGACAGACAAGTTAAGGACACATTAGTGCCACTTTCAGATGTCAAGCGGCGCACCCAGTAGGAATCATTAAGAAGCACACATGCATGAATGGATATCACACAAAAATGACAGCAGGAAAAAAGACGCATTCAAGGGCACAAAGTAAAATGTTACTAGAACAGAACGTACAAGTTGCATTTAAACCCAATGGGGCATTCTCTTTGCAATTTGTGAAATAGCCTAAATGAGACGATGGAAAGTTTATGGAGAATTAAAACATGGCAAATTAATTTGGCTGGGCGGTCTCCTTGGCTGTTCAATATATATGAAGGAAAAAAAAAAAAAATGACAGGTCACGTTATTCACAGGATAACACACGTCACAGGATTCACAGATGTCACTGTCACAGGACGTCACAGAACAAAGCCAAAAAACATCTTCAAATAATATGGCGGGAACAATGTCCTCTGAGTTAGTTGAACAATAAAAATTAACGCAAACTTATAATGGAACCAGTTCCACAAAGGAAAAGGCAGAAAACAGAGAAATTAAACAAAAAACATGGACTACAAGTGATCGACAAGTCAGAGGAGAAAAACCAAGCAAATAAAGAGTAACAGGATTGAAAAAGGTCAAGTTGGAAAAATATTGAAGTTTAACATTTGTAGGGGAAAAAAAAAAAAAAAAAAAGGGAAAGTATTTTGTGTAATTTAATCATATAGCCACTGGCCCATAACCAATTTCCACAATTCTCCTAGAGGCTGTACACTTTTTTTTTTTTATTTGAGTTTGAGGCTCTAATTCATGGTTACTCATTTCAACACAGAACGTTTTTAACAACATTTGCGGTACTGGACTATGCATCCCTACTTGTTATATCCTAATTCCCAACGATGCATACATTTGAATACGCCACGGAGGCCCTAAAAAATGGCTTAAATTCATATTTTTTTCCAATTAAATGGAAAATGTGAGAGATGCAACACCAAGGAATGACCGGGACCAAACTATCAATACACTGGTTCAAAACACAGATAACCATATTCGTGAATGAAAATCGCTTCACTTGATCAAACATACTACTCTGGATTTCCAAAGGCTTTTAGGCAGCACAAAAACTAAGACAAACATAATATACGCCACAATTCACACCGTGCCCATAGATACATGCATCAAGAAATAACATGTTTAGTACAAAACAAAATTACAATGACTACAGGCAAACCATACCACCATGCTATAGATATCTCCGCACTAGACCATGCAAAAAAAAAAAAAAAAAAACTCACAACATACATACCGCTGCCCAGGGTATCCCTCGGAGTACTTGTTGTTCATGCATGAGCCAAGGGCTTCCAAAACTGCTCGACTGGCAAAATTCTCAGAGGCAATCAACTCCAAACCAAACTTCTGCCGATGCTTTTCTTTCCGAATGATGTCATATACCTTAGAAGACGGGAAAAGAGGTGTTTGCCAAGTTATTTGGAATAATCCTAATGCAGCAACCAACTCTGGCCCTTTCAGAACAAATCAGTACCTCTGAATCATTGGTTTCCAAGGGTTCCAAAACCATCTTGTTATGGGAGGCCCAGAGACCTGCATTTGTGTGCGCTCCATTCACTAAGGCGGGTGTGTCTGCCATTTTTAGAATTCCACAACTCTGTAATAAATAGATAAGCATTTATTTAAAAAAAAAAAAAGGCAATTTTGTTTTGATGACGACTCATATTATGCAGCCAAGCACTTTGGTAACTTTTTAGGGAAAGGGCGTAAAATGCTAACAAAAGCAGCATCTTATCATTTAAGTCTTAAACTTCGCTCCCTCTCACAATTTATCCTCTTCCTTTTTTTCTTTACATCTTCCCAGATGCAATGCCTCGTCCATTCACTGGACACAAAGAAAAAAAAACTTTACTTCCGTGAAAGGACCCATTGCCCAGGCCACACTTCTCATAAGACATGGCCCTCGGAGCCGGTGGGTAACAAAGACTGCACCATAATTCACCCCTCTGCCTTGAACTGCACTGCTTTGCAAGAAGGGAGGTGTGAAACTGGAGGGCGGGCGGCAGAAGTCAAGAAGTCATGGGCAAAGGATGCAGACACATGGGTAATTAATTACCTTCTACGCAATTGTTGCACGGCAAATGGTGAAGCAGAAGAGCTCGACAAAAAAGATGAATGTCCGTTAAATAATAATTAGCAAACTCTACTAAATCAATATTTCTAAACCAAATTGTAGCAGTAGGTGTCACTTTAAGTGTGACTACAAGGAAGGCTCACAATTGTACAACGCGCCCCACAGCAGCCACACTCAAGTCACAAAAGTGGTGCTGGGAAATTAAGATCGATGCAGAGTTAGATGATGGAACATCCTGGGGAACACTGACAATCACTGTTAACCAGCGAATATACAAAATAATCTCGAGTAAGTTTATACAAAACCATGTGGCAGTTGTGGAAGCTATATTTATATGTGGATAAATAGCCGGTTGTAACCAGCATGCGTGGAGGGAGATGCTAAACAAGAGAGACTTTTCGCCATCCACGCAGTCACTCCTCTGCATGCAGACACGGTCACCACACTGGACTGATCCTATACAGGCCACAGGCTAATAATGAATAGGGTCAAATTCTCCCACAGCAGCATGATGGAGCACAAATAAGTCTGTCTCCTCCTGTATTACAATCCATGCGCACTATCAAACTACCCAGGTCTCCTCTGCCTCATGCACTCAAGCCGAAGCATTACCAGCCATTGTTTCTCAAAGTCCATGTTGCACTTGGCCCTTTTTGCAATGTCCTCCCCAATCTCTTTGCCTCCTTCCTCTGAATTTTTCAGACCAGTTTTTGTTGGCTTTAGGACTCTGGACACTTTACCACTGCTAAACAGTGCTAAAGTGCATATGCTTTCTGTGTAAATTGTACTGTTGATTGGTTTATCAATAATTGGCATATTTGATTTACTGTTAAGCCCCTGGTTAAGTGCACCAGAGGTGCCAAGGGCCTGTAAATCAAATGCTACTAGTGGGCCTGCAGCACTGGTTGTGCCACCCACATGAGTAGCCTTGTAAACCTGTCTCAGACCGGCCAATGTAGTGTGTGTGTGCAGTTTTAAACCGCTAATTCAACATGGCAAGTGTACCCACTTTCCAGGCCTAAACCTTCCCTTTTACTATATGTCAGGCACCCCTAAGGTAGGCCCTCTGTAGCCCCAGTGTCAAGGAGCAGTGTATGTGTAAGGTAGGACATATAGTAGTGTGTTTTATATGTCCCAACAGTGAAATATTGCCAAATTCGGTTTTCTTTGTGCAAGTCCTATCTCTCTCTCACGGGTTAACATGGGGGCTGCAATTAAATATCCTTAAAGTGCAGATTCCCCTGGAGAGGTCTCTGAGCTCACAATTTAAAAATATGGGCCCATATTTATACTTTTTTAGCGAAAAAGTATAAATAAGGGCCATAGCTTTTATTGAAGTTGGATTTTAAATTGTCTGTTTGAAAATGCCACTTTTAGAAAGTAGGCATTTTCTTGCTTAAACCATTCTGTGACTGCCTGTTAATGATTGTCTGGGTCAGTTTGACAGTTGAGTTGTTTTGCACTTCTCTAGACAGTGACACAAAGCGGGTGGGGTGTAGCCTGCATATCACGATTAGCCATCTGAGCTAGAGGGGAGGGAGGAGTGGTCATTCACACCTGAAAGGACTGTGCCTGCCCTCACATAATGCAATCTCTGACCCCTGGTGTGTGTCTGGGGCCTGGCCTGGCCAAGGAAATATCTGTCAAACACTTGAGACTTTGCATTGAAGTTTGCCAACTTCAAAGGCAGAAAGGGGTATAAAAGGAAGAGCCAAAACCACAGACTGTTAGAATCAAGAGGAGCCTCTGCCAAGGAGAAGGGCTAAAGAGCTGGAAGGGGAGGTGATTGAGGGGAGGTGATTTTGGGGAGGAGGGGGGGGGGGGGGCGGGTGTACAGTCCCTTTGCTGTGTTGCTTTGCTGGCCTGTAGTTGCTGCTTCTGCCTGAAAAGAATGCAAAGAGTGAACTTTGTTGTGTGTCCTGCTTGATAAAGTTATTTAAGGGCTAGGAGTAGAGCCTGTCTCTTGTTGGAAGTCTCAGGGACACCAAAGACTTCAGTTTCCTCGACCTGCGGCACTGGGAACTGTGTGTTTTGTGCTGTTCAACAGGAGAAACCAATGTAATGTCGCCAACGACGCCGCTGGCCTTCACCGTGACCTGCCGATGCCGCACGGGGTCACGTTGCCCCACTTCGCACCGCGACCCTGGTCTCACTGACCCAATCATCAGACAACTTCACCGAGCCGCTGCTTGCACAGCAACCTGTGGGCCCCGCACTTCGGCATCGCCTGCTCACACCGCAGACTGGGCATCCCCAATGAAGCTGCTCCTGCTGACACCAGTGCTGCTGCCTGCACCGTGGCCTGTGGACACCACTCCTGAAGAGCACGAAGCACAGTCTTGTCCTGCACCGGTCTACCAACGCCAGCATCCACTACTCCAGTGTCATTACCAGGCATCTTGCCCGCACCGTGGCCCGTGAACACCACTCGTGAGGGTCACGAAGCACAGTCCTGTCCCGCTAGCTTGGGCCTACCGACGACATCACTTCCGCAACAACGAGGCCACTGCCTGCACGTGCACTGTGGCAACGCATGTTGCACTGCCCGCTTCACACCGCAGCCTTGGTCTCACTGATGCCGCTGGACGCCATCACCGAGCCGCTGCCTGCACCGTGACCTGTGGGCACCGTGCATCACATAGTCCCCCTTCCCCCCGCAGCCCAAACACCATCAATGCCGGTGTACCTGACCTCATCCGCCCGGGGTTCGATCTGCAAGGCGTGTGACATAAAGGGCCCGACGACTCCTGCACCGACACCGCAACGTCAGCGACACCGCTCTCCAGAGCTCACCGCAAGGATCACGGTGCCCTACAAATCCAAGGTACTGTTTGCAGATCTTCCCAACTCTGTAGCTGGCCTGCGACGCCGCGGCCGGCTTGAACTGTTGGTTTTGTTGCTCATGACACTGTGATAGCCCCAGGTCGAGTTATTGACTTTAAGGAACTGTAGTTTTGAGTAAATCTTGCAGAATTCATATTTTTATTACTATATGTTGGATTTTTATCGCATTTGGTCTTGTTTTGAATAGATAAATATTGGCTATTTTTCTCAAACTGGTGTGGTGTCCTTTTGTAATGTTTTCAATGTGTTACTGTGTGTTATGTGTAAGTGCTTTACACATTGCTTCTGAGATGAGACGGACTGCTCGTGCGGAGCTACCAAGGGGGTGAGCATGGGTTATCGGAGTATCCTTATCCTGACTAGAGTGAGGGTCCCTCCTTGGACAGGGTTCAAACAGACTGCCAACTGGAGGCCCCATGTCTGACATTGGTGGCCAGTGGTGAGGATAGGACTTGCATTTGCACTTTACCTACAGTGGTTGGTGGACACTACTACCATATCACAGACCACTACATACAACATACTGTGTTTTCCTCTTTATTATCTGGTGTCCTCCTAGAGATATTGAGATATTTCTGGACTCTGTTTTTTTTAGTTGCGAGGCCTTTACAGAATGGAAGTCAACTTCTGGCACCTGGAGTACTACACACTGAGGGAGCTAAAGGTTTTATGCAAGGAAAGGGGGCTGGCTGTGAAGAGAAAGTCCCAGAGGTGAGTCTTTGAGACAGCCCTGTTTCAGTATGAGATGAAACGCTGAGAAGTAGCCATGCCAGATTGTTCTTAGGAGGAGGACTACTCTGATGAGGAAGTCAGAGGCCCTGAAAGGGAACCACAGAGAAAGGAATGGCTCCTAGCTCAGGAGCAGTGGATGAGAGAGCTGGGCAAACAGCTCGAGAGAGCCTTAGCCAAGGAAAAAGAACTGTGTGCAGCTCAGGAACTGAGCTGTGAAGAGCTGAAGCTGGAAGCTATGAGAGCGGAGTCCAGTTCAGATGGTGGCAGCAAAAGTGTTATATCCAGTGCTGATGAAGAAGTGCACATGCCCAGAGACTTGGTGCCCAACTTGAAGGAGGGGTTAACAGACACCAGGAGGTTCAGGAGTATGAGGTAGCTCCAGTGATGCACATGGTCCCGGAGGTGGACTGGGGAACTGGTATAGGGAGTCATATTCCTAGTGGTGGGAGGGACACTACTGGCTCTAGGTGAGAGTGACAGGGAGAGGGGTTTCCCCCCCCCCCCAGGTAGAATTCCTGGTTGTGGAGACCTCCCAGAAGAGTGTGCGTTGAGTGTCAGGGACAGTAATGGACTGTCTTACCCATCTCAGGAGGGTGATGTGGGGTACTTTTTCAAGGCTGAGTCACTGGATGTTTGGGTGAAGGGTAGTTTAGTTAATTCATGTGAAGGGCTGTGTGATTTAATTGCTGGAGAGCATATGTCCAGCCCTTGTTTTCCAGAGCTACACCACCACCACCCGGTGGAGTGTGAGTTCTCTGACCCCAGGAGCTTACACTGGAGGCAGACCTCTTGGTGAGTACCAGAGAGTGTGAAGAGCCATTTGGGGTGCTCCTTAGGAGAGTGGTCTAGGTGTTTCCCAACAAGGTGAAGTGGGAAAAGATTGCAGTGTCCCCGGTAGGTCCCAGTGTAGTGGGATGGGTGATGGATCCCATGTCCAGTCTCAGAGGAGAGGGAATGGGGGTGGGCTAAGGCTCCGGGTGCCCAGGATCCAGTCCCAGGTCCTGGGGGGCTCCATGAGGGAACGCCAGGAGGGGAGCCTAGCCTGTACCGTAGGGCCATCTGCTGAGGGAGACCCCATAGTGGCAGGAGAACTTTGGGGGGGGATGGCTGTAGCCAGCATCCCACCAGTTCTGATGTCTGGCAGTACCACTCTTAGTGAGGGGGTGCAATAGTCCAGACTGAGGGTTGAGAGGGGGGTTGCAGGCCCCAGTGGAGAACCTGGAGAGTCAGGGGTTAGCTCTGAGGTCAGAGCCCTCCAGGAATTACCTTGGTGATACCATTTCTGGGCGGGGGGGTGTAGCAGGCTTTGCCAGATGGGCAGAGTTCAGGAGACCAGCAAGCACTAGCCAGACTCCCATATGGCCCTTAGGGAAATTGGTTCCCTTGTGGGGGGTAGGTGTGCTGCAGAGAAATCCTGGCTTGCCAGTCAGTGGTCCAGCCGGAGGGTGGAGACTCTGGGTTGGATGGTCAGGTTCTGGGGGTAAGCTTGCTCTGATGGTCCAGTCGGAGGATCAGGTGCAGAGGGTAAACTCTGATCTGATGGGGGGGGGGGGGGGTCGTTTGGCCCAATCACTCCCCTTCCCCGGTGTGCCTGCTAGGAGTACCCTTCAGGGTTGGGGGGGGGGGGGGGGGTGCAGGACCCTGGGAGTAGGAACAGGGGAGGGAGAGACTCACCCGTGACCCCAGTTCAATCTAAGGGTACGACCCTGGATTGAAGGGCCAGGCTCAGGGTGTCCCCCCTGACCTGGAGGGAGGGGCTACTGCTAACAGTGCCCAACCATTTTGGATTCGGGGGGGCACTCCTAGTGGATGGGGGTGCAGGACCACAGAAAGGAGGGCAACCTCATCTCTGACTCTGATCCAACCTGAGGATACAGATCCCAAGCTGGAAGACCAGTTGCAGGTTAACATCCCTGCACTGGTGGGAGAATTGTGCAGGGCTGCTCCTTAAGCACCCTGACAATTCTGGGTTCATGGGGGGGGGTGCAGGGGTATTATCTTTAGAGGATTTGTAAATAGACTGAGCAGTTCGTCCTTTATCCTACTTCAACCAGAAGAGTGTCTTGAAATCTAATCTGCCCTCATATGCTTGTTCACTCACAACACACTCCAACGGCAGGTGAGCGATTATTCTAAAGGCATAAGTCACATTTTAATTTAATTTTAATTTAGAATTCTATCTGCAGCTCAAACAGTTGGTCTGCTCTATTTATAGTTCCATAGGTGGAGGGCATGCTGCGGATGGACAGGCTTCTTGACTCCGTAAAGGACAAAAGTATGCCCCACCAGGCATGGCAAGCAATTACTCAAAGACATGAGTGCTACCTCTCTATGCCAAAGGGTCTGTAGAAAGAAAAGAAAAAAAAAATTCCTGGATTCTAATATAACATGCTACTCTTATATAGATGGTACTATACACCTCAGAGTCTAGCTCAGATGAATAAAGCTCATAGTGTGGATTGCTGGAGAGGCAGTGGGGAGAAGGGGGTCACTGCCTCATATCTTGTGACCGAGGATCCAGGGGTTCTGGGATAGGATCCTCTCAGTGATAGACCAGAATACAGGTACGGAGCTAACCCACTGCCCTGAGGTTATACTCCTGGCCCACCAAACGATGAATGCTACCCAATGGGGGGGGGGGGGCTAGGAGAGAGACAACTGATATCCCTCCTGTTACTGGCTGCCAAACAAACGATACTGGCATTGTGAGGACAAAGTATAGTAACCTCAGAGGCAAAATGGACTAAACACTTGTGGGGGGTGCTATGAATAGAAAAGCTGGTGATTGGGGAAATGAAAGACTGCTAAACAATGAGTGCCACTATTGCCATACTTCCAAACAGAGGTCAAGGAACTTACATGCCTGAAACAATTAAGGGCCCTACGCATTCTAGAACATTTGGAAATTGATGAATATTATAAAATCACTCTGGCAACTGAGTGACTATCTGAGTCTGCTGATGCGAGGAGCAGAGTGGGCAGACTGTGCAAACGCTCTTGAAAATGTTTTGTTGAGGAGCGACCGTTTTCAGCGGGATTCTCAGGAAGGAGTGATTACCGAAGGTGGAGGTTGTGTTTTATTGTTCTAGAAAACTTGATAGACATGTAATAAAATGTATTCAAACTTAAGATAGCTAATGTTTTGATTCAACTAACAACTGTGCAAATATATATATAACGTTATTAAACAAACACACCCATACATTTTTTTTAAAAAATCTATCATCCGATGGAAGGTCAAATCTATCAACCGCACCTATTTTGGCTCTAGAACTTTCTCAGTATTCATCATTAAATGTTGAATTAATACACAGCCCCTATTTAATTTCAATATTGTGAATAAAGCAATGATATCAAGGTGCTGGCTGACCTGTTTCGCTGATACAACATGATAACAAACCATCTTCTTCAAGACAAAAAGTTTTGAAATCTTCCAAACAAAAAAATAAATAAAATCATAAGTGACTAAACCATACAGCCATCTTTTCACGATAATAACATGCCTAAAATCCAAGGTCAATGCCTTTTTCCTCAATTAAATTATTATCTTGGTAAGATAATATCTAGGATAGCCAGGATGTTATACAATGCCTATTCCGTAAGACTCCAAAATGGAAATGCTCTTAATCTTTCGTCCACTGTACAAATTCAATTATTTTTGATCCACCCAAGTGCCATAAGGAGGGATTGTTCCTGGGCATTCAATTTTCTTGCTTAGAATATGCAGAGTTAATGTCAGTAATTTACTCCCCACAGACAAAAACATGTCTCGATTGAGTTATTGTTGTTACGGAAAAACATTGGTTGTTGCTCCTTACGCGCCTTTCGTACATACAAAATTACTGACACCAATTCCATATATTCTAAACATGAAAAAAAAAAAAAAAATGAACACCCCGGAACGAGACTTCCTTCTTATGGGGTCTGGATGGATCAGTAAATACGAAATCAATGTCAGTAATTCCGCCAACAGGCAAAAACATGTCTAGTATGAGTTAGCCATTTTGTTGTTAAACGGATAGGTTGTATGTTCGACAGGCATAAGGAAGCCACAGACATCTTTTCTCCTGTAACAAAAAGGTTAACACAAGCAAGTGGGTTTTTGCCCTTGTGGATTAAGCTACTGACACTGATTCCATAAATTGTAAGCGGGGTAAAAGTGAACGCCCAAGAACAAGCCCTCCTGGCATGGTTAGATCCAGGAGAAGCCGCAAGGGAAATGGAAGAAGGCTTCCAGGAAAAGTCAAGGAATTTGCCCCCAAAGCGCTAGAATACACCCTAGCATGTTATGGCTACCGTTATGTGGATACTGCAAATGTATCTCAACTTTGGATGACATTCCCAGTGCCTATATTGGTTGGCAGTACTTTCACTAGCAACAACAGATTGGTGGATTTTTCATGAAAATATATTTTTCCCCTGAAGTGGCCGTTTCCAGGGCAGATTCAGTCATTTGACATCGGCAGATTAATAAAAAAAAATAAAAAAAACAATCTACAGAACAAGTTCTAAATCTAACTATTCAATATCTCCAAGTGCTAAAATTCCCCAAGTGATCTGAAAAAAAAAAAAAATTACCTTCTATGTAATAGAATTAACCACCTCAAAACCTGGATAGGAAAGACCAGGAAACAGAAACTGACAGATTTGACAATTTTCATGGAGACTACTGCAATTGCCAAGTAAAGAATTCCAAAAAAATAAAAAAGATATTTAAGAGGAAGAACGCTTTGTGCACCATATAAAGAAAATTTAAACTGAGTAGATTGTCAGTTACACTCATAAGCCAATTTTTCATCCTATGACGTCAGTTTAGGAGGGGTGAATTATTAGCAAGAGGCATTTTTGCCAGATAGCACAACCACTCTGGCACTTTATTCTTCTCTGGTAGTGGGCTGAGATTTTTTCCTGCACTAGTTCCCCATACACCGCTTTGTACACTACAAGTTTGTTTAAGGTGCCTAACTAAGAAGATCCAAAATAAAAGTTTTTAGAAAGATTGTGTAATTTTGTTGAAAATGGGCCAAACTGGTGACCAAGAGCCTAACAAATTATGCATATAAAGACCATAAGGATTTTAAAAGTTTAAACACAATAAGGCTATCAAACCTGATTCATACTAAGAAGAGAAAATGAATAGGAGCCAAATTCTTCATAACTAAGGCGTAACATGTTTTATCTTGACTTGGGGAGAGGCCAATTCTATAAGGCCATGCCAATTTTACTAGTAATGCTTTCTGGGAGTTGCTCAGAAATTTAAGCTCAAAATATCAAAAGGCAAAAAAGCTACCTGCATAGGCATTTGGCAGGGGCAAGAGGATAACTCTTTAAACTCTATTGGGATGCGTTTTTTTTTTAAGGCGGAGACAATGTCTGCGAGTGTGCAAACCCTGCTTAAGATCAAGCTGTCCAACTCCCCCCCCCCCCCCGCACCCCCTTAAGATGCCATTCTATGCTACGTAGACATTCACCCCTTTCACAAAAACTGGAAGATTTTGCATCGGAAAATTACTCCAGGAGAGCCATCTGAAAAGTACATTATAACAATGAGATAAAGTCACACTGACAAGACCAGCAATTTGCCCAAAACGTGACTTTAGTGACTGTTATTTTCAAATAACTATGCCCACTTCTAAATCGGCAGTTTAAGAGTTCTTAGAAGGCTCTGACAGTGAGCTGGTTTTAGGCAGACACCACACAAACCACCACTAGATAGAAATATGAGCATCATCTGGGAATGGGGGTTGCCTCTAGCGATAGTCCATATGGTGCACATAAATGGGTGTATGCATATCATAATCGTGGCCAATGTAAAGCAATTCAGCCTACAGTGCTGTGTCTGAAAGTGGGGTTTGGTTCATTCAGGTGGGTCCATTAGGGTTACAGAAGTGGGTACCAGACATTTCTGGACAACTCTTTTGTTAAATATAACATTCCAATATGCAGACAAAGATATTCAACCTGAGATATGCTCACCCGTAACTTAAAACATCTCCTGGTAAACTCATTTGTGGCTAGTACACACTGTGCTCCAATGAATTTTTTTCCTGTGGCTGCCTTGCAGTTTTTGATATCTCAACACATGTCAACGTTTCCGCTTTTATACAGACATTAGCCTGGAACTACAGATCATCATGTGGAGTAGATTAAAGAAGAATTGAAAATAAAGCTGAAGACCCAATACGGTCTGTCAAGAACAGGCAATAAAATGGAAAGACTAAGTGGTGAAAATTTTTGTTTGGCACATGACCACCATAGAGATGCAATTCGCTTAATTCTGCCACCAACTGGCTGGTTTCACAGGGAGACAAAACAAAATATTAAATATTAACTTCTCAAGGAGACGCACAGCTCTACATACTGAGACAGCTGCCAATGCAGATATCAAAGGTCCAGCATGCACACCGAGATTTGAGGTTTACCACAGGCCAAACCTGCTGAACCAACTGTCTGGTTTATCAAGAGGTGCAACGCATTAACAGTAGATGGTTTTGGGAAATAACTTTAAAGTGGAAGTCGTCTTGTTTTGAAAGTACTTGCTGCTGCTGCTGTGTGGAAAAGGAGCTAGATTTGTCTAGGAAGCTACGCTACACATCTAAGCGTTTTAAACACCTATAGGTTGATTAGATAATGTGTATTATAGACATGCAAAGTTGGTTTCTACACAGAGAATTAAGTTATACTGCTGCTGTGCTATGATTCACGCCAGGGTAAAGGCAACATGGTAGAACATGGCGATCATGAAAAATAAAGTAAATAAAGTAACTAAAACGCGCTAAAAAAGGCTTCTAAATGATTAACAGAGGAGATAACGTCAGACCAGCAACAGGTCATTCGAGCGTACACCTGCGTCCGTGCAGTTCACCTCAAAGGCCTAAGGTATTCCCCCAACTAAATCACGTGGGTACCACTGAGGTCTCAAAGTGTGCGCAACACCGTCATTTCAATAATGTCCCACTGGCATAGTGAAAATTAAGAGTACATTCTTGGTCGTATTTGTCCTGCAGTATTGGCGCCCTACACTTAAACGGTGGAAGGCTGTAGTTGGGGAGGGGCATTTGGCTCTACCACCTGGCTATGCCTGCTGGGGTGGAAGCTGACAGCCTGAGGACCTTCAAGGAGTGAACAAGATTTAACACTGGGTGCTACTTAGGCAAAGACAAACTCGTTTATGTATTAAGACTAGCCTGTCCTGGGCTTTATTCTGGCCAAAGTGCATTCACATCTTGCAGCACTACTTGCAATATAGTATGACATTTTCCAGGTGTAAGCCCGCAATATTTCAACTTAAACCCAATTTGACGCACTTCTATGACTAACTTACTACATTTACTATGCACACAACACCACCGAGAGTCTCTTGGCGCGGGTCTTGCTACCTAAAACAGGTGTGCCTTCAGGGAATTTCCTAAATCTTCTCAAGACTGGCAGCGGTGCACTTCATAAGGAAACTAGTTTCAAAACATGGGTCACTGGAAAGAGAAAGTCCTACTCCACATGGAACGTTATTTAAAGAGAGAACATCAACTCACCATCTAAATCCCCGAGGATGCTGATGGCAAGATTATGAAAGCATTTAAACACCATGCAACCTTGGCCTCAAGAGACTGCTTCGTATCACTGAGGTTCCCAGTCCTGTCCTTTCATTTAATTTAATAAATGCATTCTGGCATTTGTACAATTGATTTAGTTCCATTGTACGAAATCAAGGTGCATCATTTCAGAGAATAAAAAATAAAACAACCACACCAAAAATCGAAATTATATGACTACTGGCCAAGGAGGATCGAGATACCCCTAAATTAATTCCTACTGTTGTTCAAGACGATTTCGGAGTGAAATTGCCATAAGGCAATATGCAAAAAAAAATGAAGGTGGAAAGCATTTAACGCAAACTAAAGGAGTGCACGGATAGAAACCAAAAAAAAGCAAATAAGGTGTGTACACATTTCTTTTTAACTCAGTAAAAGCATACGGTGTCTGCCGAGCCCACGATGCTCATTAACAAAGACTTTACGGTGGGATATCAGAGACTTTAGTAGAAAGTTTCTGGAGTAGAGTGCGTCTCGCAGTAAAGCGCTGTGGCGACTCTTCAAGGGTAGTAGTAAGCACTACATAGATACAATTACAAACACACCATGAGTCCATTCACCCATAATTTGTTCTAAAACACCTTGCAAAGGTGGGTAGGAAGCCCAGGCTCTTGTCTACTTGAAAACGGTTTCTTAAAACACTTGGTCATATTTTAACCTATGTCCGGTATTGCTCCATACTCGACAACCCCGTATTAATCACATCCTACTTACGGGAAGGCTTAGACTCGCACACAACCAGAAGAGGCTTCAGAGCAGCAAAAGAACCCGGGAAAGTTTCCTTGCTTTAGGCAGTAAAAAGAGGCCGGACAACGGAGACTGACAGCGATTGTATAAAGCCTATCAATGGCCTCTATGGCTTACAGCAGCCAATCAAGAAGGAGGCGGAACAAACCCGAACGACCCCTCTTCTTTCTCGAGATTCTTTTACTGCGCACGTGGTCGTTTTAAACACTGAACCGCGCTTGACAGTTTTGGGACCGCCATGTTAGAGGTAGGTGAAGCAATCTGCAGTGAGTTAGGCGGGTGGGTACTATCTGCCGCTAACGTGCCAACATTTTCAAACAGGGAGATTTTTAAAAGAAATCGGGGGAATGTGTTTTCCCCAGTACCTTACACGGAAGGTGCAATTTTGAGGGGGAGACAGCTGGAATAAAGCCATTTTATGCTTAGAAAATAGGAGACTTCCCCTTCTTCTGGGGGAGCATCACAGTTAACCCATGAGGGCTGGCAAAAACACTGCCTTAAAATACTCTATCCCGACCGAGAAAACTAGATGCGCGCTATATACAAACATGTGTATATACTATGAGTAAGTTTAAAATGCCATTTGGGAATGACTACATAAGAAAGGCACCAAATTATTTTCAAGAGAACATGTAGTTACGTTTATGTTGCACATCCAGTAAGTGAGCCTATGTAATGTGACACCTGCAATCTAATCTGCTTTTTTTTTTAAACATGTTGCATACTGCTATTTCCAGCTCCCTTGTCACACTGGAAGGATGACTAAAAAAATCCCAAGTTGCAAAGTACCTATTTTAGAGCGTGTGAGAAACTACTGCAAAAACTAACCTTGAAGAAGAATATTGGCCTTACATGTCACCCTGGTGTCAAATACATAGCAATTTCCTTGAGGCATACTTATTAGATTCAGGATACTTTCCTTTTAGGGCATCCCAAGCACTCTTTGAATGTGGGCTTGATTATTCCCTCAAAGTGAAGTTGCAAATGCCATTAATTAAATTACCAGTTTATCTACTTGTCCAGAAAATATATGTATACAGCACTGCTGGTAAGCACAAATCATTCCAGTCAGTTTCAAAACCTTGAAAGATTTACCATATTTACCTTGCTGTCAGAACTGTTAGGCACCTTCTCAGCATGATGGCCTCATGCATTGTGTTGCAACAGTGCCTCTTTGCATAAGGGTCACCTGTGGCGGGTCAGTCTAATGTTGGTAGAGGCCAGCATACATCACACACTGGAGTTGTGGAACAGCAACAACATTTTGCAGGGCAGGCCTTTTCTAGACCCTATCCTGTATGTCACCATTACCACAGATGTCTCTCAAACCAACTGGGGCACACATCTCAATCTCACTACAGTGCAGAGAGTGTGTGCCACATATCAACAGGGGCATCACATCAACTACCTCGAGTTGCTAGCAATTGAGCTCACCCTCAAATCCTTTCTTCCTCAGATTTGTAAAAAAATAGTACTAGTCAAGATGTTCAACTCGCTCATTATCCTTCTCCTCGTTAGCTTAAAGCATTCGGCATTCCACCTTTTTATTCACATGACAGCGGAGTACCTCCTGGGAGTGGGCGATGACCCTGTGGATTGTTCAGGAGGACGAACCAACAAGTCCATGAGTGGGAACTCCACCCAGACAGTAGAACACATAGGCCCTCATTACAACACTGATGGCCGGTGACAAAGTGGCGGTAATACCGCCAACAGACTGGCGGTAAATACCGCCAAATTATGACCATGGCAGAAAGAGCTCAGACAGACAGACACTTTACCACACCGACCGCCAAGGCGGAAACAACAGGCACCACGTCGTTAGCCGGCATCAGCTAGGCGGAAGACAATATTTCGCCCACTGTTTTATGACAGGCCAATTCGTCACCTTTTCCTGGGCGGTACCAACGACATCAAAAGCTTGGCGGAAGCAAAACACAAAAGGGAAACAGCTCACCATTGGAGACTCAGGGAAGAACCACGCTGCTATGGAGCCTGAACTGCAGATCTTCCCCATGATTTTCTACGTCCTGCTCCACCACGAACACCAATGACGGCGAAGACAACCATGTTGAGTACAGCCGCCTAGCACACAGGGGAGGGGGGGAGGAAAAAGAGAGTGAACACAACACCTCCACCCCCAACACCATACACACAAGAGGATGCAGTAACATAACATATTTACCCTGTACCCCTCAGGAATAATGCAAGGACAACACAAATAGATGAAAGTGAGTGTAATAAGGTAAATAAAGTAGAAATACGTACATTCAATCTAAAAGTATATACATATGTACAAATCAAGGGACACTGCCCAGTCCTCAATGTTCGTGGGCCACAGGCCCACATTACAAAGTCCAACGCCCCACTTGACTACTGCAACAACACGGAGAGAACACTGCAGGGGCATCAGTTAGAAAATAGGCCAGCACCTTAGGGGGACGGAAAACGGGGGCTGGGGGAACCTCAGCCGGCAGATGGAACAAAACCACTGGTGTTGGAGGGGGCAACATGCCCTGTGCGCTGTCCTGGGGAGTGCAAGGCCACAGTCTCTCAAGTGGGTGATTTGCCCACTGCTTGGTCCTGGTGAGTGCAAGGCCACAGTCTCTCAAGTGGGTGATTTGCCCACTGCTTAGTCCTGGGGAGTGCAATGCCACAGTCTCTCAAGTGGGTGATTTGCCCACTTCTTAGTCCTGTGGAGTGCAAGGCCACAGTCTCTCGGGTGAGTGCCATACCCACTGGTCCTGGAGGAGGCATCGTGCCCTGTGATCTTCATCCTGGAGAGGATGGGTTGAGTGGGTGCCAAACACACTGGTTCTGGAGGGGGCATCGTGCCCTATGATCTTCATCCTGGAGAGGATGGGGTGAGTGGGTGCCATACCCACTGGTTCTGGAGGGGGCATCGTGCCCTGTGATGCAGATCTGGGGAGTGCAAGGTCACAGACTCTCAGGTGGGTGTCATACCCACAGGATTTGCAGGGGGGAAGCCGCACAACAGCCCATGGACGCAGGACTACACACTGTTTACTGGCTGTGACAGCTGCTCAGTGATGGTGATGCTGATGCTGCCGCTGGTGGTGGGGGAAAGCTCCAGCCCATCCCCTGCAGCCTCAGACGGCTGCCCACTGGTGCTGCTGTTGCTGCTGGTGGTGCCGCTGCTGGTGGTGGGGGGAAGCTCCAACCCATCCCCTGCAACCTTGAACGGCTGCCCACTGCTGGTGGTGGTGCTGGTCGTGCTGGTGGTGGTTGGGAGAGGCTCCAGCCCATCCCCTGCAGCCTCGGCCAGATGCCCACTGCTGGTGGTGGTGGTGGTAGGCTCCAGCCCATCCCCTGCAGCTTTGGACAGCTGCCCACTGCTGGTGGTCATGCTGGTGGTGGTGGGGGGGAGCTCCAGCCCATCCCCTACAGTCTTGGACGGCTACCCACTGGTGCTTCTGCTGCTGATGGTGGTGGGGGGAAGCTCCAGCCCATCTCCTGCAGCCTCGATGGCTGCGCACTGGTGCTGCTGCTGGTGGTGCTGATGGTGATGCTGATGCTGCCGCTGGTGGTGGGGGGAGGCTACAGCCCATACCCTACAGCCTCGGACAGCTGCACCACCATAGTTTGTGGTGGGGGCTCTGACTGAGTCCCAGCACCAGGCCCCTTGTCCATTCTGCCTGCTGGAGCAGGCCCCTTGCCCTTCTTGGCAGCAGCTGGGGATTGCTCCTTGCCCTTCCTGGCAGCAGCTGGGGATTGCTTGCCCTTCCTGGCAGCAGCTAGGGATGGCTCCTTGCCCAACCTGGCAGCGGCTGGGGATTGCTCCTTGCCCTTTCTGGCAGCAGCTGGGGTGGCACCCTGATCTTCATGGCAGAAGCTGGGGAGGGCTCCTTGCCCTTCCTGGCAGCAGTTGGGTCGGGCACCATTTCTGTGTGGCTGCCTGGTGCCCAGGATCCTTTCCCACCACGAGTTGCTGTGGACACTACTGCGCCCGTGGACTGGGTGGCTGAGGCGCTTGCCTGGGTTTTACACACCCTGGCTAGACGTGAAGGACGGGAGGGGGAGGGGTAGGGAAGAGGTCAATGTTGGAGAGGAAAAGCTTCTTAGGGACATTGGGGTGGGAAGAGGGAGAAGGTCTGGGAGTGGAGGAAGAGGGAGTGGTTGTAGGAGGTGTCTGTCTGCTGTGTTTGGGTGCAGGTGCATGGGCTGGATGCTGTTGAGAGGTGGATGGCTGTTGGGTGTCTGAGTGATTCCGTTTCTGTGCTTTGGGAGGAGGGGGCACAGACACAGTGGGAGAGGACACAGGGGACGTGTGCATGGCTGTTGGGATGGTGACTGCCAGTGAGATGTGTGTTCTGATAGGTGTGCTGGTGATGGAGGTAGTGGATGAGGATGTAGTGCATGCAGGTGTGAGTGTAGATGCAACTGGGAGGGAGGTGGAGGAAGAGGAGGAGGGGGCCACAGTGGAGGCAGTGGATGTTGGTATGTCTGCATCTTGATGGTGTTTGTGTGAGTGCCTGTGGGATGAAGTGTGGTGCCGGTGTTTGCCTGTGCTACTCTTGTGTGTTGTCCTGTGTGCATGCTCATCTGCCTGTGTGTTTGGGAAAGGTTGTTGTTGGGGGGAATGGGACTGGGTAGAGGAAGTTGGAGGGGGGAGGGTGGAAACAGGGACAATGGCTGCCATCAGAGAGGAGGCCAGAGCCTGGATTGATCTTTGTTGGGCCGTCAAGCCAGTGTGAATGCCCTCCAGAAATGCATTTGTCTGTTGCATTTGGGCTGCCAGCTCCTGGATGACATTCACAATGGTTGACTGCCCAACAGAGATGGATCTCAGGAGTTCAATAGCCTCCTCACTCAGGGCAGCGCGGCTAACTGGAGCAGGGCCTGAAGTGTCTGGGGCGAAGGAGATGCCCACCCTCTTGGGTGAGCGGGCACGGGCAACTCGCTGAGGGGCTGCTGGGAGGGTGGTGCTGGTACGGGGGTGGCGGCTGTACCTGTAGCTGAGGTGGTCACAGAGGTGTCCACCACCACCAGGGAGCTTCCACTGGAGGAGGTATCCGTGTCCGAACTGTCCCCTCCAGTCTCTGCCGTGGTGCTCCCCTCGCCCTCCGTCCCACTGGTGCCCTCACCGTTGGTGGATTCTGCCTCCTGGGTCCTGTGGGATGCAGCTCCCTCCTTCGCTGGTGCTTCTGCTCCTCCGCCAGATGATGCTAATGCACATAAGGTCAGGTTGACAAAACAAAAAGGGGGGGAGACAAAGGATACACTGGGTCAATGGATGCACCAACACCACAGTTGGTGTACACAGCACCCTCACACACAGAGAACAGTCCAACGCACTATGCAATACACTTCCAGTAACAATGCTAGTCACCAGGGCATGGGTAGGGACACATGCTGCCAACTGCAGCATACCTGGGACCCACACACACTTGCCCAGTAGTGGATGCCTACTAGCTAGGTTGGAGGAATTGCACATCAGATCCCTGCCCATCATGGGACCTACTCTGCAATGTCAGGCCTGGCCTAGGGGCACCCACAGACACATATCCCCCACCCGGATACTACCCCACCAGGTGTAAGTAGTAATGATGGGGACTGTACTCACCCCCTTGTGGCTGCTGTGATGCCCTAAAGCGCCCATCCAGCTCCGGATAGGCCACTGCCAGTATGCAGGCCATCAGTGGGGTCAGGGTTCGACGGGCACACCTACCTCGTTGGAAGGCCATCCCCAGCTGGGCCTCCGCCATCTTCTGTGCCCAGCGTCTCAGGTCCTCCCACCATTTCTGACAGTGGGTGCTCCGCCTGCCGTAGACCCTCAGAGTCCGCACATCCTTGGGGATGGCACGCCATATACCCTTCTTTTGATGGGCGCTGACCTGCAGAGGAAATATACACAGGGAAAGGTATTAGTTAGATTGTCCAGGCTGTTACACTGATGGCCCACCATAGCCCTTCCCATCCCCTTCCGCACAGACATGGACGAGCATACATGCTGCACGCTGCCCAGGGCCCATTCACCAACCCCCCCCACCACACGAGGCCTTCACACACCCCACTCCATGCATTCATGCCCCATGCATCGTGCTCACAGTGTCCTCACCTGTTGGTCTGGAGGCCCATACAGCAGTCCGTACTGGGGTAGCACCCCATCCACTAGTCTCTCCAACTCCGCCGAGGTGAAGGCCGGGGCCCTTTCCACAATCACACAGGCCATGGTAGGTTCCAGACACAGGTCACAACATCAAATGCAGTGTAGGTCCTCTCCTGTTGAAGGTCAGGTAGCAAGTGAGTGAAGGGATAGAAAATGGCAGTCACGTCCTTGGCGGTGCATACCGTCACCGCTGGCGTACATCACCAATGGCCACTGTACCCCATAGGGCCCAATATTATCCAATGAGGCGTTGCACAGCAGATCCTGACCGCCTCCCGCAACGGCGCACAACGTCAGTGGAATTACCTCACTTCTATCTGTCCTTCCATACAGGACAGGCGGATGCCATTTCAGGGGGGGGGGGCAGGGCATGGATCATAACTGCGTCACAGATCACAATTGTACATACAGGACATATGGCACTAATACATTTAAAAATCACATCATGCATTGAACTGTAATGGCTACAATATACACTCTTTTGCCCCATAGATTGCAACCGCTGAGGATGAATAGGAGATGGAGACATCCCACATGTACAGACCCCTGGTGGACTTGGCAACAATGGAGGACAGGCACATTATCCTCACCTACAGACTTGACAGGGCCACAATCACTGAGCTGTGTGCCCAACTGGAGCCTGACCTGATATCTGCTATCCGTAACCCCACTGGGATCCCACCTCTTGTGCAAGTACTATCTGTGCTCCATTTCTTGGCAACTTGATCTTTCCAAGTGACAGTGAGCTTGGCAGCAGGAATCTCACAGCCAATGTTCTCAATAGTGCTGACCAGAGTGTTGGCTGCCCTGATTAAACACATGTGCAGCTACATTGTTTTCCCCCAGGTGGAGGATTTGGCAACAGTGAAGGCTGACTTCTTTGCAATGGGACATATCCCCAACATAATTGGGGCGATTGATGGAACACATATTGCATTTGCCCCCCACCCCGGCAAAATGAACAGGTCTTCAGAAATCAAATCGAAAAAGTGTTAACTCGATGAATTTGCAGATGGTGTGTTTGGCGGACCAGTACATTTCCCATGTCAATGCTAAGTATCCAGGGTCTGTGCATGATGCCTTTATCCTGAGGAATAGCAGCATCCCAAATGTGATGGCCCAACTACAGAAGCACAGCGTGTGGCTAATAGGTGAGCCCTGGTTCCCACACAGTGGATGTTGGGGTATGGTGTAGGCCATAAGGGATAGTGTGTTTCTAACAGTTGTCCCTCGATATTTGCAGGTGACTCAGGTTACCCCCAACCTATCATGGCCACTGACCCCTGTGAGGAATCCCAGTAGAAGGGCTGAGGAACGTTACAATGAGGCACATGGGCGAACAAGAACGATCATTGAACATACATGTGGCTTCCTGAAGGCCGGGTTTCGGTGCCTCCATCTGACAGGAGCTACTCCTGGGTACTACTCACCCAAGAAGGTCTGCCAGATAACCATGGCATGTTGCATGTTGCATAACCTTCCCTTGAGACGCTGTATGCCTTTTCTGCAGGAGGAGGAGGATGGAGATGGCCGTGTGGCAACAGTGGACCCTGTGGACAGTAAAGATGAGGACAACAGAACTGCAGTGATTAGACAATACTTCCAATGACACACAGGTAAGACAGTGTAACTTCATATTTCATTGACAGTTTTGTAATTCACATTGTCACTGGCAGGCTGTGATTTCACACTTCTATGCCCACTAACTGTACCCTTAGGCAACTCTTTTTGAAAATGTTGGTGCCCCTCTGTCGCTCCTGGTGTGTTCACTGCAGCCAACTACATGTATTTCCTATGTAAACATTACTGTACAGTTGAATTGCAAGCTTTAAACATTGTTAAACGAATACATACTTAAATCATTTGACATACTCCATACTTGTATTTTTTCAAAGTGTGTTAATTGCACTACTCGGAAGAAAAGGGGGAAGTGCAATGGGCTGGGGTGATGATGGAGGAAAGTCCAGGGTAGAGTCAAGTCTATTTGTAGCAGAGGTGCATTGTCCAGGGTGGCATAGGAAGGGGAGAAATGGCAGTTCAAGGTGGCCAGGGTGACAGAATGGGACACAAGGGTGACAATCAGGAGAGTGTCATTTCCTGGTGGGGGTCTTGGCAATAGTCTCTGGCTTCTGCCTGGATTGCAGGGAACGTTTGCGGGGTGGTTCTCCTTCTGCAGGGGGAGGGGTGCTGGTGGCCTCTTGGTCCTATAGCGGGGCCTCCTGTCAACTAGCAGCAGCGGAGATGGAGGGCTGTTCAGTAGTCTGGCTAGTGGCAGGGGCCCATTGCTGTGACACTGCCTCCCTCATAATGTTGGCCATGTCTGCCAGGATCCCTGCAAAGGGGACCAGGGTGGTGTTAATGGCCTTCAAGTCCTCCCTGATCCCCTGGTACTGTCCCTTCTGCAGCTGCATGTTCTCCTGCACGTTGTCCAGGATCTGGCCCAGCGTATCCTGGGAATGTTGGTATGCTCCCAGGATCTCAGTGATGGCCTCCTGGAGAGTCAGTTCCCTGGGCCTGTCCTCCCCCTGGCACATAGCAGTCCTCCCAGCTCCCCTGTTGTCCTGTGCCTCTGTCCCCCGAACCGTGTGCCTACTGCCACTGACCCCGGGTCCCTGATTGTCTTGGATGCGAGGTGTGCCCTGGGGTCCCTGTAGTGGTGGACACACTGCTGATGTCCTGGGGACAGAGGTATGGGCACGCTGGGTGGTTGCTGTGGTGGTGTTTCCTGAGGGGGAAGGCTCTGTGGTGGTGTGGGACTGTGCCTGGGTAACCAACTGTCCGGAGGTCCCTGATGGGCCAGGTTGGACATCCAGATCCAGGCGAGCAGAGTCGCTGTCATCACTGTGGGCCTCTTCTGTGGGGGGGGGACTGGATGTTGCTGGCACCTCTTCTCCGGTGACATTGGCTGGGATACCTGTGGGGATGTAAACGCAGTGTTATTATTTCTGTGTGTGACATATTGTGCATGGATGGATTGCCCTCTATGGTTGTTATTGCCCTGGCAGCTTTACCCTGTATGAGTTGTTATGTGGTGGGCTAGCAGATTCTCTCTAGTGTGCATGCTTTAGTGATAGGTGTCCATGCAGGGCTGTGAGTGGTGTCCATGCATTGGTGGTGCATGCTGGGCTTGGCATTGGGATGATTGGGTTGTGCTGGTGGGGTGTGTGGGAGGTGGTGGAGAGATGGGAGTGAGGGTAAGGGCAGGGTATGTGATGGAATGCAGGTAGGGGGTTAGTAGTAGTAGAGAGTTGACTTACCAGAGTCCAGTCCTCCTCCTGCTCCGGCCAGGCCCTCAGGATGCATGATTGCCAAGACTTGCTCCTCCCATGTTCTTAGTTGTGGGGGAGGAGGTGGGGGTCCACGCCAGTCATTTGTACTGCGAGCTGGTGTCTTGCTGCAATGGAACGTACCTTCCCCCGTAGGTCGTTCCACCTCTTCCTCACGTCATCCCTTGTTCTTGGGTGTTGTCCCATGGCGTTGACCCTGTCCACGAACCTCCGCCATAGCTCCATCTTCTTAGCGATGGATATCTGCTGCACCTGTGATCCAAATAGCTGTGGCTCTACCTGGATGAGTTCCTCCACCATGACCCTTAGCTCCTCATCAGAGAATCTGGGGTGTCGTTGTGGTGCCATGGGTGTTGTGTGAGTAGTGAGGGTGTGTAGGGTGATGTGTTGGGGTGTGTGTTGTGAGATGCGTGGGTGGAATATAGGTGATGGTGGTGTGTCTCTATTCTTGTCTGTGGTCGTAGTGTCAATCTCCTGCCAGTAACGGTTGTTTGTAAAGGGTTGTGGGTAATGTGGGTGTGTGTTTCATAGTGGTGTGGGTGTGGTGTGTGTATGGGTGTCAGTTGTGTGTTGTTTGAATTGACCAATGTAATGTTTTTTGTATTTTGAGCGCAGCGGTATGTACCGCCAACAGTTTACCGCGATTAAATGTCCACAGTGGTGATTCGTGAGTCATAATGTGATGGGCGTTGTTCTGTTGGCGTAACGGTGTGGGTTTTGATACCGCCAGTTTATCACTGACCTTTGGTGTGGCGGAGTTGTGTGTGTGGCTGAATAGTGACGGATTGGTGTGTGTGTCATAATATGGTGAATGGATATCTGCCACCGCAGCAGTATGTTGGCAGCAGTCAGCATGGCAGTAAGTGGGATTTACAGCCAATGTCACAATGAGGGGCATAGTCTTCTTTACCTAACCCGACTCAGTAGCAGAGAGAGCACTACACACTCTAGACATTAGACGTCCTCTCATGTATTATATTGACAGGACTAAGCATTCCTGTTGGTCAGGTAAACTGTGTCCTTCACAAAGCCTAACAAGGGACAGCCTATATCCAAGACAGGCGCTGCTAGATAAATAGTTATATGTATTCAAATCAGTTACCACAAAGCCAAGAGAGCCCTTCCTGTTACACCTAGGTCACACACAACATGAAAGAAGGCTGCAACTATGCACTTCCTAGGGAATATTCTCATAACGGACATATATAATGCAGCCATCTGATCAACCCCACACACATTTACCAAACACTACTGTGTGGGAGCCCTTGCTAGACAACAAGCTATGGTTGGCCAGACAGTTGTAAAGACTTTATTTTAGACATCAGTATCATCCACTCAATAGCCACCTCTTGTCGGGATGTACTGCTTTATGGTCAGTTGAGAGCAAGTATGTCTACAGCAACACATGCTATAAACAGAAAAGGTTACTTAGCATGTAAGCATCTGTCTGTAGCATGTAGTACTGTAGATCCACATGCACCCACCCTCCTCCACGGAAGTGTGTGGCTCTCATCATAGATCTCTTTTTGTTACTAATCAAGTTCCTCTTTCAGTACACATGTACTACACTCTGTCTGTTCACCACTCTATGCTACTGTCACCCTTAGGGTGAAGAACAATCGAACATGGGGGAGTATGCATCTATGTACATTGCCAGCTTAGCGAGGAGTCACTATTCCTTGTGACTTGAAAGACGTTTTAGAAGAACAACAACTTGCAAATGTCCTTCAAACATCACTATGGGGGTTATTCTAACTTTGGAGGAGTGTTAATCTGTCCCAAAAGTGACGGTAAAGTGACGGATATACCACCAGCCGTATTACGAGTTCCATAGGATATAATGGACTCGTAATACGGCTGGTGGTAAATCCGTCACTTTTCCGTCACTTTTGGGACGGATTAACACCTCCTCCAAAGTTAGAATAACCCCCTATGTGTGCTGCTTGCTTCTCTTTCTCTCCTGTGCTGCTTCTCTCCCGTTTGCTTCTCCATGCTCTGTATTGCTGTTTCCCTTGTATGCTGATATCTCTTGTTTGTGGCTCTCTCGTCTGCTTCTGTCCCGTTCCATTTTCCTCTCCTTCATGTCCTGCTGTGACCATCTCCCCCCAACCCAGCTTTTATTTTTTTTATTTCCCCCAGCTAACTTTTCCCCAATTACTTTCTCCTTTGTTGACCCAACACACCTCGCGGACCTATTACTGTAATATTTATTTGTTTTTGGAGGGCCCATCAATTGCCAGGCCACACTGCAGTGCTCATATCATTTTTGCACTGACATTTCCTTTTTTGTTTACCAAACCAAGTAAAGCCTATCATCCTGGATCAATAAATAAAGAGAAGAAAATATAATCTGCACCTTGATGCATGCATTGTAGTATTCTGTTAAGCATGACATACCAGCAGAATGGCAGTGGCTGCATCATCGATTTTTCTTTCCTTCTTTTTCGTGTTTTTATTTTTGCCAGTGCTGCACGGTATCAGCAAGAAGCATTTTGCTCTTTCCTTTATACTGTACAGCATTGGTAAGCAGCATTGGCAAAGCGAATATATCCAAAAGACAAGACCCAAAGGACATTCAATTATGCAAAGTCAGCTGAATTCTCTAAGACTTTGGCCCGGAGTGCCAAGTGCCCCAACACATGATCTCAATTTTTTCCCTGCTTGTTGGAAGAGCTCTTTTTAAATCAAAAACTTCAGTTTCCATCAGTCTATATTTAGCAGCTAGCTCCCTGCTCCCCTGCTCAGCAGCCTGTGCTTAAAGTCTCATGTCCTTTATATAACTTTCTTACTGGTTGCTGCATCTGTGCTCTGACTGGCTCCTAGGGCAAGGGTTTCTATTGGTGCTAGGGCTTAGGGTTTGAGTTTTGATTGGCTGATAAGGCTAGGGTTCTGATTAGTTGCTATGGTTTTTATTGGACGTAGGGCTTAGAGTTGGGGTTTTAATTGACTGATAGCGCTAGGGCTGTGATTGGTTGACATGACCAGGTCTCCAATTGGTCCTAGGGTTTAGGGATAAGGTTCTGATTGGTTAGGGATAGGGTTCCGATTGTCCAAAGGTGTCACCTGACCTAGGGCTATATAACTTTAGGGGTCAGGGCGTCTCAGCCCGAGTGTCAAGGCTAAGGGTGAAGAGGACAAAAGCAGTTGTCTGTTTGGGCCAGGTTGGGCCTAGGGCCAGAAATGCTGCCCTTATTCCCATTTAATCAGCCACCACCTTAACCTATCCACATTCTCAAAAATATTAACACACTATCAGCAAACACCCTCTACCCTTTACTACAAACAAACTTTATCCATATTTCAAAAGCTGAACAACCACTACAAAACCCCACAGTCTACAACTAAACACCCATCTACCCTAACTGCCACACAAAGGCACCTTCACTCTCGCACAAAACACCACTCTGTCCTATACCACTAACAAATCCACACATTACTAACACAACACAAAGCAACATTATACCTAACTTTAATTCATACAGACACACAATCCCTGTTCATACAAAACACAAGCTCTACCCTATACTTGCTCCTAACAGATCCCTTTCTGTCACCAACAAACCTATACTCAGCCCTTCCCCTTATCATCCACCCTCCCCTTTTCACCAAAACACACAACCAAACAAACCAACTCCGCCACACATATTGCCTCTTCCAGCTATCAAATCTAACACACTCATAACTCTTGCCCACCCCTTCCCACACACCACATACATTCTTTTCTAAAACACATCACCAGCCCCTCTACCATTCAACTTCTACTCACCAACAATTCTGTCTCTTCATCAACACCCACCATAAATACCCGAACATAACTCTGATTCACTCACTTCTCATCCATTTCACAAATTAGAGCCTTACAACATGACCCACATGCTCCACCACCACCCCTAACGCATACACCTTCCACCAAAAACAGACGCAAACAAAATAAACAAAATACCATTCTTCACAACTTTGCATCTCCATGTCTGTTACAAAACAAGGCTACTCTTCAAAAACAACACAGTTCACCAACTCACTCTCAAACACCATCTTCACCACCTACACTAACAGATACAACAAAATGCCTCCTAAGCCTGCTGGATGAGGAACACAATATTGAAAAACAAAACGATTACTATCCTCATACAATTAATACCAGCACATATGACATATCTGCTACAAGTTCAAAGAATACTGCTCAATTTTCTTGAAAAGAAAGTCACACCACTAGCAAAACACAATATATAAACTGCCTACTAATAAATGCTTGATTACTCTTTAAAAAAAAGTACCACATCTACGACCTACTCACTGACACACAGCCTGACTTACTCTTCATAACTGAATCATGGTTGGGAGATGACATGGCTCCATTGTTGCATGAAGTCGTTACTTCAGCCTATGACACTGTCACACAAAATCGTATAGGCAAAAGAGGAGGTAAATTAGCTGTTATAGTCAAGCAAATTATAAATGTCACCAAAGCCAACAACATTTCCATACAAGGTTGTGAGGCCCTCTTCCCCAGATGCAACCCTATACCAACTTCCTCCTGTAACTTCCTCCTCCGACACAGACCACCACCTAGCAATGCAACATTCACAGACACAGTTTCAAAACGTATAACACAACACTCCAATCTATGCATTCTTGCTGACCTAAACATTTGGTTTGACTAACCCAATATGCCCTATCCAAAAACTATCATCACTGCCCTAGTCACACTAAACCTACATTAGATTATCCACAAGCACACACACATCGCTGGACACATCCTAAATTTGATTTCCAAAAAAATCCAGAACTAGTTACCTTTCAAAGGATTACTCCAGTCACATGGTCAGACCACCATTGGGCAGCTTTCCAACAAAAAACACAATAAATCAACACAGTTAAGGCCACCTTACATGCACCACGGACTAAACTCAATCTTGAATATTTAGAAACACACCTAACATCCAATACAGATCTAGACACAATACATTCCACTCAAAAACTTTGAGTGGCTAAGGGAAGCCTTTAATGTTCTAATACCACTAAGAACAACAAAATAGGACAATGGAAAACAAGTACATTGGAGAAATAGAACACTAAAAAATAAATAAAACAACAAATTATAATGGTGCAACACACCTGGCTCAAAAAAACAGCAATCAAGAAAAACTTCACATACACAAAACTTTTTTTATAAACATTATTTTTAGGTTTTTGATATGCAAAAACATCACACACGGGTATAATCATATAATAGGTACAGGAGGTAAATGAACCCGACTTAGCCCCCACAGAGTAATGAAAAAGGGTGCAGTATCAACATGGCACTTAAAGGTAGCATTACAACGGTTGATCCAGACCAAAGTGTACCCACCATTTACCCCAAATCCATTCATCTTTAGAAGGACAGCCTCTGGCTTCAAACACTTACCTCTCCTGTTGTGCACACCAGTACACTCCGCGTTACCATTGTGACAGCGTGGGGGGCACAGGGTTCTTCCAACAGGTTGCAATGTCATATTTGGCTACCATGGTAGCTGTTTCCAAAAACGCCTGGTCTGCTCTCGACCCCCTGCACCCTGGAAGACCCCTAGAAGCAATATCAATGTAGAAAGGTCTACCTCCCAACCCCAGACCTCTGACATCTTACCCACTATGTCAGCCCAATAATCTGTGATCGCAGGACAGGACCAAACCATATGATAAAAGTCAGCAGGAGCGTGTAAGTAGCGGGAGCATGTCGGACTAGGGAGGAGGCCCACACTGTACAGTCGGTCTGGAGAGAGATTAGTGCAATAAAGATAGTAGGTCTGCACCAGGTGCAGTCTGGTGGCGATCGTTATGACTCAAAGGGCCATCATTGCGTCTCACCACTCCTTGTCCTCCAAGTGACCCTGACATCCCTCCCATCAGTTCTGGAGGTACCTCAGTGTGTCTGGTGTCAAGCACTAACCTGTTCGTCCCACGGAGACTCAATGCTGACACAAGTTGCTTATTCTGAACTCCACTTAGATGTTGCGTGCCTCCTACTTACTTGTACGTGATCGTTGCTGGAACGTTCCGGGGGAAAGGGGATGGATCAGAGACAGAGAGAAACTCAGACCTCGCCTGGCAGGTTCAGGATAACTAGAGGTGGTCTACAAGGAGCAGATATCTCCTATGATGAATTAAATATTAGTCAATTAACACTTTTCAAGTAACCAATACACTTAAACTACTCTTCTCCAATTCCCACAAACTAGATGTACCTGTCAGCGTCCCCTTTCCCTCTTTTGATGGCTCTCCCTTCTCTCTAGGGATCTTCAAGAAATAGGATGGAACCTGCAATCGGATACATTGTTGAGCCTTCTATACTATCTACATGTATTCTCACCTTGTTCACAAGTCAATGTGACCCCACTGGAAGATCTACCTAAAGTGTTCCAGGAATTCAGCGTACGTCATGCTTGTTGAGTCTTAATGAGACTTTCTAAAACACAGTCACACTCACAATCATAGACATATACAAGCGATAAAGAATGAAGATTATTCTTAAGTATTTAGATTTCTCAAATATTCAGGGATTAATCAGTGCAGAGTGTTAGTATCGGAAAGAACACAGTGAAGTGTTTTAACCACACTGAGAGCATACGGTTAATATACAAAGGCTCACTTTCGTATATAATTGGTTTCATCACTGTTACATCACAGTGACAATTGAACATGGAAATAACAGACTTTTGATTCACGTTTTGAAACTGGCGTGTACCAAGCACTGAGTTTTCTTTATCATAGGCAATGATTAGTATCACAAAAATGCAACATAAAACTCAACTATAACAAACATGTTCATAGTACATTGTTAAAATAACAGTTGTCCAACACTCACCCAAATCTGTACTGTCATTGCAAGCTAACAACAATTAGCGTTATTATTCGGCAGGTGGCAAGTATTCAAGTAACCAAGGACATTGATAACATGCCCTTCTAGTGCGCACTGCCCGTCTGAACAACCGGCAATCAACCATCAAAGGTAACCAGCAAAAAGCCTTTGAAGCACGTGCAGTGTGTTACCGCCTTTTATGATGCTAATCTTCTTGATCTCTTCTGTTCTAGGATCAGCAACTGCAACGTTGGGCTGTGGAATAGACGGTCCAGGAAGAAGTGCAGAGGAGCAGAGAATCCCCCTCTGCATCTGAAGACCTCTGACAGCATGCAATCACCTCAAGACTAGTGTGGCTTTAAATACCTGCTGCACCTGGCCACACCCAGTCTGAGTCACCTAGCCACACCCAGTTTGAGTCATGAGCCTACTGTATCCGGCCACACCAAGTCTGTCTCATGAGGATGCCACAAGCTCAGGTAACAAGTTGACACATGCCCCAGATTCCTACACGAGTTCTAAAACAATCATTGGTTCAAGTAAACATTTCTTAAAGGTAACAACAATCATTTGCCCAATCAAGGGCAGGTGATTTGCTTTAGGGCTACACTTTACTAAACGCCAGATGTGGGCTCTGGAGCATATTCATGTTTGTAGGCCCGATATCTGGGGCAATAATGATTAAGGTGTGATATATCTGGGAGAAACTCCCTTTCCCCATTGCACCCATCAGAAGTTTGGCTTCTAGGGCGCTGAATTTCAAAAGAAGCATGTCCTGTGTTAGGTGAGTATGTAGCACATGCCGCAATTGCAGGTATTTATAGAATTGCGAAGAGGAAAGTTCATATGTGTCTTGGAGCGGAGCTCCTGAAAGGAGCACATGTGCATCCCAGCCCATACCACCTACACAAACTTAACAAAATATACACATCAACAAGCAAAAAAGCTAAATAAAAAGGTAATATTCAAAGAGAATTAAAAATGCTAAATGTGCAAATAAATAATTTATTAAATTCTCACTGAATTTCATAAACTTAAACGCACAGAAGGAGCTCTTCCCATTACTCAAGAATTCACTGCTAGACTAGCAAATCATTAGATAACCAAAGCAGACACATTGGATTCCTATTTAAAACAAAGGAAAGCCACCAGCCCCAACCCATTTCCAACAATCTCCTTCAGGAGTCCAAGAGTAGACTAACCCTCTCTCTCCATTCCTTCAAACAACTAGCACAAATTGAATTTATGGATCTTGTCAAAGCAACCAGGCTAGCCGGCTGCCCTTCCTATCCTTGTCCAGCACAAATCTTTAAGAACAGTGGTTCCCAACCTGTGGTCCGGGGACCCCTGCGGGTCCTCAAAGCTTTCTCAGGGGGTCCGCGACTGCTTAGAAAATTAAAAGATATTAACAAATATTGACAAATTAGGTGCCGAGCTTCCAGTAATGACTCAGGCGGGGGTCCCCAGATTCCAATGATGATTCAGTGGGGGTCCCTGGGTTCCATTAATGTTAAAATGGGGGTCCACATAAATTAAAAGGTTGGGAACCACTGTTTAAGAACATTCTTTTAACTACCTCTGCTGCTACACCAGTAAGCAGAATCATCAATAATTCTTTAACTATAAGAATCTTTCCAAAAGACCTAAAAAAGGCATTCATATGCCCATTATTTAAGAAAACAAACCTGGACCCACATGACCCCATCAGCTACAGACTGATTACAAATGGACCCTTCCTGGGCAAACTGATAAAAAGAGCAGCATTCATCCAGATGTCACAATTCAGTGAAGATAACTCCATACTTTCTGACCACCAAACAGGATTCTGCCCAGGAAGAAGCACAGAAGGGGTTTCTCAAGGGCATCTGAGGTAACCTTAAAAACACAGAACAGGATTGTTGCACTATTTTTCTTCAACCTTTCAGCTTCCTTGCACACAGTTGACCAGAACACTCTAATACAAAGAATCCACGAAGCCAGCATAGAGTAGACTGCTCTCGACTGGATCACAGCCTACCTTCAAAACAGAACTAGTGTCATCCATACTTCCCCTTTCTCATCCAAACTGTATTTCACATAAGCAGAGGCCCCTGAAGGCTCTATGAGTGTCACCTATGCTTTGCAACATCTACATAAAGTAATTTTCAGCAATGATCAATGAATTTCATCTCACATGCTATAACTATGCAGATGACACATTAATACTGGGAAGCCCCATAGACATTGGAAATTCAAACATCTTCAGTTGCCTCGGAGCTGTTGATCAGTGAATGATATGGAGCCATCACAAACTGAATACTTCCAAAAGTGAAATACTCACATGTGGCAATTGTCTAAACTATGACCCACTCTGCACCTGGCCTGACGATCTAGGACCATCTCCTAAAATGTCTAAGGAAGTAAGAAACCGAGGAATTGACATAGACTCCAAGACTCTAAGTTATCAATGAATGCCCAAGTGGACAAATTAGAAAGATCAAGCTTCATTACTATGAAAACTCTGAGACACATCTTTCCTCACCTGGGATTTCCACACAAGGTCCAGGCTACTATCTCTCTTGTACTGTCTTAACTGGATTATGCTAATGACCTGTACCACATATCATCTTTATCAACTATAAAAAGGCTACAACAAATTCACAACTCTGCTTCCAGACTACTCTTACATGTGAAGTCACAAGCCCATATGTCCCCAGCCTTGAGGGCCCTACATTGGTTACCAACTACCCCAAGATTCACCTTCAAACTGCTTTGTATCACCCACAAACCAATATATAAAACAGGACCACTTTTCATCCAAAATAAAATCACCAAATACATTCCACAAACAAAGGAACCTCCATTCCAGATTGGCACCTCGCCTCAAAACCCCAACATAGAAGAAAAAAAACATAGGTGGTAAATCTTTCTCGGTTCAAGCAGCCAAACTATGGCATTCATTACCCTCAAACAATAAGAGCCACAGATAACTATCTTATCTTCAGAAGACTACTCAAGAGTTGGCTCTTTCCTACATAAGTACCATACACAAACACTAATGTACAGCATACCCATGTGTATGTAAACAGTTATACTTTGATTATATGTATGTATTTAAATATCTTTATTTCTTTGTACAACTATGTATACTAACTATGGTTTTTAACAATATATAGCTATTATTTAGGTCTGCTTAAGAAATGTATATATTACTTATGGTTATATATATTTTATATGCTTAACATGTATATAGGCCGCTGCATAGTTTTCATATGTTATTTGATTACATGCGTATGGGTCTCTGTTTTATTTAGCTATCACAATATGTAAATATTATCATAACTATTTTAATATTGAAATATTGAGAAATATATACAATTTTAAAACAATTAAAAATGAAAATATTTATAAAAATATACAAATAAATTAGCTTCAGGTACAGCAACACTTAAAAGTCTCAGTTGCTACAATAAAACTTTATTTCTCAATATATTATCTTCTTTAGACATGTGTACCCTTTCTATGTAGTTATGTATTTATATATGTATTGCTTTACTCCTACTGTAGAAGAAAAAAACTAACCTTTTACTCACATCAATGCAGTACTCTGTCTCATTCTATATCTCTCTCAAAATATCCTCTATCTCTACTCTCTGACTCATCCCAAACCTCATTCTACTACTATAATTTCTGAAATAACACTTTCTATATTCGTCCCTCATATATCCCTCCTTTGACTCATTCCAAACCTTATTTTACTACTATATTCTCCCAAATAACACCTTCTAGACTCTTCCCTCTTCTATCCCTCCATTATCCTATTTAATCCAACTAACAGACTCGCATGTCCACCACTCAAATTAACTCAGATTTCTCTATACTAATCCACCACTAATCCTTTTTGAGTTCCAGAGTAGTGTGCTGCTCGCCAAAAAGCGATTCGGTGCTTCATAAGAGGTAGTAAGCGCTATATAAATACAGTTACAATTACAATAGTTACACTATGACTCCATTAATTTATAACACTAGGAACCACTCTCCTGGTGTGGGAAGCAGGCTCTGTATATACTATATCAACATGGGATATAGTGTGCACAGAGTCCAGGGGTTCCCCAAAGGCTTAACAGAGGCTAAAGTAGATAATACTAATGCTCTCTTTTGTGGTAGTGTGGTCAAGCAGTTAGGCTTATCAGAGGGCAGTGCAAAGCATTTGTGGTACACAGTCATAAAATGAGGCACACAGTCAATGACTAACTCCAGGCCAATATATTTGTATATAAAAAATATATTTTGTTACTTTATTTCTAGAACCAAAGGGATCTTTTTTCGCGGGAAAGTACATTTGCAAGTAAGTATCAAGCATAGGTATCAAATGCACTTTGTTTAGATTTTGCAATTAAAACGGTTTACAGGTAAGTAACACTTTATACTTTAAAAAGTTGACAGTGCAATTTTCAGAACAGTCCTTAGGGGGGCTGCAGTTTTGAGATAAGTACTCGACTTACAGTTCCAGTCTCTGGGGGTTAGGATGTCCCAGGTTGGGGTTCAAGTTAACCCCAAACACATACCACCAGCAACAAGGGGCCGACTGGGTGCAGAGCTCAAAGTTGAAGGTAGATTGAGAATGGAATCCTATCGAGACTGGGGGCACTCGGAAACATATCTGCTGGCAGGTAAGTACCCGCGACTTCAGAGGGCTGACATGAGGAGTTTAGGTGAGGACTGGGGGGGCACGGGTTAGCACCAAAGTGGCACAGGGGCGCTCAGGTGCAGGGTGCAAACATAGCTTTGGGCTCCCAATGCTTTGTAATAGGGGGACACTGGGGGTCACAAAGATGCTGCAGGCAGAGTCCAGGGGGTTGGTTCCGGAAAACCACAGGCTGGATAAGGAGGAAAACTGCCTGCTGAATGCTGCTGTACCGGAGGTCGGATTCTCCAAGGCGCGGGTGCTGCGGGTGCAGGGGTACCTTTAGGCATTGGGAATCTTCGTCCGGTTCTCTCACGGTCAGGGAGGTCCTCTGGATTTAGGCTGCAGATGTCATTGTGTTGGCCAGGAGGGGTCAACCCAGGGTGGGCACAAGGTCAAAATCGCCTGGGGACCTGCTCTGGACGAGTGGGCCACCTGGACTCCGGCAGAGGGGCAGGACTCACAGATCCAGGGCAGTTCTGGAGTCCTTTGTGGTGTTTCTTGTGGACAGGGCCGCTGTCCTTGGTAGTTTTTGGTCCTCTGGTGGACAGGCAGACCTCTGGGGGTTTGCAGAGGTTGCTGGTCCTGCAGGATGCTTTACCTTTTTGTAGCAGGGCTTCAGAAGCTGGAGACAGGCCGGTAGGGCTGGAGCCAAATCAGTTGGTGTCTTCAGTCTTCTCTGCTGGGGGTCAACTTAGCATTCCTTCTTCTTGCTTCTTTCTTCGTTTCTTGAGGTCGCCAGGAATCTGACGAGGTGGTTACCAGGGAGCCATTAAATCCTAGATTTAGGGGTGTTACAGGGTTCAGAGGGCAGTAGCCAAAGGCTACTGTCCCTGAGGGTGGCTATAGCCTTCCTGTGCCCACTCCCTTTGGGGGGGGGCACACTCCTAACCCTATTGGTTCCTGTCCTCCAAACCAAGATGGAGGATTCTGCATGGAGGGAGGTCACTTCAGCTATGGGCACCTTAGTTGTGGTCCTAGCTGGAGTGGTCACTCCTCCCTGTTTTACCCAATTTTCCCACCTGACTTGTTGTCAAAAGTGGAGCTTTGTCCGGGGGACAGGCACCTCCTCTAGCTGAAGTGACCTGGGACACTGGAACAGGAGGCCTGAGCTTTTGAGGCTCACCGCCAAGTGTTACAGTTCCTGTAGCGGGGATGTGCGAAGCACCTCCACCCAGAGCAGGCTTTGTTTCTGGCCTCGGAGAGCACAAAGGCTCTCATCCCATGAGGTCAGAAACCCATCTTTTAGTGGCAGGCTGGCACAGGCTGGTCACGCTTACACTAAAGGGTTGGTTAAAATACAGGTGCATCTCTAAGATGCCCTCTGAGTGCATTGTACAATAAATCCAACACTGTCATCCGTGTGGGTTTATTGCAGTGCTTAATTTGTGCTTGTTGTTTCCGGTGCGGAGCACCGGCACTTAATTTTTAGGGCCAGGGCTTACTTTTTTACCTCAAGCATTTAGTGCGAGCAAAAGACACATATGGGAAGACGGAGGAAGAGAAAAACCAAAAAGCGTCACAATGGGAGAAAGCAGAAAGCTGTAAGAGTGAGCTGAAGGGGCAAGGAGTGGCAGTAAATAGATTGAAGAGGCCCGCGATGGCTTCAAGATTACGCTGCCTCAATATTCCGTGTTCGCACATTTAATTGCAGCAGCTGCATCTTTAAGAGGAGGGCTTTGGGCACCGACACGTTTTTATTTACAAATTAAGCACTGGTTTATTCTGGTGAGAAGTTTGATACCAAAGTTTCCAGACTTCAGTGAAGCCATCATGGAGCTGTGGAGTTCGTAATGACAAACTCCCAACCCATGCACTCAATATGGCCACAGTGCACTTACAATGTCTAAGAATTGACTTAGACATTGTAGGGGCATATTGCTCATGCAGTTATCCCCTCACCTGTGGTATAGTGCACCCTGCCTTAGAGGGGTGACTTACCTATGCCATAGGCAGCGGTTTGTGGGCATGGCACCCTGGAAAGGGTGCCATGTTGACTTTGTCTTTTTCTCCCCACCAACACACACAAGCTGCAATGGCAGTGTGCATGTGCTTGATGAGGGGTCCCCTAGGGTGGCATAATACATGCTGTAGCCCTTGGCGACCTTCCTCGGCCACAGGGCCGTTGGTACCCTGTGTACCTTTTCAAGGGACTTAGCTGTGTGCCAGCAGTGTGCCAATTGTGGGAACAATGGTACAGTTTTGGGAAAGAACTCTGGTGCTGGGGCTTAGTTAGGGGGTTGTCATGGGCCAAAGGGAGGATGAATTCCCTAAAATGCTGATGCACTACCACTCTCCTGGTTGCACCAGGTTTGGGGTATCTGGCCTCAGTGTATAGGAGCCCATCCTCCCAATAGACCCTGTGGGAGCCACTGACAACTCCATTTTCCTGTGCAGCAGCTCAGTCAACTCAGCATCAATATCAGGCAAAAAGTGTGTGTGTGTGTGTGTGTGTGTGAGGTAACCATGCCAAAAGGGGCAGTTTCCTACACCTGGCATCATTACTTTGCATCTTTGGATTCCTCTCGACTTCTGTGAAAATAGGCCCCTAAAAAGACAGCTGAAGAACTCCATAGATGAGGTAGTTTCCCATCAGAGTCCCACGTGGCGCTTCTGCTAACAGCAGTATTCCCTCGAAGTGGGGGGCCCATGAATATACCCTTGGCTTTGTGAAGATCTAGAGCGCACAGCGAAACTGGCTTACAGGCTGACCACGCAGAGGTACGCGAGGCACGTTGTTGAACAGAACCGCCTGGAAGTGCTACGCATTATTGTGCAGCTAGAGAAGCAGACCGCTCCTGTCCCGCTATAACTTAGCGCAATGCCACAGTGGTGTAACAAAACTTGAAAGCCCCTCCCCAAAGTATCTGGAGGGGGGCTCTCCTCCCTGGACCAAGGCAGGGGCCTGCCACCCGTGCACAGTTTACTGTGCTGAGGGGGAGCACTGAAGCTCAGCCCCGTACCGCGGGGGGCCTTTCTTACACCACTGCAGCCCCATAGCAGGATTTAGGCATACAAGCCTCAATGGATCGCCACCAACATCAGGGCAACTTACAAGGCACATTTGTCCATAATTGTAGCCTTTCAGCTAAAGGACACATGTAATTAGGTCAATTCAGTTTCCCCAGTAGGATTGAAAGGCAGGGCTCCGATCCCGAGGGAGGGGCAGACAGATAAGAAACAGGCCTTCTTGCCAGGGAGTGGTGCAGAGTGTCGCAGAGTGGAATGACAAAGAGTTGAGTAGAATGTTGTGGAGTGGAGTGACAGAGAGTGTTGTGTTTAGGAGTGCCATACCGCAGCGTCGTGTAGAGTGGCATATAGTGGGGTGGTATGCAGTAGAGTTGACTGATGTAGAGTTGATTGGCGTACAGTGTTGCAGAATATAGTGGTGTAGAGTGAAGTGGCATTGAATGCAGCAGCATAGAATTCAGCCACTTACAGTGCAGTGTCATAGATTACAGGGGCATAGATTGGAGTGGTGCAGAGTAGTGTGGCATAGAGTGCTGTGGCGTGGAGTAGAGTGATGCAGAGTAGAGTGGCATAGAGTGCAGTGGTGTAGAATGCAGCGGCATAGAGTGTATTGGCATAGAATACAGTAGTACAGAGTATGGTGGTGTAGAGTACAGTGCCAGAGAGTGCAATGTTGCAGAGTAGAATTTCAGAGTGCAGTGGTGTAGAGTGGAGTAGAGGGGCATAGAGAGCAGTGGTGTAGGGTACAGTGCTGGAGATAAGAATGCAGTGGCGTACAGTGCAGTTGTTTAGAGTGCATTGGCATAGAGTGCATTGGTTTAGAGTGGCAAGGGGCAGAGTAGAGTGGCATAGAGTACAGTGGAGTAGAGTAGCATACAACAGAGTGGCAGAGAGTGTAGAGTGGTGTATAGTGCCTGCAGCAAGCCACTGATGGAATTGACCTGAGCGCAACCGTCCTGTGCGAGTGCAAAGGTCTAGCAAAGGTAGTGCAGGAGCACAGGGTTTCTTCATGTCAATGAGTTTACAGGTTCTAGCAAAGCAAGAGAAAGCTGTGAGGTATAACCCCGGATGGTCTTCTGTAGAATGGTCAGTAGGAAACAATGAGTAGTGCAGTAAGCCCTCCTTCAAGTCTTTACAGATAAGCCTCATCTCATGCAGGGGGCGGGCAGCCAGCCAGCGAGCCACCCGTTGGACCTGTGCAGCTAAATAACAGCATTCTAAGTCTGGAAGGACTAATCCACCCACAGTCACAGATAGCTTTAGAGTGGCAAGAGCTACCTGACAGGGCCCCAGCGACCAAATCTGATGTATGGCGTGTCTGAATAAGGAATGAGGGATGAGCAGGGGAAGGTTTGCAAAATAATAGAATAATCAGGGTATCACCCCATCTTTACTAGTGCCACGTGGCCCACTACAGAAAGCAGAAGAGAAGACCAAAAAAGCAAACTGGGCTCGGAGGGACCGTGTCGCTCTGCTGAGATTTCCATCCTGCAACTCAGTGGGAAAATGATAGATATTATTCCCTAGGTATTGAAAGGTAATTGGTTCCCAGTTCAATCTGAGGCCTTATTGTATATAAAGGGGAAAACAGTACCATTTGTAAAAGAAGAACTAAATACATTGTAAAATATTTCTCATGTCTTTACATTTCGTTTGTGCAATCTACATCCCTAATATTTTGAAGATTCTATGTGTACTTTGACACTTAAGGATAAATGAGATTACTGGTTTGGCTTTTGCTCAATTCCAAAACCATTTTAAGACATGGACAGAGAAGGCAATTGCCTTGCACAACCTTGCAAGAAGTCTGGCCCCTACTCACCCTTCACAAGCACGAACAGCAGGCCATTGCACCAGAAGAGTTTGCCAGGGTAAGTTAGTTCAACTACTAGACAATGCCTCTTCTGTTTCTCTCCTGTCTGCAGAGACAACACCCCAGGTACGCAATCCCTTCCAATACTCTTGGTGGACCTATCTTGTCTGATTTTATGAATTGTCCAACCATCCTTATGTATCCAGTTCTTAGCAACAACCCATTGAATCAGTTGCTGTGGATCTCCCATCTGATCTTGATTTCATCCTCCTCTTTTATTATCTTTGATTGGCAGTCTGGGTTCCCTGCTCTGAGATAAATGTAGAGCCCCAGGCGTACACTCTAGTGGTGTGAGACTACAAACAAGTTGTGGGTACCTCACATCCTGACTTTAGGTGTGTGAGACTGTCCCCCACACTATCTGCTCTGTCTCATTATTTTGTTTTGTTTTTAGGTTGAAAGTCCATTGGAGGTTAGGGTGAGTCAGATGTTTTTGTTCAGCTTGTTTAAACGAGCATAAGGCTACTTACCTTAATGTTATCTAAATTGTTTGCCATGGGTTTTTCCAAGAAAGAGTGGGTAGATTTGGGTAGTGGTGATGGCCTTGACTGAGTGCTGAAGGGTGTTAATTTACTACTGAACAAGGACGTAATGTGACACCTGAATGTAGAATACCAGGAGGTAATCGCAAAAAGACCACAGTGATTAAATAGTGCTATGTAAAAAAAAGAGTAAATAAATGCACTGATAACGTAATGGGGTATGGCTTCTCTTGGATGTTTCTGTAAAACTGACATTTGTTGTTGAAATTTTGTCCTACATTTTGACCCTTCATCCTGAATGTTTGTCCTGAATTTTGACCCTTTGTCCTGAATTTTTACAGTCCTGTCCAGAATTTGCATAGATGCCAGGTGGTCACCCTATTCACAGAAGTGATCAGAGATAGCTCACAAACATCTGGAATCGAATGAAAAAACTCTCTTCCAACAGATCCTCCCTGATTCCATTGAGAGGCCCTACAGATGGATCACACAAATAGAGTATCTTCAGCCCTTCAACAGCAATGGAAACAGGCCCAAGGTGTGCAAACTAGAGTTAATTTGTTCAAGGTAAAAAGGCCATTCTGACAGAAGTACGCAAACAGGACTCCTTAATGTTTAAAGGCCACACACCCCTACTCTTTGAAGATGCTTCCTTCCACACATTGGTACATCATAAAGACATCGCAACCTGACTCCTCCAGGATCATAAACTGTTTTGCTGGGGGTATCCTTTTTACCTACATTTCACATACAAAGGCAGGACCCACGCAGTGAAAGAAGTATAGGAGGCAAAATAAATTCTAGGACTAATCAACAAGTCAGCTGAACAATCTGCACCTGAACCTCCAGCCATGTTGGACGTAAGAAGAGCTTGGCACAACCCCAAATCATAAAAAGGTTGCATAGAACGAAGACACCTGAAACATCAGCAAGACAGAGAGTAGTGACCGGCAATATTAGAGGACGTTTACCTAACCTTCTCAACACATGCTATCCACACTAGATGGAATCCGTAAGGTCAACCTTTAGTCTGCATTTAAGAACATAACACCACAGCGTCACTCATCAGATCTATCTCTGTTTTTGTTGGTGGACGACAAGGGGGGGGTGGCAATCCTCTTAAGAAGAGGCCTACAGTTCGGATTAATATCCCAACTTCAAGAAAAAACTAGGCAATTTATAGCGCACTAGAGACAACAACTGTCACCTCCTTTCTATCTATGCACCGAATAATGGGAAAAAACAATTCTACACCGACTTCAAGCCTAAACTAGCACACATCTCCATGGGACATGTAATATTAGGGGATACTTTAACTCTATGTTAGATACAACTGAAGCTATACCTGCCCTAAACCCCCAACCTTTCTCCTTCAGGGGATAATAGATATTGATCTGCTTGATATCTGGCATCACTAACACCAGGTTGAAAAAGATAATCCCTTTTAGTCACGTCCACTGGTAATATATAAGAGAATAGACATCTTCCTGATCTCTAGGATATGGTTACCATCAATAATTGCCACAGTCATTCATCCTAAGATTTTATCAGACCATGCAGTACTGCGCATGACAAGAGATTTCCTTGGACAACAAACCCCACCCCTCAACCCTGGATAGTGAAAGAAGTACCCCAGAGCAACCAAGTGGTATGAGAGAGAATAAAGCAAGTGCTCACACATTACTTCTAGGAAAATGACACTGAGGAGGTTAGTTGGAGCAGAATCTGGGACGTGGCGAAGGCCGTAGTCTGGGAAGAACTGATATCTCACACAGCACAATTTGAATACATGGAAAAACAAAAGAAATGAGAACTAGAAACCAAACTACAAGACTATAAACACAACCTAAGCTAGATCCATCCCAGCGAACTTTCAGAGCACTCAGGAAAACACGGGGGGGACAAGAACAACTATCAATGTGAAAGGCAGCGAAAAAATACTTTTATATTCAACAAACCTACTTCAAGAAGGGAAACTAGGCTGATAGGCTGTTGACATACAAACTGCACCACAAACGCACAAGAAATGTCTTACCGGCAATCCACACTGACTACGGCATGACTCTCACGGACACAAGAGACATCATAGACATTTTCAAGACATTTTATACAAGCCTGTTTACAGAACTGGGCCTTTCACCAGGCATGCAAGAAGCATATCTCCATCAATATTTCTACACATTGTCGGGAGAGGAATGCCTCTCCGTGGAAGCAGATATTACTCCAGCTGAAATCCAAGCAGTGATAAAGTGTCCACCTGGTCGTAAGGTGCCAGGATCAGGAAGCTTCTTGGCCTCATTCTACAAAGCCTATCCCACCCTCTTAGCCGCTTCCCTAACAAAGATTTTCAACTACAATCTAAGTTCAGGAGTAGTAACTGACACCATGTTGGAATCCCAACTAATATTACTATTAAAACCCGACAAGGGCACATTAGCCTACTCTACATATAGGCCTATCGCTCTCCTAAATATGGACATGAATATCTTCGTGTGAGTGTTGGTGTAGCAAGTGATCTCCTGCAAGCATTGCAGCTTCAACCAAAACCGACACAGTAGAGATAATACCAGATTGGCAGTCTACCTGATACCAGCAGCAGAACAATTCTGTCTACTGATGGCCCTTCTCTCGCTAGAAGAGGAGAAGGCCTTTGACAGTGTCAACTAGAACTCCATCACCAAAATTCTGGGAAGGGTCCCACTTGGTTCCAAGATAAAGCACAGGTTCCTGGCAAAGTACAAAAAGACCTGTGACACAAATCAAGATAAATGTCCAATACTCCTCAAAACTCTCCCTAACTTGAGAGATACACCAGGGATGCCATTGTCCTCACTTGTGTCTGCTTTATCCATAGAAACCCAAGTACAACGCATTGAGACCAACCCCAACATCAAATGGTTGACAACTGCAAACCAGGAATTCAAAATGCCCCTTCATGCGGATGATAACTGATGCTCTCTAACCAATCCCTACACAACCTTTGCTACCCTTGAAAGTACTCAACGCAATTCGCTAGGATATTGGGATTCCGGATATACTTCACAAAATCTATTGCATGGGGTGGTAAGCAACCACAGAGAAGCACAGGAGGTCTTGTCACAAAATGGGCTCAGAGGGACACAGGCCCCATCAAATATCTAGGTATCTACCTCCCACAAAAGGGGGGGCGTGGTCTACCGCCTAAGATGGCGGCCACCTAATCCCGGAGCTCCCGTCCCGGGCCCGCCTAAAATGCAGATCCTGCCGCGGGGCTGAGCTGCTGTGTGGTGATAAGTTATCCGGAATATGGGGGAACTGACAGAGCACCCCCGGAGTACGTTTGGGGCGCTCGGCTGGGCGCACAAATAGATTGCCGGACCTGGCCCTGATTCGGGCCCACGCTGCGGCCGCGCCGCAGATGGAACGCCGAACGGAGGAGGCCACACTGCGGTGAGTGAGGGGAGGAGAGCGCGTTGAGGCTGGTGCCGAGTACGGGGGTCCGCGCGGTGTGCCTGCGGAGATTGACGGGTCCGCTCCTCGGCGCCCCCCCCTCCCCACGCCTTGGATCCTACCTGCAGGGGCGCAGTTTGGCAGTGGAGGGCGAGGTGGTGGCCCGGGGACCGGACGCACCAACAGCCCATCCGTGCACAAGAGGCAAAGGCAGGGGAGCGGCGGCACCCCTCTGACGGAGAGTGCTACGCCGAGGTACCACCAGAACCCTGCCCCCATTTGACGGTAGAACCCCCGTTGGCCCGCCGCCAGAAGACACGCGGGGGGACCAGTCGGCCGGAGAGGGAAATACCGCCCCAATACCAGCAGAGCCCAACACAAGATTCCGGGGCGATCGCAAAACCGGACCTGCTAAGCCTGGCAGCTGAAGACACACACAGAAAGAGGGCCCACGAGCTTCAAACTACAACTAGCAATTATCCCATATAACAAGCGCTCCTCTACGCAAATACTAGTATAACCACAAGCAACAATGGGCCGCACCAACGGAAAGCAATCAGAAGACATGGAAAGACCCTCCCCGAGGACCCAATGCAAGCAACGCAACCCGGGGATCAAGAAGATATACTGGACATCATTCTCCAGGAGATTAGAGACTCAAGGCAAGCAATAGAGAAAAAAACTAGGATCAATAACGATCGAGTTAAATATCCTGAAGGATGACCAGAAAAAATTGTCGGACAGATTGAAACAGGCAGACTCCAATGTCGCTGAGATCCTTCCGACCCACAATGAAAACAAGAATGCCATTGAACGCCTCCAACAGCAGGTACAAACGCTACAAGAACGTGTCGAAGATGCGGAGGGGTGATCCCGACGCAATAATGTACGCATAATAGGTCTCCCGGAGGGGACGGAGGGCACAACTCCTACGTATTACATAGAACACTGGCTCAAGAAAATAATGGCGGACAAACTGTCAACCCACTTTGCAGTAGAGAGGGCGCACCGTATACCAAGAAAAAGACCCCCTCCAGGCGCACTAGCGCGTCCCTTGATAGCCCGGATCCTAAATTTTAGGGACAGAGACCTCATACTACAGGCGGCAAGAGATCTAGACCCTATCATAGTAGACAATACTCGAATCTCTCTATACCCTGACTACACACTAACGGTGCAGAAGCGCAGAGCCTCTTTCCAGATAGTGAAAAAGAGGCTACGAACTGAAGGACTGAAATACGCGCTACTATTCCCGGCACGGTTGCGTGTCACGTTTAATCAGAAAACACACTTTTTTGACACACCAGACTCTGCATGCGACTGGTTGGATCCGACCTTTGCTCACTTGGGAAACGAGGAGCGTGATGCCCTGCCCCCGAGACAGCCCCATCAATCATGTAGGAGCAGACGTGGTAGGATGCAATCGTCTCAAAAAAAGACTGGCCCAACTATGCTGCAGGTCCTGGAGGGCCGTAATGGGGCACTGCAATCAGCATACTCCTTACATGGAACAGATTCCTCCCCGCACAGACTTACTTCATCCGTAGACAGTGCCGCGGCATCTGATTCAGAAGGCAGCTCAGTGTTGTTCCCTGCTGTCACCCCGCAATCAGCCCGTGACCTCTGAAAGGGGACACAGTACTCCGTGATCGCCGCTGTGCGCCTGACGCTCGCTGGGTTTGCTTCTTCCTTTATACAGGGTGGGCCCGGACGGTTGGAACCGTACTATCAACCAAATAATTGGCTGACCACAGGCAAAATCTATTGACAGTACACCAGTTAGACCCCCAGAGCGCAGGCCCCCTTTCTTCATAGACGCTTCCCCGTTGGTGGCAACGATAATGGTTCTATATAATACGATGGTTTGGCAAAGTCAGTTTAAGCTTCGCCCAGTATTCAGTTTAAAAAGTAATGTTGGAAGTAGATTTAGAACACTGACATCAACACACATATCATATATATTATACCAAGAGGGACACCCAGTAACACAGACTTCTAAAGAGTCCACTGCATCAATATCTCGATATGACTGCATTACGTGAATACAATATTATCACCTGGAATCTACAGGGGAATGGGATCCGTTCAAAAGCGACAGAATTTTAGCTCAACTAAATCGTCGGAATATACATATAGCCTATTTACAAGAAACCCACCTCACTACCCATAAAGCGACGAAACGGCATAAAAAATGGCGGGGCCAGCTCCTACACACAACATATTCCGCGTTCGCAAGGGGAACGGCGGTATGGATACGCGCTGGGGTACCATATGACGTACTAGAGACCAATAATTATGAGGAAGTCCGTTACACACTGGTCAAAGGTAATCTAGATGGGAAACATATAATACTAGGAAGCATATGCGCCCCGAATACTGCACAGGATATATTCCTGGAGCGCTTGTCGAGGGTACTATTACAATGGGCTCACATCCCATGGATAATAGGCGGAGACTTTAACGCAGTACTAGATATCATAACAGATCGCACCACGCCCCCACTGTCAGGTACCAATGCACAACGACAAGCAGAGGCATTGCGTAATTGGCTACAAGGATGGTCACTGACGGATATCTGGCGAGCTAGAAACATAGGTATAAGAGAATACTCCTTTTATTCACATCCGCATAAAGTGCACATGAGACTAGATCGGGTAGTGTGCACTACTTCGATGCAGACTTAGATATCACAAACCACATATTTAGGAAAAACATTATCAGATCATAACCCCCTCGAGATGACGCTATTGTGGGGGCGGAGATCTACGCCGATCCCCACATGGCGTTTACAGCCCTCAGTAATGGAGGATGATATCTTAAGAACAGAAATATCCCAAGCGATCACAAACGTCTTCTCCGACAACGCGGGCTCAGCATCCTCTCCATTACTCGAATGGGAAGCATTTAAAGTGGTGATAAGGGGTGTGGTGATGGGAGCGACAACTGGGGTACGTAAAGTGCTAACCAGGGAATTAAAATCAATAGAAAACAAGCTACACACACAAGAAAAAAAGGTGATACTAAGACCCTCATCGACTCAACAGCTGCAAGAAGCTAGAGCCGAACATACAGAGCTTGTGGAAAGATTACGGAAAATAGACTATATATAATACCGTGAATGTATCCACAGAGAAGGAGACAAAGCAGGGACTCTATTGGCGCGCCTGATTAAAGCTGAACCCCCCACTCCTATCCTGCAGATTATTACGCCACAACAAGATTCAATAAATACACAACTGGGGATAAATGATGCTTTCCATGATTATTAAACAACTTTATACTCAGCCCCTACAACTATAAATCGAGCCGAGATAGATGTCTTCCTAGCTGACATTAGGCTACCAACACTGACAGAGGAGGCCAAGCTGCAATTAAGTGCGCAGATAACACAAGGTGAAATAAAGGAAACAATCAAAAGCATGGCGCGGAATAAAGCACCAGGTTCAGACGGGTTACCTGCTGAATTTTACTCCCTCTTCTGCCCACAACTTGCCCCACAGTTAGAAAAATTATACTATTCCTCTCTAAAACATGGAGCTCTTCCAGATACAACTAAATAGGCAATAGTCACCTCACTATTGAAACCAGGAAAAGCCACAACTGATATGTCATCTTACAGACCCTTATCTCTGTTAAATACAGAATATAAAATATTAGCTAAAATACTAGCGCAACGACTGCTTAATTACATAGATAGCCTGATACACACGGACCAATGCGGATTTGTCCCGTCCCGTAGTACTTCTCTGAACATTCGTCGACTGTACCATGTAATGGACGCTGCTAAGAGTCATTACCCACACGCAGGATGCCTGTCACTAGATCTCAGACAGGCATTTGACTCCCTCAGCTGGGAATATATGTTTAAAGTATTAGAGAGGTTCAATATCCCCCACGACTACATACGCTGGGTTCGGTTATTATACACCTCCCCGACAGCAAGAGCACGCACTGGGCAGAACATCTCAGATACCTACCATGTACAAAGAGGCACCAGGCAAGGATGTCCACTATCCCCCTTACTGTTCATTATGGCGATAGAGCCATTAGCCTGCAAGCTACGACAAGACGGTATAGACTGGGGAATAGGCACACCTGGGACCAATCACATAGTATCACTATATGCGGATGACATTATTCTATATGTGAAAGATATGAGACAGAACCTAGATGCTATAGCACAAATATTCAAAAAATTCACGCCACTATCAGGACTAGCTATAAACTTTGACAAATCAGTGGCGTTCTCCCTCACTGGCCCAGATCCGAGAAATACAATCACATTCGGCGACAAACACCTACAATTAGCCTCAGACACATTCCGATACCTCGGCATATAAATTTACCTCACCCCAATAGATCTGATGGAAGGTAATTTGCTAAAAGCGATGGCTTCTCTTAGATCACAGATACAATTTTGGACATCGCTACCAATATCAGTCGCAGGTAAGCTCGCCCCAGCCAAGATGGTAATGCTACCCCGCTTGCTATATTATTTTATGAATCTACCAGTGAGAATCCCAGAAATTCACTTCAAAACCCTTAACTCGATGCTGGTCGACCTGATATGGGGGAAGGGTAGACGTCGTATAGGCCTGGCCAAGCTGCAGATGCCAACAGAGAAAGGAGGCATGGGTGCACCTGACTTTAAGGCCTATTGTATAGCAGGTCAACTACAATGGCTGGCATATTGGCTAGCCGGAAGAAATTTACAAGAAATCAAATATACCCAGGAAATGTAGATAAAGGTCACATACATTCCCTGTTGTGTCCTGGTTTCCAAGCCCCGAAGCAACTACCACTCTTATTACGAATAGCTTTGCAATACTGGAAAAAAGCTCTTAAATATACAAATAAAACAATCCCATAATCCCCCAATACCCCACTTCTGGGACTACCAGTAAACACAGGTATACTGTCCCAATGACAACTACAGAAGTGGTCACAGGAAGGCGTGGACACGGTTGGGGTATTCTTCAAAGACCAGCATCTACTAGTACACACAGACTTTACACACGAACACAACTTGACTTCATCGCTCTTTCTCTCTTACATGCTACCATACGACACTATCTTAAAAACCATTGGGCCCGAGACAGTAAGGAACCCCCCACACATGAACTTGTAAACGCTGTCTACTCAGTGGGACATGGCAGACATTTGATAAAATGGCTATACCGTGGGTTGAAGACTCATTTATCACCGCCCCTAACCCGACTAAAGACTAGATGGGAGAAAGATGTTGGCAAAGAACTGTCAGAGGATGATTGGGAGACAATTCTGAAATACCCTAGTCAAATACCACGTAATACTAGATTAAAATGTATACAGTATGCTATCCTGCACAGGGCATATCTCACACCACACAAGATACACTTGCTATACCACGATGCATCACCAGGATGCCCCAGATGTGGCACTGAAGGGGCAGACCTATTACACATGCTCTGGAGCTGCCCGGCCATTACCCAATATTGGAATAGTGTAACAAATGTTTTGGGAAAAGTAGCAGGCGCCCCTATGAGCCTGACGGTGGAGACCTGCTTGCTGGGCTTGCTCCCACGCCCGAAGAAGGAGAAAGCACTCCCACGACTGACTAATCTAGCACTCATATTAGCAAAACGCTTACTAACCAAGCGCTGGAAAGCTACAGCGCCCCCACGGGTGTCACAGTGGTCTGCAGAGGTGCTAGAATGGGGAAAGGCAGAAAGTACAGCCCTTAAAAGAGAAGAAAGTAGAGGAATGAGAAATTACCCCTTGGTGGATGAGTGGGATGAGATACAAGAGAATTTTGTTACAATAGGCAAAACAGAAGGGTTTGAAATTAATACATAGTGATGCCTCTATATAAACACACAACGAACGATCTGATATTCGTAATCCTAAAATGCCCCCCCAGATGATAGACACATATACTCAGACAAACACATGCAATACATTATCCAAAGATATGACCAAAAACAGCGGTCAGGGAAAAAGTACATATACTTTACCCCTCATAGTAAAGATCGATGATGTCAGATTTAGGTTAAGTTTAAGAAGTTAAGTTGTAATCAAGCCAGAGTAATGGCAGAACTTGATGATTAAATGTTACATACTATGTCAGTATCATGTACTCCATACCACAGCTGAGAAGCTTGTATTGTATCTAATATAAGAGCTTATATACAGAGTAAGAAATGTTAACTGTCAAAGCCATTTGTACAACCAGCAGGGCTGGCTCAATGTCTATTTCTCATAGAAAAATGCTCAATGTACTATATCTAACGTACTGAAAATATCAATCAATAAAAAGATTTTCAAAAAAAATCTACCTCCCACAAAAATCGATTTATCAGAACCAAGATCCCCCCACTGCTGCAGACTCTTTTTAAGGATTTCTACAGATGGAGGAAATTAGAGCTCCAATCGATGGGCCAGAAGAACAGCGTCAAGATGAACATCTTCCCCACACTCATCTACACAGTTCAAGTACTACCGCTTCGTCTTCACATGTCACTAATAGATGTCATACAAAAAGTTATGGGTCTTCGCTTGGAAGAAGAGGGCTCCACTACACACCCATCACCACTGACCCCAATAGAACATAATCTGCATTTCCCCCCCACTGGCCTTACCGATACCAAATTCAAAACTTGGTGGGATCGCAACCCCCCACGGTTAAAAGACCTATTGCCTGACGGGACACTTCTTCTAGACACAAACCCATGTCAGATTGGAAGCTAGGCAACTCAAACTATTTCAAACTATCCCTACTCTTACACTTGGCTAAGTGACTTCAGGTTGCCAGACTAATCGGTCGTGATACAACCCCCCTAGAATCCCTCTTTCTAAACCACCAAGTACGAACGGCATTATATGGGTACAGAAAAACATCCTGTGCCCCATATCAAATATAAGCATAATTATGTCCAGGCTTGGGAGAAAGAGCTTGGGCATGAGCCACCTGGGGTAGAATATGGCAAAATCCTCAGAGTTCAATATAAAAAATGGCTATAGAATCTTAACTCAATTGTATTTATCCTCTACACAAATGAATGTAAGCAAAACCTGGTGGCAAGATGCACTTTCTTCCAGTTGTAGCGGGCATGCTCAAAGATTTAGCTATGTTGTAAAGAAATACTTTCACACATTCAGCACATCACAGCCATTACACTCCCACTAGAGCCGCTTCTTGGAGCCCCCCCAGGGATAAAGTTATATTCCCACTTACCACACCCACAGGCAAACTCATATCACCCCTGTTGGTGGTAGCTAGAATGACCCTCGCCAGAATGTGGAAACAACCAATCACACCTCCAATACACTTTTGGTGGGCCAAAGCCTGGAATATTTATGTCACAGAGCAGCTCTCAGCAGTAATTCATGACAAGTCAATCACATTTGACTCACCATGGTAGGCATTCAAAACCTGTATGAAATGGAAGTGTACGAGAGAAAGCCAACTCGTTATGGACTTGGAAATGGTACAAACTGTCACGGTTTTCAATGGGCTTACCGTCGAAGTTGAGAAGAGTTGGGGAACGACCCCGGTTCCGGCAGGTTCTGCTCTGGCCGAGGTAGGGGCGACCCCTTCCGGTAGCCACAGTGTTGTTTGACAATAGCAAGCCACTACAGTCCGTGCCCTCCAGAAGGAGTCCCAGAGGCAAAACCCCAGTAGGGTAAAAAACCTCCAACAGGAACTCCCTGAAACAGAAGGAGGACACCAAGGCGTTAGAGCTGAAGATCCGGAGTACAGGAAGACTGGAAACGAAGACAGGTCAGGAAATACTGGATTCACAGGAAGAAACCAGTCAGAGCGTGACTACCACCAAGGAGTGTTGCAACGCAATGAACAAACAGCTGAATTCCCCTTATATACCTCTAGACAGGAAGCAGGAAACAGGAAGTAGAAACACCACCATCTTGGATTGGGGAAAAGAGTATAATAGTGAATCAGGTACATGCGTCTAAACAAAGAAAAACAATGCATGCTGGGAAGAGAGGAAGTGGGCAGCATGCTGGGAAAGGAAAAGGCAGGCATAAAAACACCACCATGTGCAAGGGTTCGGCTTTTGCCTGGAGACATTGGTAAGTGGTGAGCAGATGTTTAATTCATTAGTACAGGAAGACTTGATGTAAAGCGCACTAAATGCGCTATGCGCGGTCAGGCCTGAAACCCACTCGGGGTCTCAAGCCCTGCCGCGTCTGCCTTTGCGGCAGAACTTAAAGAAAGGGGCGCAGCGAGTGCCGCGACCCCTGACCAGACCTCTTGATCTTCCCGCGGCTTGCGCGCAAGCCGCGGCTTCTCCCGCAGCCTGTGCGGCAGCCGCGGCCTCTCCCGAGGCACGCACACAGGCCGCGGCATGAAGGGAATGCCGCGCTGCGGCGACCCGAGCCTGCGGCCGCGGCCGCCGTAGGAGCCGTGGCGTGACAGAATGTCCCCCCCCGAGGCCCCAGGTTTGTGAGGGAAGAGTCTAAAAAAGCGACGGACCAAAAGAGGGGCATGAACTGAAGGGGCATCCTCCCAGGAACACTCACTCATAGGGTAACCCTTCCAATGAATAAGATATTGGAAGCGCCCATGGAAAAGCCGAGAGTCACAGCTTTCCTGGACCTCGTACTCGGGCACATCATCAACCAACAGAGTAGGGGGACAGGAAAATTGTCTGTGAAAAAGATCAGGAAGGTAAGGTTTAAGTTGAGAGACATGGAATACAGGGTGAATCTTCCACGTCCAAGGCAGGCGAAGACGCACAGACACTGGGTTAATCTTTTTGAGAATTAGGAAGGGACCATAAAAGCGGGGTTTGAATTTGTTCTGAGTGAGTCGGAGAGGCAGGAATCTAGAGGAGAGCCAGACTTTATCATGGACCTGATATTGAGGAGCCGCACAGCGTCTCCTATCTGCTATCCTTTTCATGCGGGACTTAGTAGCCACAAGGTTGGAATGGATAACACGTTGGATACCCCGTAGCTGTCGAACATAGGAGGAGATGGCAGGAAGATTGGAATTATCTCTCAGGGGAGTTGGAAAGGCCTTGGGATGGAAACCGTAGGAGCCATAGAAGGGAGAGACCTTCGAGGCGCTGTGTATGGAGTTGTTATAGGAGAATTCTGCAAGCGGTAAATAGGTAGCCCAATTACTCTGCGTAGCATTGCAGAAGCTACGTAAATATTGTTCGAGACCTTGATTGAGTCGTTCCGTCTGTCCATTGGTTTGAGGGTGGAACCCAGATGATAAGGCCACTTTGATTCCCAATGTCTTACAGAATTGATTCCAGAATCGGGAGATATATTGAGGACCCCTATCCGATATAATGACCTGAGGTAATCCATGAAGCCGAAAGATTTCTTGTGTAAAGATTTGACCCAATTCTTTCGCTGTTGGTAACTTTCTTAAGGCCGTGAAGTGAGCCATCTTGGTGAAGGAGTCCACGGTTACCATTATTACGTGATTTCCCATTGAAGAGGGTAATGCGCACATGAAATCTGTGGAGATAGTGTGCCATGGGCCTGGGGGAACTGGTAGTGGGCAGAGTAATCCTACTGGTTTGGTACGGGGTGTCTTGGCTTGAGCACATATAGGACAAGATGATACATATTCCTCAGTATCTGTCTTGAGTGTTGGCCACCAGAAGGAGCGAAGCAGAAGTTCTTGGGTAGCTTTCATTCCTCGATGACCCGCGATAGGGGAATCATGGCACATACGTAAGGCTTCAGTCTGTACTATTTTAGTGGGCAAGAACCGGGCATTATCATGATAATAATAGCCTTGATCTATATGCAGTTGCGGACGCAACTTACTCAGCTCTGTCTCTTCTAGACAGGCATATTCGGACTTGACTTGGTCTAAAAAAGTCTGTACTACCCCGATGATCTTGTTATTGTCAAATAGGTTCTGTACAGTAGAATCGCTGCACTCAGGGTAACGTCGGGACAAGGCATCCGCCAGGATGTTCTGAGAACCAGGGATGTAAGTGATATAGAAGTCATATTGGCTGAAAAAGAAAGCCCATCGAGCCTGCCGGCTATTTTGACACTGAAAGTTTCTTAAGCACTGTAGATTTCTGTGGTCTGTCCAGGCTTCAAAAGGTTCCTTTGAGCCCATCAAAAAGTGTCTCCATTCTGTGCAAGCGGTTTTTAAGGCGAGTAATTCACGTTCTAACACGGAATAGTTCCGCTCGGAATCGGATAAAATGTGTGACAGGTAGAATACAGGGTGTTCTAAATCATCATCGTCTTGTCTTTGCAATAAGGCAGCCCCAATGGCTCTTTCTGAGGCGTCTGCGACAACAATGAATTGTTTGCTGGTGTCTGGGTGTCGTAGAATAGGGGCTTGAATAAAGGCTTTCTTTAAATCCTGAAAGGCTAACTCTGCGTCTTGTGTCCAACAAAAGCCCTTCTTTAGATGTTCTTTTTTAAGGGTTTGTGTAATGTAGCTGGTTCTCTGGGCAAAGTCTGCTATGAATTGTCGATAGAAGTTGGCTAATCCCAAATAACACTGAGGGGGTCATTCCAACTTCGGCGGGCGGCGGAGGCCGCCCGCCAAAGTTCCCCCGCCAGAAGCCGCACCACGGTCAAATGACCGCGGCGGTCATTCTGACGTTCCCGCTGGGCGGGCGGGCGACCGCCAAAAGGCCGCCCGCCCGCCCAGCGGGAAAGACCCAGCAACGATGACGCCGTCTCCGAATGGAGCCGGCGGAGTTGCTGGGGTGCGACGGGTGCAGTGGCACCCGTCCCGATTTTCAGTGTCTGCTAAGCAGACACTGAAAATCATTATGGGGCCCTGTTAGGGGGCCCCTGCACTGCCCATGCCAGTGGCATTGGCAGCACAGGGGCCCCACGACACCCGTTCCCGCCATCCTGTTCCTGGCGGTAAGAACCGCCAGGAACAGGATGGCGGGAAGGGGGTCGGAATCACCATGGCGGCGCTGCTTGCAGCGCCGCCATGGAGGATTCCTATGGCCAGGGGAAAACCGGCGGGAAACCGCCGGTTTCCCTTTTCTGACCGCGGCTTTACCGCCGCGGTCAGAATTGGCCAGGAAGCACCGCCAGCCTGTTGGCGGTGCTTCCGCGGTCGTCGGCCCGCCAGGGTCAGAATGACCCCCTGAGTCTCCTTGATGGAAGAAGGAGATGGCCAATTCAATATACCTTGCACCTTGTCTGAATCCATGGCGACTCCAGTTTGGTTAATGCAATATCCCAAATATTTTACTTCCGTCTGATCAAACTCGCACTTTTCAGGTTTGCAGAATAAATGGTGTTGTCGGAGTCTCTCTAAAACTTGGCGAACATGCTTAGAGTGTTCTTCTGGATGAACAGAAAAGATTAAAATGTCGTCAAGATACACCACCACTGTTTGTTGCAGAAGATCAGAAAAGATAGAATCCATGAACCTTTGAAAAATGGAAGGGGCATTGGTGAGTCCGAATGGCATTACTCTATATTCGAAGTGACCAAAGGGTGTTCTAAAAGCGGTCTTCCACTCATCACCCTTTTTAATTCTTAGAAGATGGTAGGCTCCTCGGAGATCCATTTTGGTGAATCTCTTTGCCCCTCTGACTGCTTCTAGGAAGTCCTTTATGAGGGGTAACGGGTACCGATCTTTAATAGTGATCTTGTTTAATCCTCTGAAATCAATACAGGGACGCAAATCTTTAGTTTTCTTTGGCACAAAGAAAAGAGGAGCCCCTGCAGGTGAAGAAGAGGGAGCAATCAACCCGCTTTGTAGGTTCTCATCAAGGTATTCTTTAAGAATCTGCTTTTCCGGTTCTGTGAGAGAGTACATTCGCCCGAAAGGAACCACTGTATCTGGTTCTAAAGGGATGGCGCAATCGTATTCTCTATGGGGTGGCAGTTCAGGTTTTTCTGGCTTCTGGAATACATCGGCATATTCCTGATAATGCCTGGGAACTCCCTGTAGGACGTTAATAGAGCATTCTACCTTAGAGGGTGCTGCTAAGAGACCTTTTGGGGACCAATAATCCCCTGCGAGATAGCAGTGGTGTTGGCGAAAGTGAGAGGATAAGGAAATAGTTCTTGTTTCCCAGTTGATGTAAGGGTTGTGCCGTGTGAGCCATGGAATTCCCAGGATCATGACGTGGTGTGGTGATGAAGTTAAATCAAACGAAAGATTTTCTTGGTGTTTCCCAAACTGTAGACAGAAGGCAGGGGTGGTATATTGTACGGGTCCTGAGGCCAAGAATGATCCATCCACCGTGTGTACCTGTTCTGGTACTTCCTTAGGTATTTGTGCTATCTGTCGTTCTTTGGCCCAGGCTTCATCTAAATAGATGCCACTGGCTCCGCAGTCCAATAAGGCCAAGGTTCTTTCTTCCCGGCCATCAGTTAAATGAAGGATAACTGGTAAAAGAAAAAGAGCAGTTCCTTCCTCCCTGGAAGAACAAATGGAAGGTATTTCACGATATCCCGTCCTCACCCTTCTCCCTGAGGACGGGAGTTGGCGTTTCCCAAGGGTTTGGTTGGACGAATGGGGCAGGTGCGAATTAGGTGACCAGCTGCACCACAATATAGACAAAGCCCCTTCCTTCGTCTATGTTCTCTTTCACTAGCTGATAAAGGTCCTCGAACCGTGTCAATTTGCATTGGCTCTTCCTCGGTATTCCCCTTAGGTTCAGGACGGACTTCCTCGGTACGATGAGAGAAGGTGCGAGACGTCACTGAGTGAGATGGCAAACGACTCTTCTTTTTCTCCATTCTTCGTTCGTTCAACCGATATTCTATCGTCAGAGTCTGATCCATCAATCCTTTAAGGTTCTCTATTCTAGCAGAGTGCACCAGTTCGTCCTTAATGTCCTCTCTGAGACCTCTACGGAACAGTGTCACCAAGGTACGTTCCACCCAGGATGTTTCTGCTGCTAATTGTCTGAAACGGGTGATGTATTGTAATACATCTTGATTCCCTTGTTGTGATTTCGCAAAGAGCTTCTTCTGCCGACGCCTCGAGTCCAGGGCGTTCAAACATCTGTTTAAAAGTAGTGATAAAGGTGGAATAATTAGATAGGCAAGGATCATTTCTTGTCACTAAAGGAGTGGCCCAAGCCAATGCTGGCCCCGATAAGGCGCTAATCAAATACCCCACCTTGGTCTTGTCTTGTACAAATTGCGAGGGGTGAAAGGAAAAATACACCGTCAAGGCATCCAGGAATTCTTTTAATTTGTTAGGATCCCCGGAGAAACGAGGTGTAGTGGCAGCTACTGAGGGTACATCTGTGGTCCTGGATGCAAAGGCTTGTCGATAGATGGTATTTTCAGTACGTAGCTGTTGGAGTTCTTGAGCCTGTTGTTGTATTGTCATAAGCAGGGTCTGGCTCGTAGGTTCCGTATTTGCCACTGGATTATCCATGGTTCCGGACTGCAACTGGATTTTTGGGCATTGCAATCTGTCACGGTTTTCAATGGGCTTACCGTCGAAGTTGAGAAGAGTTGGGGAACGACCCCGGTTCCGGCAGGTTCTGCTCTGGCCGAGGTAGGGGCGACCCCTTCCGGTAGCCACGGTGCTGTTTGTCAATAGCAAGCCACTACAGTCCGTGCCCTCCAGAAGGAGTCCCAGAGGCAAAACCCCAGTAGGGTAAAAAACCTCCAACAGGAACTCCCTGAAACAGAAGGAGGACACCAAGGCGTTAGAGCTGGAGATCTGGAGTACAGGAAGACTGGAAACGAAGACAGGTCAGGAAATACTGGATTCACAGGAAGAAACCAGTCAGAGTGTGACTACCACCAAGGAGTGTTGCAACGCAATGAACAAGCAGCTGAATTCCCCTTATATACCTCTAGACAGGAAGCAGGAAACAGGAAGTAGAAACACCACCATCTTGGATTGGGGAAAAGAGTATAATAGTGAATCAGGTACATGCGTCTAAACAAAGAAAAACAATGCATGCTGGGAAGAGAGGAAGTGGGCAGCATGCTGGGAAAGGAAAAGGCAGGCATAAAAACACCACCATGTGCAAGGGTTCGGCTTTTGCTTGGAGACATTGGTAAGTGGTGAGCAGATGTTTAATTCATTAGTACAGGAAGACTTGATGTAAAGCTCACTAAATGCGCTATGCGCGGTCAGGCCTGAAACCCACTCGGGGTCTCAAGCCCTGCCGCGTCTGCCTTTGCGGCAGAACTTAAAGAAAGGGGCGCAGCGAGTGCCGTGACCCCTGACCAGGCCTCTTGATCTTCCTGCGGCTTGCGCGCAAGCCGCGGCTTCTCCCGCGGCCTGTGCGCCAGCCGCGGCCTCTCCCGAGGCTCGCACACAGGCGCGGCATGAAGGGAATGCCGCGCTGCGGCGACCCGAGCCCGCGGCCGCCGTAGGAGCCGCGGCGGCTGCGGCGTGACACAAACTGCTGTACTCCACATCATGACACCTTCCTCCGCATTCCACCTCGGACTCTGGCTAACTATAACCATATCACGATACTGTCTTAATCACATGGACACTATTTTATGTTTTTTGATGTAGAGGATGAACCCAATGTTAACATTTACCTGTTATGATGATTGACTGTTCACCATAACCGATCAATTGTAATATGTTCATAAGAATAATGTTCAGGGGCTGAACAAAAATCCAATAACTAAAACCTTTAAAAATTCTCATTGATCAAAGCTAACACAATTCTGAGAAGAGGTGTACAAACTACAAATATTGATGCAAGGGAACTTCCTTCTCCTAAAGCCATAGAAAGGAATTCCTCCTGCTATCAACTTCACTCAGGGTTAATTTTGACACAAATTGTTTGCACACTTTGAAACTGAAAGAATGTTTACTGACACTGTCCCAATCTGCCAAAGGCTCTACTCTAAACTCTACCCTCACATTAAGCTCCCATGTCAACAGATTGGAAAAACCTGCTGACTTTCATATTCACATGCAAATCTGAGCTCTCCCTATTTTCTGTAAGCAGCCATCTATTCTTTGCCTCATGCCTAGACTTTAGAAGCATAGGGCCAGATGTATCAAAGGGTTTTACCCATTCTGTGTCAATGTGAAAATGCTTTGGTACATATGGCCCATAGTACTTGCAGGACCTCATTTAACATCCTTCATTCTCCACACAGCTGTATTAACCTCGACTGCTAGGTTAGTTCACTCTGCAAGCTGATAACACTGCAAGCTATATAACACTCATACTTCACAGCCTAATTAGAACCCATCACAGCCAGAATTTATTTGGAATTTTCTGCCTTATATATATAGAGCCATACATGAAAATATCCCTCCATATCTAGTGGATCTACATGCAATCTCTGGTGGTTCAACAGGTCTCAGAAGTTGCGAAATACTTTTACTTGAAATCCCTAAACTCAGAACTTCTGCAGCAAAGAATCAGTCCTTCTGTAATAGAGTGGCTGTGGCTTGGAGTCCTTTGCATCCAACTTTAGAACTTTCACTTTGCTCTTCATCTTCCACAAGCAGCCTAAGACTCACATTTTCACACAGTTCCTAAATTTAGTCTGTAACGGACTTTCACTAGCTCAATCGTATCCTAGTTATGTAAAATTTGTTTCAATGTAAAATGCTCTTGCCAGGATAGGTCCAGGTGTGGTGTATAAATGGGTATCTATATAAAGAAATCTACTGGCTTATCATCCACTTCCAAATAATTAGAAACATTAAGAAAATGTTTTCCTTTAAACTTGAAAACCATATGAGTAAGAACAACCCCCCCCCCCACTAGGATCCCCAATCTACTTTAAGACCAAAACCTTTCAGGTAGCCATCAGTGCTATCTTTAGCCCTAACAAGATTGAACCCTGTTTCCAGATTGTGCCTGACCTCTCTACAGACATATGCAAACAGAAAAATTCCCAATATCCTGTAGAGTACCCCGGGGCTTCAGCATCTCTCCCAGTATCTTCAACCTCTAGGTAGAGCCACTCAGAAATTATAAAGGCGCACCCAGATTCATATGTATGCTGATGACATACAATCTACTTGAAAACCCTAAGATCTCACAACATTCAGCTACTCAAAATCTGCCCCTTTGTCATTCAGATTTCGTTGTCCAGTGCCTACCTAAACTCAACTCTGTCGAACCAAAAGTTCTACTATATACCAACAGGAGCGAACAACTACAAATTCAAACCTGGCTCCCCAACATGAGGCTGGGCAACTGCAGCCGGCCATCATTAAATGCTGAATCCCCTGCATTCATCGTCACCACGGACACCCCTCTTTCTGAGAACACATCAAAAAGAAAACCGTAACAACGCAGTATCAGCTCACTTTCCCGCCCTCCAAGCCTGTATCATCTCCAACACTTTCTGCATCACATTTAAGACCACAGAAGAAAAGATCTACACCTTTGTCTCCATAGTCCTATCCAGTGGATTGCAATATCTGTACACATCAATATTGACTGGCACTTTGTCCCTTGTAGACCTTTTCCAGTGCAAGGTAAGGCCACAGGGAGTCCAGCAGGGTAGAAGCTGCATGTGCTGGACCTGCTCTCACCAAGCTGAGTGGAGAGCCACAATCAGTGATTGGGACTGATGATCTGCAGACAGGTTCCTTAGTCATGAATGTGAACGTTGTGAGACCTGAAAGGCCTTGGACCCCCAAATCTTTATCAGCACTTGACGCAGTTAAGCCCACAGAGGGAGTTATGAAGGCAATATCAGCCATCATCGAGGTCCTGCTCTCTGCTGGTCGGCACTGTGTGTTGAAGAACACCAGGCAGAGTTAGGAGCCTCGCTGGTCAGCAGACTGAAAGCTGAGTAGGTTACCCATTGTTTTTTCTTCTTTGCAATCTAATTCTTTTAGTCCTGTTTATCTCATTATACATTTAGGGATACAAGTACCTGAATGCAAAGAAGAGCCTGGACTGGATGAGGTAACCATGCCTGGAACTGGGAAGCTTGAGAGCTGGTTGTGGCGCTAATTAAAAGTTATCACTTATTAAATGAAATAAGATAACCCAATGTTATCATATGGGAGAGGTAGGCCTTGTAGTAGTGAAACGCAAAATAAAGAGTTTTTCACTACCAGGACATGTAAAAGTTAAAAGTACATGTCCATGTTTTTTTAATACACTGTGCTCTCCCCTATGGGCTGCTTAAGACCTACCCTAGGGGTGACTTATATGTATTATAAAGGAAGGTTCGGGCCTGGCAAAATGTTTTCTTTTCCATGTCAAAATGGCAGTTTGAACTGCACAAATGCTGCAAAGGCACGTCTGAGACATTTCGAACAAAGGCAACCTAACTGGGTGGCACAACATGTGCTGCAGGCCCACTAGTAGCATTTAATTTACAGGCCAATGGTACATAAATTACCACTTTACTGTGGACTTGCAAGTAAATAAAATGTGTCAGTTGGATGCATGCCAATTCTACCATGATTTAAAGGAGAGAGCACAAACACTTTAGCAATGGATAACAGTGGTAGAGTGTGTAGAGTTCTAACAGGCAACAAAAACTGGTTCAAAAACAGGAGGGTGAAGAGAAAAAGTATGGGGATGACCTCGCAGAGAGAGCCAAGTCTAATAGCTGTCATACAGAATATAACAATTGTTAAATAAAGCTCTCCATTTAAAAAGGGCTATTACCTGAGTATACATTTATTGACCTAATAAATCCTGCAAAACCCACCAAGCGAAAGTTGGAGGCAGTGGGGGAGCTCCTGCTGGCTCATCGCATGGTGCCAGAGCCGTCATTACCCTGCAGAAGCCGGCATTGCTCTGGCTCCCTCCAGGCAGGAGCAATACGTTGTTCAATTTCGGACAGAGAAACAGAACACAAGTATGCTCCTATCCCCTAGGGGCATTTTTCAAGCTTCCGTCCGCTGGGAGCAGACTTTGGCCCTCATTCTGATTCTGGCGGGCGGCAGAGGCCGCCCGCCAGAATTCCGCCCTCCAAAATACCGCGCCGCGGTCAAAAGACCGCAGCGGGTATTTTAAGTTTTCCCCTGGGCTGGCGGGCAGCCGCCAAAAGGCCGCCCGCCAGCCCAGGGGAAAACGACCTTCCCACGAGGATGCCGGCTCGTAATCGAGCCGGCGGAGTGGGAAGGTGCGACGGGTGCATTTGCACCCGTCGCGTATTTCACTGTCTGCCAAGCAGACAGTGAAATACTTGTAGGGGCCCTCTTACGGGGGCCCCTGCAGTGCCCATGCCATTGGCATGGGCACTGCAGGGGCCCCCAGGGGCCCCGCGACTCCCCCTCCCGCCATCCGGTTCCCGGCGGGAGAACCGCCAGGAACTGGATGGCAGGAGGGGGAGTCGGAATCCACAAGCCGGCGTAGCAAGCTGCGCCGGCTTGGAGGATTCCTGGGGGCAGTGGGAAACCGGCGGTAGACCGCCGGTTTCCCTTTACTGACCGCGGCTAAGCCGCCGCGGTCAGAATGCCCCGCGGGGCACCGCCGGCCTGTCGGCGGTGCCACCGCGTCCCGCGGCCCTGGCGGTTCTATACCGCCAGGGTCGTAATGAGGGCCTTTGTGTTTGGTGCCGTTTGACAGGAGATTTGAAAATAAAATGCTCCCGGCAGAAGGGATCAAACACGTTTCCCTGCCCGCTCAGGTGCTTTCTTTTGTGTTGGAGGAATAAATTTAATTATCAGCAAACATTTGGACAGTTTATATATTATACTGACTGTTCAGGACCCTAATCGAGCAGCAAATGTGTCAGCGAGGTTTGTTGGCACACCCCCCAGGATAACACCATGCTCTGTTCATGGGCTAACTTTTTTTGTAAAGAATTTTACCGATTTTGCCAAATTTATAACATACAGTTTTTCCCTTTTCCCTCACCCTCCTCCCAAACCCACCCTTCCCTGTTGTATTGCAATAGAATATTCATTCATCTTATGTCCTTCCTTTCCTGCATATATTGCTTTTCCTTATATACAACACAAATCTATTTCCCTTTCCCAATCTCTAATCCCAGGGCTCCTGAGCAACACCACCTATGTGCTATTTCCTGTTTGGTAAGAAGGAACCCAAATTAATCAACATCCGTTGGTAGGAGGTGGCATCTGAATCATTCCACACCCCTAATAAGTCCAAAGGAACAGCCATCTTTATCCCCAGTCCAGTAACGGCTTCTAATCTCTGATGTACTTTCTCCCAAAACTCTTTAAGTACCGGACAGTCCAAAGTGTGTGTAGGAAAGTTCCTAATTGTCCACATTGTCAAAGACAGGAGTCATTCCAGATCTTTCCTATAATTTTGAGGTGTGTTCTGGTATAATAAACCCTATAAAAGATTTTGAGATATATTAATTAATATTGGGCCTTAATCGCAATGTACCTAGAAAATTGTAAGACCTCTACTCAATCATCAACTTACATATCTCTGATATCAGTTTGCCATTTATTTCTCAATGGTATCAAATCTTTCTGCATGCTTCTTATCAGGGTCTGGTACGTAAGCAAGATCATTTTCGTTTGTAAGGGGCCATCCCATAATCTATACTCCAGTAGGGAGGGTTCCATACTTTCTTCCCCATTGTAATCCATGCCTTCAGAGCGTGTTGTAGCTGTAAATACCTAAATATCTGTAAGGAGGAGATCTGATATTCTGCTTGAAAGTTTGAGAATGGTGCCATTCCATTGGTGTCCCAGACGTCTGCCAAAGAACTGATCTAAACTAAACTTTAAGTTTAGTAATTTCTGTCAGTCTTGTACCCACCCATAGTGGGTCCCCGGGGTAAGTCTTCCCTTCCATCCCATCACTCTACGGAATTCATGCCACAGCTCCACCGGCAGCTTTGTGGCGAGTGGAGCCTCTTTTTTAAGAGTCCCCCCAAAGAGCACATGTAGGTAACCTTTCTCTCTCATCATCTCTCTATCCATGTTAACGTTGGATGAGTTAGTGGTGTATAGGCCCAATCATTAATTATGGAGCAGCTTTGTAGTATCGTCTTACATTAGGAAGGGCAATCCCCCCTTCATATGTGGACTGGTGTAATGTTGCAAGTGCCATTCTAGGGGTACCTCTAGGTCAAACAAGTTTTGCAGAATCGTATCTAAGGATTTGAAAACTTGTTTCAGGGTCCTGTAGGGGGTGTTTTGCAGTATTTGAAACAAATACTGCCTTCCCCAACAAGGAAGGGGGTGCCATCTCTAATGTTTCACATCCATCTCCAAGTGTCATAATAGTAGTGCAAGATTACCATCATAATGTAAAGTGGGAGTCGTAGATATTCATCACCCAAATACTTAAAATGTGTCTTTTCGATTCGCAACAGGAGGGGAAGAATATTACTCGCCACCCATGTTCCCTTCAGGAAGATCAAGGATTTTTCCAAGTTAATGTAGAGTCCTGAATATTAATGCAAATATCTCTTTTATTCTACCCGAGTATCTATCAGAGTTGAATACATATAGCAGTATGCCATCTGCATGTAAAGAAATGCGATCTTCCCACAGGGGATCCTACGTCCAGCTCTCAAGCATCTCTCCTTTCCCTTCCAGCCAGTGGTTCTAATGTTAATGCAAATAGTAGTGGTGATAGGGGGAATCCCTGCCTCATCCCTCTTTCTACTGAGAATGCCATTGACAGAGCCCTGTTAGCTTTTACTCTCACTTGGGGTAAGGAGTAGAGTAATCTAATCCTATTTAGAAAATTTGGACCACATCCCGTTTTTCCCAATATTGCAAACATAAAGGGCCAAGCACCGAATCAAACGGCTCATGAACATCCAGTGAAACCACTGCCAGTGGTACCTGCAGTTCCGCTGCTGCCGCTTGTAGGAGCTGGCTCCCCTACAGGACCCTGATCAAGTTTTCAAATCCTTAGATACGATTCTGCAAAACTTGTTATACCTAGAGGTACCCCTAGAATGGCACTATATCAAAATGAGATCTAGTGTGCAAAGAGTCCAGGGGTTCCCCAGAGGCTTAGCATAGGCTAAATAAGATAATACTAATGCTCTTGTTTGTGATAGTGTGGTTGAGTAGTTAGGGTGATGAGAGGGTAGTGTAAAGCATTTGTTGTACACAAACACAATTAATAAATGAAACACACACTCAATGACTAACTCCAGCCCAAAGGTTTTTATTTAGCAAATATATATTTTGTTACTTTATATCTAGAACCACAAGATTTAAGTTGCAGGTAAGTACATTTACAAGTAAGCATCCAACATATGTATCGATACCACTTTGTTTCAATTTGGCAAGTTATACAGTTTTTGAATAAATAGCAATAATCTTTTGAAAGTTGACACTACAATTTTCAGAAACAGTTCAGAAACAGTTCTGGCAGGAAGAAAAGTTAGAACGGATTTGAGGTAAGTACACAACTTACAGTTCCAGTTTCCAGGGGTTAGGATGTCCACAAACGAGTTTTCAGCTCCTATGAGTTTACTGAAGGAAAACTACATCTGCAACATAACGTGAAAGAGCTTTAGTAACCAGACCTCGCTTAATTTTATGTCTTAATCTGTTGACATTCCATGTCAACACTGCTGGCCTAGTCGCAGTCATGTGAAGACGTCTCGACTCCTCTGGCCCTAAACCCTGTTTCCCAAAACCTAAATATATCCAAAACATTTTCCCCTAACTCTCCACCCACTCTACTTTACTGTGCTGCAGAGTACAATCTTAACCAGTTAAATCGGCAGAGTTCCGATATCTCAGTCAGCATGGTGGAGTCTTCAAGAGATGCAGCTTGTTACCCCCCTACTTCCGGAGTCAAGGAGTCCCCACTGGAATCTTCAGGTAAGGACTGCATTATTTCCTCTGCGGCTTTACCACCAGAAGTGGGAACACTGTCTCTGAACAGATCCTTCATCCCCCAAGTCATCCCCTCCTTCTCGGAGAACCTCCCACCTTGTGGCTCCGGAACTGCATTGATATTGATGTAAGGCCTCTACAACCTTTGCCTTTCGGTTTCTACTTGGGCTGGAGAAGGTTTGTGCATTAATCTTTTGTGTGGCTTACAATGCCTTCTTTCCTCCTCCCATTCATTTGGGGCTCGTTCTTCTTGTTCACTCTGTGGAGGCTCAAATCCTTGGCATTCGAGACATTTATACACTTCTGTTGGATTCGAAAAAAATGTGTATCTCCTCCCACTATTACATGAAGCCTGGCTAGAAAAAAACAGTGCATATTGAATATTTAGTGTCCGTTCCATAAATATCTTTTTACTTACCCCTACACAAAGGTAGCCCTCTGTTTTTGCACTGTTATTGTGTAGTCTGGGTCCAATGCCACAGCAGCATCGTCCACTTGCTAGGGGCCATATGTTCTGGCCCTTTGTAGTATTGCATCCCTAGCCCTATAGTTTAGGAGTTGAACTACTGTGTCCCTTGGCAGTGCACCTGGTTTCGGTTCCCTACCAGGCACGCAGTGTGATCTTGCAACTGTGAATCACTTTGAGGTCTTCCCCTCCCTCACCACATTGGCCAGCCACTCTTCCATTTATAAGTCCATCCAGGGGCCTTCACCCCCTCAGGAAGGCCCACCCCTTTAATATTGTTCCTTCTCATCTGGCTTTCCCCACCTTCCATTTCCTACCAGAATATTGTCATTTCCTTTTCCAGGTGAGTTAAACGATCACCATGTGATAGGACTGTCGGTCTTGTGAGTGCCAGTGTGGATTAGGTTTCTGCCACTCTGCCAATCATGTTCCTATAAAATAAGAAAACATCTTAAATACTGTTCAGTCTACCCATCTGTCTAGTAATACCAACTTGTGGACAGATGCAAAATGTCCCAGATCCCTTCAGAAGTTCTCCTTCAAAATTTTTAAACAAACTGATTCCCTCAGTTCATTACAATGCCTGCAGGCAACCTTTGCTGTAGAAGATTTTGTTGATAAAAACGTGGCCCAGTATTAAAGCCGAAGGCTGTTTGTTTTAATGGAATGAAATGTCCCACTTTAGTCAGATAATCCATGACCATTAAGATGGTAATAAACTCTCTGGAGTCAGGAGGTTTCACAATATACTCAATAGAAATGATTGACATTTGTTTTTCTTTACAGTTTGAACATGGTGTCCCATCAGAAATGTCAGTGAGTAATTCCATAGTTTTCTTCTGCTGGATAACCTGCTATAAGAGAATTTGCATCTTTAGATCCTCTGTGGTTAAATAGAGTTTTTCATTATGAAACAACAATTGATTGTTAATTATTTTGATGTTAAAATCAAGTGGTGTGTGTCAACTGAGTAAATGGCCTTTCATACTTTTTCAAAGAATTCTTGGCATTCTGGAAGAAATAAAGAGGTGACTGATAAATGTGAGAAACTGGTTGTTTAATATGCAGTTCTTTAGCTTGTTTTGAAATGGCATCTGTTTTCCCATTTTTCCCATGTCTGTTTCCTGCTCTATGAGAGATTATATAATGAACCCTAAAGACGAAAATGACCATCTGGAGTGCCGAGAAATAGCACACTTCAGGATGTAATGCTGATTGTAAGTAGTGTCTCCAATGTGTCAAAGACCCCTAAATGGCCAGTAGCTCCCCAATGGGTTATTATGTGGGGAGAATGTGAGTAATACCCAAGTAATAATTCTCAAAAATCTGTATGGTCAGACACACAGTTTCAATCATTTAATCCTGTACTAAACCCCTGGTTAGCTATGGCACCAAGTAGGCTTTACATAGGGAAATCTGTCAATACTAAACAGTCATATTCAAAACAACACAATAAAAATCCCAAAACCAATTTCTAAAAACTAAGACATATTTGATATGAGAAATTAAACCAAAATAACTGAAATCTATTAAGGAGGAGGTTTTGTTTTAAAGCAAAAAGTGCAAAAAGAAAACATGAAGCCCAAAACAGGAATCACTGTTTACAGTTGACCATGACGTAGGCACAATTTCAGGCTGACTACAAAGGAGCAGAGGTGGAATACACCAAGGGGGTTGCCTTAGTCAAAGTGTTTACCATCTGACATAGTGTGTTATATGGAACTCAAAATATTCCAATGTTGAACTCTGTGTCTGATGAAGTCCTCTCAAAACCGGATAGTCATTGGATGAGGTCCAGCTGCAACCGCCGGTATTATCAGGAAGAGCTCAGAGTGGGAAAATTCTAACTTTTGCGGCTCTTGAAGTCCTCACATTGAGCAGATACTTTTTGTGCCTTTGCTTGGTACAGAAGTCTACCTTCAGATTAAGGCAACTCAAACTCTCACAGTGGGGCAAACCTGCAGCTGTAGCTGACGAAGCTCCTTGCCTTGTGGTCCTGCTGAAGCTCCCAAATTCTTGGAAGTTCAAAATGTTTATAAGTCCCACCCTTATCAGACTTTCTGGGGCAGTTACTCCTAACCACTCACATCTAAGCAAACAGGACCTCAGGGACAGTACTTAGGGGCCAGGACATACTCCAACAGCTACAAGTCTAAGTCCACTTGGAACTGGTCATTGCAGGAATAATGGCCCTCATTATGAACATGGCGGTCCGTTCCGCTCTACGGTGGTGGCGGTAGAAACCGCCAACAGAGGAGCGGGCCGGACTGCCAAATAATGAACCAAACGAAGGTCAGGCATCCTGCGAACCACTCACTGCCAGCAGAGGAGTGCCGACGATGACAGAAGAGTCTGCCAACAGGCCGTCGGAAAGGCCCAACCCGTCCATCAAATTATGAACCACCATTCCGCCGCCATTTCCGGGGCGGGAACCACCGCCACACAAAGCCAGGTGGAAATGAACCAAATATAAGGAAACACTCACCGGAGTCCCGCAGAACATGCCGGGGCAGACACGGATAGAGAGCTGCAGATCAAGCCAGACCTGCTCCTTGCCATATACCTCCACGACCGAGACTGCCAACGAAGACGATGACGGTAAGTACCGCAACCTTGGGGCACAGTCACATACCCACCCACTCCACCCACCCTGCAACGTCCCCCCCCAACCCGTCACAGCAGCACAACCCATATCTCCCACAGCAAGAGGTACTTACCGAACACAAGGCTAATCCAACATGACCATAGTACATACAAGTTCATCACACCCATAACAAATGAAACAAAAGACCAGGGTTTAACGGCGTGCAGCCCAAACACAGGCCACACAGAAACTTTAATATGAAGCTCACTGAGCCAAACAGTCTAAACAGGGCCAATGGCCAGTCCGTATGGCGACAATTGCCACAGGCCACAACGGGCCCAACCTGACTCCCACAAGTGCATGGTACTCCACATCATGGGGCACCACATGGGCATCCAGGCACCTCACGGAAGGGGGGCAGGGAGTGGTGGGGGTGGGGATTTTCGATGGGGGTGGGCCTTTGACTTTCGTTTGGAAGGCGGAGGGGGGGTGGGCTCGTCCTTTGAAGGGAGTGGGGGCTGTTTGGATTGGGTGGAGCTAGATGGCCTAGGCTCAGTCCATGCCTTTTTCTTATCTGGGGAAGGAGCATGGGAATGTGAAGGGCGGACAGGGGTGGGCTGTGATGTGGAAGGAGCGGAAAGGGCAAGGAGGTGAGCATGTTTGGGGACAAGACAGGGTGGGCCTGTGGGTTGGAAGAGGTCAGCACAGGAGAGGAAAAGTTTCTTTGGAGCAATTGGGGTGGGAGTGGATGAGGGCGTGGGAGTGGAGGCAGAGGGTGTGGATGTATGTGGTGTAGGAGTGCATGTAGTGGGTGCAGGTGACTGCTCAGTATGCCGTGGTGTGGTGGATGTCTGATGGGTGGGTGTCTTGGTGCGTTTGTGTGTTTTGGGAGGAGGGGGAGTGGACACAGTGGGAGAAGACAGTTAGCTAGTGTGGATGTATGTTGTGTGGGTGTCTGCACGTCTGGTGAGTGTGCTGCATTTGTCAACTACAGGTGGTGAGTGCAGGTGCGGTGTATGGGGTGCATGTATGGCTGTCTGCTATTGTGGTGAGTGCAGGAAGAGGAGCAGCAACAGTGAGTGAAGGTGCAGTGCATGAGGGTGTGGATGGAGAGGGGACAAACAGGGAGGCGGAAGAGGTGGGCACACTGGGGGAAGTGGACGTTGTTGTGCATGCAGGTGTCTGTTGGCTGTGTGAATGCTTGTGGTGGGAGGTGTGGTGCTTGTGTTTTGAAATGTGTTTCTTGTGTGTTGATATGCTTGACTGGGTGTCTGAATGTGTGCCTTGGACGGGTGAAGGGAGTGGGGTGCTGGAAGGGGTAGAGGAGGTTGGAGGGGGGACGGAATGGCCAGAGAAACTGGCTGCCGTCCGAGAGGAGGCCAGAGCCTGAAAAGATCTCTGTAGGGCAGACAGGCACCGTGTATGCCATCCACATAGGCATTAGTCTGCTGCACCTCTGATGCTAGCCCCTGGATGGCATTGACGATGGTTGTCTGCCCTACAGAGATGGTTCTCAGGAGGTCAATAGCGTCCTCTGTGAAGGCAGCAGAGCTGACTGGGGCAGGGGAGGAGGTTTCTGGGGCAAAGGAGACGCCTACCTCTCTTGGTGGGTGGGCACGGGCAACTCGGTGGGGAGCAGAAGGGAGGGCAGTGATGGAATGGGTAGTGGCGGAAGATATCACGGTAGTGGTGTGTGCACTAGGGTCCGCCACTGCCGGGGAGCCCTCATTGGAGGAGGTCTCAGAGTCACGACCTCCTGTGGTTGTAGCCTCCCCCGTAGAACTCCCCTCGCCCTCCCACCCACTGGTCCCCTGGGTGTTGGTTGTCTCTGCCTCGGAGGATCCGTGGGCCGCTACCTCCCCACTTGCCGGTGCCTCAGCTCCCTCGCCTGATGTTGATGCTGAACCAAACCAACACAAAAGAACAGGGATGGAGAGACAAAACAGGAGAGACACTTGTAAATAGCTGAATGCAGGTACATAATGGCCAGACTTACACCCACCCAGAAGACACACCCAACAGGCAGCACCGTTCACTATGCCCATGGCCATGCCCCTGACTTCTGACTAGAATACTACTCTACACCCATCCCCTGGACTGCCTAAGGGGGCAACTTAGGGGAGACCTGACAAAGACACCCTTACACTCTTTGGGGACCATAAAGTAGATGGACACCAGTCAAAGTCCCTGCCTCTAAGCAGTATGAACCCTAATACACACCCAGACATACTTCCAGACTGAATTATGTGAAATGAGTACTCACCCCCTTTTGACTGCTGTGCAGCCTTCAAGCGCCCATCCAGGTCTGGGTACTCCACCTCCAGGATCCGTCGCATGAGGGGGATCAGTGCCCGACAGGCACCCATTCCACGTTGGGAGGACTTCCCCAGCTGGGCTTCAATGATCTTTCGCGCCCAGTGCCGCAGGTCCTCCCACCTCTTTTTACGTGGGTGCTCCGCCTGTTGTAGACCCCCAATGTCCGCACCTCCTTGGCGACGGCATGCCAATGTGCCCTCTTCTGGTGGGCACTGACCTAAAAGGGCGACACAGAAATGGAACACAGAGGTCGGGCACGTGCACAATAGAAACAGCTGGCTAAACGTCCACTATGGGAAGGACAGTACTCTCAGACTTACAGGACAGTCGCACCCAGCATGCCATGCACCATGGCCCATGCAGGCTCAGAGGTGCACACATATGTGCAATCAACACCATCCATTACACACACACAATGCCCCCCAACCCAGACGCACCTGTACCTCCGGGCAACCGTACAGTTTCGCGTACAGGGGCAGGACCCCGTCAACTAGCTTCTCCAGTTCCTCCTGGGCAAAGGCCGTGGCCCTTTCCCCTGCAACACGTGGCACATTCATAGCCAGAGGCAGGCCACAGCAGTACACAGAGTGGAGTATCTGTCTGCATGAGATCAGGGAGTCAAGTGATCAAACGATGACAAACGTGCGTACGTTCTGCGGCGGTATGCACCATCACCGCCGGCGGCGATCATATGCCAGGATTCCTCATTGGCATCCATGTTAGCCAATGAGGGTGAGAACAGCGGTAAACACCGCCTAACACTGTGACATCAACCTCTAGCGGTATGAGGTCACTTCCACAACGAAAGGGCAGATCTACAGTGGGCAGACATTTTGCCATCACCTATGCATCTTAAATTAATTACTACTCACAATGCAGGCCCTAATGGCCACATGAAGAACCTAGGCCCCTGTCTATTCAGTATTGTAGAACACAAGAAATACTCTGTACCCTCCTTGTGATGTACATGTATATCTGTCAGGTAGCAGTTATTGTAGAGACACTACAATGAACAATGCAGTGCACAAATGATGACAAGTGTGCCTATGTTTGTGTCTTCATCACTCCTTTTTGTAACCCCTCGTAGGTACTGACCCTTGTGGCGAGGAAGGGCACCATCTGTGTTCAGACCACTTGTGGATATGGCGCCCATGGTGGAGCGTCAGATCATAATCACTTACAGACTCACACTTGCAACTATTCAGGACCTTTGTGCATTACTGGATCCTGCACTAACTCTGGGAAATCGTAATCAGCATGCCATTCCAACTGAAGTGCAGGTGCTCTCCGCACTCCATTTCCAGGCCACAGGCTCATTTCAAGTGACAGTGGGCATGGGTGCTGGTCTTTCATAGCCAATGTTCAGCCAGGTACTGACAAGATTTCTGAATGCATTTGTCCGACATCTGCAGTCCTATGTGAGGTTTCCCCAAAGTCCTGACCTACCTGCCATCAAGTCAGAATTCTGGGGGTGATTCTAATTCTGGCGGGCGGCGGAGGCCGCCCGCCACAATTCCGCCCCCATAATACCGCTCCGCGGTCAGAAGACCACGGAGGGTATTATGAGTTTTTCCCTGGGCTGGCGGGCGGTCTCCAAAAGACCGCCCGCCAGCCCAGGGAAAAACTCCCTTCCCACGAGGATGCCGGCTCGTAATCAAGCCGGCGGAGTGGGAAGGTGCGACGGGTGCAGTAGCACCCGTCGCGTATTTCAGTGTCTGCAACGCAGACACTGAAATACCTTGCGGGGCCCTCTTACGGGGGCCCCTGCCGTGCCCATGCCATTGGCATGGGCACGGCAGGGGCCCCCAGGGGCCCCGCGACCCCCCCTACCGCCATCCTGTTCATGGCGGCTTTCCTGCCATGAACAGGATGGCGGTAGGGGGGGTCAGAATCTCCCATGGCGGCGCAGCAAGCTGCGCCGCCATGGGGGATTCTGAGGGCAGCGGTAAACCGGCGGGAGACCGCCGGTTTACCCTTTCTGACCGCGGCCAAAGCGCCGCGGTCAGAATGCCCTGCGGGGCACCGCCGGCCTGTCGACGGTGCTCCCGCCGACCCTCGCCCCGGCAGTCGAAGACCGCCGGGGTTAGAATCAGCCCCTCTATGTCTTTGCCAACATACCCCATGTCATAGGTGCCATAGATGGCACCCACATAGCTATCATCCCCCCAAGAGTGAGTGAACAGGTGTACATGAATAGAAAGAACTTTCACTCCATGAACATCCAATTGGTATGTACTGCAGACCAGTACATTTCACATGTGAATGCCATGTTTCCAGGTTCAGTCCATGATTCCTTTGTGTTGAGGAACAGTAGTGTGCCACAGAAGATGGAACAACTACAAGAGGTCAGAGAGTGGATCATAGGTAAGTGTGCCTGTCAGTAACTCACCCATTGCAGAAAACCAGCCTGTCTGACTTAGGGTCATACCAATGACGAGTCTGTATTGCACCATTTTCTAGGTGATTCTGGCTATCCAAACTTGCGTTCGCTCCTGACACCAGTGAGGAATCCCAGGACAGATGCAGAGAGCAATTATAATGAGGCCCATGTACGTACTAGGAGGGTAATAGAGTGAACTATAGGTCCCATGGAGGCTAGATTCCGGTGCCTACAAATCTCTGGGGGTTCCCTGGCCTATGGACCTGATAAGGTGTGTAGAATAGTGGTGGCCTGCTGCATGCTGCACAACGTGGCAGTGAGACATTCTAACCCCTCTTAGAGGTGGAGGGTGCTATAGGTCCTGATCAGCTACCTCAGAGAGGTGAGGAGAGTGATGGTGAGGATGAGGAAGGGGAAGATATCAATTCCAGGAACCAACTGATACAACTATACTTCCAGTAACTGTGTGGGACTTAGGCCTGTCATTGGGGTTAGTGACTAATGCTGTCAGTGTGCTCTGTCATATAGGGGGGGGTTGGTAATGATAGGCGAAACATGGCCCACTTCTGCAATGGTACTGACTAAAAATATACGCATTTCCTCCTTGCCACCATTTGGGCACACAGGACTCCCATCATGCACAGATTCAACAATAAAGTTGTTCTCTGCCAGTTGCATCCATACTCCACTTTGTTCACAATTTAACACAGGGGACAGTGTTATAAGTGTGAAAAGTGTTTTATTGGTTGAAGTGAGTGAATTGTGTAATTTACAGTGATGGTAAGTCATAAGGGTGGGGGGTCCTCAAGACCAACATGGTGGCAGCCTTGTTGGTAGTATTGATGGGTCCATCTTGTCTAACAGTACTTCATATTGCCTCTTAGCAATGTGTGGTTGGTGATTGGTTGGGATGATTGCTTTGCATTTGTTGCAGAGTTAATTGTTGGAGGGGGCCTTGTTCTTAGCTGGGGTTCCAGTGCCATATCTTGGCCTGAGGGTCCGTTTGGGCGTCTGCTGTTGAGCTTCATGGGATGACATGGTAGGCCCTTGCGTTTCCTGTGAGGGTAGTTTCTGCTGCTGGGGTAATCTGCTGCTGGTTGTCCAGTGCTGTTGTGGGGGCCTCTTGTCCGGGGTGTGTGTCACACTGGTTTTTGACCAGCTGCAGCAGTGCTTCTGCTATGGTGGCCATTGTGGCATTGTGCTCTTTCCACTACTCCATGGCCTGTTGGTGGTTTTCCTGCTGCATCCTCTGACTGTGCTCCATGGTGGACACAATCTGTGCCAACCTGTCATGAGTATGTTGGTAGGACCCCAATACCTCTGATATCACGTCCTGGGCTGCTGCATCCATTCTGTGGCCTCCCCCCTGGCCCACTGCGGCCCTTGCACTTGCCCTAGCCCCCTGTGCCTGTGTCCCCTGCACTGGTCTGGCAGTACCACTTTTACTGGGACCCTTGCCTTCCTGCATGTTGGGAGTGGGAGACTGTGGCTTCTGTACCTTTGTTCCACCAGTCTATGCCCTGGGTACATTGGTGTGGGGACCCCTGCCCTGGACTGCTGGTCTTGACTGGGTGGTAGGGGTGACAGTGGTTTCCTGTGTGAGGCTGCTGCATGTCGAGAGTCCAGGACTGTGTGAGGGGCCGGCCTGATCATCAGTGTCCAGGGATCCTTCACCAGTGTCCTGTGAGGTACCTCTGTCTCCCTGGGGGGCACTGGCACTCCTTGTCCCCTCCGTTAGGGTTGCATGGGTGGTGGTGCCTGTTGGGGGACATAGACATGTCTGTTACATCTGCATGAACGTTTGAGGTTAACAGGACTGGGCTGTTTTGTGCTGGTGTTACTTTCTGTGGCCTTCCAGGGTGCCTTTGTGAGGTTGACATTGCATTTTGCACCAGTGTGGGGTTGCATTGTGGTGGGGGGTGTCGTTCCATTGTGGGTACATGCAGGGGTGGGTGACTGTGCATAGCGGGAGGGATGTGGGCCTGTTAGTGGGTTTGTGGTCATGCAGGGGGGTGGATGTAGTGGCTGATGCCTGGGTGGGGTGTAGGTTCAGGTGGGTGTGGGTGGGGTGGGGTGGTGCATGCATTACAGGTGTGGTGGATATGGGGTAATTGTAGATCACTTCCCCTTGTCCGTTCCTCCAGTGAGTCCAGTGAGTTCCTCTGCGTGCAGGATGGCCTGTACCTTTTCCTCCCAGTCAGTGTAGTCGGGTGGTGTTGGTGGCGGTCCTCCCCCAGTCTTCTGCACTGCGATGTGGTGCCTTGATGCCATGCCCCGGACCTTCCCCCGCTGGTCATTCCATCTCTTCCGGCTGTCGTCCCTGGTGCGTGGATGGTGTCCCACTGCATTGACCCTGTTCACAATGGTCTGCCACAGCTACATTTTCCTTGCAATGGGTGTGTGCTGCACCTTGGCCCCGAATATTTGTGGCTCCACCTTCAAGATCTCATCCACCATGGTCCTTAACTCCCTTTCGGTGAATCGTGGATGTTTGGGGGGGGGGGACATGGTGAGTGTGGGGAATGGTGTCGGGGCTGGGAACGAGGTAAGGGTGCTCTTCTGTGGGTCGGTGTGCGTGTCCTTTATGCTGGTGTTCGCTGTCTGCCTCTGGTGCTCTCTGTCTTCTTGTCCTGCTTTCATTGCAAGGGATTGTGGGATGTGTTTGTGGGTGTTTTATGGGGTTCTGGATGTGTGTCAGGTGTGTGGGTCATACGCCTATCAAATGTGTGCACTTCTTGCTGTCAAGTCCACTTGCCGCCCATTGCGGTCGCAGCCGCCAATGGTCGTCCAGCCTCCACTGTCCGCCGAGTCATGGCGGGAGTTGTGGTCTGGTGATTTTTGGCGGGGTTGGGATTTTCGTTCAATATATGGCGGGTTTCCATTCACCACCAACGGCGGGATTCTGTTCACCGCTGCCACGGCGTTCGGCGGTCTTTCCCACCGTGTTCATAATGACCGCCAATGTCTCTTGCAGCTTTTTATGTTCCAGTACCCATACAGAGGTCAGCCAGACTTTTGGAGTCCACTTCTTAGTCTTGAGTGCAAGTGAGAGCACCTTCAGCTATTCAGGCCTCCACAAAGTTTACAGGCAGCATTTCCATCACATGTCCAGAATTGTTCTGAGAAGTTGGGGATGAGGTGCTACTTTTATTCAGTTCACTAACCACTGGGGGGCGGCGATGGGGTACCTTCTTGTCTTTCCCAGACCAATAGGTAAAAAGTTCCCAAGGGTAAACCTTCCCACTTGTGCAAAACATTCTGTTTGCATCACTGCAAACTATTCTACAGAGCACCATTGTCAGTGAAATCTAACACAGCAAAATATTTCTGCCCGTAGAGGTGGCTTGTGGCTCACCAAGGTTAAGTTTAAGGTATTGAGGAATCCTTTCCTACTCGACCACTCCAAACTGGTTCCTGTCCAGCGCTCTTTTAAACTGAGATAAAAGCCAGGAGGCTGAAGTGTGTTTTGGATCAAAGATCTCTCCAGACCTCTTTTAAATGAGTGAATGTCCTGCATACTACTAAACTGTCCTGCTTGGGTGAAGCTGGGTCTGATTCCTCCACCAAGCCATTGTACTAGGCCCAAGCCATTGTCTCTGCTCTGAGACCAGTAGTTTACACCTAATTAAAGCAGCACTGAAGCAGCACTGACGGGTCACTTGAAGGCAGACGTGTGCTAATTAGCTTCAAGGGCTTAAAGCAGGGACCGTATAACATTATAAACGTTACCCTATGTATTTATCAAAATTCCAACTTCACCACTGAATTGAATTTTAATAAACATGAAAACAGTGGTGGAACCATTTTATAGCTTACGCCAAACTAAAGCGACAGGATTAATGCATTAATGTTTTCATTTAAGAACCAGCTACAGCCTTGACAGTGAAAATAGCTTTTAGAGACTAGTTGTTGTAGAAATATGCAAAGAATAAATTCTTACACTATTAAATACCAGGCACCTTGCCATGCGGACTAAAAGTCCTAACTAGGGGGTGATGTACATAATATTGAAAAATATGGGTTCCCTCCAGTCAAAAGGTTGATTGTGACAGGTCTGCCTGCAGGTTTCAAAGATGCAGGATTTACAATACCCATGTAGGCCTGAGTCCATGTTTTCCTTGTCAGCCAGGTGAATGGCATAATAAGTGCAGCAGTCCCCTAAGTGACATTTAACTTTATATGCTATTGGAGTATTGCCAAACTCACCATGTTTTAACGGTCACAGCACATAGATTTGGGACTCTACAGCAGTATCCCAGTGCACAGAATCAAGCAGAATCATTTTCATAAAACATATTAAAAGGGAAATGTTCTCACACTTACCATAAATGGTGTAATTCTTTACACACCACTAATTGTTCTGGAATATTAACTGACTGGCTGGGTCTTGCCTGAGGTACAGGATCCTGTATAACCCCTAAGAAAAGAGGTTCACAACAGTGTCACACAACATAGGGCTAGTCACCTGAGAGCCCCTCAGAGCGTGGACCCCCAAATTCAGTTACTCACCGAACCCTACTACCATAGACATCATAGCTAGTTTTAGAATCTTTTTCAGATACATGATAGGTGTCCCCTTGTGTGAATGGGATTTTTTGAGCTTACCATTCATAAAGGATCCTGGTATTGAGAGTGCTAGTATCAGAGTTTTCGTACGCAATGTCTAATGAAGTTGAGATTTCTTAGATCACTCATTCTGCCTTTACTGCATACTTAACAGGAAGGGGATTTCTGCAAACACTGTTGAAGTTATGTTTATTAAAGGGGCAGATCCCGTGCATACCAGTAAGATTTTATTATTCTTGGCTGATTATGGAAGCTGCAGACAGTAATATGCACCTTTGTATTATATGCAGTCCTTTGGCTTCTCAATCATAAAACATTCCTCATAGATTTATTGAGATGCCATTAACATCCACTGCACGCATCATGCTGTTTGAGGGCAGTCTTCCAGTTTCCATATGTCCTACATGCCTAGGTTCAATAATTGGCTCGACAGACATGGCATGAAACCCATCACATGAATGTAATTCGAAATTTTGACACTGCTGCTGAGATAAATTTTGGCTTTTGACCACCGAGGCTACTCTGCCTGAACAGAATCACACTTACCAAAAGAAAATATACCATACAAAAGTAGGTCTCCTGTTGTTTTAGATAGTGCAGTAGAAATCAGGATAGGCTAATAAACCTCAAGTCCAAGAATTAATTTATGAAACTCAAATTCGAACTGAGGTACTTTTGTCTCATTTATAACCCTCCTATTCGCATTGTTTTGGATGACTAGCGACCACAGGTTGTAATTGATTCTCCCACAGAAGAATAAATTACAGGAGTTACTTTCTCTTCTTTTCTTGCCCTAATCAGTAAAGGACTCTTGTGCAACTAAAAAGAAAACTGATTCGAACTGGGAAGCAGTTCCACATGTTGAACTTTGCTTGATGAACCACAAGTCCAACATCTGTCCCTGTGAAGCCTAATGCTACGAGAGACCTGAGAAATGTTTAGCTGAGTTACAATACTGAAACATAATCATTCACAGGACATCTGCAGTCTTGAAGCCCAATGGTTCTTGGAGATTATAGGGCCAGTTTAGATCTTGGCAGTAACTGTCCTGCTAAAAAATTTCCATCAAATTTCCTGTCTGCTGCCGTGGCGGTCCGCCCATTCAATTTAAATGTTGGCAGCCCTATAGACGAAAGACAGCAGACAAACCGCCGTCACCATCATGAATCTTCACCAGCGTCAATGGCACAGTTTTACAGCTGAGCCAATCATGATGTGCCTTCCCACCAACGCAACTGTGGTGACTAAACCTCCACACCGGAGTTGGCAGATTGGGAGGGATAGAAGAACAAAACTTACCTTTTTTCTGTGTTTTCTCATTTCCTGTTGCCATGAACCCAGCCATGCAAGTCCTGCCATTGCTGCTGCTCCTGGATCAAGACGAAACTCAACCATGTTGTCGCCAGCACAGAAGGCAAGTCACTGTCTTACCTGTCATCCTTGGAAATGCTGATGTACATTAGCACTGGACTCGTGCATGTTTAAAAATATATTTGCAAGTAATAGTACAGTGATGTGCAATGCATATATGTGTAATGTTGTCGTTTGATTAAAAAAAACACACCTTGATATGTAAGTAACACCCACCAATCTGGTACTAACTGTCTTCATGGCAATGGACACCTCGACAAAAAGTCATATCACTCCCAAATTGAAATATGTCCATACAGGTGTGTGCAATAATTTACCAAAAACTACCATAACCTGTACATAAACAGGACACTGAATTTCAATGACAAGGTTTGGGAAGGGTGGGTTTGGATTAGGGGGGTGGGGTTTGGATTAGGGGGGTGGGTTTGGATTTGGGAGGGGTGGGTTGAGGTGTGGGAGGGGTGGCCCGGGATGTAGGAGGGCGTGGGTTTACGTTTAGGATGGGTGGTTTAGGATGAGGAAGGTCTTCTATGGGAAAATGGGTAGGGTGGTTGGCAGGGAGTTCTGGTTGGGAGGTAGAGGGAGTAGCAGTGGGTGATGTGCATGTGTCTGTTGATGGTGCAGTTGCCTGTGGGTCTGGTGTATGGTGGTGGTGCCCTTAGCAGAGGCGACACCTGCCCTTTTAGGAGTGTGGGTACAGCCAACAGGGGGAGCAAGAGAGAGGGTGGAGATGGGAACATAGGTGGCAGACAGCAATGTAGGTGGTAATGTGGCAGTAGGGTCCGCCATCAAAAGGGACTGGTCTTCTGTGGAGGCCACCAAAGATGTTGACGAATCACTGGTGGCTTCCGTGCCTGTACTCTCACCCTCCGTGGCACTGGGTCCCTCGGTGTTGGTGGTGTCTGCACCGGAACCAAAGTGCCCAGCTTCTTCCCCGCCAAAGTGGCCGATGTCACTTTCGCCTTGCCCAGATGATGCTGAAAACACAGACAACAGTGTGAGTGAATGTGGAAATAGAACATGAACTTTGCCCACAAAACATTTGCCAAGTCTACATATTTAACCAGCTTCAAGTTTCCCAGACTTGGCTGCATTATCATCAATATCTCATGCATCTAGGGTGGAACTATACAAACCCTTCGCTCACAGTCATGAAATACCCTATGCTAGCTCCTATATCATGTATGCCCGTGTCTCTTCCACTTTTTATTTTTGCCTGTTTCCTTATAAGACCTTTTCACAATGTTAGCACTTACTTCAAGTAAATAACGTATATTGCCATTGTACCACATATCATGTGGAATATGTACTGAACTAGCTTTGAAATGTATTATGCACACTGTACGTACCTATGCTGTTGAAGATATTTGCTAAAATATTTTTGTGGTGGATTACAAATTGCTTCAAAAGAATGACTAAATACATAGATCTTGGTACATTACTAACCACGTCAGTACAGAGCAAAAACATATTCACATTTCCAAAACGAGTCATGTTGTGGGCCTGGCATTGCCTTCACAAGATGGGATACTCCAACATCAATGTAAAGTAATCTTCCTTCTGCAAATGTCCCTTTAAGTATCACATTCCTCACCATCACTGAGTTCTCATCTGGGCATAACTAAGGACATTAAAATGTTGTTTGGGGTTTGTGTAACTTGGTCACCAATGTGGATGCATTCCTGTTTGTTTCAATCAATACAGTTTGGCTTAATAATTCATGTTGGCTGACACAGATTGGCTTACTTGCACATTTATAAAGGATTAAGGTTTCATGCCAACCTGCTACTGTCTACATGAACTGACTTGAATCTTGCTGTGAAAATATAGTTCTAACATGTTTCAGATAAGGAATTAGGGCATTAAACATGTTTATGGTCCATTTGGGCAGTGTACCAATTTACCAATGTAAAGTCTGAAACATGAACTGTATCATAAGTACTTAGTATGTCATGACACCAGTAAAAGGGCCTACATTACCTACACACATTTATGATGGAGCATCACACCTGACCCAATCCTCAAATGGGGCATGTTTGGTAGAACTGTTCCCCATAACAGTGAACAAATGCAGATACCTCTATTTTTTAATGCAGCCAAGTGCCTGCGCAAAACAGTACTTGGATTGTGAGGAGGAATCTAGTGGCAAGCTATAGCACAAATCAATACACCAAACACAGCATCAGACAACGTGTGACAACCATCAAGTTGAAGCAATACAACATTGCTGTAACTAAAAAAGGTTAAACAGCAAGAATGATATAAATAATAACCCACCCCCTTGATGCTCCTGTTGGGCCCTCAACTACCCATCAATCTCAGGGTAGGGCATCGCAAGAATGCAGGCAATTAGGAGGTCAGGGTGCAGCGCATGCGCTTGCCTCGTTGGTAGGACTGGCCGAGCTTGACTTCTGCTGACTTTCTGGTCCTGCTTAGAATGTTCTCACACCTCTTCCTGCAGGCTGCACAGCGTATGGACCCCCACGGTATGCACCTTCTTGGTGATGGCCTTCCAGATATCTCGCTTTTGATGGGCTTTGACCTGTATGGATGAGAAAAAATAACAAAAAAGGGGGATTTGGGTGATTCTGTTTGTCTGTAGTGGAGTGACACAATTCTGTTGCATCTCTTACATGCATTTCCAAAACTGTCAGTACAGGTTATTTTCAAACATTTAAAATTTCCTAGGAAATACTAATTTGTAGTGATCTGTTGAGTATCCTCAACACTTTCTATATCCTCATGTTACCAATCCAGGCCACAAACATCAGCTAGGCCAGGGCTATAAAACCGTTGCTGTAGTGAGAGCCACTCCTGGTTAGTCCAAATCATTGTGAGCTACTGAAGTCAAAACACCCTGTAAATTATTTGCATATAACCCCATGCACAGTTACATTGCTACATGCCTAATCTTCTCAGAGCCAGATACTATGGTTTGCACCACATAACACGATTAAGGGCAGTATGGAAGGGCTGCTATGTGTCAGTGAGAGCATGGTTTTGTGTGATGTATGAACAAGTATGTGCAGTAATGGGACATACTTGTATGGATGATTGTGAGCCTGTGTCACTTAGACTTGCAGCACATATGTGGCACCATGACATGTTTGAAACATAAAGATACTCTTATTTCAAAATATGTAATTTCATTTGATGGCACAGCTTCAGACAAGTCCACAACTTTGAAGATTCTTCTTGCACAAAACATTTCACTCATTTCAACATGGGCTGTATGTTTTCACATATACTAGTGGTACAGTATCTACCGGCCACTGGAAGTAAGGGGCCTTCAATGTGTCTAATGAAATCTCAAATTGTGAGTAACGTCATCTCAATGTACAGAAAGTGCTAATATTGTCAAACAACATTCTGTACCAAGTTAAATCATTCAGCTCACTGCAAACCAATAACAACACTTCAGTCATGAACAAACATGGACAATTTAGCCTGTGTACAAACCAAGAACAAGCTACTTTGACAAACATTTACCACTCAAACATGTACCTGATCCTCTAGGGTCCCATACAGATGGCTGCACAGGGATAGGACCTCCCTCGTGAGTAGCTCCAATTCCTCGGGGGAGAAGGCAGCAGCCCTGTTACTTGCTTTGTCCGGCATCGTGGCTCCCAGAGGTTGGTAACAGCAGCAAAAGTTAAGGAGGTGTTGTTGGCCCCAGTGTTAGAAGGCAAGTGAGCTTTTTTCCAGATGCAGCATACAAGTACATGGCATACGCGCTCCGTGACGGAGACCCACAGCCATTGACTTTCTTGCAAAGCCGTCACACAAGTTAGCCTATGGCAGTGCCCGTCGTGGAGTGTTACACCTACTACTCTGTGAACTTCCATTAACGGCTGCTGGATAGCCAATGTCCTTATGGGAGGTCATGCACCTGCCCTTTTAGGACGTAAAACTGTGTATTTTTACATTGTTTGTGAATCAACATCAATCAAAATAGTGGCTACTTTGTATAGTAATCTCAGATACTTACGACACTGTTTTTGCCAATATATGACACATTAAAAAAAATAATTGTTACTGTGTTTGACATCAATATTGCCGCAGTATATGTTATAGTTCTGTTGACGGTAATTCTAAAACAAAATGTGCAAATAATACATTTCAAATGTATTATTTACACCTTATTTGTAAAAAAATGTAAGCCATGTAAAAAAATTGATTTGAAGTTGTCATTTTTTATTTATTATGTGTACATATTTGACACAATAAGATCACTAATCTAACCAAGATGTGTTGATTGTGAAAGTCTTGTGTGCCAAATTTAAGTAATAGTTTGTTTTCCTTACATGTAGACATATGAACACAGGGATTGGTAGAAGACATCCTCAAGTTCTCAGACTGTTTCCAGACCTTGCCACCATGGAGGAAAGGGACACAATAAAAACAATTAGACTACATAGGCAGACTCTACTGGATTTATGTAAGGATCTGGAGCCTGATCTCCTGCCTCACAATAGAAATACAACAGCGATATCACTCGTTTTGTGGCCACTGGATCTTTTAAATACACTGTGGCAGCATCTGGAGGCATGTCACAGCCAACTTTCGGTGGTGTGCTACAAGACGTCCTTGCTTCAATGATGAGACACACCAATAGCTTCATCCGGTTTCCAAAAGCTCATGATTTTGCCAATGTGAAGGGAGAATCGTATGATTTAGGTGGCCAACCACATGTGGTTGGAGCAACTGATTGCCCACATATTGCCTTGGTTCCACCACACACCAGAGAACAGGTCTACAGCAATCTGAAGAACTTCCATTCCGTCAATGTGCAAGTTGTCTGCTCACCGGATTTGTACATTTCAAGTGTGATTGCACACTTTTCAGGTTCAACACCTGATTCTTTTGCATTACAGAACAGCACCATACCCTTTCAAATGTCACAACTAGGAACTGACAGGGTCTGGCTTGTTGGTAAGTACAATATGACTTAAGGATCTTTTGTTTTAATCCTAGTTTAGGAATGCGCAATGGATTGCTATGATTTTAATTTATCAATGCGTTGCTTCTATGTAGGAGACTCAGCGTATCCTAACTGAAAATTGTTGTTGGCACTGCTGAGGAATCCAACAATGCCAGTGGAAGTCTACTTCAATGAGACCCATGGAAGAACACAGAGGCTAATGGAGCTGGCTTTTGGGCTCCTGGAAGCCACATTTCAGTGTCTGGACAAGAGCGGTGAAGCCCTCCTCTACTCACCGATAAGGTGTGCCAAATCACGGTTGCCTGCTGCTTGCTGCATAACATCGCCCTGCGAAGGAACTTCCCAATCATCGCAGAGGATGGATACCATGAAGAGCCACCGGGTGAGGATGTAGAAATGGCCAATGAAGGTGACAGTGGTGAAGATGAAGGAATTTAACTATGTTAAGATGTCATTGACCACTTCTTCACCTGAGTTTAAATGTACTGTTACATATTGTAACATCCAATGTGACATGCTGAACATATCAGTCCGTGATGACAATTTAGTAGTTCAGGAAAGTCCAAGGAACAGTTATTTGTAGATCAAAATTTCTCTACATTTACCACTGTGTTTATTGACTTAGTTTAACTTTGCTTGTGCTAAGTATATGTGTCCTCCTAACTTATAATTTGAGTCACATTTAATATGTGAAATCATTTATGTTCCCTTATTATTGTATTTTAGGATCACCATGTCATCTTCATTAGGACATTTCAAAGTTGTGACATTTGCAGTGATTTGTTCCTGTTGGAAAGTACAAGGGGAACGTGAGTTGATCCTAGGACAGATACTGACTTTGGATGTACAGAGCTTGTACAATGTGCACTGTGATTGAATGGAAGTTCTTGAGATTGCCTCAAACCTGTCTTCTGTTGGTTGTTGCTGCCAAGGCAATATGTGCTGCTTAACTTGCTCTAATCATATGTATATGTCAAACCATAGCATACTGGTCTCCCTTCACATTGGCTAAATCTTCAATTTCTGTTCAGTATAGGAAGCAATTGATGTGTCTCTTCATAACTGAAAGACCTTCTTAGCACACCACTAAATCATAGTTGTGACATTGCACCAGATACTTCCACATTGTGCTGGAAAGGTCATGTAGCCTCAATTGTTGTTACTGCCATGATGTAGATATTAGTGTTATTGATGTAGGTTTCCTGCTGTGAGGGCAGGATTTCTGGCTCCAGCTGAGGTCATGAATTAATAATGGTTTGGCTTTTAAAGCTGGTTTTGTGAAATATTCACCTTCATCCATGGTGTCAAATTTCTGGAGTGTCAACTCCTAAATGACACAGTCTGTTTGGCTTCTGCATGATTGTGAAAAGCATATTTGATTTTGTCACAGACTTGTTACCTGCAAATGTCTGACACCAATGCACTGTGATTTCATTGTTTCATTTTCCATCTTTTTTTAAATGGGAAACACATTACCAAGTTGGTATCTGTTATTTGTTTTAGAATCATACTGTTTGACAGGTTTAGAAAATGATGGTGAACAGAAGATATAGAAAAGTAATCACCACAATAAATACTAAATCGTTCTTTGACTTTATTTTATGTGCATTTATTTTGAACAAACAATTAGTGCAATATCTGTGAAACCAGAATGAAAAAGAACAAGAATAAAAATCTAAAGTCCATCATGGTGGATGAAACTATATATTGTTTAACACAAATTATTTGGAATCCAATGCACAAAATACAACTCAACTCAAAAAAGGTAACTGTGTCCATGAAATAGTCTACAGAGTGAATGGTAGACACACTCTGGAGGAATTTAGGTTTGGCATCTCTTGGAGGTGGTGGTGGTCTTGTCATCTTCTCCTGGTTGTTCGGATGAACGTCCCCTCCGGTGGGGGCAGGGGGACACAGGTGCAGGGACTGGGCTGGGTGTAGCAGTTTCCTGTTGTGGCAGGTCCTCCCTGTCTGTGGCTGAGAAAGGTATATTTTGTCCTGATGTTGAAGGAACACAGACGGGTAAGATGGTACAGGAAAAGCCCTGCACATATGAGGATAAATGGCAAACATCACCCCAGTCAAAATGGAGTTGTGATTCTGCAGCTCAAGAATGTGCTCCCTCTGCACCTGCTTAAGGTCCCAGGTCTCTGTTAGGACCTGGCCAATCATGTCTTGGGACTGTTATAGTGCTCCCAAGACCTGGTCAATCGTGGTGTCCTTAGACTCTTGTCATGGGGACAAGACTGGTGGTTTTGGGCCGCAGCACCGCCGCATTTGGGGACTGAGTCACTCCCACACTGTTTAGTAGCTGTAGGCCTAACCCTTTCGGCTAGCTAGCAGCACTTCATTCAAATCTGGAAGTAAAGGTGATTTGTGGCAGCCTGATTCATGACACTCTATGGCTCCTCAGGGAAGCCGTGGTCACCAGACCTTACTCTTTTCTCTCATTAGCACAAGTCTTACACACACACATAGGCCAACAAAAGATGCAGGACAGTTTTCAATACATTTATTGAAAGGACTGTAATATATGATAAACTATATGAGCTGCAATAATAAGGAGACATGGCACCATCAGGATTGTTACAATGAATGAAAATAAAATAAACAACCCAGCATATTGGAATAAAATATGCCTAAGAATTCCTAACCCCCATCCCCCATTTTCTAGCATCTATGTGAAAACCTGGCAGTGTTTGCCCTTTCCTCTGCCCGTACTTAGGCCATGGAAGGAACAGCCGTCCCCATACCTGAAAAGCAGGGTTCTTCCCGCCGTCTCCTGGGTTGGCTGTAGAGACAGGGCTAAGGTCAACAGCGTACCAATGAAATGCCATACAGTATAGAATGGCCTCCTGGCTGGAATGACCTCTCTCTAACCTTCTTATGGCCTGTGTGTTGTTTTATAACAAACTTGTTATGTTCTGAGAAACAGGCCTGACATGAAGATGTGCCTATGTGTTGAGGCTGGCTACCCACTCTTGTGGCAGCAATATTAGGTAGAATATCACGTACTGCACTGGGCAACCTTGAGCAGAGGTACGCTGTGAAATGTTGTGAACTGAAAGCAATGACAGAATAGCAGCTGATTAGAAAAATAAAACATGTCCGCTAAAAGGAAGCTATGCTAAAATGAATCAATTAAAATAGAGCATGTAACTAGGTAAAAGGGCTCAGGCCACAGGCCTAAGCTAAAATGCAGGTGCTCAAGCAAAAATGAACCTACAACAGGGGTCTGGGGACAATGATGCCAGTGGCCTCACTTTGCTGGTCCACTGATTCCCTTCCATGAGACTTACCCCCACTACCCTGTGCCCTTGAGGCAGTGTGATCTATCCCCCTGGGTCCTGGCACAACTAAAGGTGGTGGAGATGGTTGCTCAACAGTATCCATGACTGGGAGCACAAGATGGGGGTTGTGTTCCTCTGGACACGGGACGTAGAGGTATCCATAGGCTGAGATGTTGTAGCAGCTACGGTGGGAGGTGTAGGTGTGGGCCAAGTGTGACGCAATGAGGCTATCTGCCCAGTCAAACCAGATGGACCAAGCATCCCCTCATCATCTGGACTTGAAGGAGTGGTATCCTCACTGAAGGCTTAATCCTGGCCTGGAGTGGAGATGTCTTCAGTTGCAGATAGTGGTCCACTGGCCCTGGGTGTTGGTCCTTATATGGATAGAAAAAATTACATTAAAGGTCTGCATTGTGCCTCAGAGGTGTCTTGACTACTAATGAAGTAACCTAAAAAAATTAAGATTAATTGAATGTTTAGGCCTGTGTGTGTCTTTTAACTTTTTACTAATGCAGGTTAATGTACATAAATGCCAACTTCAGTAATAATGATGGAGAAATGTCCTGAAATGTAAAATGGTATTTAGAAACTGTACATTACATGTACCAGACATGCAACTCAACCCAGTCGAAAGGAGATTGGAGAGCTGAGCCATTTCAGGAACTAGCATCCTCAAAAACAAACCATGGTACAACTCATTGGATTACATGGCATTGGTCATCATATGAACACGACAAATTTAATTGGGTATCACTATTATTTATAATTTGCATGCCTCAGAACATGATTGGAAACTTTTGAATACATAAACTATCATTTATACAAGCTAGTAGATCAATTCAATGGAGTAACAAGAAGGTGAAAACATACTGGATCAACACAGCAGATGGAATTTTCATACATACCATGAAATGGTGAATGCCAACTATATAGTGTTTTGAATCTTGTTCTTATGTTAAAGGAAAAAGGGGTTGAGCTAACTAACATTGTACTATTGCTTTTTGGAGACAAACACAGGACATCATAGTAGTTGTAGTCATTTGCACACACTATTGTCAATACTTGTGAAAAAGTAACACATACCTATGTAAATTACTACAGTGACATGAACACACATTTACGATATGTACTCACATATGTGTGTATTGTGAATAGGTGAAGATATCACTTACAAGCACTATACCTTCATGTGCATATCGATGTAGTTTGGAACCTGTTTTTTGAAGTACAACAAACTACATTGAGATCTAGCAAGGAACTAGGCAAATGCAATGGATGATCCATGCAGAACAACACACAATCTGACAGTACATAGTGTTCATTGTTAAATAGGGAACAACAACCATGATGCTACTAATTTGGATAATACAAGATATTATTGAAACTGACATAAGTTTTGATAAGTGTCTGAAAACATTTTGAACAGCTAAGGTAAAAACATGTTAAAGACAAGAACTCCATTTATGATTAGTAAGATATACAAAGGAATAAATTACCAGTCTCCACTTCACCAGGGATGCCTGTCAAGCCCAGGATATAGGATCAAGGGCTGAAACGGATTATATTTTACAGTGTGTTTAGCAGGTTTTCACAATTGTCTAATATATATCAGGTGTGTGCTGCTAGCTTCCATCCAATAGCCATGGCCATAGTTCATTGCTGAACAGGTCCTGCAACAGACTCCCCCCGTCATGGGACCGCTGCTGGTACACTGCCAGCACAACTGGGTTACCTAAATATGGCCGGCACAATGCCCCGTCCCGAAGACGACAGAGTAATACTCACCAGCATTGCAGTCCGCTGCATTGGCTGCGCGATACAGCCAGCGCAATAAAGTACACTCAGTCAATGGTAGTTGAACAGCCGTAGATTTACATACAGTGTTCGGAACACTGTCAGTTTGACGGAGTACTTGGGACCACCATAGCAGCGGATTGGTTGTAATGTCATCAAGATCTTAATCAGGCCCTATGTTTGGAGTATTGGGATCTTAAAGAGAAGTATAAAATATTTGTATTTCATAATGGCTGTAGCATGTGCCTTATGATATCGTTTGGGACTAAACATACGAAAGTACAAATGATATAGCTAATGTTTTCTTCAAAGTATAATATTTGAATCACAATACTTGACAGACTGCACATTAGACAACATGCATTTACATATGTACCCCAATGGTGTAATAACAGTCCTATATTCTCAGCACACTTAATTGAGCTACTAAAGAAGATGTCAGTACACTATAACATGTGGATAACAATTTCATATCTGACAATTATTTAGGTGAGTACCAGCATCATTTAGGTGAAATACTCACCATCCTTGCTGTAGTGGGAAACAATATAAAAAACAAGAAATGTAAGACTGATTTCCTAACTGTGATTTTCCTGGGCAAGGAGTTGTTCAATGAAGGTAACTTCCTACTCCTGACTTCCTATAAAAACATGCCACATTGGATGGAGGCCTCCAAAACACCTTACAAGTTGCAAGCATTAATGTGGGTCTTAAATGTTGGCTGCACATATTCACCACACTATGCTGAACAAGAAAAAGCATTGTGCCAGCTCATCATTCCCACTTTTCGAAGAAAGTACTTAAAAGAAAATCACACTCACATATTGCGAACGTTACTAAAGGTTATGAATGCATACTTGCAGATGTGGGTCAACCAATATAACTTGATAATCAGAAATATTTTGAGTTTCATATACATACATTAAGGTCAAATCACAATAACATCACACCTACATTTATATTCAGCACCCGAATAGTGCTTTGCTGCGGCCGAGAAGATTCACACTACGAGATTCAACCTCACAGATAGTGAAAATCAAAGCATTACTTCTAGTATTGCAGGAAACTGACTCTTCATGTCTCACACTGATTGCCTCTAGTTCTTTGTTCCGATTGGAAGGCTAAAACATAGACCTGAAGCACGGAAATGTAACAATTCCAAGAAATCAAAGGGGACAATGATGAAAGCTCAGATGCTTTGGCAACGTACAGCTGCTGTCCAGATTCAGCTTTCACTGGCACATGTCTAGCACACATACCAGAGTGAGTGATGACAAACAGAAATCCAACTGCAGACCATGCTGCTAGAGTTGCAATTACGTTTTTCACAAGTTAAAACTGACCCAGAGATAGTTTCAGCGATACAAGTATACTCATTTGGATTTGATCGTCTCCGTGAAGTTTCAGGATCAGGAGTGGATGATCAGTACATACCAGGCGCCAAACGGGTGTGCCAGATTTCATCTATCAAGGCAGCTCTTGAGGGTGTCGGTTCTGCTCATGATGGAGTTTCAGCTACTCTACTTACGCTTCATGAGCATCATTGGTAGCCATTAAAGCCCAAGCCTTCCACGGATGCATAGTTTCCGTCTGCACCTCGCATAAACATAGCAGTTCCCTCCGAAAGTCCCTTCACAATTCCTAATCAAAGAAGAATAGAGCAATGTCAAAATCAGGTGAGTAATCCCAAACCAACAAATCCTGATGCCTAGTCTGTTCTAAACATTCCCTTAGAACAGTGGCTTTCAACCATGAGTCTTTTATTCTTTATGACAACCAACACACTCAAAAGGGTAAACTAATCTTTGCTCCCTTTCATAACAAAGTTACTCAAGAAACGTTTGAAATTTGTATGATGAGTTGCACTTTTAAATCCACACTCCACCCATTCACCCACAGGTATACTATACATGCTATTGTTAATCACACTACTATCCTACTTATTTATGGTTCAGTCCCTGACAATTAATCCTCAAGCTTTACTGAAGTTTTATTAATTGTCAATTCTAAAACTATTAACAAAAGCCATACAAAAATAATATTTGATTTTGAATTACAGATGATAAACACTATTGTTTAACTTTATCAAAATACCCAAATTCAACTATGTTTTTCAATGTTTTCCCAGGCATACCGAAAAACAACATAAAAAAACAGTAAACTTCAATTCAAGTTCCTCCTGATTTTGTGGATGGCTTCTACACGTCAATATTCAATCTGCCTTTTTTTACACAAAATTAGGAAAAATTAGTACCACTTTTGAAATATTTTGAAGACACATAGATTTGTAATCTAAGGAGATTGGGCCAAAGGAGGAAACATCTGTTTACAATTGAATGATGGAACTGCTTAGAAGGAGGTGCAAAAACAAACAAAGCCATTGAGGATTGAGATAATTGCTTTAACCCCTTTGCTGCCTGGCCTTTTCCCCTCAGGTGCCAGGCCTTCTTTTGGCCATTTGGGGCAGTTCGCACTTAGGCCCTCGTAACTTTGTGTCCACATAAGTTACCCACGCCAAATTTGCATCCTTTTTTTCCAACATCCTAGGGATTCTAGAGGTACCCAGAGTTTGTGGGTTCTCCTGGAGGAGAGCAAGAAATTAGCCAAAATACAGCGAAAGTGTTTTTTATATGGGAAAAAGGGCTGCAGAAGAAGGCTTGTGGTTTTTCCCCTAAAAAACGGCATCAACAAAGTGTTTGCAGTGCTAAAATCACCATCTTCACAGCTTTCAGGAACAGGCAGACTTGAATCAGAAAAACACATTTTGGCATTTTACTGGGACAGAACCCATTTTTACTATTTTTTGTGCTTTTAGCCTCCTTCCAGTTAGTGACAGAAATGGGTGTGAAACCAATGTTGGATCCTGGAACGCTAAACATTTCTGAAAAGTAGACAAAATTCTGAATTCACCAAGGGGTCATTTGTGTAGCTACTATAAGGTTTCCCTACAGAAAATAACAGCTGAAATGAAAAAATATTGAAATTGAGGTGAAAAAAATAAGCCATTTTTCTCCACGTTTTACTCTGTAACTTTTTCCTGTGATGTCAGATTTTCAACAGTAATATACTGTTACGTCTGCTGGACTCTTCTGGTTGCAGGGATATATTGGGCTTGTAGGCTCTCACCAGGTTCTGTTACCCAGAGCCAATAAAGGAGCTGCACCTTGCAATGGGTTTTGCCTGGTAAACAGCAATTCATTTGGTGAAATAGAAAGATTGAAAAATAGGTAACAAGGAAACCTTTGTATTTCCAAAATGTGCACAAGATAAGGTGTTGAGAAGCAGTGGTTATTTGCACATCTCTGAATTCTGGGGTGCCCATACTAGCATGTGAATTACAGGGCATTTCTCAAATAGACGTCTTTTTTACACACTGTCTTACATGTGGAAGGACAAAATGTAGAGAAAGACAAGAGGCAATAACACTTGTCTCCCGATAAAAATGGTACCTCACTTGCATGGGTAGGCCTAATGCCCGTGACAGGAAACGCAACATGGACACATCACATTTTTACATTGAAAACTGACATGTTTTTTAGAAAGTGCCTAGCTGTGGATTTTGGCCTCTAGATCAGCCGGCACCTAAGGAAACGTACCAAACCTGTGCATTTTTTAAAACTAGACACCTAGGGGAATCCAAGATGGGGTGACTTGTGGGGCTCTCACCAGGTTCTGTTACCCAGAATCCTTTGCAAACCTAAACATTTGCCAAAAAAACACTTTTTCCTCACATTTCGGTGACAGAAAGTTCTGGAATCTGAGAGGAACCACAAATTTCCTTCCATCAAGCGTTCCCCCAAGTCTCCCGATAAAAATGGTACCTACCTTGTGTGGGTAGGCCTAGTGCCCGCGAAAGGAAATGCCACAAAACACTATGTGGACACATCAAAATGATCAAATACAAAACTACAGATTTATTTTTTAGGGGAGTGTAGACGGGTCTCGGAGACCGCGTCTCTAATGCCTCGGATCCGGCATCATTCCGCCGGCTGCATTGATACGTCACTACGCTGCCTTGGCAACGAGGGGACGCTACGGCGCGGCAGCAGCATCAACTTCCTGGTTCAGGAAGTTAAAGAGAGGACGGACAACGATGCGGGGGTGCGGAACGTCACTTTAAGGACGCCGACCAGAGGAGAAGACGCGCAGGAGAGTGAAACCCCGAGGACGCAGGACCCCTTTGACGGAACGGGAAACAAGACGCTGAAGGCTACACAGACCCAGAAGACGTGAGATTCCCGCCACGGCCCCGGAGGGTCATGGCTTTGGAAGGTACGGTCCCTCCTAGGGACGAGAGGGTCACGGGGCACAGAGGGCACGGGGGACGGGAACCAGGGAGGAGGGAAAACGGGGAAAGAGGGGCACTAAGTCACTAAAGGAAGTATACAGTCACCAAAATAACCCCAATCTTTCCACTGTGACACACGCCACCGACCTCCCCCCCCTGTTTGCTTTCCTTTCCCCATTTTGAGCACAAAGTAACTCCTAGATACCTCAGAAGGACTTACCCTTTCTTTCTTTCCTCCATGTGCATGGAACCCGAGCGTGAAGTCCATTTCCCCATCATCAGGACACGACCGACGAAAAGAACCTAAGGAAGAAAGAAGAACATAATTAAGAACCAATACCCGGAAGAACCCAATAGACCTAGAAAGTATTAAGGAGCGAACAAAGTGAATGTTCTGTGACAATACAAAAGAGAATAAAACTCACAGTATAAAACCCCATATTATCTCTGAGAAGCAGTTTTATATCCGCTCGTGTATATTAGCCTACCACAGTGGTGTCAGAAGTGGGATGCGATTCCCGGGATAGGCTAAACGAGCGGTATCCATCATGAGTGAATCTCCAACCCTTGAGGACATGATCAAACAACTCGCAGAAGGACAAAGGCATCTGCAGTTGGTGTGGAAAGCACATCAAAGAGAGGCAAAGGAGGACAGGGAAGCTTTGCAATCGGCTCTAAAGAGTCAGGCGACGATATTATCCAGTAATCAATTGGTGCATGAAACCGCATTACAAAAGTTGACTGATACAATAGTGGCTAGTAAAGTACACCCAAACGTCCCTAGCTCGGTCCTGCAAAAATATCAGGAAGGCGAGGACCCGGACTCTTTTTTCACCAACTTCGAGCGGGTAGCCTCATCCGCCCAATGGCCTGAGGACCGATGGGGTCAATATGTGGCGCCCCTACTTACGGGATTCCTACAGACAGCCTATCAATCAGCCAATCCTGACGGTACCCCCCTTATAAAGATATAAAGAAAAGTATTCTTATATGTGTAGGCCATGATATGGAATACTACAGGTTAAAGTTCCGAAAAATAAAGTGGAGTACGAATGAAGACCCTTGCTCCTTCTATTACCGGGTGAAGGACTTGGCCTTGAAGTGGCTGGGTCCCATATGGACCACGCGGGAGGATGTCATTAAGACTATTATTTTGGAACAATATTTGAATTCCCTACCCTCTAGTACTAAGAACTGGATCCGACAACACCCAAAAGTAGACACTGAGGTCGCTATCGACCTAGCCTGCGCTTACCATCGTTCCACAGAAATCAAACCCTTATCCCCAAGGCCCTTCCAAAAGAACCCCACACCTCTCCCAAAACCCGTGCCCGGATATATTCCGGAGGAAGCCCGCTTCCCTAAACCAGTGGAACATCACCCTATGCAGTCCCCACAATGTTTCCACTGTGGAGAATGGGGCCACATTGCAAGGATATGTCCTAGGAAGCCAGAAGGCCCAGAACCCATGGAAATTGGGGTCACCCGTCGTAGAGTACTCTGCACGGGGAAGGGGAATGAGAAATTCAAATATATAGTTAAGATAAATGGACAGGCCATCTCTGCATTAATCGACTCAGGATGTAGTCAATCAGTAATCTGGAAAGATCTAATCAAACTTAAAACTCTAGCCACAGATCAGTGGGTCTCTATCTGTTGTATACATGGAGACAAAGGAAATTATCCTCTTTCAGTGGTCAAAGTAGAATGGGGCCCCTTTCAGGATCTGGTCCCAATAGGGGTTATGGACCGCCTAATCGAAGATTGCCTTATAGGAACTGACTATGTCCGATTCTACAATCTCCTTGACCAGACACGTGCCCATAACATACTCCCAGACTGGTGGGCCGAAGCCCCTTTCTCCAATGTCACCATTGAAAGTCCTCCCAACCGGAAGAAACTCACTCGAACAGAGAAAAGACGTGAGAAAGCTCAGTATCAAGAAATCCGAGGGGGAAAAGGGGACCCTAAGATAGTGGCAGAAATCAGGAGCACACCCATGTCCTTTTGGACCAGTCAGAGAGAAGATCCTACCCTTGCACACGCATGGAACTCGGCCAAAACAGAGATCACCAATGAGGTGGGTCCTTATTTTCTTGTCAAGAAGAACCTCCTTTATCGCGTAACCACGACTGTTACGGGAGAAACTAAGCAGCAGTTAGTAGTGCCGGAACCATATAGAACCCAAGTATTATTTCTGGCACATAACCAGCCAGGGGGAGGCCATTTTGGCCGGGAAAAAACTGAAGAATATCTCATGCGTAGGTTCTATTGGCCCGGGGTTTATGCCCAGATAAGAAAATATTGCTCCCAATGCCCTAGATGCCAGTTAACTGAACCAGGAATGCCTGCAAAGCACCCCTATACCCGTTACCTATCATTGATATCCCTTTTAGCAGGGTGGGTATGGACCTAGTTGGTCCTTTGCTTCCCTCCTCTAAAGGACATACCTACATTCTAGTTATAGTAGACTACGCAACTAGATACCCCGAGGCCATTCCCTTGTCCAGTATGACAACAAAAACAGTAGCACAAGCCATGATAACAGTTTTTTCCCGAACAGGTTTTCCCCAGGAAATCCTGACAGACCAGGGTACACCCTTTATGTCAAAGCTCATGAGACAAATATGTCAGATTTTGGGAATCACTCAGATAAAGACTTCGGTTTATCACTCCCAGACAGACGGGTTGGTAGAACGTTATAATCGTACTATCAAAACATTGTTGCGGAAAACTATAGATGAGTCCGGTTGCGACTGGGATCAAAAACTTCCCTTGGTCCTGTATGCCATACGAACACACGAGCAGTCCTCTACGGGACACAGCCCGTTTGAATTAGTATTCGGGAGACAACCCCGTTGCCTCTTAGACATGGCCGCTGAGACCTGGGAGGAGGAACAGGAGGAAGGGAAACCCTTGCTGGAATACGTCCACCAATTAAAAAATCAATTACAAAACCTGTGGGAAGATGTCCATAAACAGTTAGCGACAGCTCAAACCCAACAAAAAACGTACTATGAGAAGGGAAGTAAACTTCGCTCCTTTCTCCCAGATGATCAGGTCCTCATAATGCGGCCCACATCTGACCACAAACTAATCGCCAAGTGGCAAGGCCCCTATAAGGTAGTAAGAGCTGTCTCTCCGGTTACCTACCTCGTAGAGGTAAATGCCCACCCGAGGAAAACCCAGATTTACCATATAAATCTATTAAAACCATGGAGGGCTACAGAAGAGACAGAAGGACAAACAGCCACTGACTGTTTTGTCTCACCATGCAAAGAACTGGAAATAGACATGTACCCGCTAAAACCAGCAAATCCCGAGGGAAACCCCAGTATTAATAGGACCCTCACCGACACTGAGAAAAATCAGCTATGTTCACTTATAGAACAACATCCCCGTTTCTTTTCAGAAACAGCAGGTAAAACTACACTAATCCGCCACGATATTAAAACCCCTATAGGACACATAGTACGTGTTCGACCTTATCGCATACCTGAAGCACGGAAACCCATAATCGAAGACGAAATCAAAAAACTGTTAGCACTTGGTATCATTGAGCCCTCTACCAGTCCTTGGAATTCCCCTGTAGTATTGGTCCCAAAACCTGACGGGTCCATTAGATTTGTTATTGATTTTCGCAAACTTAATGAGATATCTTTATTCAACACATACCCTATCCCCAGAGTTGACGACATCTTGGAAAAGTTAGGGAAGGCCCGATACTTATCCACTCTTGACTTGACAAAGGGGTATTGGCAGATTCCACTTAATCCAGACGCCAAGGAAAAAACAGCCTTTTCAACCTCATCCGGTCTCTATCAATTCACAGTTTTACCTTTTGGTCTTCACGGCGCCTCCGCGACATTTCAGCACCTGATGGATCAAATCTTAAAACCGTATCAGACCTTTACCTCAGCTTACCTAGATGACATTGTTATCTTTAGTGAGACCTGGCACTATCACTTACGCCATTTACATGAGGTCTTTTCTGCGTTAACAGAGGCCGGATTGACAGCTAACCCTAAGAAGTGTATATTAGGGAACACTGAAATCTCATACCTCGGGTACATAATAGGGAACGGCACTCTCCAACCTCAGAAAAATAAAGTTGATGCTATACTCCAAGCGGCTAAACCCAAAACAAAGAAAGATTTACGGTCATTCCTAGGCTTAGTGGAGTACTATCGACGATTTATCCCCAATTATTCGACCCTTGCAGCTCCTCTGACCGACCTGTTGACCAAACATAACCCCACGAAACTCGCACCATTCACCAAAACCCAAAACTGTAGTTTTGAATGGTTAAAACAAACCCTTACCAAAGACCCAATATTGAAATGTCCTGATTTTTCGAACACCTTTCACCTGTATACCGATGCCTCAGACGTTGGTCTCGGGGCTGTACTCAGTCAGCCCGATGATGAGGGGTTCGACCAACCTGTGGTCTTTATAAGTAGAAAACTGTTTCCTAGGGAGACCCACTACCCTACTATTGAAAAAGAATGTCTTGCCATTAAATGGGCGATTGAATCCCTGCAATATTATCTTTTGGGTAGGTCCTTTGTCCTCTACACCGACCATGCCCCTCTCACGTGGCTCGCCTCCCACAAAGATTCTAACTCTCGAGTATTGCGATGGTTCCTAGAGCTTCAACCATTTACAATCCATATACGCCACGTTCCTGGTTCCCAACAGGGTCCCGCCGACTACCTCTCACATTTTCCTCCCTCTTCCTCTTCGGTACTCGAGCAGTCCCGTTCATGGGAAGGGGGATGTAGACGGGTCTCGGAGACCGCGTCTCTAATGCCTCGGATCCGACATCATTCCGCCGGCTGCATTGATACGTCACTACGCTGCCTTGGCAACGAGGGGACGCTACGGCGCGGCGGCAGCATCAACTTCCTGGTTCAGAAAGTTAAAGAGAGGACGGACAACGATGCGGGGGTGCGGAACGTCACTTCAAGGACGCTGACCGGAGGAGAAGACGCGCAGGAGAGTGAAACCCCGAGGACGCAGGACCCCTTTGACGGAACGGGAAACAAGACACTGAAGGCTACACAGACCCAGAAGACGTGAGATTCCCGCCACGGCCCCGGAGGGTCGTGGCTTTGGAAGGTACGGTCCCTCCTAGGGACGAGAGGGTCACGGGGCACGGAGGGCACGGGGGACGGGAACCAGGGAGGAGGGAAAACGGGGAAAGAGGGGCACTAAGTCACTAAAGGAAGTATACAGTCACCAAAATAACCCCAATCCTACCACTGTGACACACGCCACCGACCTCCCCCCCCCCTGTTTGCTTTCCATTCCCCATTTTGAGCACAATAGTAACTCCTAGATACCTCAGAAGGACTTACCCTTTCTTTCTTTCCTCCATGTGCATGGAACCCGAGCGTGAAGTCCATTTCCCCATCATCAGGACACGACCGGCGAAAAGAACCTAAGGAAGAAAGAAGAACATAATTAAGAACCAATACCCGGAAGAACCCAATAGACCTAGAAAGTATTAAGGAGCGAACAAAGTGAATGTTCTGTGACAATACAAAAGAGAATAAAACTCACAGTATAAAACCCCATAATATCTCTGAGAAGCAGTTTTATATCCGCTCGTGTATATTAGCCTACCACAGGGAGGCTGCGTTTTTGGTCCTGGGCTCAGCAGCCATATAGGGAACCTGCCAAACCCAAACATTTCTGAAGACTAGACACCCGGGAGAGTCCAAGGAGGTGTCGTTTGTGTGGATCCCCCAGTGTTTTCTTACCCAGAATCATCAGCAAACCTCAAATTTAGCTAAAAATAATATTTTCCCCACATTTCTGTGTGGGATCACCGCACCAGCACAAATTTCCTACCACCCAACGTTCCCCTCAGTCTCCCGGTAAAAATGATACCTCACTTGTGTAGATGGGCCAAGTGGCTGTGACAGGGAAGAGCGAAACACATGTCAAAAATGAGGGGGAACCAAAGCGTGTCCAGAAGGGCAAAATTTTTATTGGTATAGATGTGACAATGCTGGGTGGTTGTCAGGAATAAGGCCATGCGCGGTCCAGGTCCCGCCGGACACTCCGCTGCGCGGCTCTGCGGCGCTTTATGCACACCACTTGTAATCCCCTCTTGTTCCAAAGGTGGCCATCAGCATCGCCTGCCTTGTGGTAAAGCTCATGGACAAGATGCACTTATCAGTGATATTCCATGAAGGGACTACAATTCCCATGTTTTTAGAGGCAGCATTCTTGGGGTGTGGCAGGCCTATAAAGCCCAGCCACACCCAAACACGTTGCTCACTATTTTGAAGACTTTGATGCAGTCAGACCTTGTGGGGGTTCCTCTGAAGAAGAGCAGATTTCCTGCATGGCAGAGGGACGGCAAATCGGAGTATCCTTGTTTCCCTGGTGAATTTAGACACGAGTAGGTTGTACTCGTAGCGGTAAGGTTTAGATGAGCCAAATCTTGAAGGGAGTTGTACTTCCAAAAGGTAACACGCCCCTTAGCACAACGAGCAAAGCGTTTTCAGTTTTCAGAGTAAAGCCGTCTTGGCCCGACGATTAAAGTACTTCAGAGCACAGAAGTAAAACGCCCCTTAGTACAACGAGCAAAGCGCTTCAGGACACATATGTAAAGCACCCTTAGCACAGCAATCAAATCGCTTCAGTCCACATGAGGAAAGCATCCTTGGCACAGTAATTAAAGTGCATCAGTCCACATGAGGAAAGCATCCTTGGCACGCTAATTAAAGCGTTTCAGTCCACATGAGGAAAGCGGCCTTGGCATGGTAATTAAAGCAATTCAGTCCACATGAGGAAGGCGGCCTTAGCACGGTAATTAAAGTGCTTCAGTCCACATGAGGAAAGTGGCCTTGGCACGGTAATTAAAGCGCTTCAGTCCACATGAGGAAAGCGGCCTTGGCACGGTAATTAAAGCGCTTCAGTCCACATGAGGAAAGCGGCCTTGGCACAGTAATTAAAGCGCTTCAGTCCACATGAGTAAAGCACCCTTGGCAAAACAATTAAAGCGCTTCAGTCCACATGAGTAAAGTGCCCTTGGCAAAACAATCAAAGCGCTTCAGTCCACATGAGTAAAGCGCCCTTGGCAAATCAATCAAAGCACTTTAGTCCACATGAGTAAAGCATCCTTGGCACAGTAATTAAAGCGCTTCAGTTCACATGAGTAAAGCACCCTTGGCACAGCAATCAAAGAGCTCCAGTCCACACGAGTAAAGCGCTCTTGGCGCGGCAATCAAAGCGCTTCAGTCCACATAAGGAAAGCGCCCTTGGCACAGCAATCAAAGAAGGCGCCCCTTAGCATAACGAGCGGAGCGTAGCGCTTCAGAGGAAACAAATGAAAGCGCTATATGGCATAAGGAACAAAGCGCTTCAAGTTCAATGAGTAAAAACTTTCCGGCCTTATAATTGTGAATGTGTATTTTTGGAGATAAGCAACTTATAGTTTTCATTGTTTTTTGGAAAGCATAATACGTGAAAAGCATATTTAATTCTTTGAGATTTTCTAGGTCATGGAAAAGGTTTATGTTATGAATGCATAGATGTTACAGGATTGATATTCAGAGCATGATCATAGTCCAAAGCTCTTGCCATCTCTTGCTTCTGAGGTTGTAATTTGTTCTTGTTCCATGATTCAAAGAAAGGGTTTTGCCCTCACTTAAAAAGGGGTCTCCATCTGATATCACGGAGACGCATTTAGTCAAAGAGTCTATTGATGAGTTATATTGCTATGAATGAGTAAGTGCATATTTATTCTAACCTTTTCTTTTCAGTTCTCTCTCCCTGCTGTTCCCTACCCTAATTCCCTTTCACCCGACTGGCTTCATCATAACTCTGTGCTATAATAGCTTTCTGAGTTGGTGACGCTGGGAGGTGGACCTTTTGTTCAGCAACGTGCAGATCTCGAGAAAAGGACACTGTGACAGAGGTAGGAATTTTGTGGATTTCTGCAGATTCCGGAATATTCCATCACAAAAATGTGGGAAAAATGTGTGATTTCCAACAAATTTGGAGGTTTGCAGGGCATTGTGGGTTAGAAAATGGTGCAGGGTGCATGTGAAGCACACCACCTTGGACTCACCCAGATGTTTAGTTTTCAGATGTGTCTAAATCTTATAGATTTTTCTACATGGCAGTGTCACAAAGTCCAAAAAGTGCAGCCCTCACCATTCCAAGTGGGACGATTTTGAGAGTTAGACAAGCTCTCATGGCCCAAATGTAAAACCAAAACCCAAAATAATCAAATGCCATCTTGCTTGCTGTGGGATAAGATTTTTTTTGTGTGCGGGGAGAGGTTAAATACTGTTACCCCTTCAGATGGGGTGGGGGCATAACCATGCCCATACTGGTTGGTAGCCACCACCCCACTATTTAAAAAAAAAAAAAATTCGGGCATCTAGTAGGTTTTCTGCCCCCGGGAGTGAATCGGGGGTAATTGCCCCATCAGCCCACCATTGGGCTGAACAACTTTGGCCCCATTTATTTGGGGTGGGGGTATGGCCATAACCCCACCCTCTTCTTTTGCAAAAAAAATCTTCCCTGGTCTCCGGTGGGCTTTCAAAAATTGGCCGATCTGCTCCTAAGGGGGGCAGATATGGCCAACAATAATGTGCCCCCATGGGAAGCGACCCTTGCCCAAGGGGCTGCCCCCCCCAAAGAAAACACACCATTCCCTGGTGCCTATGTGGTTTCTGTCCCCCCGGGGGCAAATCGGCTTAATCAAAATTGGTTGATCTGCCCCAAAGGGGGGCTGAAATGGCCTATAACCCACCCCCACCCCAGGGGAGCGACCCTCTTCTAAGAAAAGCCCTTAAAAAAAATTGCCCCCCTAGGGAGCTACCCATGCCCAAAGGGTCGCTCCCCTTATTCACATAGATTGAGAAAATAAACTGCCTGGTGTCTAGTGGGCATTAGAGAGACATCAAAGGAACGGAAAGGCCTTTTCTTTCCTTTGATGCCTCTCCCGCCCCACCTTCCGGGCGGAGAGAAATGCTTTGCATTTCTCTTCCGGATCGCGTTGGAAGCACAGCTTCCAGCGTGATCGGTGGTGACCTCTGATGAGGTCAGTGCATGATTTGCACACTGCCGTCATCAGACATCACTGAGGTGGTCGGGGTGGAAGAGGAAGCGATCCCCCTTCCATCCCTGCCCTTTGCTAGCTTTGGCAACCATGGCTGAGGACGAGACCAACTCGCCCCAGGCACCCTACGGGTTAACAGTTCCATTGGTAAACATTACCCCAACCAGTATAATTTTTCTGGAAATTTTAAAAAAGGAACAAAAGTTTCAGGAACTGAAACAGGTACAATCTTTAACAGGTAGCCTGAAGTCGCCACCCCCACAAAAAAAGTAGAGAAATGTCTGAAAGACTTTTGGTCTAACTCCAACAGTTTTCTAAGTTGGGAGGTTCAGACTATGTGGAAAATATAATTTACATCCTACACTGTTGATCAGACTAATCTTTCACATGCATTAATATCCTGTTTTCACTCAACATTTTTAATAAATTGTCATTTTTTATTGTTTTTTTCCCCAAATCTTTTTCTTGGCATTTTTTGCAAAAACAGATTTACAACATAGAACAACATTTAAAAAAACATTGCATCCCCTGTTTGTGCAAGTTAGCCCCTTTCCCACTTTCGATCTTTTACTCGTTTTTTGTGAGTCCCAACAGAGTTCTATTGCGGCATCACAGTTTTTCAGTTGCCAGCTGCAATCGTGCCTAAGGTGTCATATATAGCGCCTATGTACTTATTTCAGGGTCCCCATATTTTGTCCCGTTTCATTGGCCAACCTTGGCCTTTATATATAACCCTTTCAACCAACATGCACAAGTCCATATTGTTTTTGCAACTGTCCAGTTGTGGCACTTGTTCTACTCCCCATAATTTTGGTGATATTACATTTCATCATTGACAAGTTCAACATACCCCATTTGTTTCATGCGTTGCAGTTTTGTTTCCCCTCATAAATTTAGGAGTCACCATTTCACCATTGGGGTGAGGGAAGATCCACATTTCTTGTTCAAACATATAATCACTGCTTCCCAAAAGAGCTGAAGTTTTTGGACAGTTCCATATCACATTGTAGAAGGTGCCACCTAATTGCATCCCTGTCTACAATTAACAGTTTTGGCTCTGCCCATTTTGGACAATGTGGTCCGGGAGTAAGCGTGGTGTAATATTCTTTAACTGCACTTGATGGAACCCTGATCTAACAGCAACTTCTCGGGAAACCGCAGCTTCCATCCACTCATCATCTTCAAGACCCCTAAGCCATGTGTCCACCGGTCATGCAGGTGTGTTAATGTCTCAGGAATATTGTGAAACATTTTTTTATACGTTAGTGAGGTGGCCCTGCGTACGTATGCATCAAATACCCTATCTCCTAGTGGTGCTGATTCTGGGAGTTGTGTGCCCCTAGGCATCGCTGTCTTTAGGGCATGTTGGATCTGTAGATACCGATATCCTTCCGTGGGAGCCAGTTGTTATTTTTATTGTAAGTCTATGAAAGTTATCCCCTTTGCGCCACAGGTCCCCAACCTTAGAGATACTGATTAGGTCCCATTTGTCAAAACCCAGGAGATACCTTGACTTTCCTAGTGCGACCTTGTCCCATATGGGCATGGCTTGCATGACCTTTCCCTTTCACCCCAGGGATCGAGCGACTGTGTGCCAGATCTGGACCACTGTTGCAGCTGGCCCTTGAAGTTTTAGACATGCGGATGGGCCATAAAGTGCTCTTTTTTTAGCCTCCCAGCTGCAGTCGCAGTCTGTCCATTTGATAAGCCGGTTCATCCAGCCATTTTTAGTGGAGAGGTGCGCAGCCCAATAGTACCCCTGGACATCGGGCAGGACCACTTCACCATCCTACCATCCCCTCATGAGTTTGGTTTGTGCGATACACGCTGGGCCATCATTCCATAATAACGTTCCAATCTCAATCTCTATGGCATTTAAATATGATCTATGTAGAGGTAGAGCGTATTCTGTAAAAAGTACAAGAAACAAGATAAGGACATCATTTTGAGTAGGGCTGCTCTCCTGGAAGCATTTTTTAAACTGTGAATACAAATTATTATTTAAATGTCCTACTGGAATATTTTTTTTTTCTTTTCAACATGCTGTAACTTTTTTTAATGATCCACTCTCCAAGTTACTTTGGTAATCCAATACTTTAGTCAGTGTAAATACTGACAAAGCCCAGAAAAAAGAAGTTATAAATCGTAAAAAACACAACACTAATCTTGCAGATCCTTCTTAGTTGCACCCAAAAATCTCCCTTCAACATCCAGAAACTTTTTTTTTTCTTCAAAACTCGACTTCCATAACCCATGAAAGTTTAGGTCTCTTCTCTTCTTGGTTGTCGTCATTGTTGAAAGTTAATCATCCACACAAACACACAATTCAAAATTCATAGTAGTTGTTATTTTTTATCTAGGTTTAAAGAGAAGTATTAACAATTTAATGAACCTTCTTCTTAAACTTGAATTTTTTGGGGGAAAATGTTTTAGATTTTTACTCTTGGAATTAGAATGTCAAACAATAACAAAAAGTGAAACACGCATACAGTGCCACAATATGGGTTTCTGTTACATATTGGGGGTGCGAGATTGAGAGTTCTGAGCTCTCAGGAGTATCTTACAACAGTCATGTCAATTTGGGCTTCTGCAGCACATCACATATAGATATTATTGCACAATAATTCCATAAACCAGCTAGCCAGGTTAACACATTGATCTTGGTGGATCATAGCAATCCCATACTCATTTGGTTGTCGCTAATATGATACAAATAAGTGTGTGCAGTTCTCAACCCTCCTCATCCGCAAGGGACTCTGAATTAGAGTCGTCTCACTCTGTGAATCGTTAAAGTAGCCGACCACAGGCCAAGATTTCGGCAGCTACACCGTCATCTGTGCACACTAACCACATATGATGTTCCTCTGCCACCACCCCCCACTCTATCAAGTCTTTCAGCCAATGTTCTAATTGTGGTCTCCTGGCTCCCATCCAACAAATGGCCACCCTTCTCTTAGCCAGCAGAAGGGCCAGCTGGGTCAGTTTGTAAGGGATCTTCCACCCCATGGGTCTGTGTATCAATTCCAACAGACAGGTCATGGGGGACAGAGTGAATTGTAGTTCTGTGGCAGCTATGGTTTTTAAGATACTCTCTCTCCAGAAAGCCTGATCATCATCACATGCCCTCGCCAAGTGCAAGAACATAGCCCCCTCTTCTCCACATAGCTGGCACCTGACCCCCCTGGCAGAGTCCATCTTATTTAACATACATGGTGTAACATAGGTACAATGTAGGTAGATCAAATGTAGGAGTTTAAATCTATTATTGCATGATATTGTGCAGACCAGTTCCTGAGCTTGTCCCCAGTCCACATCAGAAATCTGTTCCTCTAATTCTTTCTCCCACACTTCACTTTAAGGGCACAAAGCAGTCTGTCTGTCACTATTAAGCTCTTTGTATAACAGGGATATCAAGTTTCCCCCACTCCCAACTTACGAGTCCTCCTAATACATCTGATGATCGTGTGGCATGCAGAAAGTCACTCCAGACTTCCAGTGCTACACTCTCTAATTGGACATATTGCAGGTACTTACCTGGCCCTACTTCAAAATTCTCCCACGCCTCTTGGAAAGTTCTAAAATGTTCTCCCAGGTAAATATCTCCTGTTAAAAGGCAACCCCCACTTCTCCACTGTTCCATCGACATGCAGTCATCAATGGCACGGAAAGGGACCAGACCCCATAATGGCAATTTCCTATCAAAGGGGACTCTGAATAATCTTACAGACCACCTGTTCCCATAATTCAGCCGTTACTTTCACTAGGTGCGGTATTGGGTGTGGCAATAGATCAACGGGCTTCCCCGTCAGACCCCCTATGGGGCACAGTAACAATTTCCGGGCATTGATCTTCAGTTCAGAGAATCCACAAAATGTTACCAGCACTTGCAGCAGTATGGGAACCAACTCTTCTGGGGCTCTAAGGTAACCAGGGCATCATCTGTGTACAAGGAGTTGACATGAGTTTGCGTCCCAACCCAAATCCTATAACCAGACATATCCTGTTACAACAATAGAGCTAGAAGCTCAAATGCCCATGCGAACAGGAGCAGTGACAGGGGACATCCCTGTCTAGTTCCCCTGCCCACTCCCTACGCTTCGGAAAGCTGTCCACCCACTCTTATATGTATGAAAGGCTCATTATAAAGGTGTACCCAAGCACAAAAGTTAGGTCCGAAGCCAATACCCTTAAGTACTTTCAACAATAATTCCAGTCAATCATATGAAAAGCCGTCTCCAGGTCTAAAGATACCAGGGCCAGATCCTGCGCTCTGCCAGTCGTATCATGTAGAATTTGAGCGATTTGCCTCAAATTGAATGTAGTGCTGCACGTTGGTATGACTCTGTACTGGTCTTAATTAACCAAGTCACGGATCATCGCTCTTAATCAGGACTCTAGGACCTTACAGAGGATTTTAACATTTGAATTTAACATGATGAGAGGCCTATAGGAGGAAGGATCCACCCTGTCCCCTCCGGGTTTCAACATAGGACATTGGCGGAAAATGCCGCTTACCGCTGTGCAGAAGACTGCCAACACACCACTGCGGCCGCGGAAATCCGCTACAGCTATTACGACCCACAGGCCAGAATCCGCCAAAATCTAGACACCCACACAAGTCCGCCACACCAAAGGTCAGTGATAAACTGGCGATAACAAAACCTCCACCTTCACGCCAACAGGAATACGCCCACACTATCACGACCCACGCAACCATGCTGCGGTCTTTCAACCGCAGTATTCCATTGATGGTACACACCGCCGCGCTCAAAATACACACACACATTTATAATACACAACCACATTGGACAAATCGAAATACACACACCTGATACACATACACACACCTCACCCACACACTCAACACAATATAAAACACACACCCACATCACCCACAAACCCCTACGACAAAAATTGAGAACGAAGCACAGAGAGAGACACCACCATCAACAAACTAGCATCCGCAGGCACACAACACCATCACTCACACAACATCCAAACACCTCACACAACACACACAAACACATCCCCTCACACATCACAACACACACCACGTCACACTTCACCCACACCACACCATGGCACCGCAAAGACACCCCAGGTTCTCTGAGGAGGAGCTCAGGGTCATGGTGGAGGAAATCGTCCGGGTAGAGCCACAGCTATTCGGATCACAGGTGCAGCACACCTCCATTGCTAGGAAGATGGAGCTATGGCGCAGAATCGTAGACAGGGTCAACGCAGTGGGACAGCACCCAAGAACGCGGTATGACATCAGGAAGAGGTGGAACGACCTACGGGGGAAGGTGCGTTCCGTGGTCTCAAAACACCAGATTGCAGTTCAGAGGACTGGCGGCGGACCCCCCCGTCCTCCCCCACAACTAACAACATGGGAGGAGCAGGTCTTGGCTATACTGCATCCTGAGGGCCTCGCAAGAGTAGCAGGAGTTATGGACTCTGCTAAGTCAAATATTAACTATTACATCCCCCACCCTACCTGCATGCTATCACATACCCGCACACTCACCCTCACCCCCATCACTCCAACACCTCACATATGTCCTACTATCACAAACCACCCATCCCAACACCAAGCCCTGCATGCAACACCAAAGCATGGACACCCATCACCAAAGCATGTCCACTACAGATACCCACACAGATCCCCAAACCAAATTTCACACAAGGTCCTAGATAATAATGTAAGCACTGGGGCACAGGGTCACCCACCCATTGCACACGATGGCACACACAAATGCAATAATCATGCCTTTACACCCCCGCAGGACCCCTACCCGACGGTACCGGACAGGAGGTTTCAGACATGTCCACCCCCCCACAGAAGTGATGACAGCAGCTCTGTCCAACTGGATCAAGATGACCAGCCCGGCCCATCTGGGACCTCGGACAGTCTGTTCCCCACACACTGGCACATGCCACCACAGAGCCTCCCCCCTCAGGAAACACCAGCATAGAACCCACCCAGCGGGCCCATACCTCTGTCCCCAGGACACGTCAAGCAGCAGTATGTCCACCACTACAGGGAGCCCAGGCAAACCCACAAACCCAAGAACATCAGGGACCTGGGGGCAGTGGCAGTGGGCACACAGTTCAGGGGACAGAGGTACAGGAAAACAGGGGAACCAGGAGGACTGCTCTGCGATGGGGGGAGGACAGGCCCAGGGAACCCACTCTCCACGAGGCCCTCTCCAACATCATGGGAGCGTACCATCATTCCCAGGAGACGATGGCAACGGTACTTGCCAAGTTTCAGGAGACCCAGCGGCTGCAGGAGGAACAGTATTTGGGGATCAGGGAGGAACTAAAGTCCATCAACACCACCCTGGTCACCATTGTAGGGGTGCTGAAGGACCTTGTGAACACCAGGAGGGACACTGTGGCACAACAAGGGGCCCCTGACACTAGCCTCGATGATGAACTGCCCACCACCTCGGCTGGCGCTAGTGGACAGGAGGCACCGCCACAGGACCATGACACCAGCACCCCACCCCCTGCAGATGGAGAACCACCCCGCAAACGGTCCCTGAGATCCAGGACACAGACAGAGAACAATGCCAAGACCCCCGCCAAGAAATGAGACCACCCTGAATGTCATCCTTCTGTCCCACTTCATCACCCTGTCCATCCTTAAACTGACCTAGCTCCACTTCCTATGCCCCTTTGGACAATGCACCTGTGAGACAAATAATTGGACTCTGCCATGGACATTCCTCCACCATCACCCCTGACCATTTTCCAACCCCCTTCACTAATTTGCACTTAAATAAACACCCTTGAATCACAAAACAATCTGGAGTCAGTCTGTGCTTTCACAAATGTGTATTTGCTATAACTAAGGAAAATAGCAATGTCCCTTGTATTGTCAACATACCTATGTCACACAGCTCTAGTCCATGAGGTAACATAGCAGAGGTCACACAGTGGGACCCACATCTGTGAAATGGAAAGGCAAAGTGACAGGTCAGGGTCCATACACTGGGTGAACGTGACAGACATATGATGGGTCTAACAATTGTATTAGATGTAGGAGACAGTGATGTCTTCTTACCAGTGTCTTACTGGAAGTATTGCTGGATCACGTTGTTTCTGTTGTCGATATCCTCTTCTGCCTCCTCTTCTTCATTGTCTACAGGCTCCACAGCTGCCACAAGACCTCCTTCTGGACCATCCTCCTGCAGAAAAGGCACCTCTTGTCGCAAAGCCAGGTTGTGCAGCATACAGCAGGCCACGATGATCTGGTACACCTTCTTTGGTGAGTAGTAGAGAGAATCACCTGTCATATGGAGGCACCGGAACCTGACCTTCAGGAGGCCGAAGGTCCTTTCGTTCACTCTCCTAGTTCAACCATGTGCCTCATTGTATCGTTCCTCTGCCCTTGTCCTGGGATTCCTCACTGGGGTCAGTAGCCATGACAGGTTGGGGTACCCAGAGTCACCTGCAAATGTTGAGGGACAACTGTTAGACACACACTAACCCTTAGGGACAACCCCAGACCCAGACAACTATTCACAGGGTTTAGGGTCCTTGTCTTCACCTATTAGCCACACACGGTGCCTCTGGAGTTGCCCCATCACATAAGTGATGCTGCTATTCCTCAAAATGTAAGCATCATGCACTGAGGATGGAACCTTGACGTTCACATGGGAGATGTACTGGTCGGCCATACACACCATCTGCACATTCATTGAATGTTAGCTCTCCCTGTTTCTGGACACCTGTTCACTCCTGCGGGGGGTACCAAGGCCACATGTGTCCCATCAATGGCACCTATGATGTTGGGGATATGTCCCAGGGCATAGAAGTCACCTTTCACTGTGGGCAAATCCTCCACCTCAGGGAAAACGATGTAGCTGCGCATGTGTTTCAGCAGGGCAGATAACACTCTGGACAACACGTTTGAGAACATAGGCTGGGACATCCCTGATGCAATGGCCACTGTTGTTTGAAAAGACCCACTTGCCAGGAAATGGAGTACTGACAGGACCTGCACTAGAGGGGGGATTCCTGCGGGATGGCGGATAGCTGAAATCAGGTCTAGCTCCAACTGGGCACACAGTTCCTGGATTGTGGCACAATCAAGTCTGTAAGTGATAATGATGTGTCTGTCTTCTATTGTCGACAGGTCCACCAGCGGTCTGTACACCGGAGGATGCCGCCATCTCCTCACCTGCTCCTGCGGACGTGCCCTATGGACGAGAACAGCGAGCACAGAGTCAGCCAACACTGAGGTAGTGAAAAAAGAATTTATTGCACACATTTGTCAATCCGCTATGTGCCTGTCACTGTGTGTATGCAAGGCCTAGATATGTGTGACGCATTTAAAAATAATGCCATGTGGCCCCCTGAAATGGCGGTTGCCTGACCTGTAATGTGGGACAAGGGGATATGAGGTAACTGCGCTGGTGTTGTACATCCTCGCGGTAGGCGGTCAAAGACCGCAGTGCAATCCTGCATTGGTTAACATTGGGCCCTATGGGTCCAAGGAGCCAATGACGATGTACGCCGGCGGTGACGATACGCACCGCCAAGGACGTGACCGCCATTTTCTCTCTCTTCACTCACTTGATACCTGACCTTCGACAGGAGAGGACCTACACTGCAAGTGCTGCTGTGACCTGTGTCTGGAAGCGAAGATGGCTCATGTGTCTGGGGAAAGGGCCCCTGCCTTAACTTCGGAGGAGTTGGAGAAGTTAGTGGATGGGGTCCTCCCCCAGTACACGCTACTTTACGGTCCTCCAGACAAACAGGTGAGTACACTGTGAGCATGCTGTATGGGCAATGCCTGTTTGGAGTTGTGTGGATGTAAGATACGGGGGGGACTGAGGCCTGCATGAGCGGACAGTGAGTGTATGTGCGTCAGGGCAAGGGTGGGAACGTGGGCCAATGACTGTGACGGTCCGGACGGTTAAAGATCATCCTTTTCCCCTGTACTATTCCTCTAGCTCAGCGCCCACCACAAGAAGTATATTTGGCGTGCCATCGCCAAGGACGTCCGGACCCTGGGGGTCCACCACAGATAGAGCACCCACTGCTGGAAAAGATGGGAGGACATTCGCCGCTGGAGCAAGAAGACGGCAAAGGCCCAGCTAGGGATGGCCTCCAAACGTGGGAGGGGTACCCGTCGCACCATGACCCCCCTGATGTTCCGGATCCTGGCGGTGGCGTATCCGGAGTTGGATGGGCGCTTGAGGGCATCACAGCAGCCACAAGGGGGTGAGTACAGTCACATCCATCTGACTCTGCATGCATTAGGAGGTGTCTGGGTGGGGGAGGTGGGCAGTGGGTTACCCTAGGCCAGGGCGAGCTTTGTAGGCAAGGACCCTTTGTGAGGCAGGCTATGTGGCACCCCAACCCCACCAGTGGTAAGAGCCATCTACACCTAGTCAGGCTCCTGTGACTTCCATGTGTGCAGCAATCTGGCATAGGCCTTGTACCCCATGTCCCTGCCTTACCTAGGGAACTCTAAGTGCATGGCGTAGTGCAGAGGGCTGCTGTGTCTGTAGTGTCTGCCAATGGTAGCGGTATTGCGTGCACTGAACATGTCTCTCCTCTTTCCCCCCCCCCCTTTTTGTGGTCTCCCTGTTCTTGTGTGCATTAGCATCATCTGGCAGAGGAGCAGTGGCACCGGAGCAGGAGGGAGCTGCAACCCACATGGCCCGGGAGGGTGAAGCAACGGAGTCTGAAGCCACCAGTGGGACGGAGGGCGAGGGGAGCTCCACGGCGGGGACAGGAGCAGAGACCAGCGACACTGACTCCTCCTCTGATGGGAGCTCCCTTGCGGTGGCGGGCCCCTCTATGCCCACCGCATCTGAAGGTACAGCCGCCACCCCCCCCCTACCAGCACCACCATCCCAGCAGCCCTTCAGCGTGTGTCCCTTGGCCGCTCACTCAGGAGGGTGGGCATCTCCTTCGCCCCAGGCACATCAGGCCCTGCACCACTCAGTGAGGAGGCTATTGATCTCCTGAGATCCCTCACTGTTGGGCAGTCTACCATTCTGAATGCCATCCAGGGTGTAGAGAGGCATTTGCAACAAACAAATGCATACCTGGAGGGCATTCATTCTGGCCAGGCAGCCCAACAGCGAGCATTTCAGGCTCTGGCCTCAGCACTGATGGCAGCCATTGTCCCTGTGTCCAGCCTCCCCCTCCAACTTCCTCCACCCAGCCCCAATCCCCTGTACCTCAGTCTATCCCAAGCACACCATCAGACCAGCATGCACACACCTCAACACACAAGGGTGGCACAGGCAAACATAAGCACCACACATCCCATAGGCACTCACACAAGCACCATACCCATGCTGACATACCAACATCCACTGCCTCCACTGTGTCCCCCTCCTCCACGTCTCCCTCCTCCCTCCCTGTCACGTCTCCACTCACACTTGCATGCACTACATCTTCAGCCACTACCTCCATCTCCAGTACGCCCATCACCACACACCGCTCACGTGCACTCACCACCCCCACTACCATTCACACATCCCCTGTGTCCTCTCCCAGTGTGTCTGTGAGCCCTCCTCCCAAAGTACACAAACGCAGTTACACACCCACCCAACAGCCATCCACCTCACAACAGCCTCCGGTCCATGCACCTTTACCCAAAGTCAGCAAACATACACCTCCTACATCCACTACCTCTTCCTCCACTCCCAAACCCCCTCCATCTACCCATCTCAGTGTGTCTAAAAAGCTTTTCCTATCAAATTTTGACCTCTTCCCTACACCTCCCCCCCGTCCGTCCCCTAGGGGCCACCTTTCCAGGTCCCAACCCAGCACCTCAGCCACCACATCACCGGGCACAGTGGTGCCAGCAATAGCGGGATTTTGGAGTGCGCCAAGCAACAGGGCTGCCAGTGTCCCAAGGACCGAGGGCAAGGACATTCCCCCACCTCCAAAACAGAAAAAGTTGCCCACATCCCAGAGGGAGAAGGCGAAAACACCTGCCACCAAGAGCTCAGGCATAACAAAAGTGGAAAGTGGGAAGACAGCTGCGCCACCATCCAAGGTGGGGAAGGGCCCAAAAAATCAAAGGCAGGTCCACGTCGACGCCAACCTGCACGGCGGACAAGACCGCCACCGGCACCGCCACCAGCACCGCCGCCAGAACCGCCGCCAGCACTGCAGACACTGAGCCCTTCACCAGCACCGCACTGAGCCCTTCACCAGCACCGCAGTCAGTGAGCCCGCCACCAGCACCGCAGTCAGTGAGGCCGCCACAAGCACCGCAGTCAGTGAGCCCGCCACCAGCATCGCCGCCACAAAGACCGCCGCCAGTACTGTTTCCACAGAGCCTGCCGCCAGCACCGATGCCACAAAGCCCACCGCCAGCACTGATGCCACAGAGCCCGCCGCCAGCACCGATGCCACAGAGCCCGCCACCTGCACCGATGCCACAGAGCCCGCCGCCAGCACCGATGCCACAGAGTCCGCCACAAGCACCGCCGCTACTGACACCGCCGCCAGCACCGCCGCTACTGACACCGCTGCCAGCGCCGCCAGAGGCCCCCGACATCCTGAGCCAGTGGCACCATCGCAGACATGGCTGCCATCCCCAGTGGTCAGTCGTACGAGGTCGGTGGTCAGTTCCAGGAGCCTGGCCAGCTTGCATGTTGCACCACCGTCAGTGGAGTGTCACATCCACTACCTGAGTCCTTGGCAGGATGAAGCACTCTGGGCACAAAGCACCCTCCAGAACCAGTGGAGAAAGGCATCCACTATCTGGGTCCTTGGCAGGATGAAGCACTCTGGGCACAAAGCCCCCTCCAGAACCAGTGGAGAAAGGCATCCACTACCTCAGTCCTTGGCAGGATGAAGCACTCTGGGCACAAAGCCCCCTCCAGAACCATTGGAGAAAGGCATCCACTTGAGAGACTGTGGCTTTGCACTCCCCAGGATAAAGCAGTGGGCAACCCACCCACTGAAAAGAATTGAGAGACTGTGGCTTTGCACTCCCCAGGATAAAGCAGTGGACAACCCACCCACTGAAAAGACTTGAGAGATTGTGGCTTAGCACTCCCCAGGATAAAGCAGTGGGCAAACCACCCACTGGAGAGACTTGAGAGACTGTGGCTTTGCACTCCCCAGGATAAAGCAGTGGGCAACCCACCCACTGAAAAGATTTGAGAGACTGTGGCTTTGCACTCCCCAGGATACAACAGTGGGCAAACCACCCACTGGAGAGACTTGAGAGACTGTGGCTTTGCACTCCCCAGGATGAAGCAGTGGGCAACCCACCCACTGAAAAGACTTGAGAGACTGTGGCTTTGCACTCCCCAGGATACATCAATGGGCATGGAGCCCCCTCGTGGAGCTGGCGTCGTCCGACTGAGGTGCTCCCCCTTCCCTTCCCCCTGAGGTGCCTGTTTCATTTCGATCTGATGCCCCAGTAGTGTTCTCTCCGTTTGCCGTCTGGTATCGAGTGTGGGCCTCGCCCATGCATTTTGGGCCCAGTGGTCCACGGACTTTGAATGGTGCACTATCCAGACTTGTATAGTTGGTGTACATAATTGTTTATACTGTATTTAAAGTTTTGACTAATGGATTTTTATTGATTACAATCATTACAATCATTTCCTTTTGTCATTGCGTTCTTCCAGGGTGGGTTTGGGGGGTGTAAATCTATTGTTGCAGCATGTATTGGTGTGTGTGTTGTTGTGGGTGAGGGTGGGGTGGGGGTGTTGCGTGTTGCGTGTTGCATGTGTGTGTCACTCTCTTTTCCCTACCCCCTCCCCTGTGTTGTAGGTGCAGTAGTCACCGTGGTCGTCACCGCCGTCGTTCGTGCTCCTGGTGGAGGAGCAGGAAAACTATCGCAGGGAGGATTTGGAGTTCTGGCTCCATGGCGTCTTGGTTCCTCGTGGGTTGTGTAGAGGTGAGTGTTTCCCCTCCCAAGTCCTGTTTCCGCTGTGTTTTTGTTCGCGTTAAATCCGCCCCGGAAAAGGTGGCGGATTGGCCTCTCATAATAGTGTGGGCGGTACATCGTCTTCCGACTGTCTGTTGGCGGTGACCGCCATGCTGTTTGTTTGTACCACAATGGCGGTCTGAGTGTTAAAGTGGCTGTCTATGTTGGAGGTTTCCGCCATGGTCGTGATTCCCTTTTTTTTACCGCCAGCCTGTTGGTGGTCTTACTGCCGCTTTAACACCGACCGCCAGAGTTGTAGTGAGGGCCATAATTCCTTCTTGCATTATAGATGGTAATATACCTTTCTCGCGTGCTTCCTGAAATGCCTCCAATAATTTGTGGAAAAGTGTAGCACCCACCATATGTCCGCTAAAACTCCACAGGGAATATGTCCTTCCCTGGTGTTTTAGATCCGTTAAGTGCCTTCATTGCCTCTTTCAGCTCATCCAGCCCTATGTCCTCCTCCTGCTTCTGTGCTATACTCAGGATGGTGTAGTGCTTTCCTCTTATCTAGTTTTTAAGCACTAACATAACACACCAGAAATGCACTTCTGAGTTCAAAGAAGACTTTTATTGTTGTTAATTCTTCCCCAACCACAATTTTTATGAATGACGAATTATTAGCTTTCAAGCACACGTTAATCAAACAAAATATATCAGTTTGCAATATACACAGCAGGTTATATTTATAAGATATTGAATGCAAAGCAAAACAAATACTTCACCGTGTGGGAAACTATTTACAGCTTCATCTTTCTAGGGTCTGCAAGCTGATGACTCCCTGTCAGCTGCGAGAAAGAGATTTATCTACCCACACGGGATGCTGGCAACTGGCGCCTAGTTCCAGCACGAATTCAGGCAGATTCGAATCTGAATCTCTGCAGCCTGTGACATTCGTTACAAAGGTGTGCCCCCTCCTCTCAGACTCGGGAAAACTGAGCTAGCCTTTGGAGACTGGCCAGGTCTCCGAGAGTACTCCTCTTCCCAAGCTCAAGCGGAGAAAAACAACCAGTGTACCCTCTCTTATCAGGTCTAGTCTACTGTGAGAAAAACATCTTGGTTCATCTTGTGCAAAAACACAGCTTGGAAAAATACAGCTTGGATTCTCAACTGCAATGTCTAACTCCACGTTAAAGGCAATAGGCAGCTAACCTAAATATCAAATGCAATGTCTAGTGTCATATCAAAGCCAATAGGCAGCTGAGCTGAATACAAAATGCAATGTATAATATCATGTCAAAGCCAATAGGCAGTTAAGCTGAATACAAAATGCAATGTATAATATCATGTCAAAGCCAATAGGCAACTGAGCTGAATACAAAATGCAATATCTAATAGCATGTCAAAGCCAATAGGCAGCTAAACTGGATACAGCATGTCAAAGCCAATAGGCAGAATACAGAATATAATGGCTAATGCAATGTCAAAGCCAATAGGCGGCTAGACTGAACAAAACATACAATGTGCTACTGGTGTACATTGAGCAACTAATATGCGCAGTGGTGAAACACAAAGTCTTTGGTCAAAACAAAATTAAGCCAATAGGCAGGACAGATGGGGAGAGCCACATCTTCCAGATATTCCTTCAGCTCTAGTTTCGGGCTGGGGAACCCACTGCACAAACAGCGTGAAGGTGCTCAACAAACACAGCTAGAATCCCGCTTCTATTGGTGACCCCCCACCCTGCTTTGTTTCTGAGGAATACGGTAGGCTGAGATTTGACCTTGCACCGGAGTATCCATGCCAATAGACATCCAGACTTATCCACTTCCCTATGTAGTCTGTCGGTGCAACCACAAAGTCATCTTGTCAAACCTATATCAGAACTTGTTCATGTCCCGGTTTGGCTACAATATTTACCCATGTATGGTGGCTGAACTTGTTTCTTTTCCCTGTAGTGTTGCCAGCCTCCCCTCCAAAGCCTTGAGGTCAGTTTCCATTTGTTGCTGTCCTTCACATATGGCCCCTATATAGCTCCCCCTTATTACTGCCTTTAGGGCCTCCCAATCCACTGCTCTACACTGCATGGTGCCCCAGTTCAGTTCTAAATATTCCTAGACGGATAACGCTAGAGCCTCACAGCCTGTGAGATCCAAAAGAAAGTCTGGAGGCATGTGCCAAGTGCGCCGCTCTTCTTTCCTGAGCCCCCATTGCTCTATCAGCATGGGAGCATGATCAAAATAGAATCTGCCGAGACGTTTGACAGCAGACATTTGTGAGTGTCAGCCTGCCCAGCAGAAAACAATCCAAGCGGCTGTACGCCGTGTGCGTCTTTGAATGGCATGTATAGTTTTGCTTATCTGGATGTAATTCCCTCCAGCCGTCTAGAAGCCCCAAACAGTTCATTACCCTCTTGAGTGATCTCACCATAAGAGTCTCAGTGCCCTGCTTAGGCGGAAAGAGGTCCATGTCCCCATCCATACACACTTAAAATCTCCAGCCCAGAGTATGGGGGTAACCACTGCCATCTCCAGTAATTCCAGGATTCTGTCGTAAAATGTATAATCATCAGCATTGGGTGCATAAGTGTTTAGAATTGTTGTAGGTATCTCATCAAGTGTACCTTGTAAGAGTAAATAGCAGCACTCTACATCTGCCTCACTGTGTGTATGTGTCTAATTTGTACCCCAGGGGCCACCCAAATGGCCACCCCTCACACATAGGAGGAGTATGTGGATGTAAATAGCTGTCCTCACCACTTTTTAGCAAGTTTCTGGGCTTGTCTCCCTTCAGATGTGTCTTCTGTAGGCATGCAATTTTTGTTTCCTGTTGACGCAGGAATGAGTGTATCCTATAGCACGCAGTGTACTGTCTGAGCCCCCTGACATTCCAAGTTATTACCTTTAGTTGATCTATCATGAGCTCATATAACTCTCCTCTTGAGGAGGGTCTATCCTCGCAACCATTCTACGTCCCCGAATGGAAAAAATCCATAGGGAACCCCCATCATCTCAGACCCCTACGTACACTGGATTGGTGAACATCAATATAATTACAACCATTACAAAACCAATGCAACAAACCCATAATCCCCCACTCCGGATAACCAGTTGAAAAATAAATAAATCTGCTGTGAATCCATTTCTAAGTATGCTGGCAGCGCACCCAGCCTAAACCCAGCTACCCCAACCATACGTGGGAGGGCTTTCCCTGAACCCCTACAGTGTATCTTACCATGTCGGAATTGCTCACCCAGGTGTTGACAATCATGCGTCTCAGATAAAGATCAGGTGAGTGCATCATGCAAACCAACATGACTGTTCTAGTGATTGGGGCTTGCTCTCCCCCAACAGAAGAGCAATGCCCCCCCCTCCTACACATCATACTCCGTGAAGCCCCAGGTGGATCGGACTATCTAGTGGTCCCCCAAAGTGCATGTCTCAGAGATATCCTCAAATCATTCAGCTTGCTGGCCCTCAACTGTTGGTGAAGCTTGGATTAGGGAGCAATCGCCATTGTGCTGTCATCCTGGATCACCACTCTCAATTCCTCATCTGTTGCAGGAGGAGCATCCCCCATCCAAGTCTCGTCTTGCCATCACCAGTGGGACCCGTGTGTTGCTGCTGATGCACTGGGGCTCGTGTGCTGGGGTCTGGCCCTATACCTGGCCACCTTATCCCACACCTCTAGCCAGCACCAGACATCTTCCGGGGGAATCAAAGAAGTGAGATTTACCCCCGGAGATGACCTGAGGCCTGGCAGGTTACATCAGCATATATCTGAGACCCATGGATCTCAGCTTGGCCTTGACCTTGAGAAAGCCTTTCCGCCAACTCTGTACCTTGTTGGTGTAATCGGGATAAATGGATATCTTTTGGTTCTCAAAGCGAGCCAAGTCTGTCTCCCTGGCTGTCCATAAAATAGAATATCTTTCCTTATAATTCAATATATGGACAATGATGGCACAAGGAGGAGCCCCAGGTCTAGAAGGCGCCACTAGTGCCCTGTGAACCTTCTTGATGGCAAACATGGGTGACAATCCCATTGGTTTTAAGGTAGAACAAATCCTGTTCTCTATAAAATACCCAGTGGATGCCCCCTTCCATCTTTCTGGGAAACCCAGGAGTCTCACATTGTTGCGGCAGGACCTTCCCTCTGTATCCTCCACCTATGCTTCCAATTAGCCATTCTTAGAAGTAGCTGCTGCCACCAGAGAGCAGCCACCTCTGTCTGCAACTCCACATTGGAACCTTCTGCCACTTGTACTTTGTCAGAGACTTTGTACAGGTTTGTATGCAAAAGGTTGACTTCACTTACTACAGCTTCATTTTTCCTTCTAAAACTTCTCTCGATCCACGTATGGAAGCAAGCATCTCTGCTCTGATATGTTCATGCTCGGTTGAGCTGTATCATGGGTGCTCTTAATTAAAGAGGGTTAAGCGTTGATCAGCGCCCACACCCCAGGGGCTCACAGAAGCACAATCTACCAAAAAAACTGTACCCCCTCTGGCTTAATGCAATACATCCCTATTGCTCAAAGTCTAAGGATATGTGGGGAAGGACTCCTACTGAACGGAAGCGGTACAGGATCCTTCCATGTGCCCTCTCATGGGTCCCCCCCTGCTCTGCTGGTGAGTAAAATTCTCTGAGGCGTGTCTCCGTCCACGGGCATTCTCTCAGGGCTCAGCCGCACTCTCTCTTCGCCCGGGGCCACACTGCATGTTCACCTTCTATGTGTTTTGTGCAGGGAGCACTGAATCCATAGTATTCCCAGGCCAGGAGCGCCGCCCCAACCAAATTGCTTGCTGCCCGTCGGGCCTGGCATCCAGCCACAGCCTCCTTAACTCTCAGCGTCCCTCTGGGCACTCGAAGCAAGGGCCGTGTGGGTTGCCAACCTCGCGATCCTTCGTGGTGGTCCAGTAGCTGCCTGCAGGCCAGAGGTTTCTTCCTGGGCTGCAGATCTGGAGCGGCCGTGACAATCGATCCTCTGCCACGCCCAGTGCTCTTCTCCAAATCTACAGCCGCCGAGGCTGGCACCCGGTTGAGACGCTGCCTCCCAGTATCACAGCCCAGGGAAGAGTGCAGTTATGTCATCTCCTCCATCCAGTCGCCTTGGGGACCTCCGCACCAACCATTCGCAGCAGATCTCCAAACCAGGACAGTCTCCGTGGCCCTGCAGCGTGGGCCCATGCGGTCCCCACCACCAGGTAACAGGCCCAGAATGGCTTCTCCACTATGCCATCACCAGTGGTCCATGGGCACAGGATCCAGCATGGATCGAGCAGTAGGGGAAACACAGGGTTGATATGGGTTAAAAAAAACTCTGACAGAGCTGAGGATTATACAGGTTTTAGCCGGTTCAAGCTGGAGCCTTTTAGAAGTGTGTCCCGTCAGCCATCTTGGTGAAGCCACACCCCAAACTTGAGATTTTAAAAATAACAACCATCCCGATATTCATGTACAAACACGACCTGTATAGGGCTGTAAAACTAGTTAAAAGTATCATTACATACAAGTTAACATCATTTAACTTCTATCTAGTTGCTCTCCTCTCTTTACAGAGAGTACCTAATTTATATGTTAAAAAATCAGTATCAGCTGAAAACAGCTCCTCCGTGCTTCTGATCTTATCGCAACTCTCCACTGACTAGAAATAGAAGCACAACCATGAACATCAACCTGGAAAGTAAAAACTAAATAAGAACAATTTCTCTCTTTGAAATGACAGGAAAAGTGTCAGAAAAAGTTTTTAAAAATGTGTGCAACATTGTACTGTATGTTTTAAATTTCTACTATAACATTAAAAAAACTATTTTTTTGTGAATAAAGTCATGTTTTAAAGTTTTTTTTATCTGCACTACTACTTTTGATAAAACTATATAACGTGTCTGTATATGATTACTGCTGTGTAAATATCCTCCTTAAACATTATGGTTATTCATAATATTAAACTTACATATTTTGTTAAATGTTTAAAATATTTTACATTTTTTTCAAGTAAACCTGTTAATAAAAAATAACTGTCATGGTTTTTAAAATATATATTTTAAAGAATAATTAATAACTATGGATTCTTAATTAATATCTGAGCATTAATACACTTCCCTACCCATAACCTCAATATCCCATGCATTCTGTTTCTAAAAGATTATTCTTACTTTAAAAACGTATTTTTTTGTTACAAGAAACAGTACTTTAAAATAAATCAAATAACAACAAATATACCCAAGTATCACAAATAATACCTGAGCATTAATACACTCTCACACCTGATACCCCATATCCCTTGCATTCTGTCCCTAAAACCTAGTGTTACTATTGTTGTTATTTTTTTCTTAACCCCCTCTTACATCTGTTTATAATTGAATGGTGGAACGGCTTAGAAGGAGGTGCAAAAACAAAGCCATTGAGGATTGAGATAATTGCTTTAACCCCTTCACTGTCAGGCCCTCTCAGGTTCCAGGCCTTTGTTTGGCTTTTTGGGGCAGTTCGCACTTAGGCCCTCATAATTTTTTGTCTACATAAGCTACCCATGTCAAATTTGCATCCTTTTTTTCCAACATCCTAGGGATCCTAGATAACCCAGAGTTTGTGGATTCCCCTGAAGGAGTCCAAGGAATTAGACCAAATACAGCGAACATTTTGTTTTTTTCAAACAAATTGGAAAAAAAGGGCTGCAGAAGAAGGCTTGTATTTTTAACCCTGCAAGTGGCATCAACAATGGCATCATCAAAGAGTTTGCAGTGCTAAAATCACCATCTTCCCAGCTTTCAGGAACAGGCAGACTTGAATCAGAAAACCATATTTTTCAACACAATTTTGGCATTTTACTTGGACATACCCCATTTTTACTATTTTGTGTGCTTTTAGCCTCCTTCCAGTTAGTGACAGGAATGGGCATGAAACCAATGTTGGATCCTAGGCAGCTAAACGTTTCTAGAAAGAAGACAACATTCTGAATTCAGCAAGGGGTCATTTGTGTAGATCCTACAAGGTTTTCCTACAGAAAATAATAGCTGAAGTAAAAATAATGTTGAAATTGGGGAGAAAAAAACAGCCATTTTTCTCCAGGTTTTACTCTGTATCTTTTTCCTGCGATGTCAGATTTTTGAAAGCAATATACCATTACGTCTGGTGGACTCTTCTGGTTGTGGGGATATATAGGGCTTGTAGGTTCATCAAGAACCCTATGTACTCAGAGCCAATAAAGGAGCTGCACCTTGCAAAGGGTTTTCATTCTATACCAGGTATATTGGCAATTCATGTGCTGAAATATAAAGAGTGAAAAATAGGTATCAAGAAAACCTTTGTATTTCCAAAATGGGCACAAAACAAGGTGTTGAGAAGCAGAGTTATTTGCACATCTCTGAATTCCAGGGTGTCCATACTAGCATGTGAATTACAGGGCATTTCTCAAATAGACATCTTTTTTACACACTGCCTTACATTTGGAAGGAAAAATGTAGAGAAAGACAAGGGGCAATAACACTTGTTCTGCTATTCTGCGTTCCCCCAAGTCTCCCGATGAAAATGGTACTTCACTTGCATAGGTAAGCCTAATGCCCGTGACAGGAAACGCAACATGGACACATCACATTTTTACACTGAAAACTGACGTGTTTTTTTTTTTAAGTTCCTAGCTGTGGATTTTGATCTCTAGCTCAGCCGGCACCTAGGAAAATCTACCAAACCTGTGCATTTTTTTAAACTAGACACCTAGGGGAATCCAACATGGGGTGACTTGTGGGGCTCTCACCAGGTTCTGTTACCCAGAATCCTTTGCAAACCTCCAAATTTGGTCAAAGAAACACTTTTTCCTCACATTTCGGTGACAGAAAGTTCTGGAATCTAAGAGGAGCCACAAATTTCCTTCCACCCAGTGTTCCCCCAAGTCTCCCGATAAAAATGGTACCTCACTTGTGTCTGTAGGCCAAGTGCCCGCAAAAGGAAATGCCCCAAAACACTATCTGGACACATAAAAATTATTAAAATACAAAACTACCTGTTTTCGCAGGGGAAGCCGCCTGTGTTTTTGGTCCTGGCCTCAGCAGTCATGCAGGGAAACCTACCAAACCCAGACATTTCTGAAAACTAGACACCCTGGGGAGTCCAGGGAGGTGTGACTTGGGTGGATCCCCCAGTGTTTTCTTACAGAGAAAACAGAGCAAACCTCAAATTTAGCTATAAAATATCACATTTTTCCCACATTTCTGCACTGGGACGAATTTCCTACCACCCAACGTTCCCCTAGGTCTCCCAGTAAAAATGATACCTGACTTGTGTAGGTGGGCCAAGTGCCTATGACAGGGAAGAGACAAAAACATGTCAAAATTGAGGGGGAAACAAAGCAGGTTCAAAAGAGCAGTTTGAAAAAAAACATTTTTAGGCTGACAAGTCGGGCAGAATTTTTATCGGTATAGATGCGACAATGCTGGGTGGTAGGAATTTTGTGGATTTCTGCAGATTCCGGAAGGTTCCATCACAAAAATGTGGGAAAAATGTATGATTTCCAGCAAAGTTGGAGGTTTGCAGGGCATTGTGGGTTAGAAAATGGTGCGGGTGCATGTGAAGCACATCACCCTGTTTAGTTTTCAGATGTGTCTAGGTCTTGTGGATTTTTCTACATGGCAGCGTCGCAAAGTCCAAAAAGTGCAGCCCTCACCATTCCAAGTGGGACGATTTTGAGAATCAGCCAAGCTCTCATGGCCCAAATGTAAAACCAAAACCCAAAATAATCAAATGTCCTCTTGCTTGCCATGGGATAAGATCTTTTAGTGTGCGGGGGGAGAGCTGAAAGACTGTTATCCCCTTCAGTTGGGGTGGGGGCATAACCATGCCCATACTGGTTCGTAGCCACCACCCCACTATTTTTCTTTTTTTGTTTTAATTCCCTGGCATCTAGTAGGTTTTCAGCCCCCCCACCCCCCAGGGAGTGAATCAGGGGTAATTGCCCCATCTGCCCACCGGTCGGCAGAACAACTTTGGCCCCATTTATTTGGGGTGGGGGTATGGCCATACCCCTTTTTTTAAAAACAAAATCTTCCCTGGTCTCTGGTGGGCTTTCTGCCCCCGTTGGGGGCAGATGGGCCTTCCAAAAATAGACCGATATGCCCCCAAGGGGGGAATATATGGCCAACAGTAATGTGCACCCATGGAGAGCGACCCTTGCCCAAGGGGCTGCCCCCCAAAGAAAACACACACATACACACACACCAATCACTGGTGCATAAGTGGTTTCTGCCCCCCACGGGGGGAGATCGTCCTAATAACAATAGGCCGATCTGCCCGCAAGGGAGGCAGAAATGGCCTAAAATAAATTTGCCCCCCAAGCGAACAACCCTTGCCTAAGGGGTCGCTCCCCTTTTGTGAAATTGATGCAAAAAAATAAAAATCACTTGTCTCTAGTGGTCTCTACCCCCTTGGGGGCAGATTGGTCCAATAAAAATAGGCTGATATGCCCCCAAGGGAGCAGAAATGGCTTAAAGACAATTTGCTCCCCAGGGGAGCGACCCTTGCCTAAAACGGTCGCTCCCCACATTTAAAAAAATAAAATAAACAAAAAAAAAGATTCTTTGTGTCTAGGGGTTTCTGCCCCCCGGGGGCAGATCAGCCTAATTACGATAGGCCAATCTGCCCCCAAGGGGGACAAAATTGGCCTAAAACAAATTTGACCCCCCAGGGGAGCGACCCTTACCTAAGGGGTTGCTCCCCTCACGTTAAACTACCATAAAAAAAATATCCCTTGTGTCTAGTGGTTTCTGCCCCCCCTTGGGGGCAGATTGGCCTAATAAAAATTGGCTGATTTGCCCTCAAGGGGGCAGAAATGGCCTAAAGACAATTTGCCATCCCGGGGATCGACCCTTGCCTAAGGCGTCACTCCCCACATATAAAAAAATTAAGTAAACACAAAAAAAATATTCCTGGTGTCTATGAGTTTCCGCCCCCCCGCCCTCCGGGGGCAGAAATGGCCTTAAATTAATTTGCCCCCCTAGGGAACGACCCTTGCCCAAGGGGTCGCTCCCCTCATGACAATAACCTATAAAAAAAATTACCTGGTGTCTAGTGGGTATTTCTGCTTCCCGATCGCACATCGATCGGGCAGCAGAAATGCAGAGAGAGACATGAAAGGAGAGGAAAGGCTTTTGCTCTCCTTTCATGCCTCTCTCGCCCCTTCCACGTGATTGGTTCATTATCCACGCTGGAAGCTGAGAAACCAGTAGACACTGGAGAGGATCCCGAATAGAATCATGCTAGTAATAGTTACCACCGGGCCCAATACTCCCCCCCCAGAAGGCAGCGATTATTCAACAATGCCACCCCATATGGTATAAGTCAGGCACAGGTTCTGTTTGTCTGGAACAGTTACTAGATACCAATGGGTACACTGGACTTATGTGTTATGGGGTTCAATATGTATGGCACAAAACATTAAACTGTGTGACTCATAGTCTAGCATTTTTTTAGATCTGTTTCACTAAAAGGAGACTTCTTTTCCACGTGTCGGGTGTGATTTCTTATCCCAGCCGTACCACCCACCAAACTTTGAGTGACCCCAACTTAGTATCTTGTTGCTGTAGTGCTGTTTGATACAAGGACGTAATCGGCTTCCTACACTGTTGGTTTGTCAACAATATATAGTATTAGGCATCTCCTGTGTCATGGCCCACATCCGAGGTATCAGATGGCTCTATGCTGTGTATAAAAGAAATTCCTATGGACCTACTGTTTACAGTTTGGTCAAATTCTCAAAGGACTGCAGCTTTTCAACATCTACCAGATCGCCCCAAACCCTTAATCCCGACTCCGGTCAGATGTTGTTTGATACAACTATTTCCAATGCTTACATTTAGGCAAAGACGATAAACTCCCAGAGCAATTTCATAGACAGGTATGGGGTTGAAGCAGTCCTTCCTGAAGGCTTCAGTAAATGTTCTAGGAAACTGTCAGTTCTTTTGACAAAAAGCTCTACTATTCATATACACTGTACATGGCATGATCAACCAGACAGAGACCTAAGTATTTCAGGCTCTCTCTAAGGATGTTGTGTTAAACACATGAATGGTTTGATGCCTCGCTGATTCTGAACCCACTTATTGTTTTCCTACTACTTCTTGTCCTTAAAGTTGACATTAATCAAGGGATAAACAGGACCCTAGACAGGAGTATCCCGCATCCTCATTTGCCTTTCCTACTTCAATGGGCTCGGTGACGTGTGCACTATCCCTTTGCATGTTACTACTTCACTGTTTCATGCAGTTCTCTTTTATCCTATGGTAGTCTGTTTAATTTATTTCTGTTCGCTAGCTGACCCATGTAAGTCTTGCTCCATTTCTGTGAAATGCCCATATGTTCACATAGCACTAACCACCAAATGTTCCTGCCAATCAGGAACATCAGAATAGCAATTATTTTTTCCTGTCTTGTAATAGCTCAAGGTTCAAGGCTTGTTCCTTTACAGGAGGGGGACAGCTGAAGTCATATGAAGTCTACAGGAAATTCTGCAACGTTATGTGTTTTTACTCTGGAAAAGTGTCTGATTAGGTCTTTTCTGATTTATGTTTGAAACTAATGAGGGAATGACTAGTCATCTAAATTTAAGAAGTCCAAAAGTGGTAAATCTGCCAGGAACATGTATAGCCACACCCTTTCAAGGATGTTTGCACCCACTGTGATATTTTTGTTTCCTGGCTCATCTGTTTTAATTATAAACAATGGTGTCTTAAACAAATATATATATATAGCATGCATGTTTCATTCGGCAGAGTTGTTGATCGGAAGTGTACCAGCCTCTCTGCAACACTGCGGATGAATAAACAACAGATTATTTTCCATGTCTGCATTCTTTCCCATTTGTGAGCAGTGACATTATTTTGCTCTATCAAATGGAGGCAGTAGACAGACGGAATCAGTCCAGCCGGATTCTCTATATTGTGGTCTACTGGTCAGGTTTGTTCCTCCAATGTCTGATGTGTACATATCCAGAGGGGGATTGCAATTCCCAGAGTGAGCACCAACCAAGGGCCTGACTGTGTAACCCCAAGACATGACGGATTTCTTGCTCTTTCTGAACTACTGTGAATGCAGACTTCAAGCTTAGGTAAGATTGAAATCTCAGAGGTTTTCCTTTGTTATGTCATGATGTATTAATTAGTCAAAAGTCTGTACCTCAAACAGGGATTAAAGTCTCCAATAAAAAAGAAGGGGTTAAAGTCCACAACAAAATAGCAGAGGTTAAAGTCCCCAACAAACTAATAGCGGTTAGGATACCTATAAAAGTAGAGGGAGTTAGATAGCCTGTTTCTCTCCCAGATAATGAAGTTAAATTACCAGCCTATGTAAAATTTCCTACATTTATGCATATTTATGGGGCTCCTAAGAAGTAAGACAATCTGTGACCTATTTAACACATATCATCAGGTGGACCAAGCGCAGCCAAAAGATTTGCCTACTTTTGAAATAATAATGAAAAAGGGACTTCAGCCTCGACATTTTCTGAAAGAGTGGAACTACTAGACTAGAAAACATTCAGACCTACAATTCCTGACTATGGGCATGTGTGCAGTTGATAAATTAGATTACCTTCCTGAAACATTGAATATACTAGGTAAGAAAAAGATAAGATCAACACACTTTGAAATATTAAATATATGGGAGGACTTTGCCAGGGAGTGATTGGTAAATCAAGCCACAGTAAAAAGAAATAAGAAAAAAGAATAATAGAGATGCGACCAGGTAAATAAGGAAACAAAGAGAGGAGCAAGGTAGGCATGATAAATTAATAGAAGAAAATTTTACCTAACCAGGCCTTCGGCACCATCGGAGCCAGAGGAGGAAGACCTTATTATGCATTGGTAATTAAATGGAACGATACATCCTCCTTCATATGAACAGCCTAAGATAGACAGTAGACAGAAAGATGGAAGTGAATCACCTGTTCAGACTAAAACTTCAACATTACATATATTGGGTGCATCTCCCAACAAACTGAAAGGTCTAAAAGATTATTAGGTACTGCGTTGTCCATTGCTGTTATTTTTACAGACAATGTGATATGCAATGGCACTGATCATTTTAGGGGTGATGTTGAAAAGTAGAGTTCTCTCAAGAGCCTACCCTTATCATGAAAAATCATGTTTTAGAACATGTGTGCAAGCATATATTTCAAGACTGACTTGACAGAACATGGGGCCAGGGCACATGACAAGAAAGTAGAATTAAAATGTGAATGGGATACAGAGCTGCAGGATATTGATTACCAGGCTCGCAACCTTCAAGGTAGGGAAGAAGAGGCACCACGTCTATTGTTGTATTTAGTATCCACAATTGGTAAGATAAAATAAGTACCTATTGTGGCCAGTTTCCAATACAAGAAGTTCCTGGGTTTAATGCTATAAAGCCTGTGTTTCATGTACACACACCTTGGACTAAGAGCTATGAGCATTTGCTAAAGACTATCCAAACATTAGGGAAAATGCAGATTAATGGTACACCCACACAGAAAGGATACTAAACATGACAAAGGACATTAAGGACTTAGATCAGATGTCTTCAATCATCTTGCCAACAGAGACATGGAAAAGTGTAGAGAGGACCAAAAGGTAGTGAAGTGGCATAATGCAAAAATTAAAAAAAGGAGAACAAGTATGACAGAAACATACATGATGAAATACAAGAACTGCGAACATTAATTTTAACATTTTTACAAAACACTTAAGCCAAGAATGCAAGTAGGTTGGAATAAATTAACACAAGCCAAGCAGTCTAAGGAAGAAACAGTCCACGCCTATTATGTCAGAGTACATAAGTTGTTTTTGGCACATAGTAGCATGGCCTCATGGAGGAAGCAGCAGCAAGTGCATTGGTTGGTTGTTTTGTTGAAGGTTTACAAGATCATAAAAGGAAATTTATTAATGATCAATATCAGTAACTTGTGGGACTGTAAAACCATTGACAGAGATGGTGGCCTTAGCACAGTATTATTTTTGTCAAGCATGACAATGATGAACTTCAAGAGGACAAATCCGGGAATGATTTGAAAGGATGAGTTTTATTGCAACAGAGTAAGAATAGGGCCAAAAAAATTGACCATATAAAGTCTAGTGCTCATAAGAAAATCATTGATAATGTTGGTAAAGGTAATGCTTTTACAAACTGAACAGTAAATTTAACTGCTAAGTTTGAGAATGCATTAAATGTGCATATCTTATTGTGTTAATATACTGACAATTGACCATATACACTTATATCCACAAGAACTGCAGAAGTCAACAACCTTCTAGGAGATACAAAACTGGCAAGCCGAAGGAACATTATTGAATGATCACTGGGTAGGACCTGGGGAAGAATAAGATTGTCTGATGCAATGGGTCGAAATCTGGCACCAATTTACACAAACTCATCTATTTGGGGGGGACGCAATGTGCAGCCATTTCTCACACTTTTAGTGCAACAAGAACTTTCACAAACATTTTGAAGCTGTTCGTCACCCACGCATGACTTGTGGACTGCAAATTGCTGGAAAAGCTATATCAATCGAAAGAGGACATTTTATACCATCTGAGGCACCTTTTGAACATTTGCAAATAGACTATTTTGAGATGCCTTCAACAAACAGATATTGGCATGCACTGCCGGTGCTCTGTATGTTTTCAGGCTGGATAGAAGATAACAATGGCATTTTTTTATGTGTTGCTTAATAGTTTGTGCCATATTCATCTATGAAATATTAATACCCGTAATATTGCCTATGTTATCTCCCGTATAACAAAAAGTCCCTGATCATCACCATGAGGAATATAAAGACAATGTTGCTATACATATTATGCTTACCAAAGGGAAAGGAATTTTGCAGGCTGTGGGATATGTTTGAAACTCACAGCTTAGTAGAAAAAAGAATGCCTTTCTTCTATCTTCCTTTGTTATACAATGATTCAAGTTTTATTACATATAAAATAGTTATTACTTGGGTTCCAAGACGAAAACATACTCACTTACACAACCTATATCGAGAAAAGGTAATTGCACCTGGTTGTAGTAATTACTTACAGAGGCCAGCTGATATTATAGGGTTGGATTCAGCATACAGAGATTTGCTAAATTTGACTACCATGTCTAGAGATCTAAGGTCTTCCTTAAGTGGCTGAATAACTCTAAAAAAGAAGACACTGATATTCCATATCTTATGTTATTCACTAACACTCCAGGAAAATTATGTATACATGCCAATGGGTCACAAACATTACTAAAGTACATCATAGTGGAAGATGGTGTATATAATACTACATTTTCACTTACCAATAATTCATGGCCTAGCGTACCTTTATATGCAGTGTATGGAAACGTTTGGTTATGTCAGGCAGATACTTGTTACCTTGGAATTGTATTTCCCTATGTCAGACATCACAGTAGAGAATGTATGAAGTATCAAATTGAGAATTTTAAACAAGTGAGGGGAAAAGGGATACACAACAAGACGTTTCAGTGGGAGAAAGAGTTTCTGACCTTGCACAGGGTTTCTTTATACATTGGGCAGGGATATCTCTCAATTCTATGAAGATCAGGAGAATGGGAAGATTATTTGAAGCATGAGTGGTAATAGCTAATCTAACAGTAGAAGTAGCTGCAGTAGGTTTAGTAACTTTACAAAATAGGATGGTTTTAGGCATGATGTTAGCAGAAAAAGGAGGTGTCTGAATTCAGTACACAAGGCTGTGGGTACTGAATGCTGCACCTTTTTTCCTGACAATGCCCCTAATATCTATAAGGCTATAGACTTTTGTGTCACATGGGGCAAGAAGTACATACCCTTTGTAAAATGGTGATTGTTCCCAAATTAACTTTTATTTTCAATGCATTGCCATTAATGTTTAACAAGGCTGCTTTAAAGAAATTGCTGGGGAAAATTAGCAGTTTTATTTGGGCATCTAAAGGTGTTCATATATCATGGAAAAAGCTCAGGAGGAAGAAAGAAAAAGGTGGTCTGGCAGCTCCTGATATGCAGTGCTACGCATGGGCTTTTCTGTTAAAAAATGTAAGACAGAGTTTTAATGCATTAGATCATTCAAAGCTGGGGCAGGTGTTAATTGCTATGATGGAAGGTCAGGAGGTCCAGAGAAGTTTTTTGTATAAGTTTGGGGATCCGAAGTTCTTTAAAAAAAATGATTTAAGATATTACATGATTGGGCAGTGTTGTGGTATGAGGTGAGGAAGATCACAAGGTTGTTATATTGGAATGAGTAAGCACCAGTTTGGGATTCTCCTGGCTCCCCGGAGTGGACTAAAGATGCCCTGGCTATTCCTCTGAAGGAGGCAGGTTTTATGCAATGGAGACATCTCTGTTATAATGGTGAACTTAGGGAGTTTCATAACCTTAATATGGAGGTAGGAGGAAGGCTGTCTAAGTTTAAATACCTTCAGATGAAGACTTGGGTTGGCAATGTGACAGAGGAAGGGGGAAGCACTAACAGACTTGTGCACCAGATGCAGCTGGATACTCCGATGAAGAAAGAAGTGGCTAAATGGCATTGGCTGATGATGGACATTGTGGATGGTGAATTTAACCTCCCGGAAGAAATCTGGAGGGAGTGCTTGTCGGAGCCGCAGCTTAAAGACCTTTGGCAAGTATCCACTACACTTCTGTATAATACTGTTAAACCTGCTGCGTTAAGGAGAAATTATCTATTTTCTATTCACAGACGCTTTTGGACTCCCAAAAAATTGTCAGGCTGAGACATGATAATGTGGTGAGGTGTAAGAAGTGTGGTTCTGCAGCAACTGACGATCTACATATGTTTATTGATTGCCATTTACTCCGTACGTTTTGGCAAGAGGTGGGCGATGCAATTAAGGAGATTCTTCCCACAAGCCCGAAGGTAAGAACTCTGATAGTGATGTTTGGCTGTTCATATGAGGCGATGAGGCGCAGAAGATGGGTAGAGATGGAGCTAATCTGTTGTTTTATATGATGCTTGTGGCAAGAAGGGAGGTTTGTAGGAAATGGATCAGCCCTGTTCCCCCTACTTTTGCTGAATGGAAATACTCTCTAATTTACCATCTTAAGTTAGACTGTCATAAAGTTTGTAAGAGGATCAGATTTTGGAATCCGCTGAAGCAATGGTTAGGAAGTGGTGAGGTATGAATAGGTAGGATGTGATCCTATGATTATACTCTTTCCTCTGCCTTCCACACTGTATCTTGGGTGGAAAGTTTGTCCCAGACAGGGGTGACGAGGTAAGAGATGGGTGGTGAGCAGTTGTGTGAGAACCTTCACTGCTCCCTCCCCTCCCTTCCCCTCGGTCATGTGAGGGAAATTTGGAGGTAAATGAGCAAAAAAAGAGAAGTACATACCCTAACAGAAATAACAATCTGGGATAAAATAGGGCTGTTGCTTGGCTCATGGTGGACAAGCCTGCTTACATGGGCACTAATAATACTTGGCCTACTAGTTAGGGGCTGTCTGTTAGTGAATTTGTTTCTGAGCTGTCTGTCAGCCTGTATGGTCACACGTTGCCCTCAAATTACTAAGGTGATTACGGCAAGGCCAAGGACCAAACATCAAGTTGGTAACTATGATGAAATATATGATATATGATGAAAACAGAAATAGAATAAAGTTGAACAAATTATTGACTATTAGTTGAAACGGACGGAGTGAGAAAGTTTAATTTCTATGTTTCATGCAGTGCTTATTTATTCTGTGCCACCAAGTTTAATTTATTCCTGTTCACCTGCTGAACCGTCTGTTTGTTGTTCTGTTTCGAAGAAATGCTGATCTGTTCACATACTGCTAACCAACAAATGTTCCTGAAACTCAGGAACAGCTGAATAGTGCTCTTCTTTCCTGTCTTATAATAGCTCAAGGCCTGCTCCATTACAGTAGGGGAGAGCTGAAGTCAGATGAAGTCTGCAGGAAATTCTGCTGAATTGTGTGTTGTTACCCTGGAAAGTCTCCGATTAGGCCTTTTCTGATTTATGTTTGAAACTATTGAGGGAAAGATGAGAAGTCTAAAATTAAGAAGTCCAAGAGTGGTAAATCTGTCAGGCATATCCCTTCAAGGATGTTTATCTACACTGTGATATTTTTGTTTCAAATATAACCAATGGTATTTTAACCCCTTCGCTGCCAGGCCTTTTCCCCCTCCTGTGCCAGGCCTTTTTTTGGCTATTTGGGGCAGTTCGCGCTTAGGCTCTCATAACTTTTTGTCCATATAGGCTAGCCAAGCCAAATTTGCGTACTTTTTTTCCAACATCCTAGGGATTCTAGAGGTACCCAGACTTTGTGGGTTCCCCTGAAGGAGGCCAAGAAATTAGCCAAAATACAGTGAAAATTTAGTTTTTTTCAAAAGAATGGGAAAAGGTGGCTGCAGAAGAAGGCTTGTGTTTTTTTCCCTGAAAATGGCATCAACAAAGGGTTTGCAGTGCTAAAATCACCAGCTTCCCAGCTTTCAGTAACAGGCAGACTTGAATCAGAAAACCCAATTTTTCAACACAAATTTGGCATTTTACTGGGACATACCCCCATTTTTACGATTTTTTGTGCTTTCAGCCTCCTTCCAGTCAGTGACAGAAATCGGCGTGAAACCAATGCTGGATCCCAGAAACCTAAACATTTCTGAAAAGTAGACAGAATTCTGAATTCAGCAAGGGGTCATTTGTGTAGATCCTACAAGGGTTTCCTATGGAAAATAACAACTGAAAAAGAAAAATATTGAAATTGAGGTGAAAAAAACAGCAATTTTTCTCTACGTTTTACTCTGTAACTTTTTCCTGCAATGTCAGATTGTTGAAAGCAATATACCGTTACGTCTGCTGGACTCTTCTGGTTGCAGGGATATAAAGGGCTTGTAGGTTCATCAAGAACCCTAGGTACCCAGAGCCAATAAATGAGCTGCACCCTACAGTGCGTTTTCATTCTATACCGGGTATACAGCAATTCATTTGCTGAAATATAAAGAGTGAAAAATAGCTATCAAGAAAACCTTTGTATTTCCAAAATGGGCACAAGATAAGGTGTTGAGGAGCAGTGGTTATTTGCACATATCTGAATTCCGGGGTGACCATACTAGCATGTGAATTACAGGGCATTTCTTAAATAGACGTCTTTTTTACACACTCTCTTATATTTGGAAGAGAAAAATGTAGGGAAAGACAAGGGGCAATAACACTTGTTTTGCTAATCTATGTTCCCCCAAGTCTCCCGATAAAAATGATACCTCACTTGTGTGGGTAGGCCTAGCGCCCGCGACAGGAAATGCCCCAAAACACAACGTGGACACATCACATTTTTTTAAAGAAAACAGAGGTGTTTTTTGCAAAGTGCCTACCTGTAGATTTTGGCCTCTAGCTCAGCCGGCACTTAGGGAAACCTACCAAACCTGTGCATTTTTGTAAACTAGAGACCTAGGGGAATCCAAGATGGGGTGACTTGTGGGGCTCTGACCAGGTTCTGTTACCCAGAATCCTTTGCAAACCTCAAAATTTGGCTAAAAAAAACATTTTCCTCACATTTCGGTGGCAGAAAGTTCTGGAATCTGAGAGGAGCCACAAATTTCCTTCCACCCAGCGTTCCCCCAAGTCTCCCGATAAAAATGATACCTCACTTGTGTGGGAGGCCTAGCGCCTGCGACAGGAAATGCCCCAAAACACAACTTGGACACATCACATTTTTTTAAAGAAAACAGAGGTGTTTTTTGCAAAGTGCCTACCTGTAGATTTTGGCCTCTAGCTCAGCCGGCACTTAGGGAAACCTACCAAACCTGTGCATTTTTGTAAACTAGAGACCTAGGGGAATCCAAGATGGGGTGACTTGTGGGGCTCTGACCAGGTTCTGTTACCCAGAATCCTTTGCAAACCTCAAAATTTGGCTAAAAAAACACATTTTCCTCATATTTCGGTGACAGAAAGTTCTGGAATCTGAGTGGAGCCACAAATTTCCTTCCACCCAGCATTCCCCCAAGTCTCCCGATAAAAATGATACCTCACTTGTGTGGGTAGGCCTAACGCCCGCGACAGGAAATGCCACAAAACACAACTTGGACACATCACAATTTTTGACAGAAAACAGAGGTGTTTTTTGCAAAGTGCCTACCTGTAGATTTTGGCCTCTAGCTCAGCCGGCACCTAGGGAAACCTACCAAACCTATGTATTTTTGTAAACTAGAGACCTAGGGGAATCCAAGATGGGGTGACTTGTGGGGCTCTGACCAGGTTCTGTTACCCAGAATCCTTTGCAAACCTCAAAATTTGGCTAAAAAAACACATTTTCCTCATATTTCGGTGACAGAAAGTTCTGGAATCTGAGTGGAGCCACAAATTTCCTTCCACCCAGCATTCCCCCAAGTCTCCCGATAAAAATGATACCTCACTTGTGTGGGTAGGCCTAACGCCCGCGACAGGAAATGCCACAAAACACAACGTGGACACATCACAATTTTTGACAGAAAACAGAGGTGTTTTTTGCAAAGTGCCTACCTGCAGATTTTGGCCTCTAGCTCAGCCGGCACCTAGGGAAACCTACCAAACCTGTGCATTTTTGAAAACTAGAGACCTAGCGGAATCCAGGATGAGGTGACTTGTGGCGCTCTGACCAGGTTGTGTTACCCAGAATCCTTTGCAAACCTCAAAATTTGGCTAAAAAAACACATTTTCCTCACATTTCGGTGACAGAAAGTTCTGGAATCTGAGAGGAGCCACAAATTTCCTTCCACCCACCGTTCCCCCAAGTCTGCCGATAAAAATAGTACCTCACTTGTGTGGATAGGCATAGCGCCCACAAAAGGAAATGGGCCAAAACACAACGTGGACACATCACATTTTTTCACAGAAAACAGTGCCTACCTGTGGATTTTGGCCTCCAGCTCAGCCGGCACCTGGGGAAACCTAGCAAACCAGAGCATTTTTGAAAACTAGAAACCTAGGGGAATCCAAGAGGGAGTGAGTTGTGGGGCTCTGACCAGGTTCTGTTACCCAGAATCCTTTGCAAACCTCAAAATTTGGCCCAAAAAACACTTTTTCCTCTCATTTCGGTGACCGAAAGTTCTGGAATCTGAGAGGAGCCACAAATTTCCTTCCACCCAGCGTTCTCCCAAGTCTCCCGATAAAAATGGCACCTCACTTGTGTGGGTAGGCCTAGCGCCCACAAAAGGAAATGCCCCAAAACACAACGTGGACACATCACATTTTTTCACAGATAACAGAGGAGTTTTTTGCAAAGTGCCTACCTGTGGATTTTGGCCTCTACCTCAGCCGGCCCCAGGGGGGGCAGAAATGGTCTAAATACAATTTGCCTCCCAAGGGAGCGATCCTTGCCTAATGGGTCGCTCCCCATCTCTAAAAAACAAACAAACAAAAAAAAAAAACACCATTTTTTTTTTGCCCTGGCGCCTAGAGGTTCCTGCCCCCCCTGGGGGCAGATCGGCCTAATAACAATAGGCCGATCTGCCTCCAGGGGGGGCAGAAATGGCCTAAAATAAATTTGCCCCCCCAACCCGCCCGGGAGCGACCCTTGCCTACGGGGTCGCTCCTCCTGCGTGACAATGGCGCAAAAAAAAAATCCCTGGTGCCTAGTGGTTTCTGCCCCCTTGGGGGAAGATTGACCTAAAATCGGCCGATCTGCCCCCAAGGGGGGCAGAAATGGTCTAAATACAATTTGCCCCCCAGGGGAGCGGCCCTTGCCTACTGGGTCGCTCCCCATCTCTAAAAAAACAAACAAACAAAAAACACAAAAAAGAATTTGCCCTGGCGCCTAGAGGTTTAGATCAGCCTAATAACAATAGGCCGATCTGCCCCCAGGGGGGGCAAAAATGGCCTAAAATAAATTTGCCCCCCAACCCCCCACCGGGAGCGACTCTTGCCTACGGGGTCGCTCCTCCTGCGTGACATTGGCACCAAAAAAAAAAAAAAACCGGTGCCTAGTGGTTTCTACCCCCTTGGGGGCAGATTGACCTAAAATCAGCCGATCTGCCCCCAAGGGGGGCAGAAATGGTCTAAATACAATTTGCCCCCCAGGGGAGCGACCCTTGCTTAATGGGTCGCTCCCCATCTCTAAAAAACAAACAAACAAAAAAGAAAACACAAACATTTTTTTGCCCTGGCGCCTAGAGGTTTCTGCCCCCCCTGGGGGCAGATCGGCATAATAACAATAGGCTGATCTGCTAGAAAGGGGGGGCAGAAATGGCCTAAAATAAATTTGCCCCCCCAATCCCCCCCCCCCCCGGGAGCGACTCTTGCCTAGGGGGTCGCTCCCCCTGAGTGACATTGGTGCAAAAAAAATCCCTGGTGCCTAGTGGTTTCTGCCCCCCTTGGGGGCAGATTGGCGTAGCAAAAATCGGCCAAAATGGCCTAAATACAATTTTCCCCTTCAGGGGAGCGACCCTTGCCCAAGGGGTCGCTCCCCATCTGTAAAACAAAAAAAAACAAAAAATCCTCTGTGACTAGTGGTTTCTATCCCCCTTGGGGGCATATCGGCCTAATCAAAATAGGCTGATCTGCCCCCCCAGGAGGGCAGAAATGGCCTAAAATAAATCCCCCCCCCCCAGGGGAGCGACCCTTGCCTAAGGGGTCGCTCCCCACCTACAAAAAAACAAAACAAAACAAGAACAAAAAAATTATCCCTGGTGCCTAGAGGTTTCTGCCCCCCCCCTGGGGGCAGATAGGCCTAATAATAGGCCAATCTGCCCCCATGGGGGACAGAAAAGGCCTTCCAAAAAATTGCCCCCCCTGGGTGCGACCCTTGCCCAAGGGGTCGCTCCCCACCTGCAAAAAAACAAAACAAAACAAAACAAAAGAAATAAAAAATAATGATCCTTGGTGCCTAGAGGTTTCCCCCGGGGGGGCAGAAAAGGCCTTCCAAAAAAATGCCCCCCCCCTGGGAGCGACCCTTGCCCAAGGGGTCGCTCCCTTATGCCAATTTCAGGAAAAAACTAAAAAATCCCTGGTGTCTAGTGGATTTCAAAAGCCGGATTGCAAGCAATCCGGCTTTTGAAACGCTCAGAGAGACTTCAAAGGGAAGGAAATAACTTTCCTTCCCTTTGAAGCCTCTCCGGGCCTCCCCCACGTGATCGAAAGAGAAACGCAAAGCATTTCTCTTTCGATCTTCCAGCACGATGGGAGGAGGCCCTCTGTGTTTGTCAGCGCGCGATGCGCTCTGACGTCACAGGGGAGGTGGAGGGTGTCAGTGGTGGAAGGGGAAGGGCTTCCCCTTCCATCCCTGCCTTGGGGGGGTGGGTGGGGTGCACATGTGGGGAGCGCTAGCGCTCCACCCGATTCCCGGGTGTTGGACGAGGTCACCTCGTCCAAGGCACCCGAGTGGTTAAGCATATATATATATATTGTGTGCATGTTTCAGTCAGCAGAGTTGCTGGTCTGAAATGTACCAGGCTTCTGTAGCATTGCAGTTGAATAAAAAATAGATTCTTTTCAACGACTGCAATCAGTCTCATTTGTGAGAAGTGACTTTTTTTCGCTCTATCATTACACATTATGATCTTGTGCTTGCAGGACTGGTTTTCTGCTGTCAGTAACATTTATGCCTCTTAGCAGGCAAGACTGAGGTTTTCATAGTGTCTTCATAGTGTTCGTAGTGCACAGTTAATAGCTTTTTGAGACCCATTTATGGTTTTTATGAGACAGACCTCCACTGGTAAGCCATCTGTGCTGGGAGTTTTACAAGGCTCGCTTTGCTTTAGTGCTAACTGTATTTCCTCAGTCATAATGAGAGAAACCATTTGAGCTAGAAAATTGTCAATTGAGGATTAATCTGGGCCTGTACAATCTCTTGTATTAGTTTTCAAATACTGTAATAATCTTTAACTGAGAGTTGATCAGCATGTCCCCCTGACTACAAACTGCACTTATGGGGAACCTAGGTGCCTCAGCTTGTAGCAGCCAATCCACCATGCTGCCTGTTTAATTACCCTATGAATTTTCATAGGCGACATATTCCTTGCAATCCAATCGTAATAATTTATCCAGTGTCACACCATATTCTGACTTGAATGCAGTAAGGGCCGTCCCGGCCTGACTATCGGTGACACTGGCATCCTTGAGTACACATATGTGCTCCTGAGTTGCTAGAAGGTCCCTCAATTTTTTCTTTGCATCATACATAGTGTAGTGTAGCCATTTTTAATGTAGCTTCATGCGCGTTTGCTTAACGTATTAGGCCTTTGTGCACTTTGCCCTAGATGCATTTTATTCAATATCGCACTGTTATTTTACAATAACCAGTTTCACGGTCTTGTTTTTATTTCAGTCTATCACACTGTTTAGCTTACTTCAGCACTGTGTTCTCAAACAATACATTCTTGCTCGCTCTGTGCTTCAGTCAAGGATACAGTCTGGTACATTGCCGATAGACGCGGTAGACGTTTAGTCTTTAGGGTTCGTAGAAAGTACACATCCTTACGGAGGGACGTTTCTTAAAACATCGACGTGTTAGTTATAAAAACACTTTCTAGTCCTGGTACAAGGGAGAGGGAGATTCCGACCAGGAACCCACAACTAGATGCTGACTGCCCTGTTGCAGATGCTGATGCAGATTACAGGCCTTTGCTCAGGTATGAGGGTTGATGTCCTCCTGGGGGAACCTGAAAGGCAGGTTTAGAGCTTTACAAGCTGTGCTCAAAATATAACTTAGAGAGAACATAATTTAGTTGCACTATGATAGCCTTATTCTTGTGTTTCACTCTCCTCATTACTATTTTAATCCTACTGTGTTGTATAGTTCTGGTTATTGCAGCTCACGCTTTGTTATCTAAAATGCAGTTATTTTATTAAACCAATCTTTAAAACTCAAACTGCCTTTGTCATTTATATATGAGACCGCACTGTGTACGAGAGAACCAGTTGTGACCTGAGTGACCACGACTTCCCTGGGAAGTTCTAAGATGTCATGCGCTCGGCTGCCCAATTGTCTCTTCCCTTCGGGAGAGATGAGGCACTGCTAGTTAGCCGGAGCAAAAACCGGGTTTGGGGTGACAAGGGTCCTTCACCGTGGGTCAGACTTAGTCCCCCACATTGTGAACGATCTTGCCGCCCAAAAATCCAGTAGTCTCATTAGGATAATGAGAGCCTACGCGGCAATAGTAGTCATGCACACTTCTCGGGTCACCACCTTGAATTATATGAAGCTCTGTCTGTATGTGCAGCAATATATGCAAATAAGTGATCTATGGCCTCCCCTACTTGGGTTCGGAATGTCAGATCTCATCAGATGTCACACTGTCAGAGCTATAAAGGAATCCTGTGGCATGATTTGCCCACAGCTATAGTCAATATAAGTGGGTTGTAGGTCGATAGGGTGCACCCTAAATACTCTGTGTCTACCAACCTCAAACAAATGTTTATTGTACAGTGAGCAATATCAGTTCTTGTGTGTAAAGCGTGCACTCTAGAGTACTAATGTCCAGGTGCGCCATGTACCACACATCCGTAACCTGTGCATTCATGGTCCATTTTTGTGATTGATGCATATTTGCAAACATCTGAGCACCCTGCAGTGATGGTGTAGATCTGGAAATTCTGAGACATATTAAAATCAACACACTACAGCCTATATCAGTCCTGAAGAATAAGTGGTGATAGTGACAAACTGAGCTTGGATGACATTAGCTGCATATACCAATATTACTGCAAAAGCCTTCCCATACCGGGGACCTTCAATAACTACATATCTTCCCACAATGTCCATCACAGAATGCGTTAGCATAAGCTGCACCACTGGCGCAATCCATGTCAGAACACCTCTCACTAATCCAGAGTATGTTGTACCACAGATCAGTCCCGCTACCTTTTACCAAGCCAGTATTATTTCCTAGTCAGCAAATGTGTCTCCTTGTAAGCATGCAAAGTAAACGTGGTGATGTTTCAGATATGTGTATATATTATATCCCTTTATGTGGGTGATCACATATTTATCTATACCCATAGCTTCAACTAATTATGGTCACCCATTTCCACCGCAAGGCTCGGCCTCTACAGCCACTACTCGACCACCTTCCCTCTCCAGGAACAAGTATACGTAGTGTTGCTGATTAGTCTGTTGTAACAAAAACAAACAAAAACCCAATGCCCACACCAAGCCCAAGATGGTCAAACCTGCTTGGCCAAACATACCAAAACCTTAAACTTGCAGACAAACTGTTCCACTCGGGAAGTTGGGTCTAGTGAGTAGAGTGAGTAGTACCATGTTTTGTGACCATTGTAGAAATGCTGAATGGGTCTGCCCCATTACTGGCACCTACCACCCTCTTGGGGGCAACATGCTGATCTATGACATTATATCACATTTCACAATCACATGCATGACCTAACAGAGCAAACAAGATAATGATAGGTGTACACATCATATAACAAGGTCTGCCCTCATTATGGTGGGCGTTGGGCTTCTCTGGAGATCATAGACAATCTCATTAATGGCTGAAGCCACAAGGTGGTCCTGAGCTTGGATGTCCGAGCCGTGTGCATCTGAGTTGCCAGAGCCTGCACTTTCCAAATCCACCACCACTTTCACACTTTTAATGACCACCTGCTTTTTGGAGGGTCTACAGCGCAGTCTCCTTCAGAGGCCAGGCAGGGTCAATCCCTTAGTTTCCAGCCATGTCCAGGTTTCCCTTGCCATCAAGCAAAACAAAAGGCTACCCCCTCCAGAACCTTACTTTTTGCTGGGAACACTAAAGCGTATCTTGTGTTTACCTTTTTTGATTTGTTTGTTGGTACTGTTAACAACGTTTCAATGCTTTCACAATTACAAGGTCTCATCGGGACTGGATGATGTTGCGACATCTTAAAAAACAGAGGCTTTTATTAGGATATTAAAAGTGATGGCAGAGGAGGATCAAAGTGTTTGTTTTTAATACAAATCTACAAATCGACATCATTTATTAAAATCAATAACTACGGGCCTCCAATGCCATTAGTCCTTTTATCCTGATATATCCCTCTATTTTTTAGGATGTCCCATTACCAAGTCCTGATGAGACCCTGTAATTAATTGAATGGGTTGAAACATCACAAACTAAAAAAAGGCCTCTTTTATTTAACAGGCATATGCACACTAGGTCTACAGTATTGACTTGACGATATCCAGGGTTGTTTGTTTCAAAAACACACAATTTGATGTTGTTACTGGATCTAATTTATATGTTTGTTATGTTTTTTCTTACTTGGGATACACTCGCCCTTTAGCACTTATATTTCATTGTCTGTAATTTTCATGACTCAATAAACCACAACTTTTGATTTAATATTAGAGGCATATACATGTACTATTATCCAATGTTTTTATAGAGTAGGACAGACACTACAAGTGTTCTACCTTCAGAATCAGAAAACACATTCACCAATAAAAAGTGTACTATCTTTCCAATTAAAATCGCACTTCTTCTGGTGTATGAACTGAATGGAGAAAATTAGCAGTAGAGTCCCCATTTCCAGGAAAAAGAAGTAGACCTTTAAGCATCAAGATGTGTTTCCTGGAGGAGGGCAATGTCAATTTTATGTCTATCGAAATAAGCCAAGACCAATCACACTTTTTGGGGATAAATTATCCCCCTAGCATTTCAAGAGATGCATCAGTGAGTTCTCTATATTTAGAGACAGTACACTTGATTGCAGATCTCCCACATACCATAACTACTCTACCCTTCCTCCCACCGTCCCATCCACTCACATTGTAACCCCTAACTTGCATAGTAGATATCCCAAACATTCTAACCAAAAACTACCCCAACCAGTAATTATGTGTGATGCACTTAGTGAAGTGTGACACCCCCACCACCCACCTGGATGGGCAACTGCAACATTAACAGACCAAGCATACATTTCACCTCAGCACAGTTGTAAAACCAGTTATATTATGAACAGTGTAATTATGCATCATACATTCAAAGTGTGAAATATTCATTCAAGAGTGAGACCCTATCCCGCTGTACAAAATCTTCAGATCTCATGCCATCAGCCCCACAAAACCAAATAAATCACTTCTCATGACTTAAGGGTGCCTGGGATTTCCATGGACAGCCCTAGGGTTTTTCTGAGTTTTTACTTTTGGAGAGCTTCTTGCAAAATTTAAGACCATCCTCATCCTCCAGTTTGTGAAGAAAATTGTGTGGTCCTCAGTAACTGCCAGGACCTTTGGATGGATTGAGCATGGAATAAGTCAGGCCTTCCTTGCGCAGTGCCCTTCTGGTATCATAAATTATTGTCTTGTCTGCTGAGCTACTGCAACGAAATCAGGGAAGAACGAGACCCTTGATCTTAGTGTTCTGTTGTACCATATTCTCCAATCAACAGCAATGTTCTTCTGCCTAAAATTCAGAAGTTGAGTAATGATTATTTGAGCAGGGGGGGGCTGTCGGTGGTCTAGGGCCAAGAACCTATGTGCTCATTCCACTGTGAAGATTTATGAAAACTTTTTCCCACTAAACTTCTCTGTTATTAGTATTTTCACAGGCTTTGGGGTTTTCTCGACGGCAGTGGATTCGATGACCCCGAGAATGTATGCTATTATGCCTTCAGCGTGCCTCCAAATTTTCAGTTTGCTTTAGAGGAACCCTCATCTTTTCTAGTTGAGCCAGCAAACTATTTAATGATTTTGAACATCTTCTAAATCTAAAATATGCTGATCAGCATTCTCAAGTCTGTTATCCTATCTCTAGACTTTTTCATTTGATCTAGGTGACGAACTTTTGGTCAAAAGCCTTTTGATTAGTTTTCATGTCAATGAGAATTATTTTTCAGTCTAATCATGGATGTGGCTGAAAGCTGTGATTGTGGTTCAGCTACACTAGTAGCATCCCTGCTATTCACAATCCTTGAGGATTTCCCAGCATCAAACAGCAGTTTAAGACTGTCCGGAATGAGTTTTCTCCCTCCCTGCGGAGCAGGATATTCAAAATGAACACATAAGTCTGACAATACAGGGTGAATACCGGCAGCAGAAGCCATAAATAATGAATCACCAACGCCCCTCTTCCAAAATCATGATATAGGCCTGTAAACAGCAAGAAGCGGTATAGTACTGCAGACACAGGCATGCTCGAAGCAGTCCTGCCCCTTAGTGTGCAGCAGGGTATGTGGCCATTTTGATTTATTCACAGCCACAATGTGACAGACATGGTGGTTGAATGTTCTCATAATGCAGGATTCAAGCAGCCAACCAGCCAGCATGCAGGAGAGGCACCCAACAGCAGCCAGCTCCCTCCTGCACCTACGATGATCCATCCCCCTGTAGGATGCGGTGCCCCACTCAAAATCATGTATGCTGGCTGGGCCTTCACCCCAGAGCGCTGCCTGAGAGTGACACAGGTCTGCACTTACAGTCAGAAAATTGCTGCTGCTGCCACACAGGCCACCCAATACGTAAAGCCCAAAAAGGACCATGCCACAAGGCATTTTAGGGAAGGGCTTGCTACACCAGGATGCCTCAGACTGTCAACTCCCCGAATCAGTGTGTTACTGCAATCCCTGTCACAGCATGCTCATTACATTAATTGGATCACTAATAGGGGTTTCAGCTAGTGGTTGGCTTCCTGCTTTGCAGGTTTCTTGCAGGATCCTTTACTGTGGGACGGAGCTATGGGTCAAAGCGGCCATCTTGGCAGTCTACTGGCCATGCCCCCATAGCAGTGTATAGTTAATACCGTACAACAGAAGCTACAGTATCCAGATAGTATACATCAGACATGGTGCCAAATTGCACAAATATTTGATTACAGCAACATTTACTGTGTTTGAATTTTTGATTTTCTGGTGTAAAAAAAGAGTCCACACCTGTCTTATTTCTTGGAAACGCTGCTCTTTTTTGAGAGTTTCTTATAAATTGTACACACAAAGGTGGCATTTACACACCTATCTAGGAGGTTATATGTTGAAATCACGAGTGCTTCAAGCACCCATGGCTCAACAACGAGTTTGGAACAACAAACTCATTGGTATCACTAACGCCTTTACCACAAATGCCTTTACAACGATTTTTCATTGTAAAGGCATTCCTGGGAAAGGCATTAGTGATCAGCATGCAAGGTTCCAGCAGGCTTTCCCCCTGGCCCCCCACCCCTAAGAATTACCGCGCCCCCCCACCCCAACCCCCACAACCCCGACTCCCCTCCCATAAAACCTAAAGCACCCCAACCCCCAACCCACCCCTTAAACCTAAACCCTGCCCCCCCTAAACCCTAATCACCCCAAGCCCCCCACCCCACCCCCAAAAACTAAAACTACCCCGAGTGCCCACCCGCCCCTAAAGCATAAACACCCCAACCCCCAGCTAAAACCTAAACCCTGACCCCCTCTAAACCCTAATCAGCCCGAGCCCCCCACCCCCCCAAAAAAACAGTCCCAGCCCAACTTACCTCCTCCTTCACCGTGTCGACTCCCTTCTTCTGTGCCTTAACCACGCATGTATGTGGTTCACACATGCGTGGTTAAGGCACGAAAACCAGGAAGTTGTGGAAAATGAAACCATTGTTTCGCTTTCGTTTTCCACGACTTCGTGGTTTAGGAGTCGTTGTTCCGGGTGTTTCCCATCTAGGAAAAGAAGTGTGCTACCCTTCTATAATGTTGTATCTTTTTGCTTCTTCCCCCCACTAAGCTGATGTGAGCAGTTCTAGCGAGGTACTTGATAGGCTTATAAGTACAAATATATTTTTACGAACTATATAGCTAGCTTCAAAGTAAGTTGTTTATTATGAGTGTTAGTTTCCTTTCAAATAGCTTCTTTCTGAAGAGGCTATTTATATCGCTCAGTGAAAAATCTGGATGAGGGGAATGCAGGTGACATTAATGTTTAATCACATTCTGTAATTTATTATTGGAAATGTAAATCAATATAATGGTGCTTTTTTATATATTTTACCCAATATGGTTTGCACAAGATGAAAAAAGAACAATTGTATCTGCCATAAAGAAAATATATTTTTGGTAGTGTACATCACGAGTAGTTCTTAATCAATTATAATTTTATTTGGCTGGATTATGTCATTTTCCATTAAATGAATAACAGAATTGCAGTATAAGTAGTGGCGGTTTTCTCAGGCAGTAATCATGAGGGAGATGTTGGAACATGTGATTTTACCACGTGCTCTGAAAGGCTGGGTGAAGGATGGTGGACAACTCTTGAATATCCATGAATGTTCTTTCCATCAGTTTGCGATGGACGAGGCTTTCAATACAGTCATAGTAAATGGCGGCATTCACAAAATTATTGTATCTGCTGATTCATCTTATGGTTTTGTTTTTAAATTGTTCTATTCCAAATTGGTGGATGTTGTGATTACAAGGCTCAATCAATCAATTAATCATAGCATTTGTAAAGTGCACTGCTCACCCTTGAGGGTCTCAATGCCCTGGGGGAGGGGGGGAAGCTGCTACTGCTCAAACAGCCATGTCTTTAGGTGTCTCCGGAAGGTTAGCATGTTCTGTGTCTGTCGCAGGTGGATAGGAAGAGTGTTCCACGTCTTGGTGGCGAGGTAGGAGAACGATCTGCCACCGGCGGTCATTCTGTGGATGCGTGGAACGGTGGCGAGGGCAAGGTCAGCAAAGCTGTCAGGTCAGGTGTAGAAGGAGAGCGGTCTGTTGAGGTATTCTGGTCCGGTGTTGTGCAGTGCTTTGTGAGCGTAGATGAGGAGCTTGAACGTGATTCTCTTCTTGATGGGGAGCCAGTGCAGGTCTCTCAAGTGGGCTGTGATGTGTATTTGCAAGGCTCTGAATTTGCATAAGGTTATCCTCTTTGCAAAAATCGACAGCCAATTATCCACAACTGAGAGAGCAATCATTATCGTGTTAAAGACACAGAGGCTATGTGAATATTGAACCCTTCCATTTTTTATTTTGTTTTGGAGTAAATGCCCAGTATCCCTGCTTTGACAATTAGTTGACAATTATGTTCTAAAGGGGTGACCCAGTAAACCTCAGGATCTGGGTAAGAGTTAGTATAAATAACAGAAATGCTGTCTGGAATAAATTACATACATAACCAAAATGAATTAATGGTCAAACAAAAAACTGATCAGCAGCAACACAAGAAAACAAAATCCAGGGAAAATAAATAACTTGCAAGAATGCATGTATTTTTTAACGCAAGTACATGAATATATCTATGTCAGTTAGATTAAAGGTTGACCAAGAAGTGGGAAAAAAGTGACACAAGTCCTCATGCCGAGTGAACTTGTGAGAGATAAGGTGACTGTACCTGTAAATGTAAAATGTAATAAAACATGCAATGCAGTGCTACAACAGCCTGCAAGCTGACTGCCCAGAACAAAACGGACAAATCCTCATCCAGAGGGGCTTTATAGAAGTCTCTTAAAAGTCCATGGGGAATTATTGCTTTAGTGCAGACAAAGGGTATTGTCGTTTTGACCCAGATATTAGTGGCAGTTTGAAACCATCCTAGAGGGTCCTCATCAGAACGTGGGGGAGGAGCAACCTGAGTTGTAAGGTCAGGGTGTGATCACATAAATGATGGCTGGTAAGTTTCCTCTAAGCAGTGTGGGCTTCATACAAAAACTCACCTTGAGTCGCATGAAAAGGGCCCTTTCATGGTGTCAAGACTCCACTCACCTGAAGTCTCGCAGACTGCAGGAGTGAACAAAGAACAACCCTGCACAAAACACAACAGGTGCCAATGGCTATGCCCAGGTGGAACAGGGGGTAAGGATATGGAAGGGATGAAAGGGAAGAGAAGATACACTCCCAAGCCTGAACCACAGCAGACACGCGCCTCAGCGGATAGTCTCCTTTCCCCCCACAATGGATACCTTAAAAAAGGGAAAGATAAGAACACCATTAGAAAGGCACGGGAACTGTAACCAACCTTTGGCCCCCTTTGCTGACTGATTAACTCACCAAAGGTTTAAACAGCTGGTAATCCCAGCAAGTTATTTACTCCGAGTGAAAGGCACTTGCACTACCGGAATCCAGAGATTTAAAGATAGTAATCAATAATTCCCTTTCTGGCGTGATAGTATATGTTTGACCACCATCCTAGATCCTTGTTTGGTAAGCGTGTTTGTTTTCATAACACAAATATGCTGCAATAATGTAATTCTTTTCGTGAGGCCTCAAAGGTAGGAGTAGCAGGCACTGACCTGAAGAATATCTGTTTCATTCTATTGCAGCTGGGGTGGTAATACTGAGGTATCCAGGTGGTGATGGTCGGAGTAGCCAAGGTGCAGTTAAGTAAAGGAAATACAAGAAACGCAGTCCTTAGGCTGGTAACAGTATGGAGTGAAAAACAAGGAGCTTAGAGGCTGGAGAAATTATGTTGGAAGATTAGAGGGGAAGTGACAAGGTAGGCTAAATCCAGCAGTACACTGGGAACCAGGGACGAGGGAAGAGAAATGTCCAAAAAGGTCACTCAAATGTGAGCACAATTTCATCGTACAAACTTGAAAGCCAAGCGTGGCTTCAATGTAGGACGTGTCCATCATGGTGGCCAAATGACAAGTAAGTACATCGTCTCTTACATGATTCTCACTGTTGGAGGACGTTATGGAGGTGATGTAGCGAGTTAAGGGCCTTCATGGCCAGAGAGGGGACCGGTGGGAGGCTAGGGGTGATGGTGCATGGAGCTACTTCTCAATTGAGAGCGCAAACTGCTCACAAGGGTGTCAGTGCACCTATGACCTGTACACTGTACAGGTGGAGGTTGCGCACTGCCTGACACACGGAGTTCCTATGAAGGGTGAAAAAGCAGCAAGCCTACTTGTCTTTATTTGATTCTAAATCAAACTACATGAAGAAATCAATAAATGTCATTCGGGGTGACCTAATGGTAAAGTGAGTAAATAGGCATTCACCAGAATGAGTAAATCAATATTTTGTCAATTTGATATATGCCCTTCAAAACAGTGAATGTAAAGGAATGGGCTATAAAGACAATAGTTAGAAAGGCTGTAGTGAGTGTCCAATGCAGGATTCAAAATGAACACTCAATTATGATTAAAACAATCTTGTGGCCCAAAAGTAACTGACCCAATGGAGGATACATCAGTCCTTCCAAAAGGTTTAGGAGGAATAATGTGCCAAAAAGAAATAATGCTAGGTAAGTCTGCATTCAGTCACACACATTACAGACTAAAAAGAATGCAGAGGGGGTGTGGCCAGATGGCGACGTGAGCGGGTGTGTTGTCGGAGCTCTCCGCCGCCCGGGCTGAAATAGCAGGATGCATCGGCACCAGGGACCACTGTGGATCCTCCTCCCGCAGCAGGACCGGTGGTGAACAGAGGGGCTGACGAAGTGACACAAATGGCGGACAAAGCCTGGAGCAGGAACTGCGGGGCCACGCGGGCCGGAGAAGATAGGCCTGCAGCCTACCGATGGATGACTCCCGCGTGCGTCGCAACGAAGCCTAGAGCGGCCGCGGAGGCCGCCTGACCAAGAACCAGCAAAGTGTGGGACAGGGCACCGGAGATGAGTGACGTGGGGGACCTGTGGCGTGGGTGCATGATGGGAGGAGTTGTGTGAGCCAGGCCGCAACGAGGGGGACAGGAGGTCGAAGCTGCAACAGGGGCCCAGCGCGCCCTGTGGTGCACCCCTAGGGCCGAAAGAAGGTGGGATTGAGGGCTGCACTGCGAGCCAAGTGCACCCCCACCTGCATAGCAGCTGTTACAAGGGGGGACCGTACCAAGCCCTGGGGGCCCCAGAAACGAGGAGGCGGGCAGAATCCATACCCAGACACAAATGACGGCTGCCCTGGCCTGGGGCATAACTGATGAGGCCCTGAGGCCCTAGTGGATCCCCGCTACTGGGTTGGTGGCAAGGGGCCGCAGATTCGAAAGGAGAAGCTGTGGGAGGACCTGGGGCAACGTAGAAGAGTCACAGAAGGGTTCGGTGGTGAGCACAGTACCCGGGGGGCCTCCCTGCCCTTGAGGACCCTGCAGCAACAGACAATAAGAACCCCCAGACCCGCTCCCGAGGGAATTCTGAACGCTAGCGGGGTTCCCCGTGGTGTAGCTAAGGACAGGAGTACACACGGGGCCGCGATAGTGGGAGAGACCTGGGGGGCCTGTGCTACGAATACTGTCTTTGAGCACCCAGAGCAAGAAGAGCGCAACTCCCCCAGACCACAACACCAGAATTAGCTTTGAGCTTCGAGAGAGCGAGAGTGCTGCCTGAGCCCTAGTGAGAAACCCTCGGAGGGAGACCTAAGCCCAGAACATGAGTGAAGGAGACTGACAGGAGGGCCTCTCTCCCTATTTTGAGTGACCCAGAGGTTTGTGCGTCCTGGACTACAACTCGTCCTGGTAGTGTTGGCCGCTTCCTGGATCGTGGTCACCTCGAAACACAAAAAGGAACAGTCCGTTCGCGAAATGCTGACCAGATCCACACCTGCGCAAAAGAAATCTATGGACAACACACCGCTGCCCTCGGTGACGGACAGCGGGAGGTCGGCGGACAGTGAACATGCACCGGTGATGAGGGGCTTCCTCACCTCCCTTTTCGACTCCCTAAAGACCTCTCACAGGAACTACACATTCTTCGCTCTAATCTGACTTTGATTGGGGAACGGGTCTGAGGCCTGGAAGACAACGAGATAGCAAAAGAGGAGGATATTGGGTAGCTACGACAAGAGATCCGCTGATTACGGGAACAGCAGAATCAATTGCAGATAGTGTCTGAAGACCTTGAAAACCGCTCCCGCCGACACAACATCCGAGTCAGAGGTGACCCTAACAGGGCGGACGGTGAGGACAATAGAGAGTACAACACAGCCTTGTTTCGCTCAATCTAGGCTGTGAGGACAACAAGGAGAGTCTACTTAACCGTGTACACAGAGCTGGTTGCCCGGGAGGCACTGGTCAAGGCTTCCAGACATTCTAGCATGTGTTCACAACTTCCTGGTAACAGAGGACATACTCCGGATGGCACGTAGCCAGCAATGTATCCAGTTCAGAGGCCACAATCTACTCCTATTTTAAGACCAATCTCTGCTCACCCTACAAAACGCAGGGAGTTTAAACCTATTACAGATCATCTACAATCTCACAATGTCTCATATGGCTGGGGGCAAAAGTTTAGACTCATATTCCGCTGGAAAGGCAAACTACACCAAGTGAAGACACTCAGGGAAGGCCCTATAGGTTCTATTATGGAGGATCCATCGAACTCAGAGAGCCAGGACTCCGGGGAGGCCCCCCCTAGGGGACGGTGTAAATGGAAACGAGCAGGCCGAAGACGATAGCATAACAGGCCGTCATCCAGGGAGCGAGCCCAGGAGTGACAAGCGGTCCTGGATAGTATTACCTCTTGCACCAACACTTAAACAATGAGAGAAAATGTCCTCAAGACAACGTTATCTGCACTTGAAAGTGCGGGTTCTGGTCCGCTGTGCTGCAGCAACTGGACCTTGGGCGGCAGGCCATTGACTAGCTCTAGAAACGCTACCAGAAGCCCTTGAGTCCAAATGGACGTACAAAATGGTTTGCCTCGAATTGGGGACTTTATGTCATGTTCGGATTTACACTTGTTGTGTCTGTTATTTGTTTTACTCCCTCTTCTCGTGCGAAGAATCTAATGTCTGGCAAACCCCAACACCTGTACAATACTGAGCACATCACTCAACACATCTCTACTCTTAGCAAGCCAGCGACATCTGCCTCTCCTGTCCTCTACCACATCTGACAATTAAATGTCTGAGCCTCAATGTCAGAGGCCTCAACAACCCAGCAAACGGGTTGGCAATCCTATCCCTGCTTGAGCGCTCTGAGAGCCACATATGTTGATTGCAGGAAACACACCTCTTGGCTAAGGATATCTTTTGGATGTCCTCTAAGCGATTCCCTAAACAGTGTTGGTCAATCCCACACACAAAACATGGAGGAGGAGCGACCCTGTTATCGAGATCATTCCAAGGAGAATTTCTCACCAAAATAAACAAGATAAAAGGCAGATATCTGGCATATAGAGTAAGGGTGGGCACATTCCACTTCACATTAGCCACAATTTACGGCCTTAACACACAAAAAGCATTCATCATGCAAGCCCTCACCCCGACATTAACTACATCCAACACAGCGATCCTTGTGGGGGGCGACTTTAACTTAGTCATGGACACTGATCTAGATTGGTCAGGCCACAGACGAGGACAGACACAAGCCATCTCCCCGACAGGGCTTCAGTGGCTTAAGGACTGTGGACTTTCAGACCTATGGCGGAAGGGAAACCCAAATTCACAGGATTATACATTCTACTCAGCAGCGACGAAAACCTATACACTTAGTGACTATTTCTCAGCCTCCCCAGCATTCTGAGCTTCCACTAACGACATCACTATAGAGTCCATATCCTTTTCAGACCACACCCCACTCTCCCTAACAGCTAGACTTGATTCTAGCCACTTCTGGTCTCCTAACTGGACATTCCACAGTACCATACTCCTAACCCAGAGCACGGTGGACGCCTTGAAGCAAACGATTAAAGACTACCTTGACCGCAACCACAAGGACTCTGCATCCCTAGCGTCCATTTGGGATGCCCTTAAAGCTGTGGTGCGGGGAGAGGTGATCTCCGTATCTGTGGCGGAGAATAAAGCTCGGAAAGAGTTGCAACGCCAACTCGAGCAGAAGGTAGCGGAATGGGAGCGCATTCACAAATGCACCGGGCCCCCAGGGTTTGGAGGCAGGTGGAGAGGACCCGCCTTCAACTGAGGAGCCTAGACTTAGACCGAGCAGAATATGCCATTGTCAGATTAAAACATAAATATTATGTGGGGGCTTCTAGCTCACAAAATAAGAGCACGTACTCAAGCCCACATTATTGAAATGTTGTGCTCCCCTTATGGGAGAAGCGCGCACAGATCCTCAAATTACGGCCAAGGTCTGCGAATCCTATCAAGCTTTGAACGCTGATAATATGACTATTGATACCGACCCCTCACCATACCTAGATGAATGTGCTCTTAACCAAGTTTCTCCCAGATGATGCACTTGCCCTAGGTAAAACCAATAAAGGTGGAGGAGGTGGTCTCGGCTATCTCTCAACTGAAGACTGCGAAATCTCCAGGCCTGGACAGCTTCACCCTGATATTCCATAAAATGTTCTGTCCAGAGCTGCCTCCGATACTGGTATGACTATTCAACTTGTTCATAGAGACCACCTCCCTCCCTGACAGCATGCTAGACATGACCATCACTGTGATCCCGAAGCAAGGCAAAGATCCTGAAGATTGTGGATCCTACCGGCCCATCTATCTTTTTAATATAGACGTTAAATTGTTTACCAGGATTCTGGCGCATCGGCTAAACCCTTGTGTGCCCGGGCTGGTGGATTCAGATCAAGCAGATTTTATCCCACATTGGCAATGCGGACACAATAAAAGCGTCTCCTACACCTTGTAGACAAGACACATAGATCACAGAAAAAGGCACTGCTGCTGTCCATAGACACTGAAAAGGCGTTTGATAGGGTCCACTGGCCCTACCTCTTCACAGTACTGGAGTACTTGTGGCTTTGGCCCTAAATTCTTGTGCTGGATGAAATGTGTCTACGAGAAGCACAGAGCTTCGGTCTGGGTGAATGGCACGTCATCCTAGCCCTTTCCGATCAGACGAAGAATGAGACAAGGGTGCCCTCTCTCTCCACACTTATTCATCCTTTACATGGAACCCCTGGCACAATGAATACGTACAGATCCCGCCATAACGAGTATTAAAATTGGAGGCGACCACATAGTATAGCATATGTACATATGATCCAGTCTTCAATTAATGAATAAGACAACTCCGTACTGTTAAAATCCAATATATTACTCAATAGGATTCAGGAAGTTCAAAAAAATGTACAACAAATCCAACGAATGTCCATCTCATAAACATTATTCATTAATTGAAGACTGGATCATATGTACACATAATATATCTAAACAATTCCTCTAGGAGCATTTTTAAGTGAGACATTGTCTGTACCCAGTTCCTAAGGGAATACTGGGTTGCCCCTAAGTGTGTTCAGTACCTACAGATCAGGCATTGGGTGCTTCAACTGTCGCACAGACACCTCATAGCGAGGCCTCTCACAGCATTTGAAAAATGGATAACACTTAAACGTGATGACAAATGAATGATCTCTGAAATCTACACACACCTAACTACCATGACACAGATACCTAAAACCAAGGGACAGCAAAGGTGGTAGGCCGGGATAGGGGGATAACTAACAGACAAGGAATGGGGAAACATTCATTATATGGTCCATCACACTGCGCACAGTGTGGTGAGCACAGAAGCAGCCTACAAGATCACCTCCTACTGGTATTATACCCCAGCGCACATACATGCCTGGAAACACTCTAATCTCGATGCCTGCTGAAGAGGGTGCTATAACACTGGCACGCTGCTACATTTATTATGTGTAGGAAGTTGGCTCTGTATGCACTATTTCAAAGAAAGGAATAGTATTCACAGAGTCCAAGGGTTCCCCTTAGAGGTAAGACAGTGGCAAAAATAAATAATTCTAATGCTCTATTTTGTGGTAGTGTGGTCGAGCAGTAGGCTTCTCAGAGGCGTAGTGTTAAGCATTTGTTGTACATACACAGGCAATAAATGAGGAACACACACTCAGAGACAATTCCAGGCCAATAGGTTTTTGTATAGAAAAATATTTTTTCTTAGTTTATTTTAAGAACCACAGGTTCAAGATTTACAAGTAATACTTCAAATGAAAGGTATTTCATGTAGGAACTTTAGGAACTTTGAATTAGCAAAATAGCATATACAGTTTTCACATAAATGACATATAGCTATTTTAAAACTAGACACTTAGTGCAATGTTCAACAGTTCCTGGGGAGGTAAGTGTTTGTTAGTTTTTGCAGGTAAGTAAACCACCTACGGGGTTCAAGTTTGGGTCCAAGGTAGCCCACCGTTGGGGGTTCAGAGCAACCCCAAAGTTACCACACCAGCAGCTCAGGGCCGGTCAGGTGCAGAGGTCAAAGTGGTGCCCAAAACACATAGGCTTCCATGGAGAAGGGGGTGCCCCGGTTCCAGTCTGCCAGCAGGTAAGTACCCGCGTCTTCGGAGGGCAGACCAGGGGGGTTTTGTAGGGCACCGGGGGGGACACAAGTCCACACAAAAAGTACACCCTCAGCGCACGGGGGCGGCCGGGTGCAGTGTGCAAACAAGCGTCGGGTTCACAATAGGATTCAATGGGAGACCAAGGGGTCTCTTCAGCGATGCAGGCAGGCAAGGGGGGGGCTCCTCGGGGTAGCCACCACCTGGGCAAGGGAGAGGGCCACCTGGGGGTCGCTCCTGCACTGGAGGTCGGATCCTTCAGGTCCTTGGGGCTGCGGATGCAGTGCCTTTACCAGGTGTCGGGTCTTTGAAGCAGGCAGTCGCGGTCAGGGGGAGACTCGGGATTCCCTCTGCAGGCGTTGCTGTGGAGGCTCAGGGGGGTCAGCTCTGGCTACTCACGGTCTTGTAGTCGCCGGGGAGTCCTCCCTGTGGTGTTGGTTCTCCACAAGTCGAGCCGGGGGCGTCGGGTGCAGCGTGCAAAGTCTCACGCTTCCGGCGGGAAACGTGTGTTGTTTCAAAGTTGCTTCTTTGTTGCAAAGTTGCAGTCTTTGGGGAACAGAGCCGCTGTCCTCGAGAGTTCTTGGTCCTTCTAGATGCAGGGTAGTCCTCTGAGGCTTCAGAGGTTGCTGGACCCTGGGAACGCATCGCTGGAGCAGTGTCTTTAGAAGTGGGGGAGACAGGCCGGTAGAGCTGGGGCCAAAGCAGTTGGTGTCCCCGTCTTCTCTGCAGGTTTTTCAGTTCAGCAGTCCTCTTCTTCTTAGGTTGCAGGAATCTAGTTTCCTAGGTTCTGGGGAGCCCCTAAATACTGAATTTAGGGGTGTGTTTAGGTCTGGGAGGGCAGTAGCCAATGGCTACTGTCCTTGAGGGTGGCTACACCCTCTTTGTGCCTCCTCCCTGAGGGGAGGGGGGCACATCCCTATTCCTATTGGGGGAATCCTCCATCTGCAAGATGGAGGATTTCTAAAAGTCAGAGTCACCTCAGCTAAGGACACTTTAGGGGCTGTCCTGAGTGGCCAGTGACTCCTCCTTGTTTTTCTCATTATCTCTTCTGGACTTGCCGCCAAAAGTGGGGGCTGTGTCCATGGGGCAGGCATCTCCACTAGCTGGAGTGCCCAGGGGCATTGTAACACGAAGCCTGAGCCTTTGAGGCTCACTGCTAGATGTTACAGTTCCTGCAGGGGGAGGTGTGAAGCACCTCCACCCAGAGCAGGCTTTTGTTTCTGTCCTCAGAGAGCACAAAGGCCCTCCCCACATGGGGTCAGAAACTCGTCTCTCGGCAGCAGGCTGGCACAGACCAGTCAGTCCTGCACTGAACAATTTGGTAAAATACAGGGGGTATCTCTAAGATGCCCTCTGTGTGCATTTTTTAATAAATCCAACACTGGCATCAGTGTGGGTTTATTATTCTGAGAAGTTTGATACCAAACTTCCCAGTATTCAGTGTAGCCATTATGGAGCTGTGGAGTTCGTTTTTGACAGACTCCCAGACCATATACTCTTATGGCTACCCTGCACTTACAATGTCTAAGGTTTTACTTAGACACTGTAGGGGCATAGTGCTCATGCACATATGCCCTCACCTGTGATATAGTGCACCCTGCCTTAGGGCTGTAAGGCCTGCTAGAGGGGTGACTTACCTATGCCACAGGCATTGTGAGGTTGGCATGGCACCCTGAGGGGAGTGCCATGTCGACTTAGTCATTTTCTCCCCACCAACACACACAAGCTGGCAAGCAGTGTGTCTGTGCTGAGTGAGGGGTCCCTAGGGTGGCATAAGACATGCTGCAGCCCTTAGAGACCTTTCCTGGCATCAGGGCCCTTGGTACCAGGGGTACCAGTTGCAACGGACTTACCTGGATGCCAGGGTTGTGCCAATTGTGGAGACAATGGTACATTTTAGGTGAAAGAACACTGGTGCTGGGGCCTTGTTAGCAGGGTCCCAGCACACTTCTCGGTCAAGTCAGCATCAGTATCAGGCAAAAAGTGGGGGGTAATTGCAACAGTGAGCCATTTCCTTACATTATGCATTGCCCCAAGCTAAAGCGATATTGGAGTAGCATCCTAGATGAAATAGATAAAGCTCTGGTTCTTATTGGGGACGGAAAAGCTCTCCCTGGCAGCGGAGCAACGAGCTGCAGACTTCACCACCCTTTGGGCACTCGTCGTACACATTCTGTCTTCCGAATTCCATAAAATCATGAGTTCTACATACTTAAAAGTCTTATGATTGCTGGGGTAGAGCATAGGCCAAGCACCCAACACTTGAAGCTCCACTTCCCACTGCTAGATCGGTGATGGGGCATGGCAAAGCCGGTAACTGCAGCATGGGTGTCTGTATGAGGGGGCGAGCCAACAGGGCTAAGAAACGTGAGGAGATTAGTTTAATGTTGCGTTGTGTTATTGTTTTCCATTTCATCAGGGACCGCACTATGAATGGCTGTGCTGCCGGTCTCGGGGTTGTGGCATCAAAGCTCTGTTAATCACATCCTTAACAATACTGCTGCTCTATAAGGTTGTAGACAAACAGCTGTGTCTATTTGTGTCAAAATTTTCAAAAAACAGCATTGATCCATAAAAAGAATGCAGATGGGGAAACCCATAAAAATGCTTACCACTGGCCGACCTGGTCTGGCACTTAGTTGAGGCAAAGGGTTTTGGTGTTTTGACAAGAGGCGGAGAAGTTTTAACTGTTTTGTTCAAATGAAGTATTTCTCATTTTTTCATGTTGATCCAATCTATACTAATTTCAACACTCTCATACATCCCAATATGGATTTATTTACATTTGCGGCTTCCAAACGTGAGCCAGTGTGCAAGAAAGAAAACCTTTTGCAAAATGTACACTGAATCATGAGATAGTAACCACAAATTCAGAAGGGTAAAAATAACCACTGATCCTAAACTTAGTATCTTGTGTACATTTCAGAAATACATTCTGTTTTGTCATACCAATGTTTTCATTCGTTATATTTTAGTATCTGAATTGATGAGTAGTCAGTACACAGTGAAAAATTATTATAACGTGCAGCTCACTTGTTGGCTCTTGGTATTGTGTTTTTTGGAGAACCTCCAAACTTTATATATTGCCATGACCAAAAGGTTCTGTCTGACATAACGGTATATTGTTTTTGTAATTTAGCCATTGTGACAAGTTACACTTTAAAACACTGTCACAAATGGCTGTTGTCCACAATCATTTTCATTATTTTTTATTTCAACTCAACTCTTAGTTTGGGACAAACAGAAGTGATCTACACAAATTATCCATAGTTGAATTCTGTCTACTTTTCAAAAATATAATAGCATTCCATGATCCTTAGGGGTTTCACACCTGATTCCACCAGCAACTGCAAGCAAGCTGAGACCACAAAAATTAGGAAAAATTGACCACCTCTTAGAAAAATGCAAACACTGTGGTAAAAACAATATTTTGGTACAACTCTGCTTGTTTCTGGAATCTGGAATTCTGGAGCCTGGTGGAACCAGAGAGATGTAGAGTTATGCGTATATGCATTAAGGTTTTAAATGTGATCATTTTACAATGGAGAGCTCTGTGGAGGAAGATTCAGTAGGAGCCTAGCAGACAGGTTATGTACCAGCTGGAGCTTCCTCGTAACTTTACCTGGAAGACCAAGATACAGTGAGAAGGAATAATTCAACTGTATTGAGAGCATGTATTACCATTGTTTTGCCCAGAGGGGTAACAGAGAAAGACATTTAGGCAGCGTTTTAGGTAGTGGAAACATGTTGATGTGACCACATGCAACTGTTGTCTAAAAGAAAGATGAGAATCAAAGTTGACACCCAAATTGCTGCTCACTCCTACTAGGCATGGAGGCGGTTCCAGTTTCATTGGCCATCACTGATTGTTCCACGCTTGAAATTCTTGCCAAGAATCAACCATTCATTTTTCATCTTTAAGTAGTTTTTATTTATCAAGGGGGCAATGGTAACCAGACAACTTCTGAATTTCTGTAGGCTATGGGGGCTACTCTGAGCCAGGGACATTATCAAATGGGTGTCGTCGGCATAGGACAACACCTCAAAGCTGTTACTCCAGATTACCTCTGCCAAAGGAGAACTATAAATGTTACAGAATGTGGGGATCAGATAAGATCACTGAGAGACTCCAGTCTACAGAAACTGGACTTGACATAAAAGCTGGAAGTTTAATTGCTTGCTGTCTATTACCTAAGAAGTTGCCAATCCAATCAAGTCGAGAGCCTTATAACCTATCGCATTTAGGAGCTGGATAAGAATAGCTTGGGCTGTGGTGTTGAACTCTGCACATAAAATCAGATGGATATGGGTGATCCGTGCCATCCGCATTCAGGACTTCCTGGGGTTCTTTTGGGGCATAAGCAGTGTGTATTGTGTGCTATGAGCAGCACAGAAACCAAACTGTACTGGATCTATGATGTTATTACTTTCCAGAAAAGCTGAGAGTTGATGGTTTATATGAGCTTCCAACATCTTAGTTGGCACAGGAAGCAGAGAGTTCAGCCTGCAGTTTAAGGGAATGTTTAGGTCAGAATTAGGCTTTTCAAGATGGGAGAAACCATTCCTACTTTCCAAGTTCTGGCAAGGACGCTGATTTAATGGAAGAGAATTACATAAACATGTTTGCATGGGAACAATTACTGGAGCTGCTAATCTGAAGATCAGACGGTGAGTAAAGATAAGTAGGTGACCTGGAGTTACATTTTTTCACGAGAACATCTAGATCCATGTCTGTGATAGGTTGAAGTTCTCCGAAGGAAGGCCACTGCACCTAACAGTAGCAGCATGCTTCCAGTTCCGTAGGAGTGGAAAAGGAATTCTAGATAATCTCTTTTTTTTTTTTTAAGGGGTGCTTGCATATCACACTTGTCCTATGAATGTTTCAGTGTTTGACACACACCTTAGGGTGAAACCATTGTTCTTTCAATTCCAAAGATCTCCCGAGAGACTAAATTTTCTTGGCATAAAATCGGAGTCTCCTGCCTGATTCGGGTATTAAAACATCCATTTTAGGATATCCTCATTGTTACTTCTAATCCCCATTCATTATCTATCATCTCTACTGTTCATTCATCATCCTTAATTCTCATCAATCATCCCCACTTCTCATCCCTCACCCCTATTTCTCTTTCATCATCCCTACTCCTAATCCATCAATGCTACTTCTCATTCATCATCCCTAAATCATGACAATTGTATTGGTCTAGTCACTGAAAAGAATGGCCTTCTCACTGCACATGCTGGTTGAGGACAGAGGAGAGGAAATACAGGTGGTGTTTGCTTCCATTGAATCCAAGGCTGAAATGTATTTCATTTTATTTACATGAGTGCTTTTCTGTTTACATAGGCCTTTGTGGGAGGCTCAGAGGTTTGGGGAAGAGGAGGTGGTCTCTTGCCTGTGCCATACATCAACACGTGAAGATAGGGCTATAGAGTTCATCAGAAACCTTTTCTGGTTTCCGTTTCGTATGCTATAACTCTTTCAGGTATTTCTCTTACTGGTTTCCTTCACAACTAAAGCCCCTCGCCAAATACTGGAAGAAAATAAAATTTAAAAAAAATGCAGCTCTCAGGGCTATAGGCAGCCTCAAACGAAAACATTTTCTGTTACAAATACAACTGAAACCAGAAAAGGTTTCTGATGATCAGTATTACCCTGTCCCAGTATTAGCCTGTTTTAAACGTTGCGTTTGTTAAAACATTAAATTGAAGCCAGACAAAATGTATGATGACCTGAATACCTCTGTTTCTAAGAGTTATGGACCAAGCCAGAACCCTCGTCTTTCCCAAACCATCAAAGCTTTTTGCAGAGGCCTGTGTAACTAGAAAAGCACTTGAATAAAATGACATGCTGTGCAGTAGTGGATTCACTGGAAGCAAACTGTAGTGTGCAATGAGAAGGCGGAATTTTTCAGTGGCTAGACCAACAGAATGCTGCCCTCTCTTTTAACGCTGATGGAATGATGCCAACTAATTCGCGTGAAGGTGTGTTTCACAACAATGAAAGCATGTTGGTATGACTGAGGAATGAGAAGTAGGAATAATAGATGATTCTTGAGATATAGAGATAAGAAATAGTTATGATGAACGATCGATTAGATGACATTAATGATGGTTGACCTTAGGGATGGTGGATAAGAAGTAAGGATGATGAATGAGAAGTGAGGATAATGGAAGAGATGTCGGATGATGGAAAAGTAGAATTGGTGAATGATGGGTTAAAAGTATGGGAAACAGATAATGCATTAGAAGTAGGAAAAATGGATGAGAAATAGAGATGATGTAAGAGAAATAGGGATGATGTAAGAGAAGTAGGAATGGTGGATGAGAAGTATGGATTATGGGTGAGGAGTATGGATTATGGATGAGAACTAAGGATTATGGATGAGAAATAGGGATTATGGGTAAAAACTAAGGATTATGGATGAGAAATAGGGATTATGGGTAAAAACTGGGGATGATGGGAAGTAGGGATTAGAAGCAGGGATGAGAAGTAAGAAATAGAGATGATGAATAAGAAGTAGAGATGATGGGTTAGAAATAGGGATGAAGCAGAAGACGGGATAATGAATGATGCATGATAAGTAGAAATGAGGAGTGAAGAATGAGTATGTCCTAAAATTGAAGCTATACATTTGGCATGTATGCTTCATAAAATGTAACGCGACACTTTCTTTCCATCCACAGCATTTTCTTTTTAAAAGGATGAAGTCGGTGTGAACGCGCCTGGCGTTTGCTGGAACTGAACTACGGTGGCAGTACCGACCATCATACTCTTGTTCAAGCTGGTTTATAGCAGAATTCCAAATGAACCTAGCAATCTCTAATAGCGTTGACTTAATTACAATAAAAGCAAAAATAACTTTCCAGTACAAACTCGCCGGGGGTGCAATATTAGTCCGCGAATATAAAAATACTGATAAACTGAGCGTGATTACTTTTATTTAGGGTCGATATCTGCGTGTGCCAAATCACACAGAACTAGACTTAAAATGCCAAAAGAAATTCGGAAATGTGTCAGCATTTCCAATTGATTTAACTGGTGTGTAAAAAGGTGCGTGGCGCCCAGATAATGAGCTCGACCTGCGGGGGTGCAGCGGCCATTCGAAGACTCGTTCGCCAACTTGTGAAGGATTGTCAAGGAGACTTTCGTAGCGAGGACCAAACCTCAGCGGCCTCGGGGCGCAGGTGCCAGCATTCAGTCACAGACCAAGGGTGCGGTACAGGGAAGGGCCACGGGAGGAAAGCCGTTATCGCCCTGTGAGTCGGACGGCATTCAAAGGCAGATGGCGCCACAGAAGCTAGTATGGGGCGGAGTCCAGGGTGACCAAAAGGCCCAGCTCAGGAGACTCAAGTCACCACCATCGATCCCATTCACACTGGTTGTGGTGACCACCCAGCCGCTTTAGGCGCAGTATCCGACTCAATTTGATGCCGTCTCAAAAACCTATCACTCGAGAGTCGGACTCCCACTCTCTGACACAGAACAGAAGCTCGTACGTGCAGCAGGTACAACGCAAGGCCGCCCACTTTCCAGAAAACCACTAAGGCCAATGAACAACCACTAAACGTTGCTTCAGCCAATCAGCTGGCCGCACCACAGTCTTCGCAGTTCTACAACCTATGGAAAATAGAAAGGAACCCTATTAGCCAATCCTATGATAAGAGTTCTTCGGACGAATGCAAGGTCATTACACTTTACTATCGCGCCATCTAATATGTTTTCAGCCGTCTGATTGGTTATGAGCTCCTGAGACACTCGCACGCCGGCCCTGCTTGCCGTAATTACAAGAAAGAAGACGTCCGTTACGGGAGTAAATAGCGGATCACTGATTTTCTTAAATAACTGGCCCTTCAGAGGCATTCTGGATTGCTGGCCACCCGAGGTAAGCCTAGAAAGGAGAATAGCAGTTAAAGGGAAATAGGCCGAGTTGGTTGGTGCCACGACAAGAAAAGGATTGGTGGCTGGGATTGTAATAGTGATAATTCTTTTATTCTGTGGTCCATCTGATGTATTACGGGTTTTTTCGTCTTTTCTTGGTACGCTAGCTGTACATGTTTTTTTGGTGTTTCAATTCTTCCGCCCTTGACAGCGGAAGATGGCCCCAGCACGTGGATCCTTAGAAATAAACAGAAGTCTGTCTTTAAACTAGGTACCAGTTCCGCCTAATTTGTTCATGTGATTTCAGTGCTCTTCAAGCAGACATGCTGCCTCTTATGTATTCATCACATTAATTAACTGTGAACTTTAATAGTAAAATTGTTTTTTTTGTATAATTTACTTTGATACACTTTTTAATACCGATCTCTTGTTAATATAGTGAAGGTAAAATTCAGAGCGGCTTCTGCCCTGAGTTCCCACGATGGCTTAGCCGGCTGTGCTCTGTCATTGATGGGTGCTATCGCAAACCTAAGCACTTCGGTTTCTATAAATATTTTGCGTTATGATTTCCATCAGGGGGCAGCAGCTGCACCTGTTTGTAAAAGGACTCCGTCCCCGCAGCCTGACTGGAAGGGCGCACACATGAGACTTAAAGAATATATAAGTCATAAAAGGCAACAGGAGCGGAACATAGTTCTTGGCTATAAATCTATTGAAGGCAAACCATAGATTGGTCACAGCGGCCCAGAGCCCCACCCTAACGTGGCACCGATCGCTGCATTTAATGCATTATTTTGTGTGACAGTTGTTTGCCACTGAAGGGGCGGAAGAGTCTGCTTCAAAAATATCCACGACTTTCAACTCCTGTAAGGTGACCTTCATGTATACATTTTGTATGCAGGTGACCGACCTAACCGCCCACACGCTTCAGAAACACTTGAATGCTGGTTGTTAAGGGAGACCTAGGTAGTGATTTTTTTGGAGTGTAGAGAGGATCCCATGCTGGCATATATCTTCCTTTTACTGCAGTAAATATAAGGTTGATTGTTACATTAGACGAATTTAGCAAAGGGTAGATTTTGAAGTTTGACTATGTTTAGTGAAAAATAAAACGCAACAATTAAAACAACTATAGGAATGGTAGCGTGTTATATGCTCTTTAGAATTCAAAACTGCGTTCGATTCATGATTGGATACGTCTTTACATTCATTAAATTATTTGTTTCTGTGTGTAAGAATATGATGATCAGTTTAAGGGACTATGTATCCTCGTGTGTGTGTCATCTGCAGACGAAATGCAGTAAATTACATGCGTTGACAAAGTTGTACTCCTGTCAATGGTACTGGGTTTATCTGCCCAGGGAGCGACAGAATGGGTTAATATCGCCGTGCATGAAACTCGTGACCGGCATTGTTTTATTCGGGAACTGCGTTGAACTCTCTTGACCCCAAGTTCTGGAAATAAGGCCACCCCAAGTTAACCAAGGTGCAATCCTCTTTGCGACTGTTTTTTATTTGTCTGCTTCATTCTGGTCCAGCAGTTCCTTCCATACCATGTGTTTTTGTATCGGCTGGTTCAGCACATTGGTTTCAACTGGTCATTGCTTTTTCCTTTCACTGGAAAATGGAATGATTTGCCAGTGATGCCACATTGTAGTCAGGTGGTAAAGCCAGGCCAAGAACTTTGGTCTCCTTGACCCGTATTTGGAATCTCTGCACTTCCAGTACGGTAGAGATTACTTCGTTACTGTTGACTGGCCAGTTCAACTGTTTACTGTAATTTCTTGAATTATGCACTCTTGATCTTACCACACTTTTCAGCTCACCAGAATGCTGATTTTATTTTTTTTGTCCTTGCAGTGGATGGTTGTTTTTGGCATTTGCCCGTAGCCTCATCTTAATTTATTTCTGTCTGCCACAGTGTGCACATGGACTTGGTCACAGTAATATAATTTTCCTCACCATAGTCCTGCTTCTGTATTATGTTGCAGAGCTCATTAGTGTGTATTCTCACCTCTTTATTTCAGTTCCTCCTAGTAAGTCAGCTATTTTGACTGTATGTTTTTTTGATTTTCCTTTATTTCCTAAGGGACCAATGCCTTTTGACCAGGATCAACGTTGATCAGGTTGGGCTGTTAAGCGGAGTCCCTCCTCTTCTTAGCTGGTGTGTGGTGACTACTTCTTTGTCTCACTCAAGTTTTTTCAGCAGGCTGAAACTAAGAAGGCGCCTTTTCCCCTCCCACTGTTGGGCTGATATTTGTCTGCATGATGGTTTGAGGGCGTGCAAGTGCTGTTTGCAAAATACGGTTTTAGTGTGCGTATAAACAGAGTATTCTGGAGCTCTTCTTGTTGCAGGTGTATTTTTGTATTGCTAAAATAACAGCGTCTGTGAAAGTACATAGTGATCTGACCAGAGTTCAAGGTAGGCAGACCTTTTGTACAGGTTAAAGGCAATGTTTTAGTGATTACGTTTTGTGCAAAGTCGTAAATTACTTCTCTTGCCCTTAAAATGTTTTGGATGCTTGTGATACTGTGACAGCAGCTCTGGATTTAAGAGTTTGAAGAGCTGCAGAAGGTTTTTAGTTGCTTCTCTGGTCGTTTTATAGGCATTCTTTGGAACAAGTTATCCCATATAATTTTAGTGTATTTACAGGTTTATGCAAGAGTAATGGCATTTACGCGGCTTTGCAATAGCCCGCTTTGGCATCCACTCTCCGTAAGGAGGCCCCTAATCAGGAGGTTTAAATTATTAAAATTACTCTGACGGTTTTCAGATTGTTCATCTGAATAGGTTTGTCAGTGATGGCAGGTAATGTCTTTGCAATTCTAGGTAGGTGCATATATTTGGACACCACCTACCCAGGCCTGGTGATATAAATGACCTACTTCTTCAAGCTTTAAAGAATGCGTTGCCATGTAGCTGCTGCACGTTTTTCAGTTGTGAAATTTGTGATAATGAAAAACTGAAATTAAGGTGCAATCTACTTAGTTTTTAGCTTTTTTTTCCCAAGGTCCTTAAAGGCAGTGCATACTTTGTAATGTCATATTTATTTTCACACCTTGCACTGGTGCAGAAGATTATTTGTTTCCCACCAGATGCAACCGATGAATGTTGTTCAAAGTGTTTCTGCTTTGAAAATGAAATGAAGCTGCGAAACTAGCTGGCTCAGCGAGCTGAACATCAGTGTCGGAGATCTGTGCATAACCTGTTGTTCGTAAGTTTTTAAATACTGTGTGTCAACCCAAATTAAACTGATTAAAGGAAAGTATTGAGTTGGATGAATACGGGAGAGTTAATTTCAACTTGGAAAGACAGTTTGGTGGTGGCTGTATTGTCCTACTCGCTATTATTTCTTACACAAAAGAACAATAAATATATATATATATATATATATATATATATATATATATTTTTTTTTTGTCTATTCTGTGTGACTCAAATCATTACAAACAGTCGCAGCTTGCTTAGTAACTGCATTGAGCTCTGTGAATGATTGACGACCACTGATCATATCGTAGGGGATACCTGTGAATGTCTTGCTTCAAATGTGAAAGTTGTGCAGTGTGGTCTTCCAACATAGAATACTGGAGGGGGGTGGCTAGAGGAACTCTCTGGGTCCCAGACTAGACTCGAAATGGCTTGCAAGTGTAATATAACCCTGGCCCCATATTAAAGTAATCTCGCCCCCTTTTTACTCGTATGCACCCAAATACGGCATGGGTGATGGACAGTTCCGGGGCCACACTTCCCTAGTATTTAACATATCTTTAATCTCGTGTATCACCGAAAGCCGTTGCCCACTGCATACAGTTGTTTTCAATCTACGAAGTAGCCACAATGTAACATAGCGTCCTACCTGCCATCACTGCCGGGTAGGTAGCTTAATCCTTACCATGCAAGGCTTACCTTTCAAGAGAATAACCCCCACCCCCCCAAAAAAAAAAAAAAAGCATTTGAACTGTTGAGCTCACCTTCTGTCTAAGACTTGCCTCGGCCCGATCACTTACTGTAGTCCCGTAGCGCTGGAGAGATAATCTTTAATGTTGGGTACAAAGTGCTGCATTGGGCTTTAAGGATGTTAGTGCCCACGGGGACTATTCACAATCGGACGATGGCTTGTGTGTAACTGTTACCAGTCAGTAACGCCATGATTAAGGAAGACCTATCTTCGTGTTAATATTCGTATTGTGTTATTTTGTGTTTGAAGTGGGGTCAAAAACCTCCTGTAATTACAAGCCGACATAACATTCGAATGAATACACAATGGCTTGCTGTTTAAATTGATTTCTAGGCTGTCATGTTATAGCAAAACATTCAGCATATTACTTGCAGGAAGCCAGAAAGCAAGTGTGCCAAAATACACAAACCGTGTTAAATGGTAGCAGGATGGGTTCAGCCACATGCTTTGTTGCATCATTGCTCATATTTTTCGCACAGATTGGTTCAAGGTTATCTGGAAGGACGTGGACGTTGGTGCCAGGAAATGAGACAACAATACTTGTTTTTGTCTGGAGAAAGTACTTTCAGCACTCCATTGCAATAAACATATATATTGTGGATTTGTTATAATAATCTTGTGAGTTGAAGGATTGTCTTTCAGCATGGGCTGGTGCAGTGATGGTTAAATACTGTCTGGATATTTTGATGTTAGATGTCAAATGCCCGTGACACATCCTTTAAGGGAGCACACCATATTACTTGGGTAAAAAAGGAAACTTGTGGTACAGTGGTGTAAAAATAAACCTGGACTGGCTGGAGCCGTGCTCGTCTTCTAAATGCAACTCTAGTATGTCACTGTTAGGGAGTGCGGTTGAGTGATTAACCTGGCTTGAAGTAAGCATTCTTGTAAAGCAGACATGAACCTGTCTATAGTTACATTTGTGTATTTCGAATCGCCAACATGGTAACTGTTCCTACACACTTAGTGACTCTAAACTCTCCGAACTCTTTCAGCTTAGCTAGATCCAGAAAATACTTCGTTTTCTACAACTGGATGCATCTTGTGCTAACTGCCAAGTTAACCCTCTTTGTCCATTTCCCACCTCACACAGTACCTATCATATCCACTCAGTCCTGGGTTTTACCAAGTCTTTTTTCCACCACTTCTTTAACTCCGGCGTTCAGAAGGTCTTTCTTTGTAGCCCCTTTTCAGTGTTTGGCTGTTCTGTTATGTTCTCCCTGCCAAAAAAGTGCCAATAAAAAGCATCTCAATTCACTAAGAGCTTGCTCCATGGTTTGCAGGATTCTCAAATCCAGGTGAACTATTCCTGGGCAAGCCTTCACAAGGCTTGTGCCCTATCCTGTGAAATGACCCTGCAAAAGTGGATGTCGCTTCTGCACTTAATAAACTGATCCTCGCCCCACCTGTGTAGCAGCCCCCATATTACGGGAAGCGAGTCTTGCTTCAGACACTTAACAAATACATAAACGGAAAGTGCTTCACAGACTACACGTGCAGTGCCACAGTGCATGAGATAAGAAAAAAGAAAAGGTGATAGACTGAATGCTAAACAATGCAAACATTCATCCTCAGACACAAAGATCTGAGTTTAATCCATTGTTTTATTTTGCCCACTACGCCACCCCAGTTTGGACCCAGCCATATTTAAATCAGTCTTAATCCTGTTCCCCATGGGAACAGTCAAGCCCGAACTGCCAGGCCAGGTCCTCCCTCAACCGGAATCAAGCATCCTGGGACCGGTTTCGGGGTATCAGCCAGGCTAGCTTGAATCATGTGGTGTAGTGAGCATGAAACCCACGTCTGGGCATATCCTTCCCCCTTAGGGCAACAAAAGCAAAAAGAACAGATGATGGATGTAATGCTGAACAATGCAAACATACACCCTAGTTAGAGATTCGGGTTTAATCGACCATTTTGTTTTGCCCATCACGTCACCTCAGTTTGGACGCAGCCATATGCAAATAAGTCTTGACCCCGTTCCCCATGTTAACAGTAAATGAGATGGCATGCAAAAGTGTATCTACTGCCTACTGTTTCACTTATTGATTCTTAAGACACCCATCTGCAGTCTTTCCCACTGGAGATCTGGGAACCTGCTGCTGGTTATGCATTAGATCACTGATTGCAAAGCTAAAGTCATATATAATGATAAATCGCTCTAGGAACTGTAATCCACGCTGTTCGTTAGCAAGTGGTCCAAATAATCAGTGGAAAAAGTCTACTTTATGTTCCTAATGTACTGCAGTCAAGCAGAGCCTTTCTCGTATGTATACGTGTCTGTGTATTAAATATATTTATATAATAATTTTCAGCAGGACAGCATCGGAAAGAAGCTGTGCAGCATGGCTAAAAGTTTAAAAAATAAATACAAATAAAATTAAATGATGTGACTGTTATTTTGTAGGCACATATTTGCCAAAATAACGATGGACTAGTTTGTGTCTTGGGTAATTGGCTTCATTTACCATGATGCATTGGGGCTGACTGCATGCTGGAGCGTGAGGAAGGGTGCTCCCTTTCTGTTTTTCCTGTTTATGAAGGCTCCCATGAGCCAACGAGCTGACGAGCTCTGGTTGAGCTCCTTCGTGCCAGTGAGTGGTACAGAAACCTGAGAGGACTTTTGGCAGCATTTACAGCCACCCTACAGACAAAGCTGCTCTCTGCTGATGAACGGCTGAACCCAAAAACACGTGTCCAGAGATTTACAGCACTTGCTGCACCAACAAAAGTAAAAAAAACTACAGTTTACTTTATGGATATAAAACGAACTTCAACTTAATTTATCATGATGCATTGGAGCTGACTGCATGCTGGAGTGTGAGGCAGGGTGCTCCCTTTCTGGTTTTCCTATACTTGAAAATGTATTGATTGTAGCCCTACACAAGAGGGCTCAAAGTTTTCGTAAAAGTAAGGAGACTCTAACGAGTGTATGTTTGCGTGAAGCTTCGTGCAGAGTTGATTAGAGGGGACTTGCAGAAGCTAAGTTATAACCTGAAGTGGGGGGTGCGACCCTTTAGCTGTGTGCTCTTTGAAAGGATTAGTGTTCTATATTTTGAAAATTTGTCAGAGTGAAGTTAAATTTGAAAAGGTGCACTTTTACCTATTGCTGATCTGCACGTATTTCATATGATATAAGCTGTTGTATTGTTGAGGTTCATGTATTGACCTTTCTCGCATTTCGGAGAAAAAAGGTGACCTAGTCAGTGTACATTGAGATCATGTAAGCTATAGGGCATATAATTTTTTTTTATTTTTTTGTGTTAATTTTAGCAGCTTTGGTTAAAGAGGTAGAATTGTTAGATTTCAGAAAGACATGGAGAGGGAGTCTCCGTAGATAAGAGAGATATTCGGGCCAGACCTGAAAATAATAGTGCATGGAGGCAATGCTTTGGTCCTCGATGCTAGTAGAGAAGGGAATGACAGAGAAAAGGTTGATCAACAAATAGAGCACAGTGATAGTGCACACTGCTTTTTGAAGTTGAATTTGTAGACCGATTTAAAACTGCACAAGCCCTTTTTTTTTTTTTTTTTTCTTCTTTTAAAAGCATGTGTTGTAATCAAGTAACACATTCAAAACCGGGACATGTTGTTGATGAAGCAACTGCACAAAATGCCAGAGACTCACATTAGTCCATGGAACTGAAAGAAGCTCAGGTGCGTAGGTATTGAAAATAAACAAATACTTTAGTGCAAGCTAATCATTTACATTCTTTAATAAAAAAAAAACATGTCAAAGACTGTTTTAGTAAATTATTTTGTGTTGGTATAAATACAAAATACTTTGTGTGATAATACAGGCCCCCTATCTATTGATGATCTGCTTAACACACAAACAAGGAAGTACCTTATTCACCTTGTCTCTTGTTTTCCGCACAATTGATGCAACAAAATGGGCAATATGTTCTTCATCCGGCAAATGTATTGTGTCTTGAAGAGTTGGAATACCAAGGGTCTTGATTCTGCTTAAGACTGCCAAGCATCCGTTCAAAGGAGACTTCACTATGTCTGTGTAAATTCAGCCATGATGGTACAGGTTTGTAGCAGGCCCTTGTCTGCTGTTGGATACTGATTATCTGGCTATCTGTGGCATTTTACATGGGCACCCTTTGCAGCACCAACTTATGGAAATCAGATCTTCAACATAACAGAGCAATGACCGTAGAAAGGGTGTGTAATGCTGAAGATGAGTCAAAACTGACCATAATCCAGAAGTCAACTGGCAGTACATCCATATTGGAGCAAACAAACAATGGACAGATGAGTACCCACCCGCAGCCACTATTACTCTAATCCACCCCACTTGCAACAGAATGAACTGGATCTGTAGTGAATTAATTTGTCTTCTGCAGTTGCTCCATTGTCCACAGCAAAACCTGCCAGAATTACCTTTCCAATCCTCACACACTATCATCCGCCAAAAGTTCCTTGATATCTGATCTACTTGAGGAAGAAGAGATGGCTCATCTTAATAATAACAGGTGTATTGAAACTGTTCCCACTGGCTTGGAAAAGTTAGCACTTCTTCCGTACAAAAGTGACGGAATTGAAGAAACTACTAGAGGGATGGAAATGGTGGTCTTCAACATAAATGCTCAAACCCTGAAAGGTAATTGCTCCTTGCTAAAACTCTTTCAACGAGGTAACATTGTGGTTCTCACCAACCCAAACTATCCTTTTATGAGAGCTATGATCAATCAGAAAATGTAATTTAGTTCCTTCTTCCTTGATGAAATCACAAATCCAGCTGTATCCCTCTCCCCTTTGCAAAATCCTGTTGAATGATGATTTCAGATTCCTGGACAGTATTATTCAAGCTTGAGAAGTGGTCAACTGCATGTGAGTCTTTGGATTTGCCGAGCTAACCTAGAAAACAAATTCACAGTCTGTCATAATACATTGTCTTGAATTATCAGACATTAGGCTCCTGCTATTGTCTCAGGGGAATTTGCAGATAGTATGTGTATATACCTCAAAGAGCGACGTTAGTTGGTTCCGGTTTCATGCAGAGACCCAGCTGAGATACATCTAGCCTCACCTCCATCTGAGGCACTTCTGGAACTGTTTATAGCTATCCTGTATGCCAGCCTTTCCTAAGGCTCTAAATGCAATAGCTTCAGTGGGCTTAACCAAAACCATTTGCCATGATGAACAGGAAGTGGCTTGGCCTAGAACTAGAGGAGATGGAACACACTGGCATGCCACCTGGAATGTACTTGTAAAATCCCCCTCAGCTGATACGGCCTAGTGCAGATTGAACTTGAATAGATAACAGAGAATGTAGAAGGTCCACTTGCTGCACAAATGTTTGAGCATCAAATTAAACTGACGGGCAGTTCAGAAATGTTGGTTAGTTTCTGTGAAGTTACATGTCTATGAAACAACTTCTGTACACTCTGATCTGCTCCCTCCCCTTCCTCTTCCAATGCCAAAGAATTCTTGTCCTTACTCAAGGCAAGTATAAATTAAATATTGGACACCATATGGGCAAATCCTGAACAGTCCTGACTTCATCTTGGTTCTCCAGCTTCTGAGGCCTTCACAATGATGAACCTCCTCCAATTTCTGCTTGCTTAAAGGATATTGCAACCATTCTTTTGACAGAACAGTGTTTAGCTGTGAGAGATGAGGACAATGTTGGCAGCTTGGCTCTGCACATTTCTGAGCTGATGAGTCAGTTCTTTGGGGAGGGATTAAGTCTGAATGACTTCGTATATGCCATGAAAACCGTTTGTTTATATAAAATGGTAAACTTATCTCAAAGCGGTAAACTAGCCTCCATGTTTTAAGCAAGATAATGGAGAGTGGCGTTGTGTGTTTGCTTCAACACCATCTGGAAGCAATAACATGTTCCTTGACTTCCAGAAGAAGTTCTGGTAACATTACGAGTTCTTCTGCTGTAGGTTAAAAGGTTTTGATCGATAGCAATAATTGGTCTGTACTAAAGCAGGGATACTAAATCATCTAAGCTGATTTTTTTTAAAAACTTGATGTGGGTATATTTCCTAAATGCTACCAAACACAGTTTCAGACAGGAGAGTGGTTAGATATTCTGCTCACACCTTTTGGTTCATAGTATCTTGACTGGGTAGATTGTCTGATAATCGTATGCATATTATATTATTGCTAAAAAGATATTCTCTCTAGAGCAAACATGTGTTTTGTTTATGGTTATGTCCTCACCTTTCAACAATTGGAGACCATGCTGAAAGAGTCATAGTACACCTTATATCTCTTTCTGCTCTGCTACATTGGTCTAGTGAGATTTATTCTTTTAATTACATTTTATCAAAATGCTGGAAAATGTGAGATTGTATAAATTAACTAAAGGGTTGCTCTGGTTCTGGCTGTAAACTTGTTTAGATAGGTCTACATGTAGCTACTACCTTCAGTCTTTGTGGACCCATAACATTATATTATAATTCAAAGTGGAAATGCGGTTGGGGCCTTCAATTTAATTGTGGTACAGGCCAATAGATGCATCTCTCTTAATAAGAATGTATTGTTGTGGAGCAGAGTGGCGTCTTTGATTGCTTTTCTCTTGTGACTGGAGATGATAATTACTTTCTTTTAAACAGTGTGGCAGAGGGTTGAAGGAAACACTCAGGTCTGCTTAGTTGCCAATCTAAAGAAGATGTAGGTATTAGGACAATATGAAGTAGAGGACTGTTTGAAATTAATCTATGTTGTCTTTCTCAAGTCAATGAAGTCTTTATTCGATATTTCATCATAAAAGACATGCTACACGTCATAATACTTATAAAATTAACAGTGCTAACAATTAAAACAATAAATACAATATTTCATAAAAGCTACTAATGCTTCATTTGTTAAATTTTTTAACAAATTAAAAAAGGAAGTACATTACTTTAAAAACTCAGTTCTAATGTTCAAGATATTTTACTTATCTAAAACATGTAACTGTTTTAGTAGTTCAGAACGCATTATCCATGCCCACCCCAGGAATTTGGCCACCCCTATTGCTATAGTAGGTGAAAGATCAGTTTTAAGGATCCTACAAGCAGTCTCGGCCGATTGTGTGCCCAGACTTTTGCATAGGGGTACCAACCACTTCTTCCTTGGGGCAGCATATAATGGACAGACAAAGAACAAATGGCTCACATTTTCCCGCATTTCAGTACACAATGGGCATTTATCTGGGCCTCCAATGCCCCAGGTTGAGGTTAAACACCTTAATGGTATTGAGCCCACTCTAACTTGGTGATATAATTTGCGGTCCATAGGTTTTGTAATAACATCCCAATACATTTCAATTGCAGAGACATCTTTCACGTGTACAAATGTTGTTGTAAGGGAACTACCTATAAGGGATGAGTGTCTTATGCCTACCACCCATTCCCAATATAGTTGTTTCAGCTCTTTTTTTGAAGGAAAAGTAGCTGAGTCTGGGTTGTGCCAAAGGGCACCTAGACCCATGGCACAAAGGGTGGTTCTAACACCCTTAAACCAACCAATCTTATCGTATCCTAGGGTGTCCCTTACCTCGAGACATGCTTTCGCATATAATAACAGCTCTGGGGTAGACCACAACCTCCGCCAGAAGGCCAAGGGCCGAAATCTGGCTTGATCTTCCACCGGTTGGAGCCCAAGGTCATAAAGGAGCGGGATGCGTGGGGATGACCTCGGAAGACCAACCGCCCCTCTTGTAAATCTGTTTTGGGCCAGCATCAGTCGGTCCAGATTGCTATAACCCCAAAGCTCTGCCCCATACAAAACTGAGGGAAGAATTTTTGACCCATAGATTTCCATAAGTGGGGACATCGGGCGGGTAAATGATCTTTTATATTCCTTAAGAAGGGCACGGCCCAATTGAACATGTTTAAGTGCTTGAATATCAATCTGGGGTTTCCAACTAAAATTATCACTAAAATGCACACCCAGATATGTAAATACATTAGTTTGCTCAAGAATAGCACCATCCATTTTAACCCTTGCCACAGTTTGTGTTCGACCTCTTAGTACCATGAATTTTGTTTTAGAAACATTTACTTCTAGCTCATGCTCGTCACAAAATAACTCAAATCTGAGTAGGGCCTGCTGAAGCCCTTGCCTTGTCTTAGATAATAACAAGGTATCATCCGCGAACATGAGCAATGGTACTTTCATTCCCGCTATCTGGGGAGCATCCGTGGGATGTGTTGCAAAATATTTGGTAACCCCGTTAATAAACAGGGAAAACAAAGTGGGAGCCAGGACACATCCTTGTCTAACACCTTTCAAAACATGGAACCTGTCTGTAACCTCGCCAGGCTTACCCCAGCGGACTTGGGCATAAGTGTATGCATGAAGATTCATTAAGAGTCGCACTAGAGCCCTGGGCATTCCCTGTTCCAGTATGCAATCCCATAATTTAGTCCTAGGAACCAAGTCGAATGCAGATCTTAGATCCACAAAAGCTGCATACAACTTGCCCTTACCCAAAAAAACTGTTTTCCAATATAAAAGGGCAAAACGAAAGGCTTGATCAAGGGTGCTTACATGAGGTCTAAAACCCGCCTGCAACGGAGTCAAAATATCTGAGTCTGTTATCCATTCCTGTATCCTCCCTAAAATGAGGCGCGCTATGATATTTTGGATCGCATCAATAAGGCTGATAGGCCGGTAATTTGAGGGTACTGAGCGATCGCCTTTCTTGTATATAGGAAGGATTTCTGCCCCATACCATGAGTCAGGAATTTTAGCGCCTGCTGCAACTGCATTCACCAGGTGGAGTATATAAGGTACCTACAGGTCCTGGTCTTCCAAAAAAATGTCAGCTGGAATACCATCTGGGCCAGGGGCCCTCCCTTTGGGAATGTTTTGCAGGCAATTAATGACTTCAGTAACTGAGAAAATTAACGACTCGACGGGCTCAAGACAGTAGGGTATAGTCACTTCTACTGTATGACACTTAAACTGATCCTCAAATTTTTTTACCCACTGATGATTAGAGACAGATGCTGGACTATAGTGGGCGTCCTGCGAGATACCCCATTTTATGAGGTACCAAAACTGTTGCATATTGCGTTTACCACAGGCTTCTGACAGCATAAGCCAGCGTTCCTCGTCCCACTTTTGTTTTGCTTTGCGTTTTGCCTCATTATAGAGTTTTCTACAAGATCTAATCTGGCTATGATTTTTGTTTTTAATAGCCTCAAAGAGAACTCTTTTTGTCTTGCTACACTCTGAATCAAACCAGGTAGTGGATGAGTATTTCTTGGTCCTAGGTTGTTTAGGAATAAATTTGATGAACAACTTTTTAAGTTCCTGAAACAAGTCAGAATGGGTACGTATAAGTTCGCTGTTAATCTCGTCCTGTGAGCCACAATTGTTTAAAAGCTCCACAGAACTAGACACTAAGGTTCTTATCACCCTGCGGGCCCCAGCGTCCACAGCTATTTTGGGCCAGCGTACCCTGCGCGTATCATTGCTCACAATGACCTCTTTTTCTATTATATTAGGACCACTGCCCTCAGACCTCTGAAAGCTGGAATCCCTTAAGGTCAAAACCAGCGGGTCATGATCGCTCTCTGGGCGTTCCGTAACTAACATATCAACAACTGCAAACCACTGCCTCACATCGACCGAAATATAGTCGATACGACTACTGTGTCTGCCGTTGTTGAACATATGCCTGCCCTTCCTATCTGACTTGACCCTTCCGTTAACAGCTCTTAGACCCATATCCAGGCATAGCCCCTTGATATAGGTGGCTGAGCTCGACCACTTAGCAATCGGAGGTATCTCGAGTTGGGGAATACCCCAGGATAGATCCTCATCCTCGGTGAGCGGGCCGTCCTCAATACCCAAAGGCTCAAAACAAGTATTAAAATCCCCCATCACAATCTTGTGGCCATCGGTCGTTGTTCCTGATAGAATGTCATCCAACAGGAGGAGGGTCGGAGAAACCCTTCCTCCCTGGAGGCCCCTGACATAAATATTAACCAACAGGATGTTTGTACCTTGGTTGGATTTTATCTTTAAGGCAATTATGTCTGGACTATCAATTGTCACTTCAACTCTTACACCCGCACTTTGGCGGACCCAAATTGTAAGACCTCCAACAGGACGCCCTTTCTGGCCTCTAATTGCTGGCTTGCTAAAGTTCAGATACCCCACCCGAAATATCGGTGTGATAGCCCAAGTTTCCTGGAATGCAATTATATCGCCCTGATCTATGAAGTCCCTCCAATCAGGAATACACTGGCTGGACTCCAGACCGGCTATATTCCAGGATATATACCTTGATAACATATCAACAGGCTCAGCTAAAGCAGAGGGTGAGTCCGTACTAAAATTGGGTAATACAGACAATGTACCAACAGGGGGTAGTGTCAGGATTATTACTTTGATCTGTGGCAATAGCCTTCCAACTTATATCTTCTATGTGGGGAGATTTCAATAAAGTTAAATTAATTAATTCTTCTCTACCGATGAGTCAATCATTCTCATCTAGGCAGGATAACGGCCCATATCTCCCGGCAGTAATCAAGGGTTCAATGCTTTCTGGTGCGAACCAACCCCTGGGAGGATTAATGACATTTTTGTTAATCTGGGTAGGCACCTTCGCCTCGGGATACACCGTAGGATAAAAATCTAGTAGTTCCCACGTGACTATTGGTCCATCTGCAAGTTGCGGGCACCAGCCTCTCAAAAATGGGACCACATTAATACTCCTGAAATTAACTATTACCAGATCACCTGGGATATCTTTAATCATGTGGCCAAGCCAACCCACCCTTCTCACATTTAAGATTTTACCATCAATGGTAGGGGGGAGGGGTCTATTCTTAGTAAGCCAGAAGGCTACTTTGTTTTTTAAATCATTGTAACCTTCTTTTTTACCTGAACTGAGTTCTGGGACTCCTGACAATATACATACAAATGGAGTGGCCTCCGGTGGGAGATCAATCCTAACATTATAATTATTATTGTGCTCTCTTGCTTCCTTATGGACTCGAGTTGGTTGAGGCCTACCCTCTAGGGACCCTCGAATCACTTCGGGTTCCCTAGGTATAGTGGGCTCCGCCTCCAAACTTGTTTCGTTACATGGGGCTTTATGTCTTAAACTGCTGCCCGCGAGTATTGCCTGCTCAACACAATTTCCAGATGGTAAATCTAGAGGTACCGTTAGTACATCTGCTGGTGTCGATGTTGCTTGTACCCTCAGACTATGAACCTCTTGGGTAAGTACTTCAATTTTCAGCAATAATGTGCTAAAAATTTCAGCCATTTTTGTCGCTAACTTATCCTCTAATGTTGCCAGTATATTTTCTATATACTGCCTGTTATGACAGCAACCCACTGGCTTATCAGATCCCCCGTCTAAACCTTTTGTTTTAATAGTATGGGTTTTTGCTTCGAGGGGCTTTTGAGAATTGCTGACCTTCCCCACTCCTCTTTTGCCCAACGACTTTCTGCAAGCCCTAACTGCTCTTGCTGGTTGGGGGGGGAGTCACTGCCATAACCACGGGGCTAAATGGGCTCTCGCCAATTATATCCGTTGAGTCTAAGGGATTAGAATGTATCTGTGCCTCAGTTAATATCATATCCTTGTCAGTGTTGACGCCCAGATCCTCAAAAGTAGACACTATATGTGGGGAGGAACTAGGGTGTGTCTGAACGGGGGAACCTCCTTTCCCTAGGGAGACTGCGATCGCTATTAATCTTTTTAACCACCTTAACCAGGTAGTTATCAAGCATAGTAGCCCCTAGATTTTGGGCGGAGTTATTACAGTTAGCCATCATAGGTTGGTTGCAGTAAGAACCACCAGCTATAATTCAGCAATACAACACACAAAACCGCGTAATCAAGATGTAATACAGCTAATTTACAGTTTAGGCAGAGTCCCGTGCCCAGTCCAGTCTCTTCAGGCCTCAGAGGGCCACAGAGGGCCCGCCCTTTAACCGGCGCCGCCCGTGCGCGCCTCGCGGTGCGTGGTACCTTGTTGCAATTTAAGGGCCCGGGCCCGGGGGGGCGTAACAGCACTTTCGCGCCACTTGGCGCACAGGAAACCCAGAGGATTCTGGGTATTGTAGTCCTCCCAGCGTGTTTTAGCAGGCAGCCTACAACGGCGGCGGTCCGAACCGGCAGCCCTGTGTCCTGCAGGGGTGTGCGGCTGGTTGTCTCCGGTGCCCGGGGTCTGCCTCTTGCGCCCGGGGTATGGTGTCCGGGGTCAGTCTCTGATGTGGGTCCTGTCTCGGGTGCTCGGGGTCAGTCTCTGGTACCCGATCTCTCTCTCTGGTGCCCGGGGTCAGTCTCTGCGGTCTCTCTCTGGTACCCGAGGTCAGATTGTGGTGCCTGGAGGTCAGTCTCTGGTGGCCGGGGTCAGTCTCTGATGCCCTGTGGCCGGGGTCAGTCTCCAGGGCCTCTCTCTGGTGCCCTGTGGCCGGGGTCAGTCTCTGGCGCCCTGGGTCAGTCTGTGGTGAGGGGTCAGTCTCCGGGACCTCTCTCTGGTGCCACAGTCGGTCTCCGGTGCTCGGGTCGCTGGCTCCTCGGGTCCCTCTAGGTGATGGAGTGTGTGATGGGGTCTAATATGGCACCCTTGGGTCCGTGGAAGTCTGCGGGTCAGCGGTCTCTCCGGAGGCGCTCTCGGCACTCCTCCAAGGGTCTCAGTCCGCCCGGGAGACGACAGGGCGTCGGAGGGGCCTACCACGAGGAGTCCGGGGGTCCCCCGAGGTTTCTGCGTCGTCCCTTAGCCTGTCTCTGGGTCCTGAGGGGCCTCTGCCTCTCCCGGGCTCGCCCCTCGACCGCTCTCAGTGCCCTCAGTGACCCCGGGGTCCCCCCCCGCCGATCTCTGTGTCCCCCGGGGTTGTCCCTCAGCCTGTCTCAGGGCCCCCCGCGGTCACCCCTCAGCTGTCTCCGGGCCCCTGGTGTCGTCCCTCGGCGCTCTCCCGCAGGCCCGGGCGTGTGACGCAGCAGAGGTGCGCGGGAGGGTCGCGCTGCTGCTGCTGCTGCTGCTGCTGCTGCTTCTTCTTCTTCTTCCTCCCGGTGACGATGAGGTGGCTCGTCGGGTGCCGCCGGGCCTGCGCTGGCTGCTGGGGAGGTGCTGGGCTTCCACTCAAGCCAGTTGCTGGAGCTAGAAGGAGCCTGCAGGACCTCCACAGACCCCGGAGAGGGAGAAGATCTCAGTCCCAGGCCTGAGGGGGTCTCCGGCCTCAGAAGATGAAGGTCTCCGCGCAGACACAAGATCCTCACACCCCTAGAGCTGCCGGAAATGTTGTCTTTCTAGTTCAAATAGAAGCAGACTACTTTGAAAACAAACTTTTATCCTATGTGGTGTTGTCCTTCTTCCACCATTAAGCAAGAAAAACATTTTAGCCACAGACACCCACAGCTTAGGTGAACGGATCTACTACAATATTGAAGTAGCTACTTTGAGAAGTTTATTACACTCTCCCTTTCTCTGTCTGTCCAAAAATGGCACCCATGGTGAAAGGCTACTGATCAGTAATTGCCCAGAAATCCTTGAGTCAGCGGTGGTAGTTTTTGTCATGTCAATGCATAGTTAATTACGATTGATTACTTGCTTTATAGTGTTTTGAATGTACCATATGTTGAAATGAGGAGCTTCATCCCTATCAATTTCCATGGGTTCTCTGATCTTCATGTGTACCATTGTGTTACAGGGTATTTATGTGAACTGCCCGTTTTAGACTACAATGATTTTGTTATTGCATGTTAGTCAGGTTTCTAATCCAGTTTTCCAAGCTTTCACTTGATTAGTTTTGGGTTACCTTTTGTGTACAGTATGCCTAGGATTGAACTATGTCCGTTAGTTTAACAAGATTTGTTTGGATCATCTTGAATGTTTCTGTTTGTACTGCCATGTACTGGAGGAGAAAGCAAATGTTTATCAAGTCCCTATAACATTCTGATAACTAAAAAGAAAAGTCAACAAGGGCAAATCTTTTATTTGTAAATTTGCAGCAACCAACATGTCGATTGCTCGTGAAGCTATGTTTTGGTGCCTTATAAGGTAGGAAATGGTCATCTGCAGTGTAGGGTGATGAAAGTTATGGTGTTCATTTGAGGAGCATCCCTTGTGAGAACTAAAGGAGCTTGTCTTTCACTGTGGGCAAAGCTTGGTTCTCCTATCATAACTGCCTAATATGTAGCTCGAGATTAGCTCAACGATCGGTTTTTGGTATTAATTGTTCGCCTTTCTCAATTCTCCTTTACTTGCAGCTACCACCCTTTATAACATCTCACTGTGTACTTGGATTCTACAGCTGAGCAGAGCTACTTGTTTTCTGGAGTTGTACAGTACAAGCTATGTATTCATTTAAATAACCTAACCAGAGGCTCTTCTGGACTGTGGTTCATAGTTGCACTCCTGTGACCTTCATATTGGTTGCAAATTGCACCATGCTGTGAACCATTCTGAAAACGTCCCCCAGAAAATTACATTTCTTGGAACTCTGGTCTTGGGCATCGTACAGGAAGGGCTATGTCTCTGTTTAATACATAGGTGTATGCACACTGAAAGCCTTTTAGAGCTCTATGGGTAAAGGTAAGTCCACACACTCAGTGAAAGGGTTGTTGGAGCGCAGCTTCTTGAACACTCTATTGCAGTGGTTCTAAAGCTTTTGACCTATATGGACCATCACTTAATCATTACTGGAACCCGGGGCCCTCACTGAATCATTATTTGAACTCGAGGACTCCTAACTATCATTGCTGAAGTTAGGAACCCCAGCCTAAGAATTTTCAATGGTTTGAACTGCAAAATGACACACAAAATTACAGAAACAGGCATTCATCAAATAAATACACAGAAAATGCAATATTGTATTTACTTCACAAACAAATGAACAAAAAAAAATCAACATTTTAACAGGAAAGCTGGAGCTTTTCTAAATTCAGTTGACACCACTCATCGTCCATTCTATATTCCATTTGATTCCTCCACAAATCAATCTGAGGATACTAAGTTAATTTTTAGCCTCCAATTTCAAATTCCTTTCAGTTTACAGGAAGTTTTAAAGATGTCAGTGGCTCATTTAACTTCTTTATATACTCTTTATTAACCTGTTAAACCTGTTTTACTAAGCAGTCATGAACCCCCCTGAGTAGACTTTGCGGACCCCCAGGGGTCCCCTGATCACAGGTCAAGAAATGCTGCTCTACATGAATCTGTCCTCCTTTAAGGACAGATAGATAATCAGGGAGAATTGTGTGACCCAAGAACACAGGTGAGAAGCTTGGCTTGAAAGGCTTCAGGCACCAGTTTAGACAGATTTAAAGCTCAAGGCCTGTGCAAACTCTTTAGTTCGCAATAGAAAAGTAAACTGAGTATACTCCTCTCATTTATTGTACTCTGATTCCATTTTATTCTCAGGTGATGGGGTTTGTGGAGAGGGATGTGGCTGTGCATCAAGCTTCAGCTAGTACATTTGTCCTCCTCAGGGCATAACAGAGAGACTGCTTTGTTCTTAGGTCACTGCACTCTGCCTGAGTTCATCAAGTCCTATCTGCTTGTTGTTCTAGAACTTTCATCAGCTTGCACTCCTGTCAATCACTGCTCGCTACTTAACATGCTGAAATAACTACTAGGTTTTGCGGGAACAGTTACAACCTGTTTTACCCCTTCTCTCAAGCCACTCCTAGGCACTCAAAATAGGGATTTATCTATCCAACAAAGCCAGGCATTCACAAAAGGATCAGTTCTATCAATTTGTTTAACTACTACTTGAAGATACATGTGAGTGATATCCGGATCTAAATTAAGGTCTTCTCCCTGAACAACATCTTCCTGCTCTTGAACACCCCGATCAGAAATGAATGTCTGACCATCACCTAAAAAATGACACCAAACCCAATAAAAACTAAATTCCTACTAACATTTCCCAAAAAATGCAGCCTAGAGGATTGCTTCTTATCTTTGGAGTTTTAAGCCGGCTATTTTGGAGAAAGCCAAATCTCTTGAATCCTTACTTGACAACTGGACAAATCTATATTGCCACACCTCCAAGATATCAAGAATGCACAATATTAGCCTCCTCTAATTGGGGCATTGGGTACCTTCCACAAACAGGATCTAAAGTCTCTAGCCCAGTCTTTCCAGATTAGAATACGGAAACTGTCTTCCCAGCAGACTCCCAAATAGGAGGACCTGGCCTGGCAGTTCAGGCTGGGCTGTTCGCAGGGGAACAGGGTTAATACTGATTTGCATATGGCTGGATCCAAACTAGGGTGACTTGGCGAGCAAAATAACGATTGATTAAACACTGATATGCGACTCTGGATGAGTGCTTGAAAAGTTTCAATACTCCGTCCATCATTTTATTTTGTTTTGTGATGTTGCCTTGCGCACCCTGAGTGGCTAGGTTATGCCCAGACGTGGCTCCCTTGCTCGCTGCGCCACTGGATTCAAGCTAGCCTGGCTGATGAGGGGTGATACTCTGAAACCGTTCCCATGATGCTTGGTTCTTGTCCGAGGAGGACCCGGCCTGCCAGTTCAGGCTGGATGTTTCCCATGGGAACAGGGTCAAGACTGATTTGGATATGGCTGGGTCCAAACTGGGGTGATGATGTGAGCAAAATAACTGGATTAAACGCAGATCTGTGACTGTGGTTGAGGGTTTGAAACGTTTCAGCACTCAGTCCATCATTTTATTTTGTTTTGTGATGTTCCCAAATATCTACCTCCAGAGGTGCCCAGCCGGTGTCGAGGAATGCAGAATCCGTCCTCCTACACACTCTCACATTCAAGAAGAATGGTAGATGAAGAAATAATTCTCTGGCACTACAACTGTGATGTGAAACTCACTTCCATCGATCACAGTAACCCTTCTCTTTCTCCCTTTAAAAAAGAAACTAAAAAACGTCCTTTTCAAAAGACACTTTCGTAATGGCTATCACAGTCTCTATCCCCTAATTTCCACTGCCTCTTCAGGACTGTTTAGTTCTCCAGTTTACCTTTTCTTATGTTTGAATATGATTTTACCTGTATGCTGAGTATATGGTTCCAACTCCTAGTCTCTAGTAAAGCACTTTAATGTCCGTTGGCCTGGTTCACGCTATAGAAAACTGCAAATATTAATCAAAATAAATCACGTCGGCAGCAGCCAAAACCTTCCTGGGTGGTTCCACGTTTACTGCTTTAATTTAAGTTTGTCTTTGAAACGGATTTGGCCAGCTGCTGGATTACTGTGAGAACTTCATCTGGTGCGGGGTACATTCCTTCCCTACAGAGCCTTTCCCCAGGAAAACTGAATCAACTTTCATGTTTCTGTTCTTGCTTGCTTAAATTGGAGGTAGTGTAATCCTAAATAAACTGGCATTGTCCCACATTTCTGCTACATAGTGAAATAAAAGTGAGGTGTAGCTTCACACAAAGAATGTCTTGCAGTTGACCAATTAAGTCTTACTTGTTTAATTGTTTCGCTGTTCTCCGTAGTCTGCAGCCTTCCATCTCGTCAAAGACTATGTCTACATGGCAAGGCAGTCATGAGTGTGATTATGGAAGTCTTTGAGCGGTCCATCCAATCCCAGTGGAAGCCAAAGAATAATTCTGATTTACACATTGGAAATAGAAATGGCTTAATAATGGTGTGATTGTTTAACTAAACTCCCATATGTCACCTATTAGTATTATTTGTGTTGCGTGGCTTAGGAGTGTAAGTATCCGCACATAAAAACACTTCATATTTAACACGCTTGATACCTGTATTTCTTGGATTTAATGGTACATACATTCTCATTTTCCACTACTTAGAAATACTCAAATGGCCATGCTCTTGTTGGTGCACACAAATAATGAGATTGCTGGTGTTTGTTTAATTGGGTGACTGACACTTTCTTTGCACCATTTTGTGCTGCATACAGTTCCCAAAGGGTTGTGGTTCCCTATGTGCTATTGACGTTGGGATGACATGATCCAACTATCTTGAAGATTGCCTTGTGTGGCATGCAAGACGCTCCATAGCATCAACCCTTAAGCTGTTCCGAGACAATAGATCTCTGTGCCTGCTACTGTTATGCTGGGGACAGTCTTAAATCGACCGCTTTGAAAAAAGAAAAACAAACAGGCATTTGCAATGCATTGGGTCTCACGTTTGCTCGAGTTAGAGCTATTAGCGTTGTAAATTCCTAGCTGGACTTTTCTTGCCACATAAGTTGAAAATTAAAAGTAAAACAGTTGACATAAGCAAGTCCATTCAAAGCACCACTGCCGCTGTGAGGGTGAGAGTTATTGTCTCCCTGCGTGAATGTGTACAAAGGATTGCAGCTGGGATGAATGGCAAACCGAAACTCGAGGAGGGGCCGTCCCATGCTGTAACAGGAGAAAGCGTGACGTAGTGTGATGGCCAACAAAAATGTTCACTTAGTGAAATTGCCTGGTAGGGAACTGAGCACACACAAGAGGGGCATTTCACAAAATTCACCAATAGAAGTGAAGCATTTAAGACATCAAAGAATGAATAGAAGTAGTGCTTGTGGTTAAAAGCCCATAGAGGGATTACAACAGGCCAGAGTGCTTGTGCCCTGGACCCTAACAACAAAAAAGTAAAATCATTAATGCCATTCTTCGGTCAGTGACAACATTTTTAAATTGCTGCTTGATTTATAAGCTGCACTCACTCATGTCTTGGGGATTGCCCTCTGTAGAAGGTCAGCCTTAAAGAATGACAGTGTGTACATTATTAAGAAACAACACATTGCCTATGAGCTTGTGCAGATGCTTAACTAGGTTCTTGTCCTGCAGCCAAAAATCAGGCAAAGACAATTGTTTGTGGTTTTAATTATTCATCTGAGAGAAAAAAAAGATAACAAAATCCCTCTGCTTGCATGCTAGGTCTGCTTAATGTCTGCTGTCTGACCGTAACATAATTGGTGACAAAGCGTTCTCTTTGCAGCATAAAGTGAACATTAGCTTTCAATCTGTCCGTCCCCATACGTGCATTTTAAGAATAGTTTGAAAATGCTGTTGGAGCCCTTTTAATTTTATTGGCATATTACGTCAAAGGTTAAGCTTCCGAGAGTGGGTCGGTTTTTAACTAGAAGCTTTATAGACATAGAGAACCGTGCAGTACAAAATTGAAGCGGTTTCTGGGTTCAAATACAGAAAACGGTTCGGTGGAAACGGATCAGGCAAAGATTGGAAGTAACAGGAGACAGGACAACGATGAGCTATCTGCAGTTTTTGCTGCACTCTGCCAACTCATTCATCGTTCTGTAACGAGGGCTGACTACATGATGGCAAGGGTGTGGAATTTAATAAAATATCTTCTTGTCCATGGCAGAGTTTGCTTCATAAGGCTACTTGTCTTGCAAAAAAATCGGGGGCCATGTAGTGCAATGACAAATTATGGCAGCAAATATGTAAGTGCTCTGATAATAGGCTCTCGGATTATGCCAGGGCTAAGCTATTGCAGGGCTTGAATAGGGCAATTTCAAGCCCTACTGTAACAATTTAATTATTTTGCCAACTTTCCTCAGACCTTCGTACTGGGGCTGTAGGAAGCAGTAAGCAATAGTTCCAGGGCTGGAATGCCTTTGAGTCTGTGCAGACCTACTAAAATGCATGATTTAAGGATTTTCATCAATTCTCCTCTAATTGTTTTCCATACCTCGAAAGATTGGAAATTCATTCCTGACAAGGGCAAAAGAAGAATTTCTTCCAGGGTTAGGAAAAAAGTGGTCGGAGGGAAAGTGAACTTGAAAATGCTCTATAGATTTTTGCATGAGCAAATCTGCACATCCATATTTGCTTTTGTTAAACAAATACAGTTCACAAATGTTCTAGGAGTATGATTTCCTGGTCTACTTCTGTAAATTCTTGTGAGTTCATGAAATCCACTAATGCAAAGACACATACATACCATGGGTGCACTTTTGTGACTTTCTTTAAGAATTGGGCCCCCAATTAGTTATGGCGCTAACCAAGCCATAAAAAAAAAAAAATCTGTTTCTCTCTCTCTCTATATCCATCTGTCTGCTGGCTTTACTGGGAGTGATAGAATTCTGCTCTTCCAGAAGGAGCATATTGGCACACAAAGTAGTTTTGTTCAGAGGCAGGAACTACTGTGTGGCAATATGTGCTTTTTGACACCAAAATGTTTTTTTGTTTTTTTGCCAATGTTTAACACCTCCCACAACAATAAAGAGTTACAAAAGTCATATCAAACAAGACATGCGTTAACAACCAAAAGACTGACCACCAATGTCTGATCAGTTAGCTTGACCAGTTTATTTTCATGTTTCTCACAATCGTGATGAAAATGGTTATACTGATTTTTCCATTATGAATGTTTTTTGGAAATACTAGGATGCATCAACACAGTTTACTAAATGATGCTTAAAAGAAATAGTACCTAAAAATTCACAGTAATTTAGCAAAACCTGTTTTTCCTTTTTGGGTTTTTTTCTGAACACTTTATTTTGAAAGCAAAGAATCATCAATCTCGCTTACAAGCTTCTGCAAATATTTGCATGTAATTGGAGAGCATTCTGGAAGCATTATATGTAGACTCATATTGTTAAACTTTTCAAATGTGTGTGTGTGTGTACACGTTTTACTGGAAACACGGTCAGTAGTGCAGTGTGACCTTAGAATGTTTATTTAGATTGCTCACCTTAATAATAAAGGCTTTGCATTAAGGAACAATAAATAAAAGTTCGTACAGCATTAACATATGGACACAAATATTACCTCAACTGCAGACAGTTTCCTTCCCTGTAAACTGGCAACTCAAGGGTTTGTGCTGCAGGGGATTGGGCCTACTTGTCCCAAGGACCAAATAACTATGAACATTTGTTGTCCTGTACCCCAAATATTATATCCTGGGTGTCCCTCTATAGGAATTCCACACCCCAGGATGGACAGACTAATCAAGCTATACCAGACTCCTATCATTTGTGGTGCATGTGAAAGCACTGGGATATATGGAAAGTGATACAGAAGCTTGCACATGAATGCCAATATAATTTTGGGCTGACTTTCACCAGTAACCGTGATATTGATCACTGTATTACTGGCTATTTGAGACAATTTGTTTTCCAGTAAAGTGCACCATTGTCTATCTTAGAGAAGAGAAAAGATTTTGCTCTGTCGGTCAAAACATGCACTCCATCCCAAATCTTTGATGTTGAAGAATGCACTCCTCTGCTGCAAGTAGTGATTAAAACGACCACTGATCTTGTTGAAAAGTTGGCCATCTCCTGTTATCACCTCGGATGTGCCAGCACAGCACACCTAAAGCCTTTCAGAACTACAGCATATAACCTAGGTTAGAAATATTTGTAGTTATATCCTGCGCAATTAGTGTTTATTAATTATTACACTGCTTTGAGTGACAGAATGCCAGCACAAATACTAAACAGAAATCCCAAACAAATAAATCAATAAAATAAAACTAAAATCTAATCAAATCGTGGCAATAATTCGTTTTAAAAGGTTCAAATAGGATTGTTGGGGAGAGAGAGAGAAGAACTTTCCTTTGAGACTCTGCTTCTAAAATAATTGAAGAAATTGGGTTAATTTCTCATTACATTCAGACTACCAAATCAGCCATGGATTACTCCCTGACTTAAAAGCAACCTTTGACATTTTCCCGTTTATAGTAGAGAAATTCAGCTCATGATATATGCCTAACTAACCTAACCACTATGTTCTGCCTGCTGCAGATAGTCGCCTTTCATTGTGCATGTGGTCAAGACTCTTGCATGTCTCCGGTCTCCACCCTTGGCCCACACTTATTTGGACCCCATGACCTTGAGGGCTGCTGTTCTGGCTTTTTCTATGCTTGCCCCATGGTCTTAGCTGATGCAGGCTGATAGGAGTGTTCCTTCGTATTGTATCTCTAAATTTCCTGATCTTGTAAAGAGAATTGGACAGGCTTTGGTGTGGAGAGCAAGACTGGATCAGTAGCAGTGCTGATTGTGAGTAATGTGTTGAGCTTATGAAATCCCATTCAAGCTCAGCTATGGAACAAACCTGTATTGGGTTTACATTCTGAGAATTGGTAGTTTGGGGAAAATGGGTGTGGAGGGGCACTACTTCTCAGAGGAAAGCATCTGGAAAATGCTTAAGTACTTGTGCTGTGTGTCGGACCAAAAGACACATTGAACGGGCCATTATTAGTTCTGAACAATATTTTCCTTGAAGTCTCTATGGTAGAGTTATGATGTCCAGTGGTTCTGACTCTTGACTGTGCCTTCTATAAGGCAAACCAGAATCTTATTAAAGCTTATTACAGAGTTTCCCAGAATAACATTTTACAGTAAATGTTTCATTTCTTGAGGGACTTTTGTGATGAGGTATTTATGTAGTCATAAGCCGTCTCAAAATGTGATGTTCTGCAGGGATCACTGTTCTCGCACCTGATTTTGGTCTTTTAGCATAAGAAGTCCCGCAGCCTCTGAAAAACACGAGTCCACACAGACAACATGCATGTGCATTTTGTGTTCCTCAATGTCTTTAAGAAACAGGTTCTTGGTTGGATCTGATGCGGTAAATGTAACCTTCTGATTGTGAGGAATGCTAAACAAGTGCTGAACTGGCTCAATCATGTACTTGCCCATAATAGAATACCTTGCCACCTCTAAAAGCCTTCGGCTTATTCCTGCTTTAGACCCTCGCTAAAATCTTAATTGATTTGCAAGATTACAGCAGACTTGGGCTAAGATGTCTTCGGTTCGATGAAGAAGAAAAGGGCTACCAAAAACTGACTATTATTGCCAGATAATTAGCTCATTGTAGTGCTCTCTTCCTAGCTCCTCCCATGAAACTTACTCGTAGACAACAATTCAATACCAAGTACTCTGTTTACCATATTACACTCTGACATCGATCTACTACTGTACTCGCAATGTATTGGCTGTTGCTGAAAGCAAGGTAAAAGTTCAAGAAATGTCCATTGTTGAAGATGTTGAGTCGATTGGTTTAGAAACCTGTAAACTGAACAAAGTTTTATAGTGCTGAGGGGCAAGTAATGTGGAAAGGCTGCGCAATTATTTTATTACAATATATGGATCTGCTCTCTTAAGAAACGAGGTGTAGCCCTATTGTCTGTCACCAGCCCTTGAGCCAGTATGCACAACAGGTAGAAGCACACTATAATTGAAAAATAAAGACATCTGTGAATAGTTAGATTTATCTATTGGGGCTCTTGACTCATGCCTATCGTAAATTAAGAACCAGCGCCTCCATCACAATGTCTGTAGACAGCACTGAAAAACTTTTCACTTTTGTTGTGCAAATCTTAGATTCAATTCAGACATGAATAAATAACCAGACATCTTCATCTAAATACTTGCTTACTTTGCAAACACGTTGTTTCCTGTACCGTTCTTCTCTGCACCCTCCTATCCCTTCCTACTCCAGACACTTTCTCTTTCACACCAATGCCACATTTTCTTACCCTACAAAATAAAAATGTTAGTCATTTAGTGTGGGTATATCAGGCCAGCGGAACGCACTAATTGTCTCACATCACATTCAGAACGCTATAACTAACATTCCTTTCTTAGTAGGTATTTTGGTTCCTATATCGACATTGCACTTGGCTGGCCCTAGGACATTTGGCAAATCACAACCCAGAGCACCTAATATCGGCTTCGCTACTTCATTTGAGATGTGGAAGTCATGCCTTTGAGCCCACTTCAGCCCATCAAGTTTTCCCCCTCTATTTTTGGTGGCTAATCCGATCCTAGATATTCCAGACACAGTCTGTTATCTCTGTCTCCTACATCCAGTGTTATTCGTAGATTGTAAATGAAGCATTTGATAAACAAGATCATACGTTAAAAATTACTTTTCTATACTTTGCAGAGTCTCTTTTATATATTTTGTATTTCTACTTGTGTACGGGCGCCACCTTTTGAATGCAGCTCAAGGCTATATATATATATATATATATATATATATATATATATATATATATATATATATATATATATATATATATATATATTCCTGTTTTCGCATTCATTGTCTTGGGTGTTTGGGTGGGAAATGGCATAGATAAATGTAAAAACAAACTGGTAGGTCATGCACAGAGGATAGTCTGGAAACACGAAAATACTCTGCTAAGAGAAAAGAAAGATACGACATCCTCATCCAAAATAAGCCAGTTTTGTAAACACAGGGCAAACATTCAGAATAATAAACACATATCCTGTAAAGCTGAAACACCAGGGTAAACTGCTCACCAACGCGTGCGTGCCTCAGGTCCGTATATAGCCGTCCTGGTGTGTCACCTGCTGGTTGTGTCACTGATGGAATCTGGAATAGTTTGCTGCAGGACAAAGCCAAACGCGGTCGGTTTAAATGGGTTTGATTTGACCAAAGGCGCTAGTGATTTGTTTTACTACACGTACAGTGACTAATGAATATGGCCAAGGCATGCCTGAATAGTGTTCTGAGTAGCAGGGAGACACTCCACTCAGAACACAGGCCAAAAATAAGTGTCCCATGTACCTCGGTGCAGGAGAGCTACCTGAGCGTATGCTGTGCTGTACTAATGACGAGCTATTTTCTCAGCAGTGTCTAAAGTTTGAAAGAAGTATTTCTTCACGACATTGGACGGCACAAAAATTACATGCACGGATAACTAAGAAAATGGGCAAGTTTGTTTTAGTTTTGCTTTGCTTAGTGGACTCAACCCAGTGTTGAGAGAAATCAGAAAGATGTGCATCACTACAGGGCAGGACTAGGTATATTCCCTCGGGCAGTTCTCCCCGTAGTGCTGGAGCCATTGGAGATCAGTTTTTAAAGGCCTGGGGTGGCTGCTGGTGCCTGTGTAAACATTGTCCAGTTCGAAGGCTAATTATAACTGGTGAGAGGTAGGTGGTGGAGGGCTTCGTGAGAGAGGGAAAGATTGAGCGTTCAGAGGCTAAGATGTGATAGAGAAGGAGTGCAACGGAGAATGGATGAAAGAGGGGAGAAAAGCAGTGGCAGGTGATTACACGCGTTGTTTTTTTTTTTGGCCTGCCCTGGTTTTGTTGTTTCTCGCTTAAGGTCTCTATAACTATACCTGGCCGTTTTCCTTCATCGATATTTTACAAATGGCAAACTAGTTCTTGGGTCAATATGTGTGTGTGCGTTACCGCGAGCGTCTAAGCAGATCTAATTTCATCTTCCTTCTCCTCTTTCTCCAGTATAATTCTCATATCCCCAAAAGAAGCTTGCTTTGAACAAGCATTAGCAAAGCCAATAGGTCTCACCTGTGCAAGAGCTATTGCTTTACTCAATGTCTTTTAGCCATGATGCACAGAAGTAGTGCTGCTGTTTTAGCATGGCTGAAAGATAAAGGAGAAAATGGTATTACGCAGCCAGCGCTGACCATGAGAGCATTTAGCTTAGTATGGAATTATTCTCTGCCTTCAAAAAGAAAAACGTTTTCAGGAACAGATGTAAATAACACCTTGTCAGCAAAGTAAACCAACAAGAATTTAAAATAAACATTTATGCATCAGTTGTTTATTTTTTTTAATGGGGGCAGGAAATGTGAACCAAAGGCTGAGGTCCTGGGACAAATTAAGCAATATATATTAAAAAAAAAAAAAAAAAACTTTATTTATTACTTTTATAATAACAACACATAAACTGCACTGCTCATAGGATACACAACAGCACCACAGCATTGCAGTCCAAATTGGCAGTCATGATGTCCGCATCACTTCTCCAGCAAGGTCTGCAGTGATACATTAAGTGTTACCCATACGATGACAAAAGATCAGACTAATCAACGTGACTGCAAAAGCAATTGCAGCCAGACAAGCACTACATGGACAACGGAAGGATATCTACCATGCATCATATGCGCTATAACATGGACGACATTTCAGGACAAACCAGTGTGCAATACTGTTGCTGAGTTAGTGTAGAACATCCGAGTCGGAAGGGAATTTACAGACTTGGGCCAGACCCACCCGCCGACAAAACATACCATGGGGGAACTATTCAGCCCCACAACACCTTCGAACATCCCATACGGGGTCTACCATGCAGGCAGGTGAAGGGACGGACATCCACTCCCCAGAGGCAACCCATCGGTGGAGGGGGAGTGCGTGAGGTCAGGGGGCAAGGGGGGCCCCAAGGGCAGACCCCCTCCTCCAGTTATCTCCGAGCATTCATACAATCCACGCGCAAGTATGTCAGCCATAAATGGCATCATCCAGGCTCAGCAAACAGAAGCCCCTTTCGAGGAGTCCCCCGCCAACTCACCAGAGTCCCCTAATAGGGTATCAATCATACCCCTCCCATCTCGCCAGGTCTCGCTCAGCGTACTCATCCATATGCACTTTACGAAGCCGACACTCCTCCGCAGTCGCCCATTCAACGAGATCAGCCAACCAAGCATCATGTAGAGGGGGGACGGGCTTGCCCAGTGTATTGCAATGCGTGTTTTTGGCTAGAATGAGCCCCAACTGTGCAAATCTGTAAGTCATTTTATGACCTTGTTTGGGGCAAGGGATTAAACCCAGTAGACAGGGTTTACTGGTCACCCCCACGTCAATCGCTGACACTTCCCTCAGTGTTCGCACTATTTGGGTCCAAAAGGGTTGAATCATGCTACATACCCATGTCATATGGTCAAAATTAGCCAAAGCCCCACCACAGTGAGCACACCTATCTGGGCGTACTGTGAATATCCTAAGTAGGCGGTGCGTTGTCAGGTAAGCCCGGTGGACGTATTAAAAGTGTGTCAATTTAAATCTCGCGTTGCTGGTCGCATCTCATACCAGGGAACAAGTTCTGGACCATTCACCAGCCGTAAGCGGACCATTCAGATCAGCATCCCAACTATCTCTAGCTCCTGTTATGCTTATCTGTCTGTCTTGCTTTAGAGCCTTGTAGAGCCAGGAGATGAGACCGCGGACACCACCAGAGTCAACAAGGGTAGCTGCAAGGTGGGATTCAATCAGCTCTGTAGGAAAAGAGGTCCAAACCTCACGTGCCGTCTGCGAGAGGCCGCGTATTGCAAACATTGACCTTGGTCACTGCCAAAGAGGGCCTGCGGTTCATCCCGAGTAATAAACGTATTGTTTTGGTGGAGATCGCCAGCAACATTACAGCCGCCGCCTCGCCACTTTCTAAAGTCCACCGTTTCTGCAACACAGGCAGAGGGGCACCTTATGCAACACCCTCACAACGCCCTGCTCCCAGACCCGCGACACCTGCGCGACTAGGACGGAAGTCTCTAGTGGCGACCTAGAGTCACCCATCAACAAGCACCACATGGCTGCATATTGCAGCCAGCACACTGCATAGTATAGTTACAAATCGGGCAGGCCCAGTCCTCCGTCAACCAGGTCCAGCTGCAGCACATCCATGCGTACTCTGCCACGCTTACCCACCCATACCAGAGACAAAAGTAATTTATCGAGCTGCCGAAAAAGAAGGGTTGACATTTCACAGAACGAGTTCTGTAACATGTACAGGCGTCTCGGGAGGAGAATCATCTTGCAGAGCGCAACTCTGCCCATAACTGACAGTGGGAGGGAGGTCCAAAATTGGACCGAGACACAGAGGCTATCACGCTACCCATATTTAAGGCATATCGTAGTTGAGGGCAGTGTGTGTCATCCGCATGCCCAGATACTGAAATGACTCAGTCTCCCACTCCAGATCCATCCGTGGCAGCTCAGATGCAGCCACTGACGACAGACCCACTATGGGGAGCAATACCGTCTTCCGTCGATTTGTACGGAGTCCCGATACCCTACCGAAATCGTCCATCAGCTTCAATAAGGGAGGGACTGAGCTCTCTGGATCAGTAACATACACCAGGGCATCATCAGCATATAGTGATAGTGTGTGTCGTTGCCCCAACCTGTATGCATCAATTCCGCAGACGTTTTTGCAACTGTATAACTAGGAGTTCCATGGCCAGAGCGAACAGTAGTGGAGATAAGTGGCAGCCTGTTGGGTGCCCTGCTGTATAGCGAACGCCTCGGACACAAGTGCCCCAGTGCGGACCCGAGCCCGCGGGGACGAGTAGAGCAGATGTACCCATGACAAAAAGTAAGGTCCCAAGCCCATCCTGTGCAGGACGGCCCATAGATATTCCCAGGACAGGGTGTCAAAAGCCTTTTCTATGTCCAAGGCGACCAGCGCAGCATGGTCAGGGAGTCTACGCATCTCGTGCATAACATGCGATAATCTTCGCAGGTTCATGTGGGTCCCGCTTCCAGGAATAAACCCACACTGATCCTTCCCCACCAATGAGGTCACCACCTGTCCCAATCACATTGCGAGGAGTTTCACATCCACATTTAACATCGGAAGTGGCCCATATGAGCTCAGGTCCGCAGGATCCCTCCCAGCCTTAGGTAGCATAAGAATCAATGCCTCCCTCATCTGCTGTGGCAACAGGCCCCCTTTGCGTGACTCCTGAAGTATTTCCAGGAGTCTGGGCAGCAGTGTTGTGGAGTATGCGCGATAAAACTTGACTGGGAGGCCTCCGGGACCCGGCTCCCTCCCAGAGGCCATGTCACCTAGGGCCTCCTGAAGGTCTTCCAGTGACAATTCAACCTCCAACTCCGTCGGCTGAGCGTCCGTGAGTCTGGGTAACCGGAGGCTGTCCAGGTATTCTTGTGTCTGAGAGCTCACCTCACACCGCGAAGAAGAGTATATGGCTTCAAGATGGTCCCGTGAATGGGCATCCACGCGAGTTTGACCCAAAATCCTATCACCTGTTGGACCCCGAAGAGATACGATTATGGGAGTGGGGTGCTCACGGCGTAGCAGCCATGCGAGCAATCGCCCAGACCGATCCACCTCACAATGCAATCGCTGTCTGAAATCTTTATGGACATAACTATCTAGTCTACTCCACAGGGCAACTATACGACCACGCACCACTCGACTCTCGGTCTCCAGTGCGTCCCCTTTGTCAATTTGACGTTGCAAGGCATTTAAGGCGTCTTCATGCTGCGCCAATTCCTGATCTAGTTTCTTCCGAATACCGCATGATTTAGCAAGGCTTTCGCCTCTTATAACAACTTTAAGGGCCTCCCATTCTGTGTCGCGACTCAGGGCTGTAGTCCAGTTCCTGCTAAAATACCCAGTCAGCGCCTCCTGAATATCACGCCTATACTCAAGGTCACCCAGTAATTCCGGCCTCATGCGCCAGAGGGGGATCTCCGGTTTAGGTGTGTGGGTACCACATTCTAACAGAAGAGGGGGATGATCTGACAGAAATCTGGCCTGGTAGTCAACCCGACGAACATCGAGGGACATGTCGTTCGCCAGTAAAAATCTGTCTAAAGGGCTATATGCCCCATGCGTGGGAGTGTAACGGGAAAAAGTTGTAGAGGTGGGGTGCATCTCCCTCTATATATCCACTAAGTGTAGATTATCCATTATACCGTGGAGCATGGCGGTCATATGAGGCTTAGTGCCCATCTTGGGGGGGGACTTCTACCCAAGGCCCCACCCAAAACACAATTAAAGTCGCCCACCCAAATAATGGACATCCCTGCATAGGGTACTAATTCACACTTGAGCCTGTGGAAGAACTCTGCATCGTCTGAGTTGGGAACAAATCTATTTAGAATGCAAAGTTCATGGCCATCCAGCTCCCCCATGCAGAAAGACAAAGCTGCCTTGTACATCTGCGGTACAACTCTGTAATTGAAAAGGTGTCCCAGGGGCTACCCAAACTGACACATCCCTTGCATAAGATGAATATGACGCTGAGTATAGTTGGCCCGCCACTTCCTCTGTAATTTTTGCGCTTCATTATCTAACAGGTGTGTTTCCTGCAGGAGAGCAATATGGACCCCAAGTCTCTGTAGATACGTATGCACCCTGTAACGTTTTACAAAGGAGTTCAGCCCCCTCACATTCCATGTGACCATTCTGATCAAAATACCTGCCATGCTCTATGCCAATCTACGATCGCCCCCCACCAACCGGCCACCCCACTGGTCCGGCATCGCAGGCACTTGCATTTTCAGCAATATAGGCGCGGTCCGCCCATCCGTCTCAAGAAATACAGTGTAATCAGTACATGATACAAAACTCCAACAACAATCAAAATTAGAATCCATAAACAACAACCCCATCTCACCCTGGGTAAATACCACCCACAACTAGTGTCTGCCCACTGCGTGTGTGCGCTCCGCTATCTACCTGAGAGACCAGAAGGTGGAGGCAGCACCAACCTGTACCACTGTGGGGAACTGGCCTGTACAGAATCTGTTCTGTGCTCCAATCCCTCACGCCTGACTACCCAGACCTCGCACACACAATACCCAAATCCCAATGTTACTCACTACAAATACTTAGTATGAGCCACAACGGGTTACTCCCCCTTCTACAAAAAAGGGGGGAGGGAAAGAAAGGAAACAATGTTAGCCTTGGTCAAGTGAAGGGGGGGAAGGAAGAGGGGGGGAAGGTAGAGTATGAACACCAAATTAACCCCGCCCTGTAGCCTCCTGACTCTCTGCCACCCCGCAATAGAAGGAGCTGAGCAGGAAGGGCAAGGGAAGGGAAGGGGAGGGTGGGGGGACAGCCGTACAATAGGAGGAGGGGGGAAGGAGAGCAAGCGATGGTGGCTAAGTCTCAAGTCCAGCAACGGTCACAGCATCGCTCATCCAGTTCAGGTATACATTCACAGCAGCTCTTCAGGCGTTGGGGCTGTCTGAGTCCTGTGTCAATCCACCATCTCCGTGGGGGGAACCGGACCGAGGGGACACCTCTGCAATGACAGATTGCACCAGCAGTCTCGCCTCCTCCCACTCCCGACGTCTCCTGTCCATACTCAAGGTGCCATCCAAGTGCACTATCACCTTTGCACCCCCGGTGGCATGGCGGCGCCTACTGGTCCGGCGCAAGGCGGATTGTTTGCTACCCATTTTGGCGGGCTGCTCACGGACTCCTCCGCTCTGGGATCCCGGTGTTCCGCCGCCATCAACCAGCTCTAGCCAATCCCATACCGCCTCAGGTGTCTGGAAAAAAGTGAGAGCGGCCTGCATGGAGAACCTTCAATTTAGCTGGGAATAGTAACATATAGGCATACCCAAGTTCTTTCAATTTGTGCTTAACACCCATGAAGGACTGTCTTTGAAGCTGCACCTCCCGAGTGTAATCAGGAAAAAAGCGTATTATGTGGTTCTCATAGGAAGGGTCTCTATATTTGCGTACCTCCTTGAAGGATTATGTCCCGGTCCTTGTAGTTGAGAATCTTGGCAATGATCGCTCGGGGAGGGGCACGCGGCGGCGGATGATGGGTCAGCGCCCGGTGTTCACGTTCCACCACAAACACAGCTGACAGGGAGGCGTTAGGCAGTGCTTTTTTATTCCAGTCCTCCAAGAAGGCCTCTGGGTTCGTATCCTCTGCCCCTTTGGGGAAACCCACCACACGGAGGTTAGACCTACACGCATCCTCAACTCTCAATTCCAGTCTGCGCGTTTTAACCTCCAGAGCGGCCACCGAGGTCTTTAGGGTGTCGATGTCAGCCCGCATGGAGGTCACTTGTTGTTCAGTGGCGACTGAACAACATTTCAGCTAGCACTCAAATCCGCTCTCAGCAAGTTTACATCAACCGCCATGGCGGCAATTTGCGACTTTACTGCCTGTCCCGAGGCCTCAATGGCGGCCAGGATTTACGTGCCAGTGGGTTCAATTCCTTTGTTCAAGGGACACGGGGGTTCTTGTGGCAGAGACCCACCCATAGTCTGCGCTGTATATTGGTCCATCTGGGTTTGCTGCGTTCCTTTCCCCGCCTTGTCCTTGCCCGTGGTGTACACTGCACAATAGCACCCCCTTCCACTACTCGCCTAGGGCACCGAGGGTCTGAGTGTGTGCAACAGGGCCAACTCACGTTCTCGCCAGCCGTAGAAGCAACATAGAGAAGGGCCCAGCACTATCCAGCAGGCTCAAGCTGGCGTCTCATGTAGGCCTTGGCAACACACCATGGCCGTGTGCCAAAACCACACCACTGGTAATTAGCCGCAACCCAGGAGATCCACAATGTCTGGCGTTGTATTGTTTCAGGGGGGCACAAGGCCAATCATCGCAACATCCGCTCCGTACGTCCCCGGTGCAGAGACAAAGCAGGGGGGTGGGAGAATCCATTTCCCACCGGCGCCAATCTGCTCAAGCCAAATCACCACCCCGAGTGTGCCCCTCTCACCAAGCCCCCTGGGTGGCACCACTCGAATTCTCCAGCCACAAATGTAATGGCCGGTGACACAGCGGCTGCCACGCCACGAACACGCCGTCACGTAGAGCTGAACCAGCTGTGGGGGTGGGAGGGGCAGCCCCTCAGACAGCCCCCAAAAAGTGCAACACCGCCGAGTGCCCCCTCCTCTTCTCCGATGGTCGGCCTTCCCCGCAGGGGCTCACCATGACTGGAGCCGCACACATTCCAGGGGGGGGCCCCAAGCCAGCCGCAGGTCCAGTCTGCTCCTTGCGATGGGCAGGACAGAAGTGGGGAGCAATATTAACAAAAATAAATGATAATCGCTATCAATAAACCATCAACAGGTGTAAAGCTACTTAAAACAATCTGAAATTGTCAATGGATTTTGGCATTCAAGGAAAAAAACTCACTTGTTTAACTATCTTACTTTCAAGCTGTTAATTAAAAAAAAAAACACACACACATACTGTATGGCAAGAGTTTAAAAAAAAAAAGCGACAAGCATCACGTAAAGCAACAGGTGACCATAATGTGTGTTTCAGAAATTGATCATAGGCAATAAAGTTTTGTCATTAGTAGTTGTTTCTTCCAATAACTAAACGTATAGTGCGAGCTTGAGCTCTGATAGTTTCAAGATGTCTTGCAAGCAAAAAAAATAAATAAATTAAGTTTCACAATCCGAGCGCAAGCAACATGGAAGATCACTAGCCAAGAAATTTGTCAGTACTTGGTCCATGGTCCAGGGAAAAAAACAAACACATGGAGACAAAGTGAAGCACACCCGTGCCCATCAATGAAATTAAGAAAATTAGAGCGACATTTAAGCGTATCAATGGTAAGTAACGGGTTGGCTAAAAGTCCCTATTTTGAGTTTTTTTTTGTTTTTTGTTTTTTTAAGAAACATAAAATCATCGCAAGCGACAGTGAATGCACTGTCTTAGCCGAGACCTAAAAGTGACTTCTTGATTACATAATCAGCAAATAAACTTGTTGAGAGGAATTGGTCTCAGAAATGCTATATCTGGCTGTTGTTTTATACAAAACAGACAAAGTAAATACTTTTTTGGCATGTAACTTTGGCCATATATGGCGGGTGGGGGTGAATACCCTAATGGCTAACTGTTAGCAGAAGTATCACAAAGCTAATCTTTTATTTACTTCATGTGAAAATCAACCACATTAGATTGCAACATAGCCTGGCATAATTGTGACAGATGGGGAGGGCAGAGGGGTCATCCTGTACTCATTATATAAATTGTGCATTTAGCAAGTTCAGACTATCGTCTTTTGAGGGTTGCTCCAGAAAGTTTACCATTTCTTGAGAACCAGTTGGGACTGTAATCCAATTACATGCGGAGGGACAGAATTTGAAATCCAAAGGGTGTGCCATTTCTACTTGGGTGAACAGTTGGACAACTTCCTGCTTCTAACTCAACATACGCATTAAACGTTTCAGAAAGGATTCTGATGCAAGCAACATCAGTGTACTTTGACTTTAAACCAGCCGTAAGGTCACGCCCTTCCATGTATACGTGTCACACCATTGTTTGTTTGTAAGCAACTTGAAATATTTGTGTTTTGTCAGTGTGCGATTAGTTTCATACAACCATGAATTGAACGTTAAATTTTTTTTATTGTATTTATGCAATGATACAACTGCACAACCATGCAAAATCAAACAAAATTGCACCAGCATTCTTCCTATCCACTGCAACTGTTAATGCTCTGCTGCAGACGCAACAGAAGGCCATCATGCAGTTAAGGTGGTCTGACATCATTCTTAGCCACCAATTTTTCAACATACACGCCCCACAGGTGCACAGCTTTCCTGGAACCTAAGCAATGTTAACCTATCAGCCTCTGCGTTTGCCCACTTCAATAACTCCCATATCCATAAACCAACTTCCGGGGGTGTAGTCTTCAGCCAGGTGATGGACATGTTTCACTTAAATAATACCTGTAGTAGGTCAACAAGTCTACATTCCAGTCGATGAACTTTGCCTGCTCGGGCTAATGACTTGGACCAGAGCCCAGGCGTAGCCGGAATCTGGCATTCCACAATTTCCGAGGTGGTGGGCTTCACAAACGCGGACACTGGCTGTAGCGTTAGGCAGTACCACACGATATGGTAAAACCCCACATCTACCCACATTCAGTGAGAGCAGTCTCCGACCGCTTCACCCAAACATAAGGTGTATGTGATCTGCGATGAGGTGTGATGCTGTACAGTTCAGTTATGTGAAGCAGAAGAGCGAGTTAACACATGCTTAACATAGGCAGCAACCCTGCTCCATTACCAGGGCGGATATTCTGTACCAAGATCATTTTCTCATTTCACCTTGCGACTAGGTGTCTAGTTGTGATTGTACCAATAGTAAGCTGTACAGTGTTACTGCTCTCCTACCCGTGAGTCCGAAGCCCCTCCTGTAGCCAAGAGGGGGATGATTCTACTGGCGCGGCACCCCAGCGCGTCTGAATATTGTGCATAAGTTGATTGTTCGTGAGAAATTGGCCACGTGAAATTCCATACACATCGACCATATCTTGGAATGCTCCAAGTTTGCCATCCACAAACCGATCCCCCACCTGTGACACCCCCACCTTCCTCCATATCTATTTTCTGACCCGACTCGCCAATTCTTGGACCTCAAGTAGTGTTTATAAATCTAGCTGAGTGGGTACAGACCTGGCCCTCTGCCAGCATGCACATTCCTATTTCAACAGTACTTAGCTGTTTTTATCAATGCAGTGTCAGACAACCTCCTGCCTGTGGGCTGGAGAAGCCAGGTCATAAGAGGTGTGTCCCCTGGCATTCCCTCCACCTTGTGCCTTTCAGTGTTAGGGCATACCCTCAGCCATTCCTTTGGCCATTGGAGCTGTGGTACTGCCCAGTACAACTCCTATTTGGGAGCCCTAAGACTTCTTCCCCCTCATTCCCCCCTTCCAAAGGGGTGTTGAACCTCACGGAATGCCACTCTCTTCCAGCAACTACCCCATATAAGGTGCAAAAGAAGACCGTGAATTATCTGAAAAAAGATTGTTGGGGAGACCACTTATAAGTTAGTTAAAAAGTATAGCAACCTAGACAAGAGGAACATCTTGGCTATTGCCACCCACCCCACTGGTGTGAGAGGGAGGTCTGAATGCATAGAGCTACAGATTGAGCTCAAAGGCTTGCCCAGCTCCCTTTCAGTAGGTCAGGCTCTGCATGATGTATGTATACACACAGCTACCTAAACATATCAAACCACCAAAGAAGCCTAGCTGGTGGGCGTCGTTGGATTGGCTTCGGACGCCAGTCGGGCGGCACGAGCCTCAGGGGGAAAAGGCAGGACTTGGCCCAGTTAACATTGAACCTCCCAAAGGTATCCAACATTGCCTCAAGCAAGGGCAGTGTCACCATTGCGTCTCAAAAATAAACCAGGGTGTAGTCTGTGTATAGCAAGACTACATGCCAATGACCCACCCCCTGAGTCCCCCACTCTCCTACCCTGGTGCAGGGTAGGCATGCCAAGGGTTCTAAGGCCAATGCAAAAAACAGTGGGGACAGCGAGCAAACTTGCTATGTGCCTCTGCCGATTGGGAAGCTTTCTGATTTTGTCTTGTCTGTTTTAACTCTAGCTGACGGCCGGTTATAAGGGGTCCAGATACACTTCATGAACCTGAGACCTATGCCCATTTTCTCAAACGCTGTCAGGAGGAAAGCCCACCCCAGTGTATTGAACAGCTTTTCTGTATCGAATTACACTGCCAAGAAGTTCGAATTTATGGTGGCAGCCTCGCTTATGAGACTAAGCAGGCGCCTCATGTTCAGAAACGTGCTCCTCTGAGGAATGAAAACCTTGAATTTACCTTGATGACTCTAACTGTAATTAATTCGTCCTTTCTTCATCCTCACTTCTGCCTGGAATCAAAAACGTTTTGTTTTGCAAGAAGGCAATCGTCCTGGGTTAGGTAATTTCAGTAGTTTCAAATGCTTCAGCTGAATTGTCATTCCGTGAGTCTCCTGTTCATTGAACCTGAGGTACGGACAGACAACTACAAAAGCATTCCTACCAGGGTGAAAGAAATGCAAATGTGCACTACGAGTTAATCTGCAAATGTAAAAGGTAATTCACAAATGTAAAGGATAATCTGATCACTGGAAGCTTTGTGATGGTAAAGATTTATTCTTTTTGAGTGGTAGTGAAAAGAGTTAACAACATAGCTGTGAAGTGTGTCCCTTTAATTGTATCTACATAGTGCTTACTACCCCTAAGGAGGTGTTGAAGGGACAGTTATGGAAAAAATATATTGTATTACATATGGTGTGGGTATTACTAAAATCCAGATTTTGGAAGCACCATTTTATCGGAAAACTTTGTGCACATTTTGTAGCTGTCTATCTTATATTGTGTGTAATGCAAATATAAATTAATGACTTACATAGTTGCAGTGATTTCTATCACAGGCTGTGACCTCGTAGCACTAAAAATACAGAAGTCATTATTCTCCACTGCACCAACCAAGATTTAACTATGTTACCCACAGGCCTTTGCAGTGCATTAACTTTAGATGTTTCATAATGTACTATAGTAGTGCATTTCCCACCGAGTCAAAACATTTTAATGTGTTTTTTTTTTGTCATTTAAACTGCCCGTTCTTCTACATGTGGCTACCTGGCTGTGAAAGACCTAAAAACTGAAGTCTTACAACAGCAGCAAACTAAAATACCCATGAGTCAGGTTTTGCTGAAATAGAAGCGTCTGTTTTCATAATGTTAAAAATGAAAACCTTTTTAGAAAAACAGTGTGAAAGAAGATTGATAATCCATCTGCTGATTTTAACAAAAAAACATGTTTATAGCTCAAAGGGTTTAAAAGTTACTAAAAAGCAGTGACACATGTTGCACCGCAGTCGAAGACCCTTTGCCAATCTGAACTAGTCACCTTTTTTTTGCTTATTGCTATACTTGGGTATTAAACTGGTACTAATGAGGTGCAACTGCAGATTGACTGTCTCTCTGTAAAAAAAATGGCACACCCATCACATTAGTTCAGAAAAGTGTTATCATCCATATAAGTTTTGTCAAATTATGTTTTGTTTGTGAAAAATAAAGTACCATTGTGCATTTTGGTTAATTATTTTTAGAGAAGTTTTGCTTGAGATATGTGGTAAGCCTGACACCGAACCACAGTCCTGCGCCAATCTTTGATTTTTCTAAACACTGTTTAATATTATTTCCCCACCATAAAAATGATTTACCATGAGAATTGGGGGTGCTTATGCTCGTCGATGATGAGAAGTACCAGGTTTTAGAAATTGTTGTCAGGAGGGGGTCCTTACCCCTAAAAATGTTTGACGGGTGGTCTTGTCATCAAAAAAGTTTGAAGACCTCTCTCTTAGAGGGTTCAAGGTTGTGGGAAGAAACTTGATGCTCTCTCAGTTTACATGGCCCATCTAAAACAAACAGTATGTTAAGATTGCAAGTATTGACTGATTTGTAAATGTGGTGTTAAAGGGAGTGAGTAGTGGACAGATCATTATGACCACACTTCATTTCTGATGCAAGCTGTGGCTGTACGGCCCCTGACCAGGTTTAATTTGACCATGTGTTATACTTTCTTTTAACGTTGGGACAAAATAATTTCTCTGGGGATAAAATAATTTGCATTCCTATTTAAAGTATTTTTTGGTTGAATTAAAATATAACTTTAAGTTTGAGTATTCATTTGCAAAACACATGCTGTGTGTATAGCTGGGAATTCCTTTATCAAAATGTGTTCTTTAGCTTAAACTGCATCCTATTGTGTTCAGTGCTGTTTAGTGATCTAGCACTGAGTAGGACACTTCACTAGCACTGTTAGGAATGTTAGATTAAGTTCTATGGATGTGTTACTACGTTTTAATTTTTGCATTAGATTACTTTATCTGCATTAGGGCAGAACCAACCATTACTCCAACTGTCTGGTGGGCTGAGAAAAACTATTGACATGTTTTGTCCATTTCTCATTTTATTCTCTTAAAGGCAAGATTGAAATTATTATCTGAAATTTTGAATAGGAAAAGTATTAATTCAATTTTCACAGTCTGTGAGATGATGGACCAGTCATAAGGCTTAAAGTTTGGAATATGATAAATGTAGAAATTAGCCGTATGGATCATGGTATGTCTCATTTTGTTACCCATTTGGAAGTTGTTTTGCTGTTTTTTTTTTCATTTGTAGACTCAAAGTGTTTCTTTTAGGTACCTTGGAAGTAACTGTTGTACAGACATTGTGGAGTTTACAGCTGAAAGGGAGCCTTACAGGACTGCCAAAGAATCCTTGGTTCTAGGATTTATTGCTGCCAGGAACTCGCTGAGACATACATACTACTGGTGTTCTTCACTTGTTTTTTTCTGTTTTTTTTGTATCGTGCTTGCAAACGCCTTCACTGCTCTAGAGTACAATTTTCCTTGGTCATCATGCTGTCTTTTCTTTGATCTCTTCTGTTTCCTTTGAAGGGCACCCAGTGACCCTGACAGGGTGCAGCGAGGTGGCCTGTTAGCAGGACAGGAATCTGTATTTGACATGTGCAACCAACTTTCCTTCTGTCCATTTTCAAAAGTTTATCTTGTTTTTATATGGAGGTTGCCTTTCATACCCCATTTGTCTTCTGCCACACTCCTGTGTGGTATGAAGAAGAAAATGCAGTGAGAGACCTGAAGGGGTAGGAATCAGTAGTACAGAGTCTAGAACAAGAGTATATTCTTACACAATTCTAGAAGTCACTCAAAATGATATGCGGACAGCTGTAATTTCTCGGTGGAGCTCTGCCTTGTTCGGAAGATCTTGCCAAAAACAGCTGTATGTGACAGTCACTTTGGCTTGTAATTTATTTCTCGGGTGAGAGTTTTCTTTCAAGGGTCCTTCTTCATGACTTACTATTGCTAAGTAAATTGTCCACTTTTTAATCAATTTACTTCATTTCAATGTCACCATCAGCCCTGCAGTTAAGGCATATTTATCAGCTAGTGAAAAAACAATAGCGGATTGTTGTACAGTGAGTTTCCGAACTTCAAGACCTCAAACAAAGTAAAAGAAAGAACCTCTATAAAGAAAAACTACAAAAGCAGAAACATAGTCACCATGGTATGCAGAAAGCTCAACACTTTTAAAAGAAAGTGAAAAAGGCAGAGCAAACAGTGGTAGCCTGAAAAATGTTGTAGATTTTGGAGTGGAATCTGGAACCTGAAATTCATTATAATTATTGGTGTTTGTGGGTCACATCTATGAAACAGATCGTTTTATGTATGGATAAGGCACTTTTCGAGATGGATAACATTTCAGTATCTGGCTTTTGATAACTGTTTATTTGATAATTAGGCCTGCATCTGTTTGGCATTAATGGCACAATGTATATTTATCAATTTGCCAAGTAAGCTGGCCAGGCACCCGATGGATCATTTAGTTGTACTATGCTCATGGAAACTTTGAAACCTTTTTGAGAGTCCGGAGTCAGGTTAAAGTTCTTCTTATGTAGAAATGACGAAATTACTTCATTTGAAAACATTGAACTCCTAAGTATGATGGTTAGTGTCCACTTCCCTAAAGGTACGACTGTTTGCGTTTTAGCATGCTACAAAATGATTTAGGCAGTAGAATATATAAACAAACAATTCCATGGCCAGGGTGATAACAGGTTGTAGCGGTGTATGACACTTTCCAAATGTACTAGAAAATACGGAAATACAATGGTTCTGCTTGCCCGATTGTAGTTTGAAGTTTGTAAAATGCAACAGAATTTTGTACAGTGGAAGTTAAATACTCCCCTCCTTCCCCTTGGATGTAGGATGCCTTTTGAGATCCAGTGCCATCTTTTATTTTGTTTTATAATAAATGATTGTGTGTATTTTGTAGTGTTTTGAAGGCTCTAAAACATTTAGCTATATTGAGCCTTTGAGGAAGTCGGATGTCCCAACAGTCAAAATTTGGAGTAAAATAGGAGTTCTAGAAAATGCAAACAAAACAAATTGCCTCAATAATATGCGTGTGCGAAATGGGTGTAATTTACTTTTGTGTAATTACGCAAAATTTCAACAAAATTATTCATATTTATTTGAAATGCAATGCTGTCATTTAGCACTGTAATGTATCTAGAGATGTATCCTTCTCTTTTTTTAAACAACGGTGCTTTTCACGTTAAAATAAAGTGGAAAAAAACATCGTGAGCATTAGCCACTTGCTGTCTGTTGTTCCAGTGTGCTATTACCCTGAATGGGTCGTAAATACACAAACTGGTTGACTGTGTAAATTATGTAACTTTCGGTAATAAGTGTATCTCAGAATTCCAGAAATTACAATAATTATACTGGCATAATTAAAATTTCGCCCAGACCTTTCACAGTACATTGCTTTGTTTTCAGTAATGTTTTTTTTTTTTATGTCCATGGTTAGCCAAAACCTTTTGAGTCTAATAGTCATTAGTCTGTTTTCATTTATATCTTCGTTCCGGCATCACAGGAAATGCAAGCCCACTGTAGCCATTTGCTCACTTTTTTTCTTAGTGATGGCATTCGATTCTTGCACAGCGTGCACTTAAACACAAGAAGTAGTCCCCTTGTACAATTTTGTGCAAAGCATTCACAAACCATGCAGAGCCAAGAGTAAACAACGAAGGCCAGACCTATTGTCTTTGCAGTGCTTGCTGTTATATGGGTTCATGTAATGTTAACTTTCCAGTTAAATCTTACTTGAGCAGAAAGGTGTATGTTGCCAGTGGAAGTAATTTGGAGGCTTCTGTGAGGGTATGCAATTAAGTTAAGCAAAGTAGTATCTTAACTTGTGAATTTTATGTCATTTGACACTCCCATCACCCCTAAAATCGCTTTAACTTTATTTTTCTCAGTTAACATTAAGGATCTGAAGCGATCTTTGGCCATTCTCTTACTCTGCCACTTGGGAGTGTGCTGTAATTTGAACGAGGCTGATGTATCCAAAATTGACTATTTGTGTGACTATAAATAGATTATGTTCTAGCTCTGGTAAAATGATTGTGTAGCTGGCAGATGACAGCATGTTTGCTAGCTGCCAAGTCAGAAGTCAGAGCAACCTCCAACTTGTATTCCATTGTCTGTTGAGCAAGCATGTTTGCATCCACGTTTTATAGGCTCACGAGTAAGGCTGAATCAGTTACGTACAAGCTGAAGTGAAGCTACACATACTAACTTTTATGGCCTTTTTGCCATTGCTTTAACGCAAGTCATTTATTTTTTGTCTTTATTGTGAATTGTCTCTTCTCTGCTTGCATCTGCATTAGTGCTGGTTAGTCCTGACAGTCTTGGGATGGCCACCCCTAACTTTCTGCCTGCCTCTTTACTTTTTAGATACTGTTTTTGCTGGTTCTAAGACTGCACACTTTACCACTGATTACCAGTGCTAAAGTGCATATACTTTCTCTCTTTTTAACATTGGATCATACCCAATTGGACTATTTAATTTACTTAGAAGTCCTTAGTAGAGTGCACTACATGTGACCAGGGCCTGTATATTAAATGCTACTAGTGGGCCTGCAGCACTGATTGTGCCACTCACTTAAGTAGCTTCTTAACCTTGTCTCAAGCCTGCCATTGCAAGGCCTGTGTGCAGTTTCACTGCCAATTCGACTTTGCATTTAAAAACCGCTGCTAATCTCGAATTTGTAAAGCCCAGTAGCAGACAGAGTATATCAAATTCTTAGCAGCACAACCAGTTTCAACTTATGTCCATGTCTCTTTCATGCACTAATTAAACCTTCACTCTGTTCTCTTTACCACAACATCTGCTTACTACGAGAGAGAGAGAGTTTTTTTATTTTTTTTAACATTTCTTGCTAATGTTCTGCTGATCTATGTATATTCTTAGCCACTGACAAATAGAAGTGTTTAGATGTTTAATTTCTTAGGGGTCATACTAATGCCAACCACAAATTTATATAGCTCTTGCTTGTTCACTCATATATTTGTTATATCTTTTCTCTTCAACTTATACATATTAGCCAAGTTCTCACTATAATAGCTTTTGTTCAGAAGCACTTTATTGGTCACAGGGGCCTAGCTGCTCTAAATCAAAACCACTAAAATAAAAATAAACGTCTGCTATCTAGTGTTGGGCTCGGAGTGTTACAAGTTGTTTTTCTTCGAAGAAGTGTTTTCGAGTCATGGGATCGAGTGAATCCTCTTCAGCTCCATTGTGCATGGGCATCGACTCCATGTTAGATTGTTTTCTTTCCGCCATCGAGTTTTAGACAGGTTTCCTTTCGCTCTGATAGTTCTAGTCAGAAAAGCTTGAAAACTCTTAATTTTTCGGCGGTATTGTTTTGATCGCGTTCCACTTTCTATCGACACTTCGGTACCGTCCGTCGGCTCAAACATCTTTACTCGCCTTTCGGGGCACCCGCGCCTAACTCAGGCCTCGTCGGACCAACCGCGGGAAGCCTCATGGACCGGACTCCATTCCGATTCTGCCCTCGGTGCACGCTAAATTCCCTTACACGGACCAACATCTCGTCTGTAATCTCTGCCTTTCTCCAGACCATCGGGAAGAAAATTGTGAGGCCTGCAGATCCTTCCGATTCAAGAAAACGCTCCGAGACAGAAGAGCACGGAGACTCGAAATGGCACCTAAAAGCACCGAATGTCTCAACGTCGAAGAGGAGGAGATCATGCAGACCGCTGGGTCCGACTCCGAGCAGGAATCCGAAGAGGACAGACCTGTCACGGCAGCACAGCACATGAGTACGCCTGCCCCTGTCCCAGCCAAGCCAAAACATAAGGCCTTGGGGATGCCACTGCCTGAAGGCCATGGCTCTACCTGAAAAAAGACCTTCGGTGACCAACCCACAACTTCGGCACCGAAAAAGGCCACTCCTCCGAAGCCATCTGACTCGAGCCGAAGCTCCATCTCTGAGCCGGGCAAACATCGCTCTTTTGAGTCAAAATCTCAAAAATTGTTTTCGGAGCCGAGGTCATCCTCAACCACTACTTTCTCGATACCGAAAAAAACAGCTTTGGAGCAGAAAAAGGCTATTTATACTGAGTAGCATGGACTTTCACAAGTACTTAACCACAAAGCTACTGAGGAGGACTCCCAAATAGAGGCAATGATTGAAAGGCAAGCAAGGATCCACATCCATGAAGAGACTGGCAGAATTTTAACGTACCTCCTCCAAAACCAAAGAGGAAATTAGCCTTTAAATAGGAATTGGACACTACACAGCCTCAAGCAAAAGTTCCAAGAACAAAGGAGAAACCTCCACCTCCTCAATTTTCTCCTCCTCAGTCTCCTCACTCTCCACACTTCCATATTTTTCCGCCAACCAGTCCTACAACTATGCAGTCACCATCACACTCATTTGATTCGCAGCAGGACAATGTGAATCCATGGGATCTTTATGATCCAGACCCCATTCCAGACACTAACTCAGATTTCTATCCCTCTAAGTCCTTACCACCAGACGATAGTACAGGCTACACTCTAGTCATAGCTAGGGTGGCATCGTATCACAATGTCGCCATGCATACTGAGCCATTAGAAGATGATTTTCTATTTTTATCACACTCTCCTCTATGCATGCAACATATCAGTCGCTTCCTATGCTCCCCGGCATTCTAAAACATGCTGACCAGATATTCAAGGAGCCAGTAAAAGCAAGGATAATTACTCCTAGAGTGGAGAAAAAATATAAGCCACCTCCTTCCGATCCGGTCTATATTACCCAACAGTTACCTCCAAACTCGGTAGTTGTATGGGCTGCCAGGGAGAGAACAAGTTTGCAGTCGTCAGGTGATGCACCCCCACCAGACAATGAGAGTAGGAAGTTTGATGCTTCGGGGAAAAGGGTGGCATCTCAGGCAGCCAACAAGTGGAGAATAGCCAACTCTCAGGCATTGTTGGCTAGATATGACAAGGCCCACTTGGATGAGATTAAAGGCATAATCCAACATCTCCCCAAGGAACTGCAAAAAAGGGCACAACAGATAGAAGAAGGGCAAGCCATCACTAATATCAGATCTGGTCAGCCCTAGACTCTGCAGATACAGCAATCATCAACACTGCTGTAACCATAAGGAGACATGCATGGCTTAGGTCTTCAGGATTCAAGCCGGAAATCCAACGAGCAGTGCTCAGTATGCCGTTCAACCAAAAACAACTTTTCAGCCCAGAGGTTGACACTGCAATTGAAAAGATGAAAAAGGATTCATACACCGCAAAAGCCATGGCTGCACTGTATACCACACAATACAGGGGAGCCTTTCGTAAATCCCAATTTAGAGGTGGATTTAGAGCCCAAACTGCCGAGGCATTCACCTCACAGCCAAAGTCGGCCTACCAACCTCAATACCAATGAGGTGGTTTCAAAAGCACTTACAGAGGCCAGTACCCCAGAGGCAGGGGAAAATATCAAACGTCAAAACAAGCCTCACAACAAACTATGCAGTGACTTGTGCCATCCCTTCCCAATCCACACCTCACCTATGGGGGGGAAGACTGCAAAAGTTCCACAGCGATTGGCTAGGAATTACTACGGACAGCTGGGTATTATCAATCCCGCAATGGCTAGTGCATAGAATTTACACAAACGCCACCAAATATTCCACCAAAACCACACAAGCTGTCCACAGACCATATCACTCTGTTGCAAGAAGAAGTCAAATCTCTACTACTCAAACAAGCAATAGAAGCTGTGCCACAAAATCAAATAGGGACAGGGACTGTATTTACTTATTCCCAAAAAGAACGGGACCTTAAGGCCAATATTAGGTCTCAGAACCCTCAATCTTTACACCTGTCAGAACACTTTCACATGGTGACACTAATGGATGTTATCCCACTACTTCAACAACACGATTTCATGGCAATATTAGACATCAAAGATGCGTATTTCCACATACCCATCCATCCAGTGCACAGAAAATATCTCCGGTTTGTCATTCAAGGAAAGCATTATCAGTTCATAGTGTTACCCTTCGGAATAACAACAGCTCCCAGGGTATTCACAAAATGCCTGGCGGTAGTCGCAGCCTACCTAAGAAGACAACACATTCATGTCTTTCCATATCCAGACAATTGGCTAATAAAATCAAACAGTCATACACAGTGTCAAAACATGGGCATTATGTAATACAAACCTTGCACTCCCTAGGGTTCTCCATAAACTACCAAAAGTCACAACTACAACCTGCGCAAATTCAACAGTATTTAGGGGCGATACTAAATACTCAAAAACGCTTCCAAGCCCAAATCCACAAAGAATACAAGCATTTCACAATATATTAGCACAAATACAGACAGGCCAACAGTACACTGTCAAATTTGTGATGAAAGTATTAGGCATGATGGAATCCTGTATTACGATTGTTCCACATGCAAGACTAAACATGCGGCCCTTGCAACAGTGCCTTGTACAACAATGGTCACAGGCACAGGGTCAACTTCAAGATTGAGTGTTGATAGCCCACCAAACATACATGTCCCTTCAGTGGTGGAATTCCACAAACCTAAACAAAGGGTGGCCATTTCAAGACCCTGTGCCTCTGACCATACTTACAACAGATGCATCAATGATTGGCTGGGGAGCTCACCTCAACAATCGCAACATTCAAGGACAATGGGAGGCTGAACACAAACCGCTGCACATAAATCACCTAGAGTTGTTAGCTGTCTTCCTAGCACTCAAAGCTTTTCAGCCTCTTCTCACCCAGAAGAATATCATTATCAAAATAGACAACATGACAACCATGTATTACCGAAACAAACAAGGAGGGACCCATTTGTCCAAACTCTCCCTCCTGGCCCAAACAATTTGGAAATGGGCAATCCACAACCATATTCACCTAGTAGCACAATACATTCCAGGGAGACACAACCAATTGGCAGATGTTCTCAGCAGAAATCATCAAAAACACAAGAGTGGGAGATTCACCCTCAAGTACTTCAAAAATACTTTCAACAATGGGGAACACCAGACATAGATCTGTTCGCCACCAGCGAAAACGCAAAATGCCAAAACTTGGCATCCAGATACCCACATCCCCTATCCAAGGGCAATGCTCTGTGGATCAATTGGTCATGGATATTTGCTTAAGCTTTTCCCCCCTCTCCCACTCATTCCATTTCTAGTCAACCAACTGTGTCAAAACACACTCATAGCACCAACGTGGGCACGTCAACCATGGTACACAACACTATTAGACCTGTCAGTAGTACCACACTCCAAACTCCCAAACATACCAGATCTGTTGACACAAAACAAAGGGCAGATCAGGCATCCAAATCCCAACACACTCAATCTAGCGATTTGGCTCCTGAGGTCATAGAATTTGGGTATCTACAACTATCAGCTTATTGTATGGAAGTAAATAAGCAAGCAAGAAAATCTACTACTAGACAGTGCTCTGCCAACAATTGGAAAAGATTTGTATATTACTGTCAATCTAAACAAATTGCCCCTCTTTCAGCATCAATACAAGATATCGTATGCTATTTGTAAAAAATCAAATTTAGCTTTTTCGTCCATAAAAATACATCTCACTGCAATTTCCGCATATTTGCAAAATATACAGCACAGCTCTTTATTTAGAGTTCCTGTTATCAAAGCCTTCATAAAAGGGTTAAAATGCATCATCCCACCTAGAACACCTCCAGTGCCTTTGTGGAATCTAAACATAGTGCTTACGCGACTTATGGGCCCACCATTTGAACCTATGCACTCATGTCAAATACAATTCTTGACATGGAAAGTCGCATTCCTAGTCGCAATTACATCATTGCGAAGGGTTAGTGAAATTCAAGCTTTTACAATTAAAGAACCGTTCATACAAGTACATAAACATAAAGTCGTACTACAAACGAACCCTGAGTTTCTTCTTAAAGTAGTATCACCTTTTCATATCAATCCAACAGTGAAACTACCAGTCTTCTTCCCACAGTCCGATTCTGTGGCAGAGAGAGCCCTTCATACATTAGATATTAAAAGAGCTCTAATGTATTACATAGATAGAACAAAATCATTCAGGAAAACTAAACAGTTATTTGTGGCCTTTCAAAAACCTCATACTGGTAACCCCATTTCAAAACAAGGTTTAGCAAGATGGATAGTAAAATGCATCCAAACATGTTACCTTAAGGCTAAAAGACAACTCTTAGTTGCACCTAAAGCACATTCCACAAGGAAAAAAGGGGCTACATAGGCCTTCTTAGGAAATATACCAATGGCTGAAATATGTAAAGCAGCTACTTGGTCAACACCACTTACATTTACTAAACATTATTGTGTAGATGTTTTAGCAGCGCAGCAAGCCCCAGTAGGTCAAGCTGTGCTAAGAACATTTCAAACAACTTCAACTCCTACAGGCTGACCACCGCTTTTGGGAGGATTACTGTTTTGTAGTCTATGCACAGCATGTGTATCTGCAGCTACACACGCCATTGAACGGAAAATGTCACTTACCCAGTGTACATCTGTTCGTGGCATGTTCCACTGCAGATTCACATGCACCCTCCCACCTCCCCGGAAGCCTGTAGCCGTTTAAGTTAAACAAACACTTGTACATATATGTATATATAAATATATATATTCTAAGTGCAAGGACATCTCTTTTTGTTTATACTCCATCACTCCTACCTTACCCTCTGCGGGAAAACAATCTAACATGGAGTCGATGCCCATGCGCAGTGGAGCTGAAGAGGAGGAGTCACTCGATCCCGTGACTCGAACACTTCTTCGAAGAAAAACAACTTGTAACACTCCGAGCCCAACACTAGATGGCAGACGCATGCACAGCATGTGAATCTGTACCCGAACATGGCTATATATATATATATATATATATATATATATATATATATATATATATGCTGAACATTGAAGCGTATGTTGTGTGGGGTTAGTTGCAAAAGTGGGAAACCCAGTTAGAAATGTGATGGAAAGACCGGTCAATTGATGCAATTGGATATGACGGTACATGGTTGAATTTGCAGTTGCGATATATACCATTTCAGTCACAGAGAGATGTTGTTTTTTCACCATGATAATGTGCTTTGCTGGCTATGAGCCATCCCAAGATGTGAAGCAGAAACGATACTGAGGGGCTCTATCGTCATTTGCGCATTTGGTTTGTGGCTAGGCTATATGGAATTGACCCGCATTCATGGGCATATTTCAGGAATACTTGTGCATGCTCTATGTGTGCCACTGTGCTTATACTAATGCTGCAAAATAGGAGCAGCTTATGGAAGAGAAGCTGAACTGAGAAAACAGGCGAATTATCTTGCTGAACTATATCTGCTTGCCCTTATGTGCATGACATTGTAGTTGAATATCATTTACATCCCAGCCTCCATCAGCCAAAGCCAGAGAATACTATATTACAGATGGTATGCTTTTCATAGTTGCACCAGAGCCACTTTACTCCAGTGCTCTGTGAATATTTTATTTTCTTGGATAATTAATATTCGGGTAGTGCATTTTCAATATTAATTTCAAACCATGTCTACTCCGCTAGCATACCTTTAATGGTCAAGGTGTCATAAAAACTTTCACCTACTGAAACAGTTCTTTATTTACATTATATGTGAAAACCAATCCACAGCTTTAATAATGGGATAAAAGTGAACACAGTTTGTGTGGTTGCTATACACTATCTCTTATTGCTATGTTATTTTTTTCTCTGTCATAGCTGTTTATAGGTGGACGGACATTCGGTCCTGACGTGTGTGAATTAAAACTGGGAGATCTGCCAGCATGAACACTACCAAGGGTGGGCTGATGCTCTTCTCAGCTAATTCCAATCCATCGTGCATGGAGTTGGCAAAACGGATATCTGAGTGAGTATAGCCCATTGACACACCCTAGAATGTTGGGACTGGGCCAGTGACTCAGCAGGCTTGGAGTGCAGGCATTAAGTGCAGATTTCTATTTTTTTTTGCAACTTAATTTAAACACTGCCAATCTTTATGTGTAGGTTCGAAATTCAAATGTATTGCTGTTTTTAAATAGTTTTTCTAGTTTATGCTATAGGTTTTTTTTTGTGTGTTTTACAAGATATAAAATGCAATTCAAAAAATCATCTGTACAGATCGATCAACGTTGCATATTATAAACTGGGGCTCGTTTGCATCAAATCAGAGTACTCGGAAACATACAAAGCTTATTGTTCAATTAGGACTATGTTGCTCTTGTAAATATAAGAGACACTCTAACACCAATTAACTTGGTGGATTAAAGTAATCATCTGTTTTTAGTAGAAAGGCCTTTACTAATAGTGCACCTAGCATTTTTGTACAATGATTGCAGATCCATAAAAGAGTTGAAATCATGCAAGTCAAAGTCCAGCGTCTTGAGCAGGAACATAATAATAATTACAATGTGGAATAGAGGCAATCATGTTCCGCCACTTGCATCTCGCAGCTGTGACTTCAAGCTGCAATTGTGGTACGAGTCTTATGGTAACATGGAAACTTTACCAAAGTACACAGTGTATGCCAGTCATGTATAGACTCATCTAAGGTGGGTGGTTGTCCTCTTTATTTATGGTTAGGAATGCAACTAGAAGTGTATTCCATCCTTGCAAAAGTATACTTGTGTGTATCCTATGGATTTATTCCCTGCTATGTGCTTTATTTTGTGGTTCTGTCCACGTCATTATATTTGGATACTTCTTGCAAGTCCCGCTAGCATTCATGAATGGTAATGCCAGTCACCAACACTTTATGCTGCTTGATGCGGCAAAAAAAACCGCACGTCTCATGTATTTAGAGGAGTGTGCCCCACAATGTGTATGGGCTGTGAAATGAAGATGGGGCAGTAGTGGGATAGACAAGGACTAGACCATAACTTATGGATAATTTCAGCGCAGTTAGCGTTGCAGCGTGGGCAGCAAGCGTTTGAGTTTTGAAATACTTCTATATTTTTTCTGCCGACAAGTTCTGTGTAAAACGTTAACTTCTATTGTACTGTTGTTTCTGGATACTACTTATTCATATGCTTATGTTCTCTCCCATTCCTTATCACGACCCGCCCTACTTGCCTCCCCTCCCATGTGTCGTGAAGAGTTATTAAAGTCATGTGTTTGTTGACCTATGGCTCTGACCAAACACCTAATGAGCCTCTGCTTGTTTCCCATAGTATAGAGTTATTGTATAACAATATGTATTTGTGGTTCTATAGACACTATGTTCCAACAAGTTAGAAGGAAGTGAGCTACTGCTGTATAAGCCAAGAATCAACCCCAGTTTGTGTTACATTTTTCCATATGGTCATCAAAGGATGAAAGTTGGCCCTTGTGAAAGAGGTCGTCCACTGTGTGAATGCCAGCTGTTTCCCAGATCTTTGTCGGGTGCATCTGAGTGAGTGGGCTCCCCCTAAGTCCCAGCAGCTGGACAGCCGGTGTATATGGGACATCCTTAGTTGTGATATGCAAAGCTCCTTAAAACATCAGTGTGCCATGCATGTGAGTTAAGCATTAGATGGAGAATCTTTTGTCTTCGGGGAGAAAAGTTGTGTTGTCTCTGTCAATTGCCACATACCCCATTTCATGGCCGTGCCCTCTAGTTCACTTACAGTCAGGCAGCTACATAAACCCTTGTCTGTTGCAAGGCTATTTTGCAGGTGCTACTCTGAGTTTTACAACCCAAATTAGTAACCCACCCCCACCCCCCATGGTATCTAATGCAGGAAATAAATTAGTCAGGTGATATAACAGAAGTTTGCTAAAATCATACAATAACCAGAGGACCAACACAGCTGTTTTGCATAGTGCAACACGACCTGTCACTGGCAGTGGCAATATCATCTAGAAAGCTGATGATGGAGCACTGCTGTCAACTTGATGATGTTGCCCCCCAGCAAGCTTTGCTCCTGATGTTTATTCCTAGAAAACAAACTGTGTCTTCCTGCCATTGTATTGTCTCTTTGCCAGTGATGAAATGCATTTCTGGGACACTAGGGAGAATTGTAAATAGGCATGATTTGCACCAGTTTAATCTGAGACCCAACTATTCTGCATAAATGTTGAGCATTATCGCTATATTAGCAGGTTTGGCTGCTCCGTCACTGAGATTTTCCAAATTATTGTTGCCGTATAGAGACACTGAGTGAGTGCGATCACCCAACAGGATGCCACAGTCCCCTCCATGCAGTTGGGTTAATTTACATAAAATATCATGCCTGAAGTAAATATTCAAATTGGAATATTTGATAGTTGCTAGATTCTCTGAAGCGGTCTGAGTTTTGGTGGGTCACCTGGTTAAGGCAGAGCCGTAGGAGGTTCTTATGCTGCTTGAGCTTACCTCATGTTTTCTCATTCTAATGAAGGAATTATGAGGCTGCAGTCGTCAGAGGATACTGTACAATCCCAGCTGCGCACTATAGACAGAACTTTTAATAAACATCAGGTCTGGTCCTTAATCTTAAGAAAGGCCTCTAGCTTATGTTTCTGCAAAGTTTTATTGAAAAATAATAGTTCTTTACAAAGTGGGGGCGGGACAAAAGAATAGAGGACAGCGGTTAATACAGGTCCTCAAGATATTTATTTTGTGGACTTGCCATGGCAGATGTGCAGAGACGCCTGAAGGAAACTGAATATTTGTTAAACTGTGGTGTCAGAAAGTCCCCATCAAACACAAAATAAGAACTTGGTATCATCCAACTATGAGTACATTCATTTTGAAAATCTGTCTAGGTAACATTGCCCTAATGTGTCCATGAGTTTTCTCAAAACTGTAAAAACTGGCCAGTACCTATATTGTGCAGTATCTTTTCTGGATAAAAGCGTGCTTCTAAAATACTTTTCTTGCCTGGAGGGTAACATTTAGTTAACAAATACAGCACAAAACATTACTTTTTTAAACACGAGTGAGGAAATGACTCTGATGAACTGTGCCTGAAATTAAAATGTAAATTTTCCATCTCTGTCCTACACCCTTGTTCAATCTCAATATTAATTGTACTGGATCTCTCAGTTTTTAGTTATTGCGAAATCCAAAGTGACCGCCAAAGACTGACTTCTGTCTGCTTCTCACAAGTTTGCACCTCCGCACGTGCCCAACGATGACTTAAAATCATAGCCCAAAGCCCCATGCACACAAATTTAAACCTACAGTCAAACGCTTTTTCCCAAATATATAGCTTTGGGGTTGATTTATTTTTTTGAAACCAAAAAGCCTGAGATATTGTAAGCACAGGTCTTTGCGTAATAGTAACAGCTGGAACCAACAAGCAGGCATTTTCTTCAGAATCCAAGCAACTTTCCAGATCCTCATCTTGCCTCACCAAGTTATTCAAAAATCTCTTGTACTGGCCTTCTAAAATCAAACTCATCAGAAGGCAGTGGAGATTTGATTATCAAACTAGACTTACATTCTCTCTAGGGCCTTCTTTATCAAGTCCTATTGCATGACATAACATTATAATGGCAAACCACCTGTCTAAATGGCAAGTACACTGCATCCACAGTGGTTATTTCAGCACCATTAGTCAGTACCTTACAGTATCGGAACTCCAAACTTATAAAAACAAAACAAAAACTGGTGCCATTCATCCTAAACAGTGAAAGATCATCTCCCTCTGAGTAATGCTTCCCTCGTGGCTCCTGCAGTTAAGAAAATTGCTGCGCTTCGCGTTGCTTGGCTTACCCATTGCAATCACATCTAAAAGTGCCAGGCCTGCTCCTCCACAACTGTGATGATTTTAGGAACTATTTACCACATTATCTTTAATCTCAAAATCTAAAATCTCTTCAAACCCTGCACCTGACAGTTGAATGGAGAATCTCCATAGTTTGTCCGCAAAGTTATTCCGTCTTACTTCACCATCTACTCGTATAAAAGCTCTTGAATCATCTCCTACACTAACTTGATTTTCTTGTTTTATTTCTCTGTGTGCTTTTGCAGTGTTTTGTACACTTGCGTCTTTATAAGATGATGTCAAAGCTCCACTTTCTACAGGTGTGTATTTCATATTGGTTAACTCTTCAAGAGCTTTTATAGAAGGACAGGCTGGTTGATTATCTTTCCACTTCAGACTGAGAATACTCAATAAAGTAAATGGAAAATATGGCCTGTCTCTAAACTGTGCTCTCCATTAGGTCTCTTTTGTACATTAATTTGCATGTACCTTCTCCAAAAGTGCCTGTTCTCTTGCAGTGACCCCACCCACAAACAGCATCTGTGCACAGATTGTTTACAGCCTGTGTAACATATGAGAAGTCTGCTCAGAGCCATAGCACTTTTCAGCGCTTTCCTCTTTAATACAGCATGTTTAAGGTCTCTTATTCGTCTTATGTGTTCTTGGGAGATTTCTTGAGTGCTGTCCTGCATCTGGAGCACTGAGATTTCATACTTTAAGAACTTAAAAAAAAAAAAAAGACATTACTATTCAAAGCATGTTCCCATTTTGGCCAGAAAAAACACATATTGCTTTCTTTCAAGGATCAGAAGAAAGAAAGCTGCAAGAGACGATTACTGTAAGCCGGAGAATGATGTGGACATAAGAAGAAAAATCCAGAGGAGTCTGGCAAATCTCCTCTCCCAGTTTTAAATTCAGACCCCCTGCTTCATGAGATGAATGCTACTTATGTTCATGCCCGCTCAACCTAGGATGAAATGGCTGTCCTTTATCCTTTCTCACCAGTTATTACTAGAGTAATCTGATTTGATGGAGACTTCTACTTCTACATTTCTTATTGTTGACTTCTCCGCAGGCTTCAGACTGGATCTGGAAGATTTTCATAAGCAGTACCCCTTTGTACTGTTAGGTGGCATTGATCGGCTCCATGTTAGTTGTCTGCAGCGGATCTAATGTTGAGGGTCCTATAGAGGCACCACCCCGGTGCCCTGATGTTAGTTCTTTTCTTTCCACGCCAGCAAGCACTGATTATAAAAGAGCTACCTCTTGGTCTTTTCTTGAGTTTTCTATACTTCTGCTCTATTAAGGATGTCCTCTAGGAAGACCAGATTCAAGCTCTGCAATTCCTGTCATCGGGCGATGTTGTGAAGGCTCTGCACCTTATGTGCCTTTGGTGTTTCGATCATGACCCAAAGTGATGCTCGGAGTGTCAGGCCATGAATCCAAAGGCTTTGAGCGAGCGGTCCCTAAAGCTAATGGCGGCTTGAGGCTCAGCTCTGCGCAGGTCGAGATCTTGGTTGTATGGAAAGTCCTGAGATCAGTTTCAGGGCCCAAATTCATCTTCGTCCCACTCCAAGTCCTCCAGATGTTTGGGTAAGCAAAAGTAAAAGAAGTTGTCGAAGCCTGCTTTGTCTTCTCCTCAGCTGACAAGATGAGGAAGCATGGGCTCTCTAGGCATCATTCTGAGGAACCTGTTCCTAAGCCAACTAGTTGCCTCCCTGAGTTTCTGGGAGCTGGAGCGACCCCTGCCCAACTTGGAGAATTTTATGAGGCCATGCGCCTCATTTTTGGGCAACCCGGCCCCACTGGAGAGACTTCGCGCTCTGTGGGGTTGCAAGAGGCCCCTTTGAGTTCTGTGCCAGGAGCTCCAGCCACAACACTGAGGGGCATCCAAGGATCCGGTTATGGATCTGGACCGATGCCAGCCGAAGGACCTCCACCTTTCCTGATGCCGGTCCCAACGCTGATTACCCCATTTTAATTCCCAACTCCAATGCCATGCCTCCCAGGTTGGATCCTGAACCTTTTGCTTATGGCCTGGGCCTCGGGGATGAATGAGTGGGGTCGAGGAACCCTGTAGAATTCCAGCACCCTCAAACATATATGGACTAGCATTTAGACTTGGTTGAAGTGAGCAGACTGGCCACCTCTCTAGATACTGGCATGCTTCCTCCCCCTACGATGGCCATGGAGGAGGGAGCTTCATATTCAGTGGTGGTGCGAAGAGCAGCTGATGTCCTGGATCTTGAGTTGCCTTCAGTGGCAGTGAAGACTAATCTCCTGACATAGGTGCTTCAACCTGGAGCTTCATCCTCCAAATCCCTCCTCCCGTTCAATGGAGCCCTTACAGATGTCCTGCTGGTTACCTGGTCCAAATTTGGCACAGGAGCTCCTGTGAACAGGACTTTTGCCTACCACCATCGCCCTGCTGTTGGCGATCTAAGTTTTCAGACCCAACACACCACCCCTGAGAACTTGGTTATCAAAGCCTCCAACTCCCATGGCGGGTCCCCTTCCACACCCCCAAATAGGGAATTCAAGAGGCTGGATACACTGAGAAGATGTTTTCTTTCCCAGCCGGGAATTGCGGTCTGAACACTGCATGCCTTTTTGACGTTATTCCCATATGCTTTGGGATGCGGTTGCACAAGTGCTGCTACAGGTTCCCGAGAAGGCACAGGCTGCACTTTTCCAAGCAGTTGCTGATTGGAGAGGTGCAGCAAAGTTGACAATCTGATGTGGAATGGACATGACCGACTCATTAGGCAGAGCAGTTGTATCAACAGTGGCCCTGAGGCATCACGCCTGGTTGAGGACCTCTGTCTTTTCAGGGGATATCCAAGCCAATCTTACGGACATGCCCTTTTGAAGACACCCATCTCTTTGGAGAAAAAGCAGACTCTGCGCTCAAGCGCTTCAAGGATTCTCGGGCCACAGCCATGTCCTTGGGCCTCGCGGCACCCCTTCACCACACATGGTCTCCTTTTTGTCCCTTTCGTTGCTATGAAATGGGCATCCCTCCATGTCCGCTCTCATCCACTCTGGCTCAGGTTCTTTTTACCCTGGACCCAGGAGACTAGATGGTAGCGTTGAACTTGCTGGATTATTATTTCCTTATTCCCCGCTGTCCGCCTACAGATGTTGTGGTTCACTGTAGGCCATGAGCACTTGAAGTTCAGTGTGCTCCCCCTTGGCCTTACCAGCGCCCCTCGTGTGTTCACGAAGGTGATGGTGATGGTTGCAGCTCACCCCTGCGCAAGTCACGGGTTTCAGTCTTCCCCTATTTTGACACCTGGCTGCCGAAAGTGGGTTCATCCCAGGCTGTCGACTTCCTCCTCCAGACTATGGTGGACCTCGTGCATTCGTTGGGGTTCACTATAAATGTGCTGAAGTCACACTTGACTTCGTCTCAGATGCTCCCTTTCATTGGATGTGTTCTAGACACATTATAACTTCAGGCTCATCCTCTTGAGTGGCGAGTCCAGGATATTCAGGCTATGATACTGATGTTTCAGCTTCTATCCTGGATTTTGGTGAGAATGATTCTGAGTCTGCAGAGCCTCATGCCCTCCTGCATCCTGCTGGTGACACATGCCATATAACATATGTGGGACCTGAAGTTCCAGTGGGCTCAGCATTGGGGGAATCTCTCTGACAAGGTTCCGATTTAGGAGAGGACTGAGCAACATCTACAGTAGTAGCTAACACAAACCGTGATTGGGATCAGAGCCAGATCCCTATCCCTTCCCTAACCAGGTCTGACAGTAGTGACAAAAGCATCACTTCTGGGATGGGGCAGCCATCTGGGAGAGGTGGAGATCAGAGGTATCTGGTCTCCGGTGGAATCTGCACTCCATTTCAACCTGTTGGAGCTTGTGCAGCCAGCCAGCATTGAAAGCATTTCTTCACTCTGTCAATCGAAAGACAGTGCAGGTGTTCACAGATAACACCACCACCAATGGGGTACTGGATGTGGTTGGAACAGGGCATATCCCTGGTGGTTCAACATCTGGCGAGGTCTCTGAATGTCAGAGCAGATGAACTCCGCTGAAAATGCCTACCGTATCATGAATGGCATCACCAGCTGGAGGTGGTGCAAGGTTTTTTCAGCAGTGGGGAGAACCTTCGCTAGATCTGTTTGCCTCTGCAGAGAACATGCAATGTCTGCAGTATTGCATGTTGGGGTTTTCATGGTGGCAATCACTCCTTCGCTTTTTGTCTCAAGTAGAATTCCGGCCTCCTAAATGCCTTTCTGCCCATACCACTTCCACCGAGAGTTCTGAAGAAGATCAAGAATGACCGGGCCCAAATAATCCTTGCCGCTCCAGGCGGGGCAAGGAGAGTCTGGTATCCCGAGCTGTTGAACTTGTTCATGGATCCTTTGATCAGACTGCCTTCGGAAGGTTATTCTGTTGTAGCAGCAGGGCAGAGTTCTGCACCTGAACCTGTCCACACTCCGTCTTCTTGCATGGAGATTGAGGGGCTACAGTTGACAACTTTTGACCTTCTGCCCAAAGTCGTCAATGTTATCTTGTCAACCAGGCGTCCCTCCACCAAAACAGTATACACCTGTTGTTGGAAAAAATGTGTGGAATGGTGCACAGACAAGTCTGTTGACCCCCTTTCTGCCCCTCTCTGTGCGGTTTTGTTATTTATTATTTCCCTGGTCCATCAGGGCTCTGTTATGGGCACTATCAAAGGTTATTTGTGTGCAAATCCACTTTTCTGAGTTTGCCTGATCAACCAATTTTCAGTCCCTTATTGTAAATAGACTCCTTAAAGGCCTTACACATGTTTCCTCCATCCCTATTCATTATGCTGCAAAGGGATTTGACTTTGTTCTTCACATTTCTGATGTGTTCTCCTTTTGAGCCTCTCTACAATTGTCCTCTTATGCTTCTAACTTTGAAAACATCCTTCTTTGTGGCCATTACCTCTGCCCGCTGGGTGAGTGAGCTGCAGGCATTGTTATCTAAACCTCTCTGCCTCTCCATCTGTCCTGACAAAGTGGTGCTTTGCGTTAGGGCTTCTTTTTGCCAAAAGTTATCACGCCCTTTCATGTAGGCTAATACGTCACCTTGCCTACTTTTCTTGCACCCTCACGTTCTTCTAATGAAGGGGAGAGACTCCACTGCCTGAACCCAAAAAGAGTGTTGGCGTGCTGCCTTGATCGTACAAAAGAGTTCCAGTGGAAAATCAACTCTGTCGGTTATGTGGGAGTGAAGAAAGGTCAGGCAGTGCAGAAGTGGACCATCTGCAGTTGGGTCATACTCTGTATAAAAATACGCTACGCATTGGCCAAGAAGCAACCCACTAAAGGTTTGGGTGCTCATTCTACCAGAGCCAAAGCAGCGACCACTGCGTTAACACACAGAGTTCCCATCCTTATTATGTGTCAGGTGGCTACGTGGAAACCCTTGTACATGTTTACAAAACACTACTGCCTGGACAGTGAGGTTCTGAGGGACGGGCACTTTGCCTGTTTGGTCCTGGAGAACCTTCTAGTATGATCTTGGTTTGCAGACCCATCTCTGGGGGTGGTATTGCTTGGGTATTCAGAGGTAAGGAATCTGCAACTAGAAGTCTCTGTCAGATGTACAAGTTACTTACCTTCGCTAACGTCTTATCTGGTAGAGACATCTTTTAGTTGCAGATTCCTTACTGACCCACCCATCCTTCCTGCTATGCACACTGACTTCTAGGGACAGCGACTCCCCTTTCAGGGCCTTGGTTTTGATGCACAAGTAATCAGTTTTTTTCTGACTATCCTATTGGCATGGAAAGTCTTAAAAAAGAAAAAAAACTGACATCAGCGCGCTGGGGTGGTGCCTATGTAGGACCCGCAACGAAGGACATGGAGCCGAAGGAGGCCACCTAACAGTGCGCGGGGCTACTGCTCACAAATCATCCGGATCCATTTTGACACCTGGGAAATTTAAAGGTAAGGAATCTGCAACTATAATATGTCTGTACCAGATAAGATGTTACCAAAGGTAAGTAATTTGTTTGTCAAACCTTCTTCCATTGAAACTCTGCATCAAGACCAGAACTCTGCTTGATGCAAGGTCCCACCACGAGGCTTGTCTCCTTGGCCTTCTTCCCTCCAGCATTGAGTGTGACATTGCAGAACTTGGTACCAACCTCAAAGATAGATATAATAGATAGATCGATAGATACTTTATCTTGTTCGATTTACTTAAAATCATTACAAAATCATAGCAGTCTCACAAGCATTTTAGGCAATCTTATTAACATGATCCCTTCAATTTAACAAAAGTACAAAAATCTAAGATAGTCTGAATCGATGTAGTTATTACCCCATATAAAAAGATTCAGCTTTTTTGAAAAACTATGCACCTATGCTTTGCCAAATGTGGACCTAAAATATGCATCCGGATCATAAAAGTTTCAGACATACAATAAAATGCAATAGCAACTATTATCACATTGACCACTGTTTTGAACCTTAACCACCGGCCCTCCTGGCAGTTCTTAAAATGCAACCATCTTTACCTTTTGGGCAACATTCTGACTACCAGATACAGATATTTGAGCTGTCCCAAAATAGATCGACAGTCTGAGCACTGAACCCAATCAATAACTGCAGATTTAATTGTTTCAAACATGTAGTCTAAGAAAGCAGAGATGTAAAACATGCGTAGGTCAAGCAAATATGGACATTACATATGTGTTTTAGTGTCTCATTGTAGTAACCACAGCCTCTACAACATTTACAGTTCCTAGTCATTATCATACTTTGGCCATACTTCAATTTTGTGAGTAGGATCAATAAGAACCTCACAGTCATATACTTGGCTCTAACTGAGTGTTTCAGCTTCAAGATCATATTCTTCTGTGGACCACGTGCTGTATAGGAAGGTAATAGTAAATCCCCATGGGAGAGTTTAATAAACTCTGTAATATAGGGGACGTTACCGTCGCTTTTGTGGCAGTGATCTTATACTCCCTGCAGCTTGTTGTTCCTTGTTATTCTTCCTTCAATTCGAACTGGGTGAATATTCTCTGGAAGGTAAAGAATTCATTCTTAAGATGTATTTTACCATTGACCATTTATTCCTTCGAAATATTTTTCTTTAGGGAGATTGCCCCCACCCCCTATAGACCCCTTCAGAAGTATTTCAAAAATTGCAAATCGGCTATTGAACTCAGGTTCATCATACTTAATTCTAACTTAAGTTGAGAGGAGGGGCTACTACTAGGAAGACCAATCTTCTGCAAGAAGGTAGTATTTGTTTCTGAGTGACCAAATCCTCTAATTCTGCAAGAAGGATCTTGGGGAATAATCTAGCAGAGCAATTGTTCTGAAATTATTTGGGTCACTTACACTACCATTTTTGTGTATCGGATATAGAATTGAACCGTTCTGAGATTTGGGTATTATTGCTGTGCTTGCTGTACTCGGGAAGATATGGCAAAGTGGCTTCTCTGAATTTTCAGTGTCTGATTTAAAGACTGATACTGGTACACCATTTAGACCCGGTGCACTGTTGGATCTATAAACTTCTGGATTATCTTCATGGAGATGGACCCCCCCACCCCCTTTCCATAGTTAATGATGAGATTAACTCCGTACCCAGTAAACTCTCCTGTCTTGATGATGTTGAGGTCTCTTGAGTGATTTCTCACCCCCACTCCCTAGCTACCCCTATTCCAGGGAGAAGAATCTGTTAGTAAATCGCATTGCAAGATGCCCCCACTCCCGCATTACTCCTCATAGAGCTTTGCTCTGGCACTAAGGAGGGGGCATGCTACAGCTGCGGAAGTTACAGACCTCGATTTTGGCTGTGCCAGAACAGGAGGCTATTTATAGAAGGTTATGAGGATACCAAGGTGTTGTGGTCAATGGCTAAAGCTATCTAACTTAAGTTTTCTCAGAAAATAAGGGTTTGCTTTATTAGTAAAACAACAGAATATGTGTCCCCCAAATTGGTATTCATTCATGCAAAAAACGTATGACTTTAACAACAGTTTTTATTCTTCAAGAATAGTTGTAAGAAACTCTGGCTTCTAAGGTAAATATATAGCCCTTGCATTAAAATCTGAATTCAATTTCCCATTTTTGGCTAACATCTAAAGGAGAGCAGCATGGAATGAGATCAGTCCACAAGAGAAGCCCACCAAAAAAAGGGTGGACCGATAGTTCAGTTTTGATGAAGGCTCTGAAGTGAGGAACTTGTCTCAGTGTGACTCTTAATGGGATGAACACTCTTTGCACAAGTAGGTGCCAGACATCCTGTTGTCAGACCGCATTCTGAAGTTCACATAAGAGCCACTTAATTTGTTAAAACAAATCCACAATGCATTTGGGTTTTGAGGACTATAGTGTGCTTCTGAAAGGACCCCATGAAGACCAGTTCTAGCTCCAGAGAGAAACTGTGGGATTGCCCTCCAGGCAAAAGGGAATTTCTTTAGGTACTTCTAGGTGTGGAAGAAGTACATATTCCTTGGTACCTTCATGGAATTAACAAAATAATTCGACAACTGGTCTTAAACATGGTGACTGTTGCAGTAGTGGTTTTCTGTATAGGCAATGAGCACTTCCCCGATTAAGAGGTTTTGTATTCCTTGACCCAGCCCACGAAAACATTGCAAATACCTGATGTTCAAGTTAGAGGAATGTATTTGAGGATCCAATTCTGAAAGCTCCAATTAGTCCTTGTGGCCATACGAAGTGCCTTGTGGCACTGGCTGTGCCTCTGAATAGGCAGGAATACACACCACTCTCAATTTAGATGACTGCCTCGCAAAGGCGTCTTTAAATAACAAAGAAATGAAGGGTATGTAAATTTGTCTGCAGCCGATCTCAGACCTGGGTTAAGCAGTGAACTTCCAGAAATCAGTAAGAGGACAGTTGTAGGACATATTCGTTTTGTACTACATTTAAATGTATAAAACATAACAATGCTGGAGAACTATCTGCACAGGTTAAATAACCAATTAATTTGCTCTTAAACGAATAGTCTAGTGAACTAATCCTCTGTTTAGAGATTGCTTTTTAATTTCAGAGACTTTTGTTGAGCATACAGTAATGTATTGTTCAGTAATACATTTACCTAGTAATACTAATTAGCGTATATGTCCAGGACATGGTATGGTAATGGACAATTTAGCCTTTTTCTTTAATTAATGTGAACTATATTTGCATTCTACCATAAATGGTACATGGCTACATTCCGGCATTCACTACATGAAAACTAGGAGTAGGATGAAGCATTGTTTATATGAAAAAGCCTTGAAAATGCAGTTGATTCGTATCTTAAAAAAGTTTTGCCAGCTAATGGTTTGGGCTGAAAAGCTATTATCTTTTGACTGGGAGGCAAGTTGTTCATAAAGCAAACAGGGCAAAGGGCTTTATGTGAATTTTATCGTGGTTTGGTTATCTTTGCTATTTCTGTTAGGATCATGGGCTTGCGGTGACATTTCTTTGTGTCATTTCCAGTCTACATAGCTATTTCTTTTGTCTCTATCAACAGGAGGTTAGGGGAAGAACTTGGGAAAGTGCAAGTCTTTCAAGAACCAAACAGAGGTGAGATGTTTGCTTTCAAGATTGCTTCTTGCAAGGGGGTCTGATCAGTGTTAATAGAACTAATACAGCTGAGATGTGTACTCCAATCCTTATTTTTTCTTTGTTTTTGTTGTAAAGGGTTTTAGCTACCATGAACTAGTTTAACAGGCTGTTTCAGATTGGTCATATTGAATGCTCATTTGTAGGGCGAGAAGATAAATTAGCAACAACTATGGATGTGCACTCCAGCCTCTTTTTCCATTTACTGCTCAGGGAATATTTATATTCTCTCCTAGTTTATGGTATGTTTGATTTTTGCCCTTTATTCAAAACTGTATGTGACTTTTGGAAAATGCAATCCATGCTAGCCTACTTCATTTATTGATATTGAGACTCTTCTTTATTGGCTGGGGCCCTATGCATTAGTTCATGAAGCCACTTAAAACTTTGAGAATTAATATGTGTGAGATATTGCTTACCTTTATATTTATACCTGCCTAGCTGTACCTTTTGGTAGTCCTGTCTCCATGATTACAGCTTGTGATGTAAAATACCAGCTTTTTCCTCTATGCAAACTTGGGGAATTACCTGGCTTCACTTGAAGCTGTAAGAATTTCTCGCTATGTGTTATGTTGCTCCACACGGAGTATTGACTTTAACTATTTTATGTATATATTAACATGTATGTTGTTTTAAATTCCCCCTCTTTACCATAAGAAATCAACTGTTCACTTGTTTTCGGAAACTTGGAAAAACGTCCTGTTTTAATCATTGTTTCTGCTCAAATAATGCATTTAGTGTATTTTCTTCAGGTAATTCAAATTTGCTTTCACTTTATTGTGATGAGAACCATTTTCTATACCGTAAGAATATATTTATAATCTGGGTATTTCTCATTTATCCAAAGAAACAAGAGTACAGATTCAGGAGTCTGTGAGGGGAAAAGATGTCTTCATCATCCAGACGGTTTCCAAGTAAGATTATTTTTAAGCTGGTAAAAAACACAGTATTTCTCTAGATGGTCTGGTCATGAGCAAGATCCCCAGTAGTACTGGCTACCAAATGTAGTGTTTGGATAGTGTAGCTTTTCTTGGATCTTATAAAAGTGGTAAAAGAACCCTACAACATACTTTTGTAACTTGAGTATACAAAAACGTCCTTTATATCCAAATGCTGTTTTCTTTGGTGTATTTGTTTTCCTTGCTGGCTATATTTCGATTAGAATCCTGTCTTGTGTGTCTGACATACATAATGGGTTAACAACAGGAACCTGCCTGTAATTCTACTGGGCAGTGAGACATGCAGAATTTTTTGGGGAGGGGAAGTGGTGTCGAGGGCACAATGGGACAAGTGTTTTCCAACTCACCCCTAAGCAAGTATGTATATGTAAGCATGTTTATAACTTACCATTATGGAAATTGGGCATGAGAAATCTCTCGAATTTCACAAGGAACTGGGTTTTCAGTCAGTTTCGGCCTACATTTACTTGGGCATCATTAAGCAAAGTTTAGAACAGCAACTTCCTCCCACTATGCGTATGGAAACAAAAGAGAACTGTGTACTGGACTGCCATCTGTTTTTTTTACCCTCATCAGTGAACAGCGACTTGCAAGTCTGGTGATACCACACGGGTCCACTGAGAGCACCTCGTCAAGTTTACCTTTGTAGTCTTCCACTAGGTATTCCTTGTTCTGCCTGGCCAGTAACCACAGCACTGTACTGTAAACGTTTCAATCTTGCAATTCTATTTTGCATAGCTTCACAGGATAAATTACTTCATTAATCTCTTTGACATTTTAAACCTGTTTTAAGCTTGAATTATTAATTAATGTGACAGTTTATTTTTATTAAATTATTCTTTGGCATAACATTGTGAACAAATTGGGGTAAAAACACCTAGTAGTGATAAAAGTACTCGTAGTGTAACAAACGTTTATTGTTACAAGCATCCCTCCCCTTCCCACTTTGATACCCACAGGACTTGAATGACAAAAAGGTTGCTAATTACTCATCAGTTCTCTTTCGCTAAAACACAACACTGTTCATGATAATACTTGTCTTGGGTCTCCGGGAGCATAGTAAATGTTCATCTTGGCCAGAGCTTGCAACTTCGAATAAATATATAGGCCCTCCCAAGCACCAGTTTGTTTGAAGACCTCTGCTCTAGTGCTCTAGACGGCGAGTAGTGGTGTTTTCACAAGAAAAAAATCACACAAACAAAATGATGTTCAAGATGAGATTTGAACAGATTACGGTGTTCCTATTTCTGAAATAAGACTAGTACACTCTGGAGAAGGATAAATAAGTGTGTGTGTGTGTGTGTGTATGTATGTATAAATATATGTGTGTGTGTGCGTATATTTTCACTGAAAAAAACATATGTTACAGGGATATTATAGTTAGGGTGATGTTTTACCCACAAACCATAAAAATTCAGCAGTTATACTCCTAGTTACACTTATCTGAAAAAACTATAACTCGTGGCCTAAAGTTACTTAATGGCATCAGTAACAGTTTCTTCACCACTGCGCTTGTCATTTGCCCGTGAACGGCAGGGGTTCGGTGCTTGTGACAACCCTCCCCGACCCCTCCCCCCACAAACACCCAATTCCATGCTACACATGGCATTTGGTTATGCGCAGGTGTTGGTGTGAGTAGGTTTTCTCCTTTTTCATTGTTTTTTGGATCTGTGGATTTTTAGCAAATTTACAAAGGTGGCAGGGGAGCATGCTCAGCCCTGCAGTGGAACCCCAGATCTGCCAAAAAAATTACAAATCTTCCAAAGTGGAGTGTCTATTTCCATCTCTGTGTTAAAAAATAATAAATATATGTATATTACCAACTGGCAGTCACCACTAGGTAGTTATAGTTAGGACCATGTTTCCATGGAAAAATAATTTTTTGACTTGCCTAAATCTTTGGCTCAGTTCGGCAAATCTTCACAAAATGTTCTAAAAGAAGTGTACCAGTTATACTTCTGTGCACAGAACGTTTTGGGGTGATCTGTCAAGCCGGGGCCGAGAAAAATGGGATGTTAATTAAGTTGCGTTTCCCATAGAGCCACTGGGCGGAGTTACACCAAATTTGGAAGAAAGCAAGCTTTTGGTGCTCAGATTACGCTTATTTGGTGTAAACCGTTCAGTAGTTGTGGAGATAGTAAAGGGAAAATAAATTTGTATATCTAGAGCCGCGGATCCTTCGTGAAAAAAAATAATAATAAATAAAACCGAGCTTGTGCAGGGAAATGCACACCTCGGATTGTCTGCCAATGCTTCAAACCAGAAAGGGTTGGTATCCATCTTGAGACTCTGCTTTGGCCAAGTCCCACTAACAAATATGGAAAAAAAGGAAAAGGGGCCAAGGTAGGGAACCCACGCCCCCCACCACCCCCACCCCCCCCTCCCGCCAAACCCCATCAAACCGCCCCTGGGACCACCAAATCCCCAAGGGATTTCAATTAATTATGCTGAGGGGGTACCTAGCACGCACCCACAGCCACAGGGACCATCACCTCCCAGGGGCTTTAAATCAATATAACTCAGAGGTGACAGCTGCCACCAACTCACAGCAAACACTCTGTAAAACAGCACTCCCTTGCCACGAACAGAGAAGCAAGCAGGGAGACAGGAGAAACTGCTCTCACAGAGAGGGAGCTGCTTTGACTGGATTGGATTTTTATAGGGGTTGGCCGCAGGCTCTGCCGCCAACCGCTGCTGCGCGGTGGTGGTTGCTTTAACATATAGTAATGAAAGCTACTTTACGTAAAAAAAAAAAAAAAACACTTAGAAATTCACTGGAAAAAGAAAACCAAAAGTTACAGGGACGTTATAGCTAGGCTCCCATTTTAAACATATTAAAAACATAGAAATTCAATTGTTATAGTTATCTCAAGTAATTATAAATCGGTCCCCAGATTAACTCACACCCTCGCCATGCGCTGCTAATTACCCCACAAATTACCTTCACTCATGACATCTTTGATAACATCATTGACGATATCAATGTAATAGTTGTAGTAAAGTTTTTGATAAACTGTGCACAGCTGGGGTGCGTGTTTTAGTTACCTTAGGGCACAAGTTATAGTTACTTGAGATAGCTCTAAACTATAACAAGTACATTTCTATGGTTTTGTATGCGTTTAAAATGTGAGCCTAACTATGTCGTCCCTGTAACATTTGTCTTTTTAAATGAGAATATATATATATATATACACATATACTCTCACTCTGGAAATCAATCACAAAAAGAAGCAAGCAGAATAAACTGTTTCAAAGCCTCTGACTCTTGCCAGTCTTGTCCATTCCCTTCACGTAGTGAAAATATTGCTGTATAATCTATGCAGAGCATGTTAATCTAGAATAATTTATTTTTGCAGAATAAACCTAGTCACTTAGGTGTTGAACCAACTTTGCAGTTTAAAACTTTTAGATTAATATGTGACCTTGCCACCTCCATGTAGAATGAAGAAAGTTTTTGCGAAATAACTTAGAAAAGGAGGGGAAAGAATATTTGTATGCATGTAAAAATACTAGCAAAATGGGAACATCATATGAAATTTACCTCTAGCATAGGATGAACGTACAGTACTGAACAATTGCCCTCTCCGCCTACTGCATAGTAATTATATTTTGTCTCTTGTAAGGTGCATTTCATGGAGGAATGCTATATTTATACCACATCTCTCGGTGTCTGTATTTTGACCCTTTTGGGTGTACTGCCAATCCTGCACATTCCAAGTTACAAAGTTTATAACTGCAGTTGGCGGCAGTCTGTGTACCCAGGCGTCGGTTGGAACGGAACTCACCCCAGCATTTTCTGCATTGCATTTTGTTGTTGCATTTTAATGTACTAATTTGCCCTCCCTCCTGAACCTTTGTGACCATTACCGGTGCTTACCCTCCAGCTATTACCATCCCCCAACTGTCTCTCGCAATCCTTTGGGGTTTCTGTAGTTACGCGATGGTTCCCACTTTAACTGAAACCATAATGGAAAGTATCCAGTGTCTGCCTCCTGTGTCTAGGACATAGGAGACGTATTGTGGGGTTGTGTGTAGAGTCAAATATTATCCCATCCCTTTCGCTTTAATAGACTATAACTGTGACTCCTCATGGCAATCGCTTTTCCTTCCCAAGTGCTTTTCTAAAGTTTGAAGTTTAACAATGCTGTCCCGTAAACAGCCATCCACAAGTGGTCAAATTCTTACTGGACTTGAGGTATTGCTGTTAATTACAGCAATATTACTCCCATCCCTGTTACTTGCTACTTAGTGAAAAGCCATTCATACTTCAGACAAAAATACAACTTGACATAATATATCCATGTTCTTAGGCACCTATCTCCTGCAGTCATCGGCGTCACCCTTGGGCATTCCATCATTCAATACAGATTCCTCCTCATCTGTTCTTTTTGGCTTAAAGTCAGTTATAAATCCAGAGTTCTGAGCAGAGGAGCACACCCACTGGCCCACTTTATTCAGTGCTTCTTGTTGTACAGCTGCAATCCGTTCCTATGTTGGTTTGAAGGATCTTGATTTTATTGTTCTCTGTCGTAGTGGTCGAGGAAGCTTCACACCCTGCTCCAAAGCTCATTCAGAGGCATAATCCTATACCTCACTAAGTTCAACGAAACATTTTCCTGCAACATGATCTTCAGATTCACAGAAATGAGAAGAATGTTCTACCTAGCTTTTAACCTCCATGAAGGAGCGCTTCTTGGCTTGAAATGCTGCAGTGTAATACAGGAATATGAAAATGTGTTGATTGATCACAGATATCCCATTCTTCTTCCTAATTGACTGCAGGATTGTATCCTTGTCACCGTAACTGAGCAGCCTGGGTGCAACCAAACATGGAGAGGCATCAGGAATGGGCTGCATCGAAAGTACTCTGTAAGCTCTTTCATTAATAAAATGTGACTATAGGACCTCCGGAGTGATCTCATCAACTACCCAAGTTTTCAGAAAAGTAACCATGTTGCATCCCTCCTCATGCTGTTGGAGGCCTATGATTCAGATTTTGTTGCTGAATTCCAGAGCAAACTGCCCTTTTTTCCTGCATGTTTGAAAGACTACTGCTGATGTTTATTATTGCAGGTTGTGCATCAACCAGGAGTCTGCCTTGGGTTGAGGCCCTTTCTGCTGTTTTCTTCTGGTCTAGTTGCAGCAAGGTGAGATCTGTAGCCATTGAGTCTATTTAGTACTCTTGCACTTCTCTGTTTTCGTTGACGGTTGCTAGAATTTGGTCCATCATATCTTGACCCACTGCAGTGTCCATCAGTAGAGGTGTCAGCCAGCGGTCCTTCTCAATGAGTGCCCCTCAGGCTTTGTTATTCTGTGTCTGCCCATTGTCTTTCCCTTCGGAGCAGTTTAAGAACTAACCGTCTTGGACCACCACCAGGGTTACACTGTTCGGGGCCATCCACCACTCAGACAGCCAGGAGAACCCTCTTGAGAGAGATTGGGAACCGTGCACAATTATTCCAATTTCTGATGTTCTCCAAATCAGTTCCTCTAATTCTCTACAGGGGTTGACATTAATGGATGGCCCAAGGCTCAGAATAGGATGTGAGGAGCGGGTTCCCTGTGCTCATCCTCCCCAGTCACAAAGCGTAAAAAATATGAAAGTGCAAGTGGGGAGGCCAATACTGCAACATCTGGATGCACGTGGGCATATCTGCCACTGTGCCCAACAGTGCTTCTTCTTTAGCACCATGTCCTTTCTTTAAAAATGAAATGCTTCCTTCAAATGGCATTGCAGCTGCTCCTCTCCTTCCCCTGCACATGGTCTGTAGTGCAGTGCAACTCCAATTGTTTGTGTCTCTACATGAGGCCACTCTTAGTCTGCAGTGCTTTAAATGGCCTAGCTTCAGTTGAGCATCTTTACTTTCTCTCCCCCCCCGCTCATTCATTTGCAAAAATCTTAGTTGTGTGGTGCTGGTGATCTTTTGTGTACAAGTATGCCGCGCACCTCAGGGAGCAATGTGCACTTGTGCTTAAAGCAGTTGGTCAGTCAGTGCATCTTCTGCAGTGGTGGTCTTCAATCCCTACTTGCTCATCCGTGCATGTTGTGAAGCCTAAAAGCTGCTCTGCTTGGCTTCCCACTTGCATGACCGGCGGGGTGGGGGGGATGGCAGTTTTAGAAGTCAAGCTGCATCTCATACGATCTTCTTATGGAACCTTCTTCGTGGGAGGAATAGACTCCACTGTCACTGTCTCCACTGTCACTCCCACCTCTCTTGGTTTCAAAATGACCACTGCACAGATAATTGCTCCTGGGACTTTGAACGAGACCGACAGCTACGCTGGGCCTCCTCCAGGATCTTCGCGCACCATTCCTGCGGCGTCTTTGGGTGAAGGCAGGAGTCGCAAACCTTGAAGTCGTGGTGTTTCCCGAGGCACCACATACAAATAGTATGAGAGTCTGTGCCTGACATCTGCCTGCCACAGGACCCGCAAGGGTTGAACACAGAGAACATGAGACAAAAGCGCACACTGTTTCTTCAACATAAAAATGTAGAGATAGGCTACAAGAATGGCCTGAGGAACCACTCCGGAAAGAACTGACATCAGTGCGTCAGATGGGTAATTATATGGATTCTGTCTACGTCCCATTCGGTGGACTACGTCACTACGGAGTGCCACGACGTCTAATTCTGAGGCCCAGGGGTACTGCTGAAAAACAAATTCCGGATTCAGGCTGGCACCTGGAGAGAATTCAAAGGTAAGGAACCTGCTGCTCGATCCTGCCTCTACCAGATAAGGGGTTACCAAAGGTAAGTAACTTGTTCTTCAGCAGCATTCAGGCAGGATGGATTTTGGCCAAAGGATCATTTTTGGCTCAGAGCATATCTGGCTCATCTAGCTTTTGCCACTTCCCGCCATCAGCATTGTTACCTATGTGTGCGGGCTGCATTGTTTGATATAAACCATTTGCATAAGTGAGGACTAAGCGTACACTACCCACTGAGATGGACAACCTTGTCCCACTAGGTTCAAGAGAAAATGATGCTTTATAGTTATTTGGTCCAAAGTGGCACTGGACTTGTGCAAAAGCTTCCTTCAGATAGATGTTAAATGCAGTATTGCTCCGGCAGCATTGATAACGGAGGGCATCCAATTATTGACTTGGGATTGGGAAAAGTAATAGATATTACTTTTGATAGTTCAGTGAATGTCCGTGGTAATCCGGGAGGATGTTTTCCAGCAATTTCGACATAGATATGATGAGGATCTCATTTACTTCCTATACTTTAATTTTACAAAGCATCTAGACTTTGTACCCATTTTGAGACTGAGTGGTTTGGTCTGTACAATGGATTTAGTCTCATCACACTACTAAGCAAATGGGTTAGTTGGCGATGGTAGGTTACTAGATGTCCATACTCTTCCTTTCATAGGCTATTGAAAGATGAGACCTAGCACTAAAATCCCAGTGCACACGACTGCTTAAGCAGGCCAATGCCTAGTCTACCAAACTGTGCAGCTGTATTGTAGGACCTTTCAAAGATGCACAAAGGGGAAGATCAGTTTATGTTTCCTGGACGTACAACAACAGACTATATACCTCTCATTTGAGAGGATGGTTTTCAACATTTATCTGTAAACCAGGTAATATTTATTCAGAAATGTAAACAATCATACTGATGGTACCATCAGTTGACTCCTGTGCACACACGTGGTTTTCCACTGCAGTATCTTCATTCAAAAGCAGAGAATTTCTTTGAAAGGTGTTGTCAAATCTTGTATATAGGCAGACAGAAAACTTTTTACAAAGTGCATCTAAATTACGAGAGGTAGAATGTAAAACACTAGCTTAGATGAGCAATGTGGCTGCAGCAGTATTTTTTTTATTTTTTATTTTTTTACATCTTTCAATAGAAAATGAAAAAGGTTTAATGTTGTTTAAATGGACAAACCCCTTATTAAAGAATATCAAACTGACTTTAGAAATGCCTGGGCAGACCAGGCTGCCCCAAAATGTGTCTCTGAGTACAGTTTATGTTGCCTCTGTTAATGTTTCAGCTTTTAATGTTTTTGCCTGGTAGCAAAGCTGTCTGAACAATTACCTCTACCCCATTGACAGGATCCACATCTGATTTTAAATATTTGCATTGCTTCCCACAGTGTTTCTATGTGTCTCTTGTTTAGAATAATTTTGTATGATGTTAAGAAAATGTATTTTCTTATTTTCACCTCTCTACAGTTTTCCCTAGCTGCTTTTGACCAAAAATGGAAGATTGAACATACCATGGTTACTGTTGGCCTGCCTGTCGGTCAAACAGTTGAGAAATGTAACATTTGTCAGAAGATTATAGCAGGCAACTCCTCTGAGCACTAAAGTTTGTTTGCTTAAGGAGCACTTCTGGTCTCCCACTGGGAGAAGCTTTTCTGTCCTTTCTGATATAGGATCTCATATGTCTATGGATCCCATATCCTAAAAGGTTGGCGAGAAAAGGGAGTTCCCATTCAGATACAAATTAGTAAAACATCATTCTAAAATTTCTGTCAAATAAAAGGAAGAATCTAAGATGGCTATCAAAAATGATAGCTATTTCATTACCTCCAGTTCTGGGACCAGCCTTTTCTTGTCAGGTGGTTATGGTTCTATCTCTGAATAATGAGCCTCTGATCACTCTTTCGTTATGTCACCTCTCCAGCTTGCCCCTACTGTGGAATTCTTTGCTCTTGTCATATGATATTGATAGCTGCTCCAGGTTCAGGTATTTGGACTTAAAAGAACACTCAAGTGGTACCCACCTCCTTTGAGATTTGTGTGCTTTAAGCAAGGATGCAAACTCACTGGACCTGCTGGTGCATTGTACATTCACCATGAGACTTTTTGGGAGAAGTGATGGCGTTTCTGAATTAAAGCATTATTTTTGCTGATAAAGTAACTGACACAGTGTGGGTTGTTTTTGATGTTGCCACCCGTGGATTGAATCTGCAGACCAAGCAAAAAGCTCGTATATGAGTTGTTTGTAGGCACTTCCACTTTGTTTTTGTTGTTGATTTCAACCGCTTGGATCCAGAATCTTGTTTGATTCTGGTTTGATATTGGGTGTGTGGAGCTCAGTGGCTGAAAAGAGGAGGTATGTTAACCAAAGAAGATCCCTACTACCACCTATATGGTACTTGGGGGGGCCCTGGAGCAAGTCTTTGTAGCCTCTATCTATCAGCACTGCCTTGCAGCCTCCATAACGGCTAGCCATCTCTGTCGTAACCCAGGATAGGCAGCTGTTTAAAAAAAACAACAAAAAAAAAACATTCTTTTATCTGAGTGGTAATGTGCAGCCGCATCTGAACTGTGGCCTTTGCGATGTTTAAGATGTGATCCCTGTATTGGAAAGTAACTCATAATACAGACTGGAAAACGTTGAACAGAACATAAGCCTCCTGAACTGCAAATGCAATAAACTAAGTGAGACTCTTGAAGTTAAAAGGTTAGAATCCTGCTGATGGAGTCCTTCATTAACCCTATAGAGTTGGGAGTGGGATTTGTCTAAAGAGTTGAAAGCTATGTGAGCAAGAACACTTTTGACAATGTGTCTGAAAAGCTGGATAATTTGGAAACCAATCTATAGGCATCCTGTTCCACAATCCATAATTTTCATTCATGTGTCTTGCAATGCTTCATTTTCTCTAGAGACAGTAAAGATCACAATATAGATCAAGCAAAAGGAGCAAGTATCTGCCTGCAGGAGCTATCGCAGTACAGCTGACCATTGATGTCCAAGCTGGAAGTAAAGACTATAAAGGCCAGTGACACAGTGCTATTTTTCATTAAAAAAAAGTGGGAGTGCCAAGGTTGCTGACTTCATCTGTAGAAGCACGAGGTGTGTTAGATGACAAAACATCTGCCATTGCATAAAACAGTAATACCAATATCTGATTTTTGCAATCTTCTATCAAAACCATATATGTGAACTGGAGTAGTTTCTACAGAATATGACCATCCTCCTGAAAATCTTACACGCACTACAGAAATCCCAAAATTGCTTAATTTTGCAATCCGCTTTTTATAAATTCAGATCAGGCATAAGGGTACATTTGATGAGCTGTATCAGAATATTTCTTCACAACCTTTTAGGTGGTTTCCCAGCTCCAGTGAATAGGTCACATCCTTAGAGTTTCCAACATCATTAATAGTCCGGAAACTTGTTTGAGCAGTCCTGGTCCTCTAATCTTTGTCTGTAATTGGTGCCGTACAGGCAGCTCTCAACTCATTCTTTCATGAAAAGAAAGAATGTTATTCTAATCCGATGTCCCAAAACTGTGTTTAGCTCCTGAAGTGTTTGACTTGCACCCTCCTTAAACCCAGAACTGTATGGATCCTTTGTACAGAATTGAAGTGCTTGTCTATGTGATGGATCAGAAATAGTATATGTCTTGTAAATTGTCTGCCTTTCCTGATTCTTTGCAATGATGATGTTGGCAAGAACAGATAAAAGGTACACAATATTTAATAGCCATATCTTCCTAAAGCATGTGCTATATATGTAGCATACTTCCCTACAGTGGCTTTCTGCCAACCCTCCACATCCATTGGTCTATTATTAGGTCATTCACATTTTATTTATACACACAGCAGCATGTGGGTCAGCCCACTTCAGCCTTTGGCTAACGTCACTGTGAGTTTTTGCATTCTGCCATTTCGAAATGATAACATCGACACAGCTTTTATTTTTAGACCAAAAACGTATCTTTGCTGTTAGCCATTTTTTAGGGTTGAGCCTCCATCGCATGGGCTTGCGCATGCCTATCGCAGTGAGACGCTTTAGGTATTAGAAAAGGGCTCGGTGCCCTGTCGACGTCACGTCAGTGTTTTTCATTGGTTTGTGGGCTTGCCTATTAAAATCTGCTTGCTTTGATTAGTCGAAGGCATGCATACGTCATTCCTTTTCCGGTGGCTAGCCCTCCTCGAGCGCATCGACCAAGTACAGAAAACATGCGAGGCTTGCTGTTTTCTGTCCGGCTCTTGGACTATTTTTTCTCTATTTTCCCAGCGTGATTTCGCTTGGCAGAAGTCGAGCGCTTTACACAGTTAATTGCACTTTTTCAGGTTACGTACATGAATGCACTTTTGCCGATCGGTGAAAAGTATGGTTAGGAGTTTACAACGCTATCCGCTCTAACATGAGCAAACGCGAGACCCGTTGCATTGCAAATGCTTGTTTTAGATTGGTGTGGGCACTGCAGTTTCCCCTAAACTAAAGCTTTGTAAAAACCATGAAAAAAAATAGCCATTGACCAAAGCCATACTGGTGAAAGCCAACACCAGACCTGTTGACTTTGCAGTTTTGTTGCTCAATACTCAGGTTACCGATTTGTAATACCCCCTGTTTGTGATGACTTAGCGCTGCTCAGAGGTACGAGGTTCTGTAGTAGATACTTGCAATGTACATGCTTTTGTGGCTGTGCACTTCTGTGACAAAGAATACAAAATGTTGGATATATTTGAATGTGGCCCTCGAGGTTCTCTGTTCACTTCTAGTCGCATCCATTAATTCAGAAAACGTTGGTTCCCATTAAATGGCAATTTCTTTTAGAATAGGATTGAAGGTTGAATAAATAAAAATGAAAATGTTACTTTCAGGAGAAATTCCATTATTTTCAACCCACTTATTTTTGTTTGTGTAATCCATTTCAGTGGTAATGCTGAGTTTCTGGGTCTGATGTCCTCCTGCATTTAGTTACTTAATTGTGCATTCAGGGATGTAGGGAGGCGTAGCTAATGGGGTATGCATCTAAAATTCAATTGTAGGTTGCTAGCCCTGCAATACTTATTAATTTTTTTTTAATTACGTTTTTGGTGAAACATTGAATATTCAAAGAATAGAAATTATAAATAGTGAGGATTCCCATGCATAGGCATTAGTAGGGATACATACTTGTACAACAATCATGAAAAGTCATAGATGTCTGTCCTGAATTCAGTTTAAGGGCTAAAAAGCCTAACAACGGATATGTACACATTATGTCAAAGATGTGAATAAGTGGTAGATGTAGAACAGTCATGAATAAACTGAATGAACATGCCAATGGACTGCTAGAGGGAGGGCGAAGCTGAGTAAGAGGACCAAGAGGATGAGTGAAGGAGGCAGAGGGGGTCGGTCATAGGCAGGATTGCGCAATGGAGCAGGCTGGAGATGGTGGGGTGGAGGGCCTTGTTTCGGGGTTCTGCGTGAATCAAACACTTGGGTTTGGAGGTTTGTGGTTGGGAATACTCTCATGGGGTGAGCGCATCATCTCTAGGGTTCTCAGAGTGGGATTCAGAACTCATCCAGTTTCTGCTAGCAGATATTACTGCAGTACTTTGCTTTCTTCCCTGTGCAGAGCTTTGGGTTCGGCATGTGACCATCTCAACAACGTTAACTGCCAAAGTGGGACTAAAGGAGCTTCTGCAGGCTTCATGTGGGTTCTGATCACCATTTTGCCAGCAGAGGTGCAAAGTCAAGGAACCTTGAGAATGCTTTGCATTTATAGGCGTTGCAGAAGATTCCCAGTGAGCAGTGTTCCCAAGAGGAGTATGCCGGTGCAGCATGCCAGAGAATGGAAAACTTGCATCCAAAACGTCATCTGAGAATGTGGTAGAGATCTGATGGGAAATGATGGTGTAGGGTGCTGGAGAATGTCCGGGGGACGATTCTGTTGAGTCTGGCAGGGGGAGAGGTAAGCGCGGTAGAGCACCTGCCATGGGATTAATTGGAAGCATGCATTACTCACCATGGTGCATGGGTGTTTGAGCTCCTGAGACCATTCCGTATCATTCAAAACCCATTAAAATTCAGACTCCCTTGTCAAGTATTCACTGCAGTGGGAGCTGTGCATTGGGGTTTTGTGATCTGTAAAGCCAGGTCACACAGTGTCTGGTAATGCCCATGTATTAGGTATGGGTTGGTTGATTTTTAATTGGTTCCTTGTCTCCCAACGCCCATGTGGTTGAAAGCGTATTTTGGAGGAGACTGTATGAATTGGCCCCAAAGAAGTGAGTGGTGCTGGGCAAGGTCCTGGAAGGATTGAAAGGGGCCATTGTCAAATAAGTCTTTGATGGTGGTCATCCCTGCCTCCGTCCGGGGGCCTAAGTGTTTGGCGTCTGGGTAGGTATGCTGGAATGAGAGGCCTAGGAGTAAGATATTAGGGGCATAAGGAATTTTGTATTTTGTAAGAATACAGAGTCGTGGCAGGAAGTGAAGGGCCACGTTGACCAGTCACGGGGCGTCCTCTTGGAATGCGCATCAGTCCTGCAGTGCTTAGTTCTCATAAAGTGTGACCTGTTGAGTTCCTCTAAGAATCTGAGTCTGAATGGAATCGAAAGAACAAATGATTTGCTTTAATAATGGAGAGTATAATAGGGATGTGTTTGATGCAGGATGAAATGCTGTTCATGAGCCAATAGTTTTTATAGCTATTGGATAATTGCATCCAAAAAGTGCAACAAGAAGACTTAGAAGTTTACAAACTCTTCTAATTTTCTGTCTCAGTTGGTAGAACAGCCTGCTTGTGGTGGAGAATCCTAAATTCACTGACATTGGAGGAATCCTCATTAAGGGTCTTGGATCCATAAATATGAGTTTCAAGCAGAAGTTGTCAATCCACTCTTCATCCCTTTGGGAGTTTGACATTTTAAATGTGTTGCTTACTGCAAGAAAACAATGTTGTATGTTCAGGATAGGTATGAAGTTGTACAGAGTAAGGTCTCTTGGTAATATCTATGGGCATCAGTTGGAGACAATTCATTTTATTTTATAATGGCCTTTTTTTTTTTGGAATAAGTTAGCAATCCCCCCGCATCAAGATTCTTGATTATCATGAAGCATATTATAGCCTTAGAGATTTGCTTTCAAATTGAGGAACAGTGCATTCATAGTTGAGAATATCTGCATCAGTCATCGAAAGTTATAATTTCCTATTAGAATGGTAACCAAATGCATACAGGTCCCTTCTCGGTGTCTCTGGCTTTTTCCATGACACTTCCACAACTCTAGTCTTGGTAAATATTATTCTGGCAGATGTCCGTGGGATTACATCGTAGAAATCTGTCTGCATGTTCTGTAAATTTTAGTCCAAATGACTATTGTGTTTCTGGGGGTTCACAGGCACGTGAGATTACTCAGAATAAAAAAAAAAAAATTACTGGGGCTGTTTCTACAAGACCTCATGCTAGACAATTCTACCTGATAGTTCAGTTCTAAAAATGATTAATTTAATGAAGATCACATAATGGAGAAGAAGGTTACTTACCTGCAACATTAATGTTCCTGTGTGGACAACTGCTTTAGATTAATAGACCAACATTGAATTTTCTCTTAAATATTGAGCACAAGAATATTGCAGTAGGTTTACTCTTTCTTACTCCACATGTATGTATCTAGAATATATCTAGATCTCGAAGGTACATGCATGTAGAGTGCGCTATATACTAACGGTTTGATATTTTGTCCATAGTTTAAGTGTCCCATGATATCCTGTACTGTATATTCAGGAGCTCCACCTCCAACCTCCTAATATAGCCCATTACATTTTGAAGAGATGTGTTCAGTCCATTCTTGTTTTTAAAATGGATTTGAAGCTTAAGAATGTGTGATTTTTGGGAGATTGGGGGGGGACGGTTTGTGTTTTGGCGGAGCTTACGTATATGATAGCATTATTTACGCATTTTAATTCAAAATGGCCCATGATGCTTTACAGATGGGTAAATAGCTAAAGTTTGTGAATCTAAATGTAAGTAATATTTCCTTATGCATTCGCAGAATGTTCCTACATGTCTGCAAGCATCTCTAGAACATACCGCTTTAGAAATGTGAGTTGTTGTGTTGGGCCTAGTTGCCACCTGGCTTCTTTTAAGCATTTACAACTTTGATGCTGACAGAAATTCTAAAGAATAATGGAGGAATGGAGAGCATTCAATTAAGTCTATTCCTTGCAGAACCTGCAGCACTCCCTGCCTCTTAGGGTACATTCGTTTTCTCAGTTAGCCTGATTCTGAGTTTGGCATTATGGTTTATAGATGAGATCAGTAGTAGCCTTGTGATAGGTCGTGATGTAGAACCTACGTGTTCTACTGATTGTAAAGGTTGGTAGCAGAAAATTACTCAGAGGCACAAAAAGATTGCCTCAGCCTTGTTTAGCTTCACTGAATCTTGGGTGAGCAAAAATATAAAACAAGGCATTATTAGATTACACAGTGGAAAATGTCTGTAGGTGAGAATTCCAGAGTTAAATATTTTTCAAACTACACAATGCCTGGCATATCCTAGATCCACTAGTATGTGATCTCCAGAATGTTCCTCAACATGAATTAAAAACGAGTATACCACTGTCTCATAGTAAGACATACATTTTGACTCTAAGAAATCTAACTTCTATATTGGTTTACAAGCATAAAGTATATGTTTACCAGATCCTTTCTATATTGTTCTACACTTTCATTTTTCCCAGGGTTTTAGAAACTTGTCCTGGAAAAGCTGGTCTAAAAGAACATGGTTTCAAAAGTCTTTCTGAGAATATGCCCAGCGTAAGTTGTTTAAGAGGCCGTCCGAGACATTTTCTTCCTGTTTTATCTGTATGTTGGGCAGTATGTAAGGAAATCTTATCCTCACTCTGGCACACATGTTGTTTACAATGAGCTTCAGGCAGTGGCTAGGAAGTAGCAACCTCTCTCAGGAGCTTAACTAATAAGTCTGTGTTTATTGAATCTGACGGGTTTGTGCTTTTTTTGGGAACTGGTATAGATGAAATTGCGCTTCAGGGTGAATGTGCCTGTTTATTTTGAAATATACAGGTCTATTAACAGTTTGTGTATATGGTTAAATAATATACAAATCACTGAGGTGTTTTTATGCGCATTAAACATTCTTATTTCTGAAGTGAATAGATCTGGGACTAAAAGATTTGTTACTTGCATTATTGTTTCTGTTCTACTGGTTTCTTCTTAGGGCAAAGTTCATGAATAAATGGTGCTTTTTGTTCCGTTTTTAGGAGCCACAATCTGAAATTAGTATTTTTAAAGTGATAGCCAGCAGGCTTATTTATATGGGCCTCATTCAGTAGGAAAGCTTCTACATCACAGCTTGTGGGTTCCTAACCCATCCTCGTCATCAGTGGAATAGGCCAAGTGAAAATAGACCTCACTGGTCTGTATTTAGACTTTCTTCTAGTCCTGTTCAAACATGTAACAAACCTCAGAATTAACCTTTTTAGAATATAGCAGCAGTCCACCATCCGTCCCAACTAAGCTTACCTCAACACTTGGCAACATACACATTCCTGCACAGCTCTGTGATTCAGCTCTCAAAAGTACCTAATGTTGTGTCACCAGCTACGTTATTGTTTATGCCAGGCAGATACTTTGGTGACCCAGAATATGATTTAAAAAAAAAATTGTATTTCTAAATGTGAAAAATCACTCTTTAGCATACTAGAGAAACCTGTTGCCGAGATTACTTGCCTATCGGGGTACTGTCACATGACATAGGTTACCTTTTGGCATAGAAAGGGAAAAAGTATCCAAAGGTGGTTGTTCCGAATTGTGCTATAACTCCCATAAATTTGTGTTAACATGTTTAATTGTAGTATATAAATGCAAGAATGTGAAAGGTGTGCAAGTATGTGAAAAGAAGCATTTATAAAAAGGGATTGACTGGTGCTATGAAAGTAATCTCCCACCAGAAACATTTTGGTGCAATTACATCAGCTGTTAAGAGAAGCTAGAGCATCACAGAAACTTTAGTGTATTGCACATAACCCCAGGCATTGTGATGTACTAGTTTGTCCATCTGCCAAAATGAAATGGTTGCGCCAGTTCCACGTCCTTACAGACTCGCCACTCTTCTGCTACTACTTTGAAGCATTCGGGAATATCGAATTATATGCCTTCTCCTCACTGCCGTAATGAATCAGACTCCTGTTCTTCAGGCATACATATAATTTAATGCCCACTAAAACTTCGTCAACCACATTCCCATTTCACAAGAACTGTTTACCTCTCCATGTCTTGTCCCTTCCGTGCTCCTTAATTTTCCTTCCATTGAGTTCTCAGCCCACCTCTTAACCAACCCTCTTACCATCAGAAAGTTTTGTTGTGTGACAAAAGCAACCATGAAAAATTCTCTTTTCAGATATTTGTAAAAGCCTTGAATCATTTTGAGCTTTCCATGTAATTTTCACACATTCACCCAAAGGCCTACCTTGATTTTTGTTTTATAATATATTAAGAAGGTAATAAATGTTGTATTCTTCATGATTTATTAGTACCAAAGTTGTTATTGCACAGGGAAACTGATCATATCTTTGGTATTTATAGACCATGAATTTGACAAGTGCGTAAACTGTGCGGCCATTCAACCATAAAAGCTATTGCACAGTTCTGAAGTGGTATTGTGTTCTTAGTTTAATCTCTTGACGTATGGTCATACTCAAGCAAACTGTTGAAGTTAAATACATTTTCTTGATTGGTATTTGTATACTCTTGAATTCTTTGAGACCTAACTGAATACTAAGGCTTGTATCAAAATGCATTTCTTCGAATTCTGCGGACCTTTAAAATTTTACTTGACTTGTTGGATGAACGTTGATTGCTTCATATACACACCAAAACGTCTGTGACCACATACTGACAAATCACAGCAGGGCACCACAGATCTGATTTTGGTTATTCTGATTGCAAGCCTCTGTCTTCTGGAGCTGAAGAAAGAAAGTATAACAAATAAAAGACCTCTCCAAATGCAGATGTTCTAGAGTGACTGCATACACACTGCTCCGTTACTTGTATTTCAAGAAATATGGAAATTAAGCAGCAGCGGGGATGTGTTGTGTCGATGCTTACGGGTAAACTATATCAACTCTTATGATGTATTTAAAATGCAGGCCATGCTAGTGGTTTAGTCGCAGTGCCCTTCTATTTTGATAAATATTTTCAGTGGCTGAACCAGCCTGCTCCAGCGGTTTGAAGTGTGGTTCAGCTATTACTTGTTGCTTTGAGCTTGCTCAGTTAAATTTCTTTGAGCTCATCCCAGTTTAAAAAAAAAATACCAAGAACCTATATAAATATCAAATTTTCAAGTATGCATGTCTACAGTACTCCAAACTTCTCCCGTTTCCAGGGACGTGAATACGACAATCATGGAACTCCTGATCATGGTGTATGCATGCAAGACCTCCTGCGCGAGGACCATCAGCGGAGTCATACCCTACTTCCCATACAGCAAGCAGTGCAAGATGCGGAAAAGGGGCTCCATTGTTTCTAAGTTACTGGCTTCAATGATGTGCAAAGCCGGTAAGATGGAAAGGATATTTCGGTATTACTGGAAAAAGGGTGAGAGGGGTGGTATAACTGGTAAGAGGGCTACGTGGGGTGAATGGATGGGAGTGGGGAGGGGAGCTACTCACTTTTTGTTATCACTTCTAGAAGAGTCTTGATCCTCCGTGCCAGAAGAACTAACTCCAAACATGAAGTCACTGCATTATCACCCTTCAGCAACTCTTACTTATGCATTCTGTAGAAGCATGAATTCAGCACTATATTTTAATTGGGCTATGAGACTACCTAGGAAAACATTTTTGTGAAAGTGATTGATTGATGAGCGCGAAACCCTTGAATTATGTGTACATCTAATTTAAACAAGACATAGCACGCCTGTCTAAAAGGCATTGTGAGCAGTGTTGATGTCTCGTGTATATCTAATGCCAGCTGTAGTGATGAAGAATCTGAAAAGCAATTGCTGCTGATCCTCTACCTTTTACATGTTGTCCTTTAAGCCGCATTGTCCAATAGTACAGTTAACATGGAGGGAATTCTCCATTTGTCGGAGTGTTCATGTTTGGTGTGCTGTGAATTGGTTTTGCCTGGATGTATTTTCTCTTTGGCCCCTGGGGTCCGTATTTTATGATTTACTTTGGTCCAGTAATAGAAGCAGATTATTAATCTGTTTTGTATTACCAAACTGTCAGATATGTTGTAGACTCCAGTTTCCCTTAAGTGGTAACCCGTGGTGGGTTTGTTACCAGAGATAAAATGCGAGCGGCAATTTTAAGACTTGTTTATTGCACAGTATTGACTTTAGTGTTGTTTTTTTTGTTGCCCATAATTCCAGCATTAACCACATTGTGATGGCGGGCTAACAGAACGCCAGACAAACTAAGGGCCATATTTAAAAACATGTTTTCCCATAGACATTGATTTCATACATCTCACCTCATTTGATTTATTTGCTCATTTAAAAACTCTTGAGTAAAAGGCAAAATGCTTGGAATAAGTCTGCCTTTCCTGACAAATGATTGTAGCTTAGCAGTTGAAATATTGGCATGGGTTTTCCATAATTTTTCCCATGCATTTCTCCTTGTAAGTAACGGAGACGTACAATTTAGTTAATGCATTCTCCTGTTGTAAGAATTAGTGACTTTTGCTGCAGCACTAAAGTGCCGCAAATTTGCATCCATCAGGGAAACTGTTCTAATGGACTATGTGAACTTCGTTCAGCCTCCACATCATAGAACAACATTTTCTGTGTTTGGCAATTTCCCAGTTGTAGTGTTATTTGCTGAACAGCACCTATCCCTACGCATAGAGTTTTACTTCACTGATAACAGAAGCATCTTCAAGGAGAGGTAACAAAATGTAAGGTTTCATCGAAGGTGCTTCTGTGCCCAGTATTAGCTGTTTGTTAAACAGAGTAGGCTTTTTTCTCTGGGCAGAAAGCGACTCGGGTAACACCATCACTGTGCCCTGCGGACACCAGATCAGTCACACACTGCATTTAATAAACGTTGTATAAAGCTCTGCCTTCACACTTCACCTACAGAAGATCACAGTAATTCCTGTGTCTCTTATCCTGTGTTCCTTTTTGGGGTCTGTAGCGGCAGAGATATCACCAGTAGGTAACGTTTTGTGTGTACAGACTGATGGTCTTAGAGTCCTAAACGTTTTTGAAGCTATGGCCTGTCAGATACAAGCCACCACTCTTTTGAATTTTCATTTGAATCACTTTTACGTATAGCACTTTTTTGCCTTTCCATTACTGGTTCTACTTTAATGCCACTCTGACTTGTTGGCCTCAATCTTTCTTGCAGTTGATTGCTACCCAAGCCGGAGTTTCTATTTTTGCTGCATTCCCATTGCTACATGATTTTCCAGTTCTTTCACATGATAAATGCTAATGGGAACCACTTAAACTCAAAATAGCGCTGACTCTTTCCGGGGCTTTTTTTGTTGCTTTGCTGGTATTTTTTCATTGATGACAAACTGCTCTTCTCCCCCAAGGTTTACAGTGCCCTTCAACAGAGTAATCGCCCAAAACAGAAGGTCTTGCCTGAACTTTATTTTGTATGCAGTGCATATCTTTCATCATTATGACAAATTTGTCAGTTTCTCTGCCTGTAAAGTAACATTATTTTACTCAATTCATCTTTTCCTTTTATGCCTTAAAATTACACCAGTGATAGACAATAAAGTGTAATTAGCTTCTTGTAGCAAGAAGGTATGTCCGGTTCGTAAATGTTAACATTTGCACCATCCACAACCTTTTAACTTCCTACAAAGTGTACCATTTGCTTAGCTTCCCGTGTATGTCTTACTGCACCGCCTGCACAGCATCATGGTTGATTACTACAGAAGACGGTTTTAATGTGTTTATCATTAACTGATGTTAATGATCATTGGCATGTTCCTGGCGTCCACCTTTCTCAAATCAGGGTACAGATGATATAAAGTGAAGAAAATGCTGCCAGTGTATTAAATGTGAATAAAGTAGAAGATGAAGATTTGTTCAGTATTTAGTAAAAAGCATTGCTGGTGGGTACTGTAAGTTATTACTGCCTGTTAAGATCTTTGCAGATAAAGTTACTAGTAAATAGTTGTGTTGCAACATGGGCCTGTATTTATGGTTTGGATTAAATACCAAAATGTCTGTCCCATTTAACCTGTGGTGGCTGGGGATATTTTCTAGACAAACAGTGTGGGAATAGCTGTGATTTGAAACCCTGTTATATCCTAATTAAATACAAATGCCTACCCGTGTGAAACATAAAGCTTGAAACTGTTGTTTAGTACACTCTGCTTCTGCATATGCAGTATTTTGGTCTGCCCTTGGTGAGATTTGCATCGTTTTAGACCACTGACATGCATTGACGAGGTACGCACCTCACAAAGACTAAATCTAGAGGACCAATTAAATGAGAATTACATTAAAAGCAGATGGCTGTTTACTGTCTGGGCTAGTGGTTAGTTATGATTGATGCAAATTGCCAGCAAAAATACATATTTTGGTGTTTCCTGTCTGGGTCCAGACAGATGTGTTGGGTTGTCCATTTCATATATTTTATCACTAGCCTATTTTGGATTAGTACTCTGTCTCTGAGTATACAACAGTTTAGCTGAGGTTTCACCAGTTGTTTTAGTGGGGATGGTAGAATGAGAAAATGTCAGTTGAAGAAGGCATCTGTATTGGGATCGCGCACAAAGCTCCAACATGTTTTCAACTTATGTTACAATCTAACTGTGATGCATTACAAATCACCAATGCTAATTTTGCCGGGTGTCTTGTTAATTTGTTTAGTTTTTATCTTGCTTTTGGTTTCATTCAGTAGTTTGGCATGTGATGGAGGAAAGGCCTAGTGTAAGGACATCCTACTAAATCCCCTGTGAGGACCTCGTAGCGAGGTCCCCAATGTAGAGTGTTAATTGAAGAAAATGAAAACATCATGGATTCTGGGATCAACACCGAGAATTCATTGAGGAATTACAGGGGGAATAGGTAATTCATAATCTGTTTCCTCTGCTAATTCCCTATTCTTTGCAGAAATTTGTGTCGGGGAACCTAAGACTGATCAAAGTAGTTTACGGGCCCTTAATCCCATGGCATCTTAACAATTTAGCATATGTTTTTTTTTTTGTGTGTATTTTAGCTTCAATCGCAGCTCACATCTTGTTCATCTGCGCTGAGCAAGTTCAAAATTTTTGTTTCTCATTTTGACTTTTCTCTTCTCAAAGGTTTGACTCACCTAATCACCATGGACTTGCACCAGAAGGAGATTCAGGGGTTCTTTAATATCCCTGTGGACAACCTGAGAGCATCTCCTTTCCTTCTGCAATATATTCAGGAAGAGGTAAGCACAAAAAAGTAACAAACCACAACTGTTTGGACTTCGAATGATCCTTTCCTCATTGTGAAAAGCCTTGCAGAATGTTATCGAGTTCTCTTGTTTTCCTCAAGGCTGGAGGGACTCAGTGGAGAATTTACCCTTTCTAATTGACTGTTTTTACAGCGCTTCTAGGACTATAATTCTGGTGTGATACCTGCTAGTCGAATGGCATAAGAACTCAGTACTAATGGAGGAATCATATGAGAGCTTTGTAGTAATTGACCAGGTAGAATGACATGTATTGTAGAGTTGCATTACATCTTTGTATCGTCTCAGGGACAACCTTAGAGCATTTCCTTTCCTCCTGCACTATATTCAGGAAGAGGTAAGTACAAAAAATACTGAATAAACCACAGATGTTTGGACTTCAACTTCCATTTTACTTATTGGGAAACGCCCTACAGAAAGGAATATTAATCTCCTTTTCCCCAGAGACTGGAGGACCTCAGTGAAGAATTTCACCTTTCTGTCTAAATGACATTTCTTTTTTATTGAGCTTCTAAGACTGAAATACTGGTGTGCTATTGGCCAGTAAAATTATGTAGGAGCTCAGTACTAATAGAAGGAACTTGGTACTACTTGACCAGATAGAATACCATACATCTTAGAATATCACCAGCCTCCTTTTTTTTTTTTTTTTTTTTTTAAACAAGTAATTCACACGCACATGAAAAAAATACAGAGCAGGTTCTATTTGGTTTGTGCCCACTTGATATGATTGTGATTGACCTACACAGTTCAGAAACCTAGATATTTGTTTTGTATAGCTTCTTGAAAGGTTTCTTTAGTTTAAATTTGAATCCCAACCTATTAGAGGTCTGTTTTGTTATTCCAATAAAAATAGTAGATCACTGCTTTCTTTTGTACAGCGTCAGTAAAACGTGAATTGTAGGGAGCCTGCTTAAAACATTTTGTATTTTATGTTGGGGTGTAAAATCATGAATCCACCTTATGTTATCCTGAATATGCATGACTCTGTGTGTGTCTATATATATATATATATATATATATATATATGTATATGTATATGTATATGTTCGATGGCATGTGTAGCTGCAGATACACATGCTGTGCATATCCCGCCGTCTAGTGTTGGGCTCGGAGTGTTACAAGTTGTTTTTCTTCAAAGAAGTCTTTTCGAGTCACGAGATCGAGGGACTCCTCCCCTTTCGGCTCCATTGTGCATGGGCGTCGACTCCATCTTAGATTGTTTTCTTTCCGCCATCGGGTTTGGACGTGTTCCTCTTCGCTCCGTGTTTCGGTTCGGAAACTTAGTTAGATATCGGAAAATTTGACGGTATTGTTTGCGTTCGGTATCGGGTTAGTTAACGCAGATCGACACCGAATCAAGAAAAAGCACCGGTGGCCCTTCGGGGCTTCGATTCCCCGGCGGGGCCTGGTCGGCCCGACCACGTGCGTCTTCAAGGCTAATGGAACGGACCCCATTCCGCTTCTGCCCAGAATGCCACAACAAGTATCCTTACACAGATCAACATTTGGTCTGTAATTTTTGTTTGTCTCCCGAACACAAAGAGGATACCTGCGAGGCCTGTCGAGCGTTTCGGTTGAAGAAAACGCTAAGGGACCGGAGAGCACGAAGGCTTCAAATGGCATTGGCGCCGTCAGGACACCATGACATCGAGGAAGAAGAGACTTTCTCCATTGCTGACTCGGACTCGGACAAGGCCGAAACAGAGCAGACACCGAAAACCGTGAGTAAAACAGCCCCGGCCAAAACTCATGTAAAAATCCTGAAGGCCCGCCGGCAGGCCATGGCTTAACCCGGAAAATCGGTGACCGTCCATCGGCACCGAAAAAGGGCACACATGTGTCTAAGTCATCCGACTCCGGTCGAGATACCGGCACAGAACAAACTCTGCACCCGGACCCTAGTTCCGAGCAATCTGGACATCGAGATACCGGCACCGAGATGAGTCGGCACCGAGAGATCAGAACACCGAAACTCCAAAAAGTGGCTTCGGAGCCGAAAAAGACTGCTGAAAAGGTTTCGATACTGAAACATCCGGCTTCGGAGCCGAAAACAAGCTCCTACATCGAGGAAAAAGGCCTTTCAGCACAAATGCAAGGCCATAAATTTGTGCAAGAGCTAGAAGCAGAGGGAGCCAGATTATACACAGAGAAGGCTCCATATTCAAAAGGATACAGGGAAAATTAGACCTCTACCTCCTATAAGGATGAAAAGGAAACTTGCTTTCCAAGATAAAGATACACAACCACAGGCAAAGGTGGCAAAACAAGTAACTCCGCCACCATCACCACAACACTCACCGCAACCATCACCAATTGCAACCCAACCTATGATGCAGTCTCCAACGCACACAGGGATGAGCCAAGATGACCCAGATGCATGGGATCTTTATGATGCTCCTGTATCAGATAATAGTCCCGATTGTTACCCTGCAAGACCTTCACCACCTGAAGACAGTACTGCTTACACACAGGTGGTGTCCAGAGCAGCTGCTTTTCACAATGTGACACTGCACGCTGAACGATTGAAGAGGATTTTTTTATTTAATACTCTGTCGTCAACACATAGTCAGTACCAGTGTCTACCGATGTTACCAGGAATGTTGAAACACGCAAAGCAAGTATTTCAAGAGGCTGTAAAAGGCAGGGCCATCACACCTAGGGTGGAGATAAAGTACAAGCCTCCCCCTACAGACCCTGTGTACGTCACGCAGCAACTGACACCTGACTCAGTAGTAGTAGGCGCAGCACGTAAAAGAGCGAATTCACACACCTCTGGAGATGCACCACCACCCGACAAGGAAAGTCGAAAGTTCGATGCAGCGGGGAAAAGAGTTGCAGCCAATCAGTGGCGCATTGCCAATTCACAGGCTTTGCTATCAAGATATGACAGAGCTCATTGGGATGAAATGCAACACTTTATAGAACATCTGCCCAAAGAGTTCCAAAAGCGTGCGCAACAAGTGGTGGAAGAGGGCCAAAGTATATCGAATAACCAGATACGATCGGCAATGGATGCAGCAGACACAGCTGCAAGGACTGTAAATACAGCAGTCACTATCCGGAGACACACATGGCTACGCTCCTCAGGATTCAAGCCCGAAATCCAACAGGCTGTGCTTAATATGCCTTTTAATGGACAGCAGTTGTTTGGGCCGGAAGTGGACACAGCTATTGAGAAGCTAAAAAAGGACACAGACGGCCAAGGCCATGGGCGCGCTCTACTCCCCACAGAGCAGAGGCACATTTAGGAAGACACAATTTAGAGGGGGGTTTCGGGGCCAAACCACAGAACCCTCAACCTCACAAACCAGACCCACATACCAGAGCCAGTATCAGAGAGGAGGCTTTCGGGGACAATACAGAGGTGGACAGTTCCCTAAAATTAGAGGAAAGTTCCAAAGTCCAAAGACCCCTCAAAATAAACAGTGACTTCAGTGTCACAAATCCCCAACACAACACCAGTGGGGGGGGGGAAGACTAACAGATTTTTACCAAAACTGGGAGGAAATAACAACAGACTCGTGGGTCCTAGCCATTATCCAACATGGTTATTGCATAGAATTCCTACATTTACCACCAAACCTGCCTCCAAGAACACGCAACCTGTCCAAACACATGGATCTATTACAGCTAGAGGTCCAAGCGTTGTTGCAAAAAGATGCAATAGAACAAGTACCCAGTCAGCAGAAAGGAACGGGTGTTTACTCCCTGTACTTTCTCATACCCAAAAAGGACAAAACTCTAAGACCAATCTTAGATCTCAGAACACTAAATCTTTGCATCAAATCAGATCACTTTCACATGGTGACACTTCAAGATGTTATCCCCTTGCTCAAACAACAAGACTACATGACAACATTAGATCTCAAGGATGCGTATTTCCATATACCCATACATCCTTCGCACAGAAAATACTTAAGGTTTGTAATCCAAGGGGTACATTACCAATTCAAAGTGTTGCCATTCGGGATAACAACAGCGCCAAGAGTCTTTACAAAATGCCTTGCTGTAGTGGCAGCCGATATCAGAAGACAGCACATACATGTATTCCCGTATCTGGACGATTGGTTAATCAAAACCAATACGCAAGAACAGTGTTCTCAACACACAAAATACGTCATAGAAACCCTTCACAAACTAGGGTTCTCACTGAACTACCAAAAATCACACTTACAGCCGTGTCAAATACAACAGTACTTGGGAGCAACAATCAACACAAAAAAAGGAATTGCCACTCCAAGTCCACAAAGGGTACAGGCATTCCAAAACGTAATACAGGGCATGCACCCAAACCAAAGGGTCCAGGTAAAATTAGTGATGAAACTACTAGGCATGATGTCCTCATGCATAGCCATTGTCCCAAACGCAAGATTACACATGCAGCCCTTACAATGGTGCCTAGCAACACAATGGTCACAAGCACAGGGTAAACTTCAAGATCTAGTGTTGATAGACCACCAAACATACACCTCGCTTCAATGGTGGAATACTATAAATTTAAACCAAGGGCGGCCTTTCCAAGACCCAGTGCCTCAATATGTGATCACAACAGATGCTTCCATGGTAGGGTGGGGGGCACACCTCAATCAACACAGCATCCAGGGACAATGGGACACTCAACAGAAACAACTTCATATAAATCAGTTAGAACTACTAGCAGTGTTTCTAGCGCTGAAAGCATTTCAACCACTAATAGCTCACAAACACATTCTTGTCAAAACAGACAACGTGACAACAAAGTATTACCTGAACAAACAGGGAGGGACGCACTCAACACAGTTGTGTCTCTTAGCACAGAGGATTTGGCATTGGGCGATTCACAACCACATTCGCCTAATAGCACAATACATACCAGGAATACAAAACCATTTAGCCGACAATCTCAGTCGGGATCACCAACAGATCCACGAATGGGAAATTAATCCCCAGATACTACTAACTTACTTCCAAAGATGGGGAACACCGCAAATAGACCTATTCGCAACAAAAGAAAACACAAAATGCCAAAACTTCGCATCCAGGTACCCACAGCCTCACTCCCAAGGCATTGCGTTCTGGATGAGTTGGTCAGGGATATTTGCATACGCTTTTCCCCCTCTCCCACTCCTTCCGTATCTGGTAAACAAATAGAGTCAAAACAAACTCAAACTAATTCTAATAGCACCAACTTGGGCACGACAACCTTGGTACACAACACTACTAGACCTGTCAGTAGTGCCTCATATCAAACTGCCAAACAGACCAGATCTGTTAACTCAACACAAACAACAGATCAGACACCTGAATCCAGCATCGCTCAATGTAGCAATTTGGCTCCTGAAATCTTAGAATTCGGACATCTAGACCTTTACCAAGAATGCATGGAGGTCATCAAACAGGCTAGGAAACCTACTACAAGACATTGCTATGCAAATAAGTGGAAAAGATTTGTTTATTACTGTCATAATAAACAAATACAACCATTACACGCATCTGCAAAAAACATTGTAAGCTATCTACTACACTTACAGAAGTCCAAGTTAGCTTTTTCATCCATTAAAATACATCTCACAGCAATTTCGGCTTATCTGCAAATTACACATTCTACTTCACTATTCAGAATCCCAGTCATAAAAGCATTTATGGAGGGTCTGAAAAGGATTATTCCACTTAGAACACCACCAGTTCCTTCCTGGAACCTCAATATTGTATTAACACGGCTCATGGGTCCACCAGTTGAAACCCATGCACTCCTGTGAGATACAGTACTTAACATGGAAAGTAGCCTTCCTAATAGCTATCACATCTCTCAGGAGAGTAAGTGAAATACAAGCCTTTACCATACAATAACCCTTTATACAGATACACAAACATAAAGTATTTCTTCGCACAAGTCCCAAATTCTTGCCAAAAGTCATATCACCGTTCCACTTAAATCAAACAGTGGAACTCCCAGTGTTCTTCCCAGAACCAGATTCCGTAGCTGAGAGAGCATTACATACATTAGACATAAAAAGAGCACTAATGTACTACATTGATAGAACCAAACAAATTCGCGAAACAAAACAATTGTTTGTAGCTTTCCAAAAACCTCATACAGGGAATCCAATATCCAAACAAGGCATTGCCAGATGGATAGTCAAATGTATTCAAACCTGTTATATCAAAGCGAAAAGAGAACTGCCTATTACACCAAAGGCACACTCCACTAGAAAGAAAGGTGCCACCCTGGCCTTTCTAGGAAACATACCAATGACAGAAATCTGTAAGGTAGCCACATGGTCTACGCCTCATACATTTACTAAACATTACTGCGTGGATGTGTCAACAACACAACAAGCCACAGTAGGCCAAGCAGTATTAAGAACATTATTTCAAACAAGTTCAACTCCTACAGGCTAAACCACCGCTTTTGGGGAGATAACTGCTTACTAGTCTATGCACAGCATGTGTATCTGCAGCTACGCATGCCATTGAACGGAAAATGTCACGTACATCTGTTCGTGGCATGAGACGCTGCAGATTCACATGCGCCCTCCCACCTCCCCGGGAGCCTGTAGCCGTTATAAGTTGTAAAAATAAACTTGAACATTTGTAAACTTGTAAATCTAACACTTTTAATCACATTATGTACATACATACTTACTCCATTGCATAGGCACTATTACTATATACACAACTCCTACCTCACCCTCTGCGGGGAAAACAATCTAAGATGGAGTCGACGCCCATGCGCAATGGAGCTGAAAGGGGAGGAGTCCCTCGATCTCTTGACTCGAAAAGACTTCTTCGAAGAAAAACAACTTGTAAATTATTATTATTATATATTTTTTTTCCATAAGAAAATGGTCATGCAAGATGCCAACATTTTTAGGAAGTATTTAGAATTTGATTTCAATAGGGAAATGTCCCTAATTAGCTTGGTCTTTGTTGGGTTTGGGAGTAGTACAAATGCTACTTCCAAGGCTGCACCCATCCTTGTTCTTGTATCCTGAACTCTTGATAAAGCTAAAGTAGGTTCTCCTCCATTGAATATTTTATTGACATGGTACTTGAATATTCCTCTCCACTTCAACATGGAAATCCTTTGATAAAATAATTCTACGTTGCAGAATCTTCATTGATAGTCATAAGTTTTAGACCAATTCTCTGCTGCGGGAGTCCTTAGAACACTTCATATCCATAAACTAAGTGTGTGTGTGTGGGTGTGTATTGATCTAAATTGAATGTTATCAACAAGAAAGGCACAAAGGGTCCTGCATTCCACTAGTCAGTTGATAAAGTTTTTATTGGCAACTCATTTCAACCAGAAATGTTTTCTTCACAGCCTGAACAACAGTTGTTCACCACCATTTAAAAGTGATTTAATATACATTAAAAAATAGAAAAACCTAGTGCTCCAAAATAGCTACCTTAGTCTCTATTTTGGAAGAAAGACTGCATATTTTTTCACGCATTTTGGTACACCTCTGAAATAGTTTTCAAAAGATGTATTAATTAAATATGGGAAAATAGAAAATGTTGACAATGTTGCATTAAATCTATGAAAGCAAAAACAAAGGAAAACCTGTTGAAGCAAGTTTAAATGCACGGCCAATGTTATGGTACTAATAAGAGAGTAGCAACATTGCAATTCAGTTCTTATCTTTCCGAACAGAGCGGTAACAATGTGTTTGATTACATGTGGCTGTAGATGCATATGCTCTGCATACTTCTGCCATCTATTGTTGGGTCTGGAAGGTTACAAGTTGTTTTTCTTCTAAAAGTCTTTTGAGTCCTCCTCTTGCTGGTAATGGGCATGGGCATCAGCACCATTGTTAGATTGTTTTCTTCAGCCGTCAGGTCTAGATGTGTTTTCACTGGCTCCGGGTCATGCCTGTCTTTTTGGACTCTTCCATTCGGGATACCTCCCCCATGTCTGTATTGTTTTCCATTCCTTGTGTTTCGGAATGAGAAGAACTCACCTGTCTGATCAACGTGCGCTCACTGAGGCCTTTTGGGCCGCACCCTTCCGGCTGCCAATTTCTTAACTCCATCTTCTAGACAATGAACTGCTGATGGAACGGACTCCCTTCTATTTCTGCCCTAAGTGCCAGACAAAGTTCCAGCCGACCGACCAGCAGCAGGGCTACAGCCTCTGTTTGTCCCCAGACCATAAAGTGGAGGACTGCAAGGCTTGTCAATCTTTTCGATCCAAGAAAACCCTATGAATCAAAGGGCCTGCCTTTGTGATATGCAGCAACAGGAGATCAAAGAGACACAACATCTTTGGAGAACAAGATGTCCAGTTGGAGCCAGAAACAGTGTTACTTACAAAAGGCCTGAGCGGCTGAGAAGGAGTCCTTTTCATTTGAAGACTGAGTCAGATGTGGACACTGTCTTCAAGATGCAAGATTTCCCTCTGGTGCAACATACAGTGAGTACTGGTTCCCCTTTCCTGCCCAAAAAACAAGCACCTCTCACCGAAGCAAAGGCTACTGGGCCACCATTGCCTTCAGGTCATTGTTGGCACTGAAAGACTAATTCCGATTCCCCACCATCAATCTCCGCACCAAAATAAAAGCCTAAACACTCCATCTCGGTGCTGAGCTGACCATATTTAGCACCAACAGCTTCAGGATTGCAGTCAGCACCGACCACTCCAGCGCTATAAAGATCAGCTCCTGCCTTGGCACTGAACATTTCAACCTTGAAACAGAAGAGCGCTTTGGCGATGAAAACAGTGAAAGTTTCCCAGTCTTCGGAGCTGAGCACTTTCATAGAGCACATCCTCCATAAAATTAAGCAGCGTCTCAACACTAGGCAGACACAACTTTATATTCAGATGCAGACTGGCCGTTGTCTTGGTGAAAGCTGTTGTTTCAGCACCTTCAAAAAGACCGCTATTAAGGCTATTAATTTAATGTTCCAGCATCCCTTGCCAAACAAGAGGATAGATAAAGACTCTGCTGCTATACACCCTCATCTACTGACCTCTCCTACTCCACCTACATCACCTCCACCACCTTCACCTTCTCTTCCTCATTTGCAGGGTGACCCACTTGACATTACTTCTCAGGGATCACCCCCACACTTTCACTAGTGACCAGGAAGCAGGGAATAACTCACTCCCTTTCTCACAAGAGACAAACCCCTGTTAACATTATGATGCGGATCGCTACACTGACACTGACCCAGATGTCTACCCCGTAAGACTCAACCCCCCCCCCCACCCCTCACCCTACCCCCCTGATGATACCACTTTCTTTCAGGAGCTCATTGATAAGGCGGCTTCTTACCACCAAATGCCCTTATAGAGCCCATTGAGGATGATTTCCTATTTGAAACCCTCTGCACCTCCCGCCAGGCCACACAATACCTCTGCATGCTAAAAGTAATGATGAGGCACGCAGAGGACATTTTTAAAGATCCTGCTTTGGCATGCATCATCACACCGCATGTAGAAAACAAATACAAAGCTTCGCCCTCGGACCCCATTTTTATTAGATGTCAGATTCCCCTGATTTGCTGGTGGTTTCCAATGCCACGAAGAGAGCAAACTCTCAAGCTGCTAGCGATGCACTGTCTCCTGACTAGGAGAGCAAGCTTATCAAGGCCTCTGGAATACCAAAGGCCTGCTAGCAGGATATGATTGTGCCCACTGGGATGAGATATAGGAGCTCCTCCAATACCTCCCAAAGGAGCACAGGAAGAGGGGCCAAGAAATTGTCAGTGAGAGACCGCTCATTTCAGATAACTCCATGCACTGTGCTGTAGATTCCGCTGACCCGGCCGCCAGAGGAATAAAAACCAGCGTCCTTTTGCGCTGGCATTCCTGGCTGCACATTTCCAGATTCAAGCCTGAGGTACAACAGACAATTCTTAATGTTCCGTTTGACAAAGAGCACCTCTTTGGCCCACAGGTTGACCAGGTTCTTGAAAAAAAATGAAAAAGGGCAACGAAGTGGCTAAATCCATGGGTGTCTTGCAGACCCCTGCTACATGTGGTTCCTTTTGCCGGCCATTACGTGAACCGTCCTCCAAATCCACAGACACATTGCCTATCATATTGCCAGGCATACACATCCTTCCTTAGAGGCTTCTATTGGGGTTCCTACAAGGGAAACAATAATATAGGAGGAGGCAAAACACACTTACCACTTAGCTCCTCAACTTTCACAGAGCAGTGTCTCCTGTGTCTCCAGTAGATCAATAGGTGTTGGATATTATCCAACATGGTTACAATCCTGAGCTCATTTCCACACCTCTAAACAAAAGAGCCCTAGAACCCGTTCCTCCACACCTTCAAGGGACAGGAGTATATTCTCGGACTTTCTGGTTCCCAAAAAGGATGGTTTATTAAGGCCTGTTCTAGATCTCAGACCTTTAGATTATTACATCCTGTCAACGTATTTTTCGATGGTAATGCTCCAGGACGTGATCCCACTCCGTCAGCAGGGCGATTTCCTCTCAGCACTTGACCTGAAGGATGCTGGTGTTCACATCCCTATACACCCAGCGCTTCGCAAATACCTCTGATATGTAATTGCAGGAAAACCCTACCAATCCAAAGTACTTCCGTTTGGAGTAACAACTGCACCACAAGTGTTCACAAAATGTCTAGCAGTAGTAGCAGCTCACTAAAGTTTTTCCCATATCTAGACGACTGGCTTATTAAAGCAAGCTCTCTCACACTTTACCTACATCACATTCAAGTCACCATAGACTTGCCTCATAAACTGGATATCACTATCAGCTGCCAAAAATCTCATCTACACCCTCTTCAGATCCAACCCTATCTAGGAGCTGTTCTGAACACACAGCTGTGTTTAGCTTATCCCGATGCAGTAAGGATACAACATTTTCAAACACAACTTTCTTGTTTTCACCCCAATCATTAAGCCTCAGTCAGATGTGTCATGAGACTTCTGGGCATGATAGCCTCTTGCATGGCCATCGTCCCAAATTCATACCTGCATATGTGTTTATTGCAAGAATGTCTAGTACATCAACAGTCTCGATCACAGGGTCGTTTGGAAGATCTAGTATTGGTAGACCGTCGCACCCATTTCTCTCTGCAGTGGTGGAACAAAAACAACCTGTTAAAGGTGCAGCCTTTCCTCTACCCTGTTCCTCCGATCATTTTGACGCCTCACAGACAGGGTGGGGTGTTCATCTTCAGGACCTTACAGTGCAGGGGTCATTGCACTATGAATATCAGTTACCTAGAACTTCCACTGTTCAACTAGCATTGAAAGTGTTCACACCATACCTGATCAATAAAGTTGTCTTGATCCTTACAGACAACAGGACACCATGTATTATGTGGAGAAACAGCTGTCTGCCCTACCCCTACCCCTGGCAATCTGGCATTGGGCAGTTAGCCACAACATCCACCTACTTGCAGAACATCTCCCATGGGCACACAACCACTTAGCCAGCGTCCTCAGCAGGATGCGTCAACAAGTGCATGAGTTTGACCTCCATCTGTGAGTCCTGTTTTCTTATTTCCAAAAGTGGGGAATCCCAGACATAGACCTATTTGCGACAAAAGAAAAAGCAGTATTCCGACACTTTGCCTCTAGGTTCCCACACCCCCAGTCCAAGGACAATGCTTTATAGATGAACTGGTCAGGGATATCTGCCTACGCTTTTCCACCTCTCCCTTTCTTTCCGTTTCTGTTTTGGAAGATCAGGCGAACATCCCTCACGTTGATCCTAGTGGCCCCCACAAGGCCCGACAACCGTGGTTTACCACTCTTTTAGAACTATCCCCAGTTCTCAACCAGAAGCTTTCCCTCAGCCCGGACCTTCTCACTCAGAATCATGGACAAATCAGACCCCCAAATCCTAAGGAATTAAATCTTGCAATGTTTCTCCTGAAGTCATAGACTTTGGATAACTTAACCTGCCTCAAGAATGCATGGGCATTCTTAGTAGAGCACTTAGAGCCTCTACTAGGGTATGTTGTGCAGCAAAATGGAACTGTTTTTGTTTGCTACTGTCTGTCCAAACAATGGGACCCTTTCACAGTTTCAGTGCAAGGCATTCTTTCCTATCTACAAAAAGCAAACTTAGCATACACAAAGATTACATTTGGCAGCCATGGCTGCCTATCTTCAGAACAGACAACGTTCTTCTCTCTTCAAGATCCCAGTTATTAAAGCCTTTATAGAAGGACTTAAGAGTGATTCCTCCGAGGACACCTCCAGAACCTAAATATTGTATTTGCAAGACCCATGGGCCCACCATTTTAGCCTTTATATTCATGCCCTTTGCAATTTTTGACTTGGAAAGTGACATTTCTAGTTGCTATCACTTCACTCAGGCGTGTAAGCGATCTCCAGGCTTTAACCCCACAAGAACCCTTTTTCCAAATACACAAGGATATAGTAGTTTTTCACACCAACCCAAAATTCTTACCAAAGTCAGTATCTCAAATCCACCTAGATCATTTAATTGAATTTCCGGTGTTCTTTCCACAACCATATTCTGTTGCCCAAAGAGTTCTCCACACTTAAGACACAAAGAGGGCACTTATGTTCTACATTGATAAAGCTAAAACAATTAGAAACACTAAACAGCTTTTAGTTGTTTTCTCACCACCACACAAAGGCAACCCCATTTCTAAACCTAGCATCTCCATGTGGGTTGTTAAATGTATCCAGACCTGTCATGCTAAAGCAAAAAGACCATTACCTGTTTTTAAGGAAACATTCCCAAAGCTGACATATGTAAGACTGCTACATGGTCCACACCACACACTTTCACTAAACATTATTGTGTGGATGTTCTAGCATGCCAGCAAGCTAATGTAAGGCAGCCAGTGCTACATACACTGTTTCATACCACTGCAACACCCACAGATTAGCCACCACTTTTGGGAGGCACTGCTTTGCAGTCTATGCAGAGCATGTGTGTCTACAGCCACACATGACATCAAACGGAAACAACCTTACTAACCCAATAACCATCTGTTTGTGGTATGTAGTGCTGTAGATTCTCATGCTCCTTCTCTCCTCCCTGGACACCTGTGACCGTTTCAGTCTCTTCACATTTATTTCTATATTGACTTACATGGACATCTGACTTTACACTTACAATATACTCCATTCTCACCTGCCTCCGGGAAGACAGTCTAACAATGGAGTCATTGCCCAAGCACATTAACAGTAAAAGGGGGAGTCACTATACATTGTGACTTGAAAGACTTTTAGAAGAAAAACAACTTGTAACCTTCTGGACCCAACACTAGATGGCAGAAGTATGCAGAGCATGTAAATCTACTGCACTGCGTGCCTCAAACATGCTTAGTGGGTAAGTAACATTTTCCTTCCTCGCTCTAAAGGAAATCAGAAACATTGTGTTACAGTCCTTGTCAAAAAGCTCATTAGGGCGAGTTTAATGTTCGCCCAATCGTTTTTGTACAAATGATAGAATGGCAACATTGCGATACAAATTGGTAACAATATTCCTCTCTCCAAAGGAGATCGAAAATGATAGTATTACAGTCCTTGTCTGTCAAAGTATAGTTTCAACATTATCTTCTCACTTCAAGTGTTATTCCTTCCGTGGGTTCAAAAAAGTCTACTAATTGTTAATAAACCTATTGATCCGTGTCCAGTGCCAAGTAGCATTTTTCTTATGCTGTGCTTTTTTTTAGCAGTACTCTTGTCCCCAGAAAAGGTGCTTTGATGCTTAAAGTAAAGCTCGCTATCAAATCACATTGGAGATTTTAAAGTGTATTTTGTCGTTTATGGTTGAAACGTACATAGTCAGTGGCCAGTGTTAATCCATTCCATGGTTAACACTTGAGAAAATGTAACCCCTTAGAAATGTATCTCCATACTGCAAGTCATGTGACATGATCTCATAATATAAATGGTCCAACTTTAGAGTGATCTCTTCCTTTGGGTACATCCACCGATGATGGGTTCGAGTCTAGAGGATCTCTGGCTAGGATGTCTTGGATGGACTATATAACCACTCTTCTAGATGCTGTGGCAGGAGTTCCTACAAAATTATATTTATCCAGTATTGGATCTTTCATAAATTCACATGCTTGAATCATCCCCGTCGTCGAAGTGGGAGTCCCACGGTACATAAAATAGCAATAAATAATAAATATTTTTTTTTTGCCATAGGCTATAATGCAGCCAGAGCTTGCTCATATAGCCCATCCATGTCCTTTTGTGAAAGGACCCAAACCTGCCTGCTGTCCAATCAGGCACCATCGTCGGCGACGCAACCGTCGGCGAGACCATCGTCGACGGAAAAATCTCTACCATCCACAGCTGCATCAACTTTCACGCCATCGACAGCAGTGATGCCTAGTAGACCGGTTGAGGCCACTCCTACCTCTTCCAGGTCTCCAGAGTTCCGAGCCATGGTCAGCATCAGAAATTTACCTACACAGGACATTTATCCAACCGACACATCTCCAAACAAGGTGTCGGCTTTACTACCCAGTCATCTTCTTGACTGGGAGGAATCGGACGAAGGTCCTTTCGGAGATGCACATAGCCCTTCGCAGCTCCGTGTCAAATACCAAGATGACGATGAAGAGGATGAGTATGAACAGTATCAACCATACTACTCGCATCGGGACCAATACTATGAAACACGAGAGCCTCAACTCAGAGACACCGTGCAAATGCCTTCCTCCTTAATCCAGGATTTACAATCCATGCTTGAGGATTATAGGAGAAGGTTTCCAGCGGAAGGTCAACCATCGGCGCCGGTCTCTACGGTGATGCCAGTTAATGCTCCTCCTCCGCCAGCTACTCCAAGATCAACATCACATTCGGTGTTAGCTGCACCCCCCAGAGATGAAGGTTCCACTTCAGGGGAAGAAAAACAAGAAGAAGGAGAAATTTCCACCCCACAACATCCTACCGAGGAATGGGATGATTACTTGGCCCCCACTCCTTCTCCACCACCTCCTCGTCCCTCTGATTCTCCGCCCGAGGACATAGGTGGTTTCCATAATCTTATGGACAGAGCCGCAGTGCCTTTCCACCTACCAACATCTGACTCCCAATCGGAAGGTTTCCTGCATGATTTCAAAGAACAATCACGGAAGTCGGTACGGTCCATTCCGATTATTGATTACATATGGAGCAAGGACACAAAAATTATGCGGAATCCGGCTACGGTTCCTCCTGTTCCACAAAAACAGGATAAAAAATATAAGGCAACCCAAGATTCTCCTGCATGCCTTACTGGACATCCAAAGCCTGATTCGGTCATCTCACAGGCTGCTCAAAGACGCTCCAAAAATCCATCAACGCCTATCTCTACTCCTCCAGACAGGGAAGGTCGCAGACTGGATAATATAGGTAAGAGATTCTCCTCCATGTCTGCAATCACTGTCAGGGCAGCAAATTCATTAGCAATTTTAGGCCGATATGATCGTCAAATGTGGTCCGACATGCAACCTTTCCTGGACCTCATCCCAGAAAATAAGCAAGAAGAGGCACGAAAGATCCTACAGGAAGGTGAGCGTGCGTCGGAAGAGATTATTGACTGCGCTCTGGACATAGCCTCTACTGGTTTCCACCAACTAGCGGGTGCCGCTGTCTTACGACGACAAGGTTGGCTCAAGGCCACATCCTTCAGACCAGAAGTGCAGTCCCGAATTCTAGACATGCCTTACGATGGGGAATCTTTGTTTGGCAAACATGTGGATGACGCACTTCAAACCATCAAGACGGACACAGACACGGCCAAGTCCCTGGGTACCCTGCAGTACAGGAAGCAGCCCTTTCGAGGGGCTAGAGGGAGAGGTTTCACCTCATTTCGAGGTTCCTTTCATAGACAATACCACCAGCAGTACAGGCAATCATCGACTGCCTCCTATACCAGACAAGGAGGGAAACGAAGGCAGGGTTCACAGTCCAGAGATCAACCCAGAAAGCAATGATCTTCCACAGGCACCCTCAATGCCCGCAACATCAGCAAATGGGAGCAAACATTTCCAACTTCATCCAACAGTGGAAGAAGATAACATCAGACAAGTGGGTGCTGGATATAGTGACAAGAGGTCATACCCTGGAGTTCATACAAAAGCCACCGCTTCACCCACCAACATCAGGCAGCTCTCTCCACCTTCGTCTGCTTCAAGCGGAAGTCTTCAGCCTTCTGGCCAAAGGGGCTATAGAGACAGTTCCTCTGCAACAACGGGGTCTCGGATTCTACTCACGTTTTTTCCTCATAAGGAAGAAGTCAGGAGAGTGGCGTCCTATATTAGACCTCAGGAAACTCAACAAGTTCCTTCGGAAACAATCCTTCAGGATGATCACACTGTCAGATATCTTGCACCTCTTGAATCCTGGAGATTTTATGACAACCTTAGATCTCCAGGACGCCTACTTCCACGTTCCAATACACCAAAAACATTGCAAATATCTCCGTTTTACAGTAGCCGGTGCCCATTATCAATTCAGAGTCCTGCCATTTGGCCTCAGATCAGCTCCGAGAATCTTCACGAAATGCCTTGCCCCAGTCGCAGCATCCCTCAGAAGCAAGGGTTTCCAGGTGTTCCCTTACCTGGACGACTGGCTCATAAAAGCTCCGTCATCTCTACTAGCCTCAAAAGCCACAGATGCCTGCCTAAGACTATTCAACAGTTTGGGTCTAACCGTGAACCTACAAAAGTCAGTCGTATTTCCCGCGCGCAGGAGAGTTTTCCTGGGAGCAGAATTGGACACTATCCAAAACAAGGCATATCTTACCCTAGCAAGGCAGCAGAAGCTGACCCAATTGGCTCTCACAATCTCTGCAAGAAAGTTCGTTTCAGTACGACTATTCAAATCGCTTCTGGGCATGATTTCCTCAGCCATAGTCCTAGTACCGCTGGCAAGACTCAAAATGAGACCTCTACAAGAAGAACTACAACTTCAATGGATCCAATCACAAGGATCCTTCGACGACTTAATAACCATCACACCAAGGATTCGGCAAACGTTAGAATGGTGGTCTCACATCGACCATCTCTCCCACGGTCTAACCTTTCTGGCACCAATAGCAGATTTTGTTATCACCACGGACGCCTCCTTGGAAGGATGGGGAGGCCACTTACAGGACATGCGCATTCAAGGCAGATGTTCCAAGCTCCAAAAAGAGATGCACATAAATCTGTTAGAACTGAAGGCGATTCATCTTACGCTCAAAGCTTTTCTGCCACGCATCGCAGGATCATCAGTGTTAGTCAGAACAGACAACACAACAAGCATGTTCTACATCAACAAACAGGGAGGAACAAGATCCCTCTCCCTCTCAAGGGAAGCTCAATCTCTCTGGAACTGGCTCACACGGAACAACGTCCGCCTCAGGGCAGAGCACCTAGCGGGTGTCAACAATGCTCTAGCGGACTCTCTCAGCAGGACAGACGACAACTGTCACGAGTGGGAACTCAACCAGACCATACTCAACAGCATTTTTCAACGATGGGGTCGGCCGATCCTAGACCTGTTCGCCACCAATCTGAACGCCAAATGCCAGTTTTACGCCAGTCGATACCCGCTCCCGGGGTCGTGGGGAAATGCTCTTTTGATAAGATGGTCTGGGATCTTTGCATACGCTTTCCCCCCCATTCCACTGATTCCCAGACTCCTCAGGAAAATGAAGACCGAATGCTGCAAGATCATTCTCATAGCCCCCAAGTGGCCGAGGCAGTACTGGTACACGGAGCTCCTCCTCCGGTCAATAGCGAATCCAGTCCATCTCCCTTGCAACCACAATCTTCTGTCGAAGAATCAGGGTCTCATCTTACATCCCGACCCAACTTCACTGCACTTGCATGCTTGGCTCCTGAGTTCAGAGAGTTCCAAGATATGAACATCGACCAAGAATGTAGGCTCATATTATCTAAAGCACGAGCAGAGAGCACGAACAAGACATACAAATTAAAATGGAAGAGGTTCTGTGTTTGGTGTTCTCAGAACAATTTTCACCCATTTCAAATCAATCCTGAGCAAATTCTTCCTTACCTGCTCTCCCTTTCCAAAGCTGGTCTTTCCTATGCATCAGTCAAGATTCACCTAGCAGCTATAGCCTCTTACAGACGATCGGCTAACATGCCGTCTATTGGTTCAACCAGGGTAATCAAACCGTTTATGAAAGGGCTGTTCCGCACCTTTCCTCCGGTACGCTTACCTCCGCCAGAGTGGCACCTTAATATTGTTCTCTCCCAACTCATGATAGCCCCTTTTGAACCCATCCATAGAGCTGAACTCAAGTACATCACCTGGAAAGTATCAACCTTGCTCGCTCTCACCTCTACCAGAAGAGTCAGTGATATACAGGCGTTCACTACCAAAGAACCTTTTTTAGTTTTTTCTGAGGATTTCGTTATGCTCCGAACCAATCCCAAATATATTCCCAAGGTTCCATCTTCGTTCCACCTCAATGAGCCCGTTATTCTACGAACCTTTTTTCCAAACCCTACTACGATGGCAGAGAGAACTCTCCATTCTTTGGACATTAAACAATGCCTAAAATTTTACCTGCAAAGTACCAAGCACATCAGGAAATCAGACCAACTCCTAGTATCTTATTCTCTGGGACGTCAGGGAACAGGAGTAACCAAGGCCACTATAGCCCGATGGATTTCTTCAACAATCCAATTTTGTCACACCAAGGCAGGAAAACCCTTGACTAGGCACCCGAGAGCCCACTCCACAAGAGCAGTCTCCACATCGGCTGCTTTGTTTCAAGGTATTGCCCTTGAAAAAATTTGCCAGGCTGCGACATGGAAAACTACGCATTCTTTTATGCAGCACTATTGTTTAGAGTCCTCACAAAGAGCAGACTCTCTAGTAGGACAAGCTGTGCTATGCCATCTCTTTCATTAAGGTGAGACCTTTCCTTAGTTATAGTCATATGGTTTGAGATGCATATAACCATGTTTCTATTATGCTTCCATGTGAATATGTAAAGTGTATGTATGTACTTATGAATGTGTATACACGTACTTAAAGTATCTGTATTCCTTCGTAACTCACGGTCAGAAATGTATGAGTTTTCTATGACTGTTATTATTATTATTATTTATGTTTGAGATAGAGGGTCTTCATGCTCGCACCCTCCACCCACGCTGGATACAATGTTTATCAACCATACTGCTGTCTATTCAGATTCAAGCGTGTGAATTTATGAAAGATCCAATACTGGATAAGAAAACAAGTTACTTACCTGTAACTACAGTTATCCAGTATTGGTATCTTTCATAAATTCACATGCGACCCACCCGCCTCCCCTTTGATGCTCGCATTTCCTCTCAGGTTTTAATTTTTCACTCTTGTGCTGGAAAATCTGAGGAAGAGAGCTTCTCTGGAGAAGGTTCTAGAGGGTGCTGGTGCCTGATTGGACAGCAGGCAGGTTTGGGTCCTTTCACAAAAGGACATGGATGGGCTATATGAGCAAGCTCTGGCTCCATTATAGCCTATAGCAATTTTTTTTTATTTATTGCTATTTTATGTACCGTGGGACTCCCACTTCGACGACTGGGATGATTCAAGCATGTGAATTTATGAAAGATACCAATACTGGATAACTGTAGTTACAGGTAAGTAACTTGTTTTCATCTCCACAACCAGGGGCATCACTAAGGCCCTCCTTCCATTTGTGCTGTGTTTCTTAGAATTGGCAGAGGAACTGTTCTAACACCTGCCACTATTAAAGAAGGAAGGCCATGGCTACAAAAGAAATAGAAGTCTCTTCATCAAGATTCTTCTCACCCCCCCCCCCCCTCCCCCCCTCCCCCCCCTCCCATTGAGACCCCAGTCCGGACCCTTTAATTGTGCTGTCAGTTGTAGAAATGCTCCCACCCATGAAAAAATCTGCACCACCTTATGTGGAGAGCAAGTGGGTGGCTACAGTTGGGAGAAACATGTTTGGAACAGCAGCTATGAAGCCCGCCAGTGGCATGTGCTATGACAGATCTATTTGGTATGGCCTAAGTCCTTTAATGAAGACCTACCAAGACACCGTAGGCAGGGCATCAAGGAAATGTTGCTCAGCAGTATCTCATCAGGAATAGCCATTTCTGGATACCACCTTGTAGTCACCTTGAGTCATTTTTCCTGGTTTGCCACTCACTATGCTGAAGTTAGATGAACAAATGAAAATGTTGCACCTCCTGCTTTCAGGGTCTTGTCTGTTTACACAGTATGCAGACTGAAAGATGGCGAGAGTCGTGAATGAGGCAGAAACACTTAAGGCATCGGGTCTTGAAAAGAAGAAAAAGTTCTTAGAGTCCCAAAGCAAATCTAGAGACCACGGTTACTACCCTTAGAGTGTCGCCCCCCCACCCCCTCGTTTGCCCTATTGGCAACATAAACCCCGCCTGCACCGCCAGTGACGGACTGGCCAGGCATATCCTTATCAGGGAAAGGGCTATAAATATAAGAGGGCTCAATTACAGCCTTTCAACAATCACCAGTAATGCCTCTTCATTCACCACTCCAGTGAGACAGCAGTATCATTATATCTGGATGAGTGGAATAAAAAAACACAAAACAAGTGGGCACTGACTATTGTAAGCATGACTACTCTCTTTTCTTTCAACTATCAGTTCCTCCAAAGCCAGCCTCGAGGTTTGAAATAGTCTGTTAAAGAAGTATGCAATGAAGTCCGGTCTTGCTACCCATAAGTGAAAAAGGATCCATTCAGGTATTTTCTGATTCAGATATAAGGCCTTAGAGGAATTCAGACCAATGTTTGGGCTAAGTAAGGTCAACAAGTTGATCAAAAGAAAACCATTTGTATGTTAACGCAGTCTTGGAGTGTCCTTGATACCATCTTCAAGTAGTGGATACATTCTACACTGGAAAAGTTAGTTCCTGTGAAAGTAGGTAAGCATCCTCAAGCTAGTGCCATGCTAAATGGTTCTTCCTAGAGCTAAAGCAAGTAAAAAGGGAGTGAAAGAGATACAAGAGGATCTGGAGACGCCAATACGATGATGACAGCAAAATAATCTATAAGAAAGCTTGAAAGAAATATCAGCATGCGACCCTCAGAGCTAGGTTTCAAGAATTTGCTTCTCGAATCAGTCAGTCTTCCAGCCCACTAGAGAAATCTACTCCATTGTAAATTAATTCTTAAAACTTAAGGTCACCAGGGACTGGCTCTCACCCAGGTCTCAAGCACGATGTAGTGCAGCGTTCCACCTTTCCCTAATTAAGTACAGATAATATTCTGACAACTGTAAGCTTTGTAAACCATAATATCATCTCAGTTTTAATGTCTATTTTTAATCAGTCAGTAGAAGGGGTCCCACATTCCAGATATCTGGAAGCATGTTATTATTTGTCCAATGTTTTAAGAAATACTCCCTATACCCTGATAGGGTAGAAAGCTATAGACTAATATCACTTCATCCAGGGGTGAGTGAAATATTGTAAAAGGTGATAAATGGGTATCTCACAACCTACAGCACCAGGCACAAACTGAGTTCTGTCCTGACTGCAGTACAGAGACAGCCCTATTATTAGCTACATGAGACTGTAAAAAGGTATTGTACTAGGGAGGTTTGACTGTGCTTATTCTTTAAGATTTAAGTGAAGCTTTCAACATGGTGGCTCATCCGATATTATGCTAGAGGCTGCAAGAGGTTTGTATCAAAAGCAAGCGCTCAGCTGGTTGACATCGTTTCTACAGAACAGGAGTTTCGAGATCAATGAAGTGCCTTTTTCATCTGAGACATCAGTTAGGGTGGAGTATTGCAGTGTTTTTCCCTGAGCCCCACGCTTTTTAATGTATATGTCACCCGTTAGTTGACCTCATTTGCTCCTCAAGTTTCACCATGATTTCTTAAGCAGGAGACATCCATATTGTGGTCTCCCTGTCGCCTAACATTGAATTAAGATCAGGAAAGCTCTCCGCCTGCTTGGAACAGGTATCCAGCTGAATGGCGGCCAGTTGCCTCAAACTAAATGGGGATAAGACGGGGGTCATGGTTTTGGGTAACAATCCTTCCCTATGGGACCAGCTTTTGTGGACCCCCCACCAAGGAGAGCGTCCTCTCCCAAAACCTGAAGTTAAAAGCCCAGGGATGGTCCTGGATAAAGATTTATCTGTGACCTCTATGGCCAAGAAAGTGCAGGGACATGCATTGGCCTTCTAAGATTTCTCAGGAAAACAATTAAGTAGATCCCTCATGGAAACCAGAAGGACAGTTGTCCAAATGCATATTTTTTCACGCTTGGATTATGGTAATTCTCCCTTCATGAGAATCCCTTTCTATCTCATAAAAAATTTAGAAGTTATCCACAATGCTGCAACATTTGTTTTATTAGGTCTCTCTAAACGAGAGCCTGTGCGTCCTGCTTTTGCTAAACTTCATAAACTTCATTGACTGCCAAAAGTATACAATTTGAGCCAACGCTAACATCCTTCGGCATCTAATCATCCCACATAAAGCCGTCGGAGAGCTGAAATCCAATGACTTCTACCTACTGACTGTCCCCAGAACTGGGAGATCAAGGGTTGGAGGTCGTTTCTTTGCATATCAAGTCACGGACTGTGAAACTCCTTCCCCGTCAGTCTCTGAGCAAATACAAATCTGGTAAGCTTTAGGAATCTGCTGAAATGATATCTGTTTAACTAAAATTGTGTATGTCACACTGGGCTCTATCAGTGCTGGGAAGACCAGTCTTGGGTAACCATGTGCTCTATTAAAACAGACAGACATAATGCTCTATCAAATTTCCCCTCCCATCAGCCAAGGGCAATGGATTTGTGTTGTATTTCTGCAAGATACCTACTCCCACATTCAAATATCAAGAAAGCAGAAAAAGTAACTGAGATTTGTAGTTGGGACATTACACCACTAGTGCTTCCTTAGGGTCTGAAATACACTCCTTAATCTTTCCTAAAACTCATAGCAGTAGTAGCAACCTACAAGTGACGGTAAGGAATATTAACTTAACCATACGCTGTAGATTGGTGAATAACATGGACAGCTCACTGAAAGTAGAACAGTATGTTCGAGTAACAAGCTATTGTTAGTCTAGGGCTACAAATAAACAGGAGTTCCGGTATTCAGGTTCTGTCTTATCTGGGGCAGCACTAAAGACAGTGCAAGAAGGCATGTTTCATTTGTATAGATAGTCAGTCTCGCTGCTAGGGTCCAACACTTCCTGCAATTCCATTGTTGTGCAAACAGAACTGCACATGAGACCTCTCCAGGAAGATCATTGGCCTCAGACTACTATCTCTACTTATAAATATCTGCAATATCTCAAGTGCAAAAAAGCAAACCTTCTTCAATTCAAGAGTCCATTACCAATAGCTTTTTCAATCTTACTATTGTGACAGTTCCACTTCTTAGGATAGGAAACTCACCAGGCATTTCTGTCCATGCAAGGCCATTGGTCAGTAAAGGAGATCTCTCGTCCTTGTCCCATCATGTTACCTAGCTCTCAAGGCCTTCCTACCATATCTGACAAAGTGCAGGATTGTTATTCACATGGGCAATACACCAACTATGGTGTTTTTAAACGATCTGGAGTACACAAGATCAAAACTTATATTGTTGGAATTGCAAAAAATCTGGTAGCGGGCCTTGGTTGGGGATCTGTTCAGAAAAGCAGTGCGCATACTAGGAATCCCAAACCATCAAGACATTCCTAACCCAATTATACAAGGAAAATTATTAATGAGTATTGGGCAATGACATTCATCATCAATTCTTCTTCGACTGGTGCTATCTAAGAATGGAACTCTTTGTGACCTCTCCACAAAACAAAATCCAAGACTTCGGGTTTTGATCACTGGAACCAGGCTTATAGCACAGTGCCTTTTTTATGAACTGGTTAAAGTAATTACATTACACTTTTCTTCTGAATCCGTTAATACTAGCACCTATACTGAAACACCGGAATAATCCAGTAATAATGATCTTTATTGCTCCAGGTTGATGGTATCCGTTTCTGCTGAAAATGTCAAGCCACCCACGAGTTTGCCATGCATTTGAACCTGTTGATGTTATTGAAATGAATACGTCTGAAGTTTGAGCCTATTCATAGGAATGTATAGCAGCACATGTCTTGGAAGACTGACTTTCTGATAGCAATGACCTCCGCTCATATGGTATGTGAGAATCCAGCAATCTCATTGGTGAAACCCTATACAGTGTTCCACTGCAGTAAATGTGTTCCTACCTAGATAAAACCAAATCTTTACACAAATCTAATACACTCCTCACTAATTAAGGTCAAATCTACCAAGGTGTGGACACCTCAGCTGAGTCAGTCTCTTGCAGGGTCATTTCCCACTTGTTCCTATGTTATCAGTTGGCTACTAAACCAGAACCTATTCCACTTGAGAGAAGCCACCACAGCCTTCTTGTCTCAGACATTTGTAACATTTGTTCACACATACACAAGACAATTGCCTTAATTTTGATACAAAGCAGACTCCAGTGTTTATCAAACTACTCTGAAATCCGCCTTGGTTTACGCTGAACTCAATGTTCCTAAAGTCTCTTATACTAGCTACAGTTGTTATTTCGTATGCCGAAGAGCCATCAGGGCTATGACCTTTTTAGGTTTTGTCTAAGTGAATGCACTTTTTGTTTCGGCGTATATAGGTAGCTTACGGTGAGCTTAGTGCCCATCCATAGCTTAACATAGGTTGGATTTATTGTCAGTCATTTGCTTGCTTCTTATTTTTCCACTTCCTTGAATGTTCTTTCCTCTTCTGGTGCTTGTCCTCCCTGAAACATGCATCCATTGCTTGTCCTTCCACTGCTCCCTTTTCAGGTGCAACATTTTTATTTTTAGGTTAAGCACTCTATAAGAGTCCATGTGTTTTCCAGCTGTCTCCCTTGTGTACTTCTTGGACGTTTTTCTTGCCTGTGTTTTTCTCCCTCTTTTGCCGTTTATACTTCCTCCCTGCCTGCCCGCCTTTAGTTGCCATTCTTGCTTCCGCCATCCTTGCCTGCTGACCCTCTGTTTTCTGTAGTCTTCCTTGTCCCTGCCAGGCCTCTATTGTCGGTGTGCTTCCCTATTGCTCTCTGCCCAACCTTTGTTGTTCGTGTGCTAATCCATCCTCTGTTTTCTGTCTGCTTCCTCACTGTCTCATGTCTGCCCTTCTGTTCCCCCAACTCACATTCTTCTCTCCTGCCATTCCTTTGTGTTGCTTCTTCCCTTGTGTTGCTTCTTCCCCTGAACACTCACTCAGTTTGTATTTTTTTAAATTAAATAGCATATAAGTGGTATATCAAAAAGCGCATTGCACTGTGTTAAAATACATGTGACTAAAAATTATTGCCAAACCAGTATGTTTTGTTTAGCCTGCTACTATATTCTGAGTTTGAAGACTACCAGTGAAGATCCTACAATGCTGAAGAAATGGTTACGTATTTGTACTCTGGGTTCTGCATCGAACAAATGTTCATTAATGTCGTAAGCAAACTTCCCTCCTCTACGGTTTCTTTTTTCGTGCATCAGGAATAAAAACTTGTTAAATTCTTTCCTAGTCTTCATTATTAGCTTGTAAAACAACCAACTCTACGAGCTAACTGCCAGTACAAGACAACCGCAATAGGCACTTTAACGCATTAAAGGGGCATGATTTTTTTTATTTTATTATTTAAAAAAATATATATATATATTTAAAGTCTTGTAAGCATGCCAGGTTGCAGTTTTCATCACTGCATGGCAGGCAGCATATTGTTTATTGGTGCTCAAATGTATTTTTGAGTTTTTTATCTGCATGTGATGGACTTTAGAGGTTCCTTTGCAAAATATGAACCTATTGGACTTGTAACCCTTTCTACTGATATATAAGAATTTATAATGTGTTTGTGGTTCCTGCACACAACAGGGATTTTGTTTTTTAACATTTATGTTTTCAACGGGAAAACCTAGATAACTGAACCAGTACTACAAATAAGTAACCATTTCATGTGTAGCTAATTACTGATTCAGATAAAAGCCGTATGAAGCATTCGACCTGCCTAGCAATGTACAAATGATGGCTAAGGTAGATGCCCCCTCCACTGAGACTGGACCCTTATCTTAAAAATACTCCTATCCCACTATTCCTGCGACTTCCATTCAGCGTTGATTATTTCTGACAAATGGGCCATTCAGAGCTTCTACAGACTATTTAGAGCTGTTATACTCTTCAATTCAAGACGTCTAACAATTCCTTTGAAGCCTGTTCTAAACCATAAGCTACTGTTAATTTGGATGGATGCGACGACAAAAGTACATATTAGTGCCTGTAACTTTTCTTCCAAAAAAGGAAAAGGCAGCAATTTGCAATATTGTTTGGTTCACAGAAAGGGCCCGAAGCTGAGATTCAGACTGATTGCAAATCTCAAGTTAGTTAACCACTTGATCAAAAAGCAAATGTTTCAGACGCTGATTCTCCATTAAATGTTGACTCTGCTCAAGAAACTATACTCTGTGTGCACAGTGGACCAGCAAGACATGTACTTCTGTATCCTTGTGGTAAAGCAAACACAGGGCATGCTTGAGGTTTTTAGTGGGCATCTCCCATTTTCAATATAGAGATCTACCTTTTGGTCCAAAATAAGCACCTCCGTTCTTCTAAGTGTGTATGGCAGTATGACTTTTTTTATTTGTATTTTGATAGCAGGACGTTTTCTAGTACCCTTCTCTCGATTGGCTAATAAAAGCGCATAAGGCAGAGAAAGTTCACCGATATTTCAAAGAAGCTATAATTCCTACTTCAACATTTAGGCATTTATGTTGCCCTCCAAAAAACAATTACTCCAGTTCAAATCATGTCTTACTAAAGGACCACCCTGTAAACATAAGAAGAAATGTATTCTTTGAGGATAAAGGGTATATACCATGTTCTAGAAAGATCTTCAGATTCAAAGCAATACTTCTCTAACTGCTCACTAGATGTCTTCACTCCCAGGGTGAGAGGCTGCCCTTCATTTTCATTGTGCTTAATTGCAAGGCTTGGTATTGAGATCTCTGCAACAGTGCTTGGAAGATCAATGTTCTCCTTTGAAAACTACCTATGCCTAACTCTTTCTTTGCTGTTGGTGCAAGAGGATGACTTTACAGAAAGGATTCATGTTTTTCTAGGATCTTCTATCTCAGTCCATTGTGACAGATGCCTCCTTGCTGGGCTAGTGAGCACATCTTCAGTTTTTGAGAGTAGAGGGTTTATTGTTAAACAAGGGATAGTTACACCACATTACTGTACTAGAGTTCGGGGAAGTCCATCTTGCCCTTTAGGCCTTTCTACTGTCTCTGACAAACAATTATCTTTCAGACAGACCGTATGAGCAGAGGGCATTACCTCTTCGAGTTTTTAGGCCAAAAATCCAGAAGCCTTTCGCTAGATTCCCAGAATATCTGGAAATAATTCTTAAGGAGAAACCTCAGGTAACATAACTTACTCCAGAATGGGAACTTTCATAGATTCACATGCTTGAATACTTCCCCGTCGTCGAGATGGGAGTCCCCGGTGGAATATAAAAACTAGGCCTGAAAATGTATGCACACAATACATGGACTAAACCTCAATAGAATAACCCATCATAGTCGTTTTGTAAAATAGACTAAAACTTGAACCAATCAGATTGCCTCACACCTTAGAACCTCCTGTGAGGAGCTAGAACCCCCTGTGAGGAGCTGCCTTCCCTCAGATTTTCCACCGCACGTTGTGCTGAGGAGTCTCCTTTGAGCTCTGCTCAAGATTTTCTCTCAGAAGATCTGTTAATACAGCTTTTGGACATTTTGTTTCTTTTCTGGTGCTTCATACCGGCTGCCTTGTCAGACATCAAAGAAAGGCCTTTTCAGATCCTGTGCCTCATGTTTAAAGAAAAGACTATGCCCCTCATTACAACTTCAGCGGTCTTTTCAAAAGACCGCCGAAGCTGCAGGTGCCCCAATACCGCCAGTGCTGTTTGTATATCTGGCTCCCTATTATGACGTTTCCGCTGGGCCAGCGGACGGTAACAGCGTTTCCGTCCACTGAACCAGCCGAAAAGTCAAATCAACATTGCAGCTGGCTCGTAATAGAGCCGGCAGCAATGTTGATGTGTAGCGGGTGCCACTGCACCCATCGCGCATGTCACTGCCAGAATTTCGCCATGGCGCTGTGCCTGGGGGCCCCTGCACTGGCCATGTCAGGTGCATGGGCAGTGCAGGGGCACCCAGAGTCCTCCTTCCTGCCAGTCTCTCCATGGCAGTGTTCAACACCGTTGACAGGCTGGCGATTGGGGACTGATAATCCCCTGGGTGCTTGCACCGCTGCCCTTCTGCCTGCCGGTATGTGGGAGGGGCCGGTGGTATGGCCGTGGCTAATGCGCCACGGTCATAATAGCTGGCGGAACACCACCAGCCTGTTGGCTGTGTTACCGCCAGCTTACCGCCAGCCGCCAGGGTTGTAATGAGACCCTATATGTGGAGGTTCCACATGAAGAATGTATTTATTGCCCATCCCCCAGCCACAAGACTAAAGACTGCAAAATCTGCAGAAAATGTTCTACAAAGTGGGAGGCCAGGGAGGGTCGCCTGCTGTTGTGGCTTCAAACAGGTAAGACTGGACAACTCTGCCTCTGAGGACGGTGCCTCTTCTATTCTGCCCCTAAAATACCTGTGAAGAGAAGACAGGAAAACTCTGAGGTTCAAGAGCCACCTAGAAAAATGGCACAAAAGACAGCAGGAGCCTCTGCTAGGAGTCATGGCTCTCCACAGAAAAAGAAAGCAGGCGCTGAATCCCTAAATAAAACAGCAAAAATGACTGCTTCTGAACCGAATACTCCACCTCCTAAAGTGCTACACAAATTTAAGAAGCCTAGTTCATCGCCGTCGACGGAACCCTCATCGATGACTGTTTCACGGGTGACGCCGGTTGTGGTCACTATCTCCATGTCGACGGCAGCGGCTGCAGGATCTTCGTCGACGTTCTCATCCTCATAGACTGGGTGCCCCATCTCGGCGATGACTGACCTGACGACACTTCTGTCGATGGCACCCCTGTCGACGATGCCCTCGTTGACCCCTCCGTCGATGGTGAATCCGACCACGCCTCCGTCAACTACGCTCTCGTCGGCGGTTCAACCGTCGTCGACTACAATGTTTCTAGCGGCGACGATCTCGCGACGCCCCCGTCGACAACTGTTTTTTTGTCCTCCGCTGTTAAGATGTTTCCAACGAAGAAGCAAAGACCATCTACATTGCCTTTGAATCAGTCTGCACAGCATACTCCTCTCAAAAGGCTCTCAAAGACTCATTTGAATACGTCTGTCACGTCACCAAGCAAGGTGACAAGGCTCTTGCCATCTAGGTTTTTGGATGGCGATGATGACGGGGACTCTGATCAGGATACACTGTTTGGGGTAGCTAGGAGTCCTTTACAGTTGCACGTCAAATGCCAGGAGTACTCGGATGATGACTCATATTATGGTCAGCAGTATTATGACCCAGTCCCACAGCAACAACAGGGAACGGTATGCTTGCCTTCCGGTCTCATGTCCAATCTCCGGGCCATGCTGGCAGATTATAGGTAGCGCTTCTACCCTCAATAGGGAAAGGTTCCCACGCCAACAGTGATTGCCCTAGCTACTCCAGCATCTCTGCCAGCTTTTACTGCTATGCCACAAATTCACAAATTCCTCCTAAGGCTCAACAGAGTCCCCAGGTCCAGGCCTCTTTGGATGAGGCGGTGAAGGAAGGGGAAGTTCTCTCCGACCAGGACGAATGGGATGAATACGTACTCCCAGCAGCCCCTTCGCCAGAGCCATTGGCAGTTGAGTCTTCTTCTGAGGACATTGGCTCTTTTCATAACCTCTTGGAGAAAGCTGCGGCGAGGTTTGAGCAGCAGATGCTATCTACGCAGCAGGACTGCTTTTTGTACGACTTCAAAGAGCCGCACAGGAAATCGGTCCGAGCTATACTGATTAATGACCATGTCTGGAATCAAGGACTTAAAATAATGAAGAACCCAGTGACGGGAAGTGCCAGTGGTGTTACCAAAGCTGGACAAAAAGTATAAAGCCACAGAGGACGCTCCTGCTTGTCTAGTGGGTCACCCAAAACCAGACTCAGTGGTTTCTCAGGCTGCCCAGAAACGCTCCGGGAAGCCTTCAGCACCTCTATTGGCACCTCCTAACAAAGAAGGGAAGGTGCCTGGACAATATCGGAGAGAGGTTTTCTTCTGTGTCTGCCATTGTGGTCCGTGCCGCAAATTCCCTGGCACTCCTGGGCAGATACGACAGACAGATGTGGTTGGACATCTCGCACTCTGTCGATGGTCTTCTGGATTCTAGCAAGCCAGAAGCAAAAAAGATCCTCATGGAAGGTCAGCGGACGTCTGCGGAGGTGATTGACTGCGCCCTTGACATTGAAGCCATGGGATTTCGGCTGCTGGCTGGTTCAGCCGTCTTAAGACGCCAGGGATGGCTTAAGGCCACAAATTTCAGACCAGATGTCCAAACCAAGATCCTGGACCTCCCTAACGATGGCAAGACCTGTTTGGCAGGCATGCCGACTATGCTCTTCAGTCAATTAAAGTTGATACCGATACTGCCAGGTCTTTGGGGTCGCTACAGTATAAACACACTCCCTTTCGAGGAGCCAGGGGTAGAGGCCACTCATCCTTTCGAGGTGGCTACCAATCTTTTCGATATCCAGCCTACTCCTCCCAGTACCAATCATCCAGACCTCAGTACCACCAGAGGCAACCTCCGGCGGCGGCATACAACAGGCCTCCTCCTAGAGGAAAGTCGGGAAGACAGTCTAAGAACGCCTCGCATAGGCAATGACAACCTCCAGGGGCTTGCTACCACTCCTTCCTTAACTCATCACCTGCAACGTTGGCGGCAGATCACAAGCGACAAGTGGATTCTAGATATCATAACTTATGGTCACCTGCTAGAGTTCACTTGCATGCCTCCCGAGACTCCACCTGTCTGGGAGCATCAACAACATCTGCATATTCTCCTCCTGGAGATAGAGGTCATGTTATCCAAAGGGGCAATGCAGGTAGTCCCTTCTTTGCAACGAGGAAGCGGAAGTCAGACATTACGTATCTTACCTGGAAGGTAGCGCTCCTCTTAGCGTTGACAAACCCAAAATTCATTCCCAAAGTACCATCTGACATCCACATTAATGAGCCGGTAGTGCTAAACACTTTCTTTCCATGGCCTCAGACTGGGGCAGAAAGATTGCTGCATTCCTTGGACGTTAAACAATGCCTTAAATTTTACTTGCATCGAACTTCCTCGATCAGGAAGTCCAATCAACTGTTTGTAGCATTTAGTGTGCCCAGAAGAGAGAGGGCATTCTGTTACTAAACAAACCATTTCTAGATGGATCTCAAGTGCCATTGCCTTTTGCCATCAGAAGGCTGGTCCACCCATATCACATATGGAATATCACATTTTCTGTTCAGTGTTAATGTACCTCTCAGGCATATTCATTATGTTTCAGAAAGTTAATCTTTGTTGCTTTGCATTTAACTGTTTAATGCGAACGATGTCTGATGATGAGATGAACAGTGTTTGTTAATACAGGAAATGTGTTAGTTACTGCTTGCTACTCTTATTCAAGCATGTGAATCTATGAAAGTTCCAATACTGGAGTAAGAAATAAGTTACTTGCCTGTAACTGTAGTTCTCCAGTATTGGAAGCTTTCATAGATTCACATGCGGCCCACCCACCTCCCCGGGGGAGCACACCTTCTCTCTTCTCAGTGTTCTTTGGTATTACAGCACTTATGCTCGGAAAATCTGAGGGAAGGCAGCTCCTCACAGGACCTGAAAAGGCCTTTCTTTGGTGTCTGACATGGCAGCCAGTATAAAGCACCAGAAAAGAAACAAAATGTCCAAAAGCTGTAGTAACAGATCTTCTGAGAGAAAATCTTGAGCAGAGCTCATAGGAGACTCCTCAGCACAACGTGCGGTGGAAAATCTGAGGAAAGGCAGCTCCTCACAGGAGCTTCTAGGGGTGAGGCAATCTGACTGGTTCAAGTTTGAGTTTGGGTCTATTTTACAAAACAACTATGATAGGTTGTTCTATTGAGGCTTAGTCCATGTACTGTGTGCATACATTTTCAGGCCTAGTTTTTATATTCCACCGGCGACTCTCATCTCGGCGACGGGGAAGTATTCAAGCATGTGAATCAATGAAAGCTTCCAATACTGGAGAACTACAGTTACAGGTAAGTAACTTATGTCATATTCTGGTCCTCAAAACTATTGGGTAGGCATGCATAGCAGTTTCCATGTGGAAAACTAACAAATATGTTCTCGTTGAAGGTGTTTTGGACAGCATTTTTGCAGATTGGGCTCTCCCTCGATTAGACTTTGAAAATGTTGCAAACTGGCTAGAATTCACAACCACATTGTGAGAACCAGTCTTGCTAGTCCGTACCCCTTTGATCCCGTTGGTTCTAGTGAAAATCAGGTATACCAGCGCAAACATTTATTTGCCCCTTAGTTGCAGTGGCATGGTGGTTCCCTGACTACACTTGAGGCTGCTACTCAAACCAGATTTACTGGCCAGGGTGCAAGGGTAACCTTACCAGCCTAATCTACTGTTTTTGAAGTTGGCAACATGGCTCCTGAGGTTGTGCAACAAGGACACTTGAATATATCTCAAGATTTTATTAACATCCAGAAAAGGTCATAAGGCTACCAACAGGGTATCTTATGCCTTTAAGTAGGAAAGATTGTTTTTGTGTCACACGTGTGGTAATCATTACCCAGTGTCTGCCAAAAGGATGTGATCATTCCATACCTTTTTCAGCTGGCTCAGACATTATGCTTCTATAAAAGATCATCTAGCAGCTATTGCAGCATGCACGAAACGTCCAACTAGAGATCTTATTCTGCAGTCTCTAGTATTCCTCAACACTAGCCCTTTCCTTCATGTGATTTTAGACCGGTTTTATCTAAATTAATGGCTCTGCATTTGAGACGTGAGGCGTCATGGCAGCAACTCAACTAGAAGGTTGTTTTTATAGTGGCCATTACTTCAACTCGCAGAGTCATAGAGTTTTGGGCTGTATGACCTGTTGAGCTCTACGCAGGGTTTCATAAAGAGAGGTACTTATAAGAATCCACCCATGTTTTCTACTAAAAACTAGAATCTGATTCCCACATCAGTCCGGATCTTGACCGTTTTATTCAGAGATCGCATGTATCATTCAGAAAGACTTCTCCAGTCCTTGGATGTAAGAGAGTGTCGGGATAGTATCTAGACAGAACAAAAGATCTAAGGCCACCTAACCATCTGTTTGTTAATTTTGGGCCACTTCAATCTAATTTTGTCACACCCAAACATACCATTGGTAGATGGTTATCCTTGTGTTAACACTTCTCTTGGGTAAAGCCAAAGACCATTCCAAAGGAAAACAGCTACTTCTGCTTCACTGGTCGAGAAACGTTCGTGTTGAACGAATCTAGAGCAGCTTCTTGGAAGCCTGTTCATTGTTTTACTAAACATTACTGTCTAGTTGCAGACTCTAGAGCAGATACAGTAGTTTTAAGGGTGCTCTAGGGAATATTGTGTGCATGGTTTCTCCATTACATATCTTTTTAGGTTGTCTTATTATTCAAGAAAGGGAGACCACAAATTTTACAGGATAAAAGTGCAATTTTATTCCAGATTTATGCCAATCTATAAAGATCCTATGATGCAGAAGAAAATATTTGTAATTCTAGCTCTGTATTGTTTGTATATTTACTGAAGTTCTGAACAACCCTCCTGCCACCTGGTCTTCCATTTTGCAAATGGCAAGCCCACTTGCTTCTCTTCATGGTTTTCCTTAAACAGCTGGGCTTGTGAGGCATCTGTCAGTACAATGTGTTCTAGGATACTAAAGCTGTTGGCTCCTTAACAGGGTAATGGATGGTTTCACTTCTCTGTATATTAAGATTTTAAGGCTGATTTTTTTTTTTTTTTTTTATTACTTTATTTTCTGTTTCAGTTTACAGTTTTGATGCTTTGTTGCAGCATACACGAGGGCCAATGCTGCAAAGTTCCCTTTTTAGGTTGAGCACGCAAGCGCTTTGACCTGTTATAAGTATTGTGGGCTTTTAACCACGCACACCCATCACTTTTCACTTGGTCGTGGGCTTGCCTTTCAAAAATCCTTTATCCTCATTGATAAATGCTTTACGCTTGTTCTTCCTTGGGGTGGTTTTGTTACCACCTTGCAGACTGCCTCTGTTAGATGGATAATTGCATGATTGTCAATACTTTTGACTGCGAGCAAACTTCTCTTTTTTTTTTTTTTTTTTGTCTCTCCGTCGCGCTCATGCTCATCGCGGCCCTGGTGCTTTGAATCTCCTCGCTTATGACAACTGTTTGCTTTTCCTTTTCAGTTTGGGACAAGGAAAGTCCAGATAGGAATTCACAATTTATTAGCTCTAACTCGAGTAAATGCAAGACCCATTGCATTGCAAATGCTTGTTGTATTATTGAAGGGTAAACAAAGAATTCAGAAAAATCTATCCTTTTTAAGGCCTGGGGGGATTTTTGTTTACATTTGAAAACAACGGCTTTACACTTGCTATGGAAATACAGGTTATGTTGAAGTGGAAGTGTTTCACGCAGGAATATTTTAGTTTATGACTTCATTGAAGATACTTACGGTACAGAACTAGGGTTACGAGGAATTAATGTATCCTTATTCTAGTCACTCTGTATGATGGTAATAGGACCTAAAGATATGGGAGAACAAGGAGAGAGAGAGAGAGAGAGAAACTCTTTACTTTTAGGAATGAGAAGTGGTCAAAGATCAGGAGTAGTAAAGGGACATCTGATTTGGGGGAAGAAAAGACCATTTAAAGGAAGGTTGCAGAGGAGGTGGGCCAATTCATGTAAGCAAGATTAGTGTTACAACCCAGCCTGTCAACTCATCAGTCTTAGTCATGCGAGCCTGGAGATCACACAGTTTTAGCTGGGCCCAAACTGCTTTCTGGCGGAGTGGCTTTGCCTGTGCTACTCGTGATCTAAATTGGATTAAGGTCTGTTCACAGGTTCTCAGAGAAGGGTGTATATCTGGGGCGGAGTTAGCCTCAGAAAAGGTTGTATAGCCAAGTCAGTCCTGCAGCACAGCTATAACAGGTGCATTTGGCGGTAATAGGCAGATGGATGAACATTCATGGCATCCTGTTATCCTAACCTGTGTTTAATCAGATATTTTCATGGGCTTAATCAGATATTTCTATCAGTCATAACAGTGCCACGGTGGGAGCTGAACGTGATGCTGCACTGTTTAGTGTTAAAGTCCTTCGAGCGAATGAACCACCTCGAAAATGAACATAGTGTCAGGGTTGAACCTTAGCCAGACAACTTCCTTGCTTGTGTTCAAGTTGTTGTGTCTTTGGAGAAGCAAGTGCTGCACCCATTAGACATTTAGAGAGCACTCAACTACCACACTGCTTGGACTAAATCATTCAAGTTGTCATCTTAGCTATTTTTAGCTTTCTGGCTAACCCATTTGGGGCAGATGGTGGCCAGGGTTGTTGTCCTAAGATGGATTGCGAATTGCAGCTCGTTTGGTAGAAGGGAGACATGCATCTGCCTGGTAGAATGACTATCCAAGCATTGGGAAGGAGGGCATTTTTAAGGAATACACTTGGCGATCATCACAGACCTTCTGCAAGCATCACTACTTTTACACTTTAGTGACTCGTGTTGCATGGTGCTTATTAACATAGCTGCAGTCATCATTCGAAGACCTAGTGCATATCCTGAAAATTATACATCATTAAGACCCAGGGGAAAGATGGGGGGAACATGCAGTCAGGATATCGCTAAACAGAGCATCATGCCCTATATGGAAGAATGCACTCCCACTCCAGGTTTATCTGTGCAGCTCAAATCAGACACCCAAGTTACAAAATATTGTTTCTGAAGGACACTTTTAACAGCAGGTTCCTCGCCTCAGTAACTTGGGATACACCCCCCTCACATCTCCTAAGATTTGTTTTTGCAGAAGTGATCCATACAGCACTAGGTGGTAATGTGTGGCACTACATTGGCTTTAGAGCACTCCAGACATGATGGAGCGGAGTCACATATAAGCACCCCCCCCCCATACTGACAGCATAACCTTTCTTTCTGTGCCTTCCAAAAGGGATCGTTCGCTTGCTTTCGAAATACTTTAAATCTTTTCATAGTGTGCTAGGGAACGATGTCTCCACCGGAAATGACAGATTATGGGCCCGGGCTCAGGCCTTGTCACAAAGTCACTCCCTGACCATTCCACTTCCTGCTCAAAGTCTTTCACTAAGTCACATCCAAATGCAAGCAGAAAACAGTGGTGAGGGATACAGCCCTGTCCTGCCACACTGACTACAAGGAGAAAACGTGAGGTATCAAGATGTAGGCCTCACTCTGTCAAGGTCACTCAGCTAATTACTCTGTTGCTCCTGATGCAACCAGTATTCCCTGGGCTGTTGTAGATCTTGTAGCAGAACAAGGTCATCAAAGAGGCCATTTTGCAAATATTCTGTGTGCTTCTTGTGTCCTCTGGCTCGCCTTTGCGTCCTACAGAACCACAAGGGCATCTATGCAGGTTGACGCCAGCGGGGTCCCTCTTCATCGCTGTTCCCTTGGAAACATGTACCGGGCCTGTCCTGATTTGGATACAGACTTCCTCTTTGGCCCTACAATCTAAAATGTAGCCTGGAACCCTGAAACTAGTGTGATTCCACCAGGGCCGAATGATGCTCTGCTGCTGACAATCCTGTTTGACCCCTGAATCGGCATCAGCCAAACTCGACAGATGTCGCACTGTGAAAATGCAAAAGTGAAAATGACTGTTGAGCGCCTTGACTATATCCCCTAGTCTCTACTCAGCTCTCCATTATCTTTTTGGTTCTGGTTCTGACCCTATGCCAGAGAAAGATGCACCCCAGGATGTTGATGGTGCTGTTGATAATGGTGACAATGAAGATGGAGAGTGAGATGCCTTTTAACCTCCTCCTTTCCAGGGATGCCTCATGCCTTTATTTTACAGAATGTTGGTAGGCTTGACAACTCTCCTGAGACAGAGCTTAACTCTCCATATCAGACACCAACTCACGAAAGTGCCTCGTTTGCAGTTGGGGTTTGCAGAACAACCATGGTGCTAGACTTACAGCTGCCCTCCATTGAGATTAAAATAAATGATTTCACAGAAATTCTTTAGTTGGGGCTAGCAAAAGATGCCCTCACTACATACTGTGAGAGGTGCATGGCCCAAACCAATTTCTTGCCTGCCTGCGAACAGTAAGCAATCTGTCACTTAAGGGGTGTTCTTTGCTCCCTCTCACCATCAAAAGCTGGGGAGGCTGCATCAGTTGGTACTCAGAATGCCTCTAAGTGTTTACATAGATAATTCCCAAGATCATTAAGGGAATGATCAGCTTTTAATAGGGTCCTCTGGAGCAATGCAACGGAAGGCTGTGCAAATGAGGACTTTGTCACGTTAAGATCTACTATGCACCTCCCTCGAGTCTATTGTAGTAGCATGGCCAAGCCTGCTACCTTGGCTGTGGTGCAAAGATATCCTTGCAGAGGTCTAGCCCGGGCTAGGGTCCAATTCCCGCCTCAGTGGGTCTTGGGCTCAATTTCCTTGGACCTGATAACTCTCACCTCAGTGCCAATCTAATCATGGGTCCCACTCTGTAACTCTGGGCAATAGCTTGCTTAATCTCCACAACAGCCCCAACAGCCCTGGGAGGCCTGGCTTCACCTTGGGGGTGCCCAGGAGTGGGCACTTCACAAGAAAGCCAGGAAGGGTTCCACAGCGGTATGCGTACAGCGCCAAGATGCCAGACTCACAGGGTGAAAATGCGCTATACAAGTACGAATTTTTTTATTTTTTTATTTTTTTTATTTTATTATATATCCTGCCCTTGCCATCTCCTAGGCTGTGACATGAGTGTTGGTACATATGTTCATGAAGTGCTAGTGCATTGAAAGCTTGGTCCTAAGGAAAGAAAACCTCGCCTCCATGGTTCTGCAAGACATTTTGGTCTAAGTCCATTCCACGGACCCTCCATCTTTGGGTTGGTACTGCTTTGGTATCTATTCTAAGGTGAGGAGTCTGCGGATAGAAGTAACCATTTAATGCTCTTTCAGGCTTTAGAATATCTTTAAAAGCTCTTTTGTGGTGCTACATTGGTTCATAGTGACAACACTACAATATGTAGCTGATTCACTACATCACAGTACAACCCCCTACCACCTAGATAGAGCAGAGATGTGTAGATCTCTGCAGTTATTTTGCTCAGTGTTGTATAAAGCTCTGATCATTCATTTACACCTTTTTTGCTAATTTGGCAGGGGAGCATGGTGAACAATGAATAAGCATTTTAACTATTGTACCAGTCAGCTACCCTCAAAATATTTGTTAACTGTATGTTGGGTAAGTGGCATATGTCTTGTTGCATACAGGCATCCTTAACTTGCATTTCATTCAGAAGTCTTCCTTTACAATCTCTGACTAGTTGTGAAAGACCACTGGAGCAAATACTCAAGTCACTCTTCTAGAACCTTGTTTTTTTCTCGCCAGCCTCTTCACCTTCTTCATAACCGGTCCGCTGTATCAAACATGGCTAACATGGTGCCGGAGAACTCTCCCTTTAAGACAAGGACTGGAGTCTAGTCCACCTTTAAAAGTGCCCAGTATCGGCCTGAGTTCCTATTTTCACCATGGTTCATCTGATTGTCTTTCTTATTGTCAACTCCTGTAAGACTTGCTTCAACATTGTTGGCATTCACTTTGTCAGAAATCTGACCAACAAAGCATAGGGGCGTGGGTGACTCATCCAAGATGGAGGACGCGTCCTCACGGTTCTCCTGTGACCTCCTCTGCTATCCTGCTACATCTGGATTCTGGGTCTCAATTATTGCCATTTAATGCACTGGCATCCCCCCTCATACCTTGGTGCAACTTTATCCCGAGTGAGCGCTGCTGAGAGAGTTGTTGCCGGGGATCGGTTTATGGCGGACAGTGACGCTCCTCCATGACTTAATATGGTGGAGGCCTTCTTCTGGGAGTAGCAGGGCTACGTTTGCCTATGATTGCGGCTCACGATCCCTGGTGTCTCCCTGCTTGCCCAGCATGCAATATTGAAAGGGGGCTTGCTGAGAAGTGAAGGCCTGTGCCTTCGCCTACCTGCAATCTGGCCTTCAGCAGAGTATGCTGTGAGGGCTGAGGACCCAGAGCTGCACAAGCCGTGCCTGAGAGTCTCAGTTACATGCTTCTGACCTCCTTTCTTCCGTCCGGCTGTGAGGATTACCGAAGGGCTTTTAAGCGGTGATGCAGTGAAGCAGTGCTGGATGCGGAGCACTGCTGCTCATTGAGAAGGAGGCTTTGCTGTCTGCCGCTTGATAGCAGTCGGTGTGGCCCTGCTTGTTTCCCTGGCCTTCTGCTTTACTGGGGCTCTCTACTTGTGTGAAGTTGGCTTTCCCTTGCTCTGGCCTTGTGGTCCTTGCTGCTGTTGGGGGCCGTTAGTGAGGTTGGGAATCTCCATCGTTGCGGTGACTTTGCTGGTCCTTCTCCCCCTTCCCCCTACTTGCCCCTGCCCCCGTAATCCTGCCTGTACCCTGTTATGCTACCAGGGAACCCTCCCCTCCCTTCTCTTGTAGCACCTCATATACGTTGACACTGCTGCTGAGGTTGGATAGAGGGACCTTTAAGCCCTACAGTCCCACGCACTGATTGGCATGTAATAATCCCAGGGACCATTAAACCACAGACACCTCATGCAGGAGGTGCTTTGGCTGGTGTGTGACTAGTGGTCTTGGAATCCCCTCACCCACTCTGTTCTTATCATACACAACCTGCCCCGGCTGCTCATGCTGCCCGTGGACCCCCTGGGGCAAGCGGTCGGGAGGGCAATGGGCTTTTGCCCAGCTCACTTCATTGTCTGGGCCGAGTTGAACAGGAGATAGAGCCTCTTTTGTCTCTTTGCTCTTTTCACTGATGTAACTCCTAGGGCTGCGGGGCCTACTGATTGTGTGATACCCTGGCTAGCCCGCTTGCTTGTGATGCAACAACGGGGAAGGATAAACTTCTAGTGCTGGGGTCCCATTCCAAGGTTGACAAGTTCACCACAAATGTCACTGAGACCGGCAAGAGACCGACAGCTGGAGATCTCCTCCAGGTGCCTTCTGCGTCCCTGGATGCACATCAGATCTTTCAGGCTTCCAGAGTGGCCTTTTTATTTGAAGATTGGAGAAGTTGGTATTTACATGACTCTGTTATGGCATGACCTTTGCAGTGAGGTGGGACTGGTGATGGAGGTCAGGGTTCAAGTTTCCACTCTTGAGGAAGAGGCTTCCGATTTGAAGACCAAAGTGAATACATTGCTCACGACTGTTCACACCTAGGGCTGAGGGTACCAAAAATCTTTCTTGTAGGAGCAACATCCGTCTGGTGAGATTTCCCGAACGGGCTGAGGCCCTGCCCTTGCTGAATTTTGTGGAGAACTGGTTTTGCTACTGAATGCCAGAGGGATTTTTTTTGTCACTGTGGTTCGTGATGTTGGGGGGGGGGGGCACGAGGGAACATAGATCCTTGGTGTGACACCCACCTTCCTGGAGCCGATCCATGTCCACTTATCAAGATCCTCAATTTCCTCGACCGGGATGCCATCCTTCGGGAGGCCCGTTCCCATGGTAAACTCAACTTTCAGTCTTCTCATATCAGGGTCTTCCTGGACTATATTTGGTCTACCCAACTACAGCACAAATCTTTTGATGTATTAAAACAGAAACTCTGGGTGATGCCCATTCTGTGCATGCTGCTCTTCCCCGCAAGGCTGCGAATTGTTCATGATTGTCATTCTCAATTCTTCGACACCTCAGAGGCGGCTTGAGTGTGGGCAAATGAATGGAGAACTTTTTGATGGTACGAGACCCCGGTACAGTTGCACAGGTGACCTGTTGACCTTTGCTATTGGCCACTTCTTGCTCCCAAACCCGTAATTGCCCAAAGTCCAAGAGGAGGCAGGGGAAGACGCGGACAATCCCCCTGCTTCTTTGGAATGTCTCTATTACTTCCTATGACATTGAGTACTAGCCCTTGACCCAGGGGGCAAATCTTATGATGTGTCCTTTCATGTCCTACATGGGAGGCGGTCCATCTCGAATGCCCATTTATGCTCCTTGTTGTTGCTGCAGGATGTTTTTGGGTGACAGGTGCTTTGGGGTAGAACTGTGGGGTGGGGGCCAGTTGGGGGATATTCTTATGGGTTTTGAGTTTATTTTTTGTTTGTTTTTCCTTTGGGTTGTATGTTCCTGTCGCAGCCTGGTTTTCCCAGATGCTCTGCCTGTGCTGCTGTCACCTTATGCGTTCTCTTGCCCTAGACCAGCTTTGCAATGGAGTTTAGTCTCATCTCCTGGAATGTGAAGACGACATCCTTCTCTTCTCTTCCTTGCATATCCAGCATCCTCTGTCTATGTGCCCTCAAGCTTCTCTATCTTTTCGAGGGGGCTTTGGGCCCCAGGAGAAGTACTTTCTCGTCCCTGTTCGGTGGGTTAGTGTGTCGAATGATCAGCAAATGGGTATCTCAGTTCACCATATCAGCTTTAAATATTTAAGTGTTCATGTCTCAAGCCTGCTGGACCTTACTCGTGCCCTTAACTTTGCATGCCTCTTGAAGGGGACTAGAACCAGTCACAGCGTCGCAACACTTCCATCTCAGGCAGAGTTGCCCTAATAAACATGCCCCAGTTTTTATATAGCCTGCAAAACCTGCTTTACATTTCCAACAAATGGTTTAATGAGGTGGCATCGCTGTTTCGGTACTTTTACTGGAAGGGCCGTCCTCCCTGCATCAACCAGGTTAAGTGTCACCAATCGATCTATGATGAAGGTATAGGAGCGATGGATGTCCGTCTGTTTTATTGGGCAACCCACTTGTTGGTCATAAATGACTGGTTGACGGGCAGCTGGGATGACATGGCATACCAGCTGGAATTGAGTGATCTTGGTGTTGATGGGGTGCTGCACTATTTGTATGGCTGACCACTACCCTCACTTTCCCGGAGTCTACTAGAGTTATCTTTTTGCCATGTAGAGGGTGGCATTTCATTTTATAGTCTGGATGGATGCTTAATTGGTCAGACTCCCCTTTGAATATGACGTTGGTTGGCCCAGGTAGCGTGCTTGAAAGGATTTCTGCCGCTGGGATATCATAGGAATTTCCGTACTGGGAGATGTGTGATGTGATTCCACCATGTATCCATTTGCCTACCTTTAAACTCAGTTTGCTTGCACTCAAACCCAGTTCCATTAATATTTGCAAGTGTGTTACACCCTTGGTTGTTATGCCGTTCATCTGCAAGAACTCCCAGGCTTTAGCCCCCCTGGAGGCATGATCATTGATGGTGGTATCTCACAGCTGTACTGTTGTGCTGGGCCCTCATATATAATGCTACAGAGACACTGAACCCACTCCAACAGAGATGGGATGGTTGGATTGGGAAACTGGAGGAGGTTGAGTGGCAAGAGGATTGTATGGCTCATCGAGAGCTAGCAATATCAGCATTCCTGTGTTTCAGCCACACTATCTCCACCAAACCTACATGACTTTCAAACATCTGTTTATTGGTATTTTCAATGTATTATAAACATTAGAATTTACATCAGCAATAGGAGAACGAATTTGTGCAATTACACGGAGCTGCTCACGCACAATTAAGAACAGTAGGTGTCAGCCAGCTGATAACCAGCCCTCCAATCAACGTATCCAGCCTCAATGTACCTAATTGTCACATAGTGTAGGATTAACAAACATTACAATTCGAACGAGAGGGTTCATAGCATAGAACTCTAAGTCCTGTAGACACCTTGAAGGAGAGCCAATATCTACCTGTCTCTTCAAACCACACCGGAGGATCAGTGTGCCCGTACAGTGGTTCGCTGGCAGATACATTGTTGTAGCTCCCCACAGACAACAATTAAAAAACATAAACAAGAACAGCCGTTGGAGTGCTATATGTGCAGTCTAGAAGTTGTGATTTAAGCATGCCACCGGCGGTGCGGGAATCACTTTGTGTTATCTTTCCATACCAGTATAGGACGGGATTGCATGCAAGCCATAGATATTTGCCACCTTGATAACATTCAGCTCCCTTTACTGCACCAAGACCGGGCCGGCCTCTCAGGCACTAACCTTCCCTCACTCACACTCCCAGTGCAGAAGCAGACGCACACTCGCCCCAGCAGCTAGTCCGATTCCTCCGCATCAGAGCCCTGACTTGTATCCCGCAAGCAGGACTCTAGCTCCTCCCACCTGTCTAACGCATACTGGCGCGGCCCCAGCGTGTCTTCTCACTTCAACGCCACTACCTCCGCTGCTGCCCACACCCTGAAAGATTGTTTCCAGGCCTGCCGAGCAGGTGGGTCAGCTGACTTCCACCTGCGGGTTATCATCCGCTTAGCCGCTATCAGGCCCAGATCTAGGAATCGTGCCTCTGCTCTATTCCGCCTACCCCTAGGAAAAAGGCCCAGCACACAAACCTCCCAAGTGAGCGGAACCAGGCCGATAGGCAGTCGACCACCGCCCTCCAGAAGTGATGCAGTTATGCACAGGACCATATCATGTGCAGCATGTCAGCATCTATGGAAGAGCAGCGGGGGCATGTCCCATCCTGACGAGCAAAATACCTGTTCACACGAGCCAGAGTAAGATAGGCCCTGTGGATGATCTAGAACTGGATCAGGCGAAACCTAGAATTACGGGGGACGTTAACGTGCCCAGAAAGGGCTAACCTCCACTGCGTGTCTGTAACTGAAGCGGAAGCATCCCTATCCCAGGCCGCACGCAGTGTCACATTCCAGGGCTGTATGTATGCGCAACGTGTCGGTGAACCATCTGATCAGGTGTTCCCCTGCCCCGTCACCTGTATGTACTGTACCAGCAAATGCGTGGGAGGGGACACTGACATGTCACCCCACCTAGATGCTAAAGACCTCAACAGTGAATTGTACAGGAGGAACTGCCCTGCAGGCAGCCCCGACTCCTGAACCAGTGTAGGAAACGGAATCAGTCTGCCATCATCATCATCATCATCATCATCATCATCATCATCGTCGTCCAACGTACATAACTCCACCTCATGCCACGCGCGTAGCTCCTAACCTGACGTAATCTTAGGGCCACAAGGGGTTCCCAGTAACAACAGAGCTGGAGCAAATGGAACCACCCCCCCGGCATCGACCCCCATTCCAAATGAATTCCCTCATTGTAGACTCCAGTTTGCTAAAAAAAAAAAAGCTGGGAGGGATATAGTGCGGGAGGATAGAAAAGTAATATAGCAGGCGCGGTAAAACTATCATTTTGAGCAGCGGTATCCTGCCTGCCACTGACAGCGGCAGCGTCTGCCAATAAGCCATCTGGGATTTGATCGAGGATACCGCCCTCTTAAGATTCACACCTACTAGGTCTCCCTCTCCATGATAAATACGGATGCCTAGGTACCTGAAAGTGTGAGGTTGCCATGGGACCGCATTCCCTGCAAGACAAAGCTCTGGGTTCGGAAGCGTGGAATCAAAGGAAAAGAGGCATGATTTGGACCAATTGACTTTTAGGCCAGACAGCGAGGCAAACTGCTGCAACAGGGTCCCAACCTCTTGGGGGGGGGGGGGGGGGGGGGGATACGCGTTATATCCCTAAAATACAGCAAGAGGTCATCAGCGTACAGCGATGCCACATGCAGGCCGTCCCCCAAGGTAATACCCCAGTCGGAGCCCATATCCCGCAAAACTGCCGCCAGTGGCAAGGGAAAAAAGCAGCGGGGAAAGGGGGCAACCCTGCCTCGTACCTCTACACACCCTGATGGGTTCTGATATAATGCCCCCCACCTTGACCCGAACCTCAGGATTAGTATATAGCAACTAAACCATCCGAATAAAGTGAGGCCCAATACCAAACCGCTGCAAAACCCGGAAAAGATATGGCCACTCTAGGGAATCGAAGGCTTTCTCCAGATCAAGAACAAGGCAACCCGCCCGTGGCCAGTCCCGTCTCGCGTACTGCATGATGTGGAATAGTCGCCTGATATTATGTGATGTATCTCTCGCTGGCACAAATCCGTTTTGCTCCGGGTGCACCAGGCCCGGCGTTATAGGCGCAAGCCGCATTGCTGACGTTTTGGCCAGTATTTTGTAATCCGTATTGAGCATTGCTAGCAGCCGATACGACCCTAGCTCTACTGGGTCCTTGCCAGGCTTGGGAAGGGACACAAGTAGCGCCTCCCCCTGAGATGGCGACAAACCGCCCCTCCGCTCTGCCTCCTCATAAACACGGAGTAACTTGGGCGCAAGTATTAAGTTAAATGCCTTGTAAAAGTCAGCCGGCCGGCAGAACATCCGGACCCGGCGTCTTATCAGACACCAGATCACGAATACTGGCCTGTATCTCAGCAAGCTCAAGAGGCTCCTCCAGTGCAATCCCCTGGTCCACTGTCAGTTGTGGGAGTTCCACACTAGCAAGGAACTCAGTACAAGATCGTTCAGAGGAGCTCACCATTGAGGCGTACAAGGCCTGGTAATGCTGCGAAAACGCAGTATGTATTTCCCTCGGCGTATACTACAGACGCCCGGACTCCAAGCGAACCTCCATAATCGGGCCATTGTCACGGTCCCCTCTGACCAGCCGGGCTGGAAGTTTGCCTGACTTGTCCGCCAGGGCGTGCGATCTCGCTGAGTGCGCAGCATAATTCAGGCAACGCAGCCGTTCAAGCAGCAACAGATGCTCAGTTCGAGCCCTGGCTAACTGGGCACCACCCGTAGGGCTCCGGGCGGCCTCCCTCTTTGGGCGAAACGAGTCGCGCTCTATACGAGCTAGGTAAAGTTCGAACGAGCAACGCAAATTCCACTGAGTCTCCATACAGTGGCCTCTGATAAAGACCTTGAACGCATCGCACTCCATTAGGCCCGAAGAGGCCGTACCAATGTTATGCTCCACAAATTCAGGGATCGCTGCTTCCAAAGGTGCCTTAAAGGCCTTGTCCTCTAATAGCTCAGGACGGAATTTCCAGGTAGGAACAGCCGAGGGGGGGAGATCCCAACCCAACCTTACAATCTGTGGGTTGTGGGCCGAGTGCGTGCGCCCTAAGAAATCTACACCCATAACCGCTGAAGCCAGGTTCCGCGCGCAGAGTATTCTATCCAATCTTACATGGAGGGAGTGCGGAGCAGAGTAGTAAGAGTATACGGTGTCTACAGCATTCCACTGCCTCCAAATATCTATCAAATGCCACTCTTGCATCCAATCAAGCAACCCACGTGTGGCGACCACTGCATGAGACGTAGGCAATGGGGGGAAGGAACGATCTAAATCAATATCAAGCACATTATTAAAGTCCCCTCCCAATAACCAGGGGTAGTCGCTCCAGCCCGCCAAGTGGCAGGACAGAGTGCGCAGAAAAGAAGTCTGATCCACATTCGGCCACAAACCAGGGCAAATCTCCCTTGCGAGTCTATGATCTGCTCCTCTGCTACAAAAGGGACACCCGCTTTAATCCAAATCAGGGCACCTCTAGCATAAGTGGAGTGCCCTGTTGCATATAGTTGCCCCCTCCAGCGTTGCTGCAAGCGAGGGAGCTCTGAAAGCACCAAATGGGTCTCCTGCAAAAAAGCGAGGTGGACCGAGTGTCTTTTAGATATGAATATATGGAGTACCAGCGCCTAGGCGTGTGTATACTGCGCACATTCCAAGTAACCACAATATATGGATTCATGGCAGCTTCAGTTTAGTACGCCCATCTACCGCTCATCCCGTCCGCAAGCGTGACGCTGCGCGCGCAGTAACAGTCTCCCAGTATAGCGCCCTGCACATAGCCTCCAGCGGAATCAAAACAAAACCAATACCATCAGAGCAGATAAACAACCGGTCTCCGCCCAAACGCAGAAACTTAAACATTCAACAACATAATCACACATTCTAAGCCTCCGTTAGCAGGAGATTGGGGCAGGCCAATTCACTCAGTAAAACAAGCACTTACTAAACCGGTCAACCCGGCCATAGCAAAAAACAGAGGGGGGGGCGGCAGCTAACTGCAGTTTTTAAGCAACAGTCAGTGACAGTTACAGTGCCATCAGCTACTTGCATTGTCTGCCCTTGGGAATTCCTCACGCCCTGCAGCCGAGCCAACTGATAACACTCAATGAATAACATATCCACTCTATATCCCAGGCGGCCCATGAGCCTCAACCAGGGGGCTGCAGCACCACTGAGTCCACCAAGCAGGTCTCCGCAGGGCCTAGAAAAGTTTGTCTGCTGTGGCAGGAGTCACCGACGGGCATTCCTGAAAACCCAACTCCGAGAGTCTGTCTGGCGTAACAGGCCGGTCGCTGGGAGGCTGTGAAATTTCAGTTTCTGATTCCGACGCAGCCGGAGAGGAACTTGTAGCTGCGGGCGATTGAATTGCCTCACGTCGCTCCTGTATGAGCTGTTCCAAGTCAGGTGCATGTGCCGCTGCCTCCGGTCACACCGCTTCCCTTATGGCCCCGCCTCGCCCTGCTGCACCTGCTCCTCAGTGTGGGCGGGTTCCTCTCCATTTCTTGACCCGAGACGCGTCCCGTCGACTCCAACCACTCCCACGCCGCTTCTGGCGTGGTGAAGAAATTAGCTTTATTCTCAGCCACAATGCGGAGTTTGGCAGGAAACAGTAGAGAGTAGTCCATTCTCAGGGCTCGGAGTCTGCGCTTCAGGGGCATATAGGAGACCTGGTCTCTTTGCACCGCCAACGTATAGTCCGGAAACAGCATTATTTGTGCATCATCCACTCGAGGCAGCGAGGAGGATCTCATAGTCTCGAGTATAATGTCCCGGTCCGCATAATGGAGCAAGCGTATTATAAAGGGCTGAGAACCACTCGCCTGGGCCGCGTGGGGATTCGATGAGCCCGTTCCACTGAGAAAAAAAGGAGTTGGTGTACCAGCTGGCACCAGTCCTCAGAGCCAGCTCTCTGAGTAGGCCACTGCATCCCAACCCTCCACTCCCTCCGGCAAACCGTTCACACGTATGTTGTTTCTTCTGGTGCGGCCCTCCGCGTCTTCCAAACAACGTTCCAGCTCCGCCACACGCGCTAAAACATCCCCATCATAGACTCCAAGTGAGATGTCACTGGTGCCAGCTCATCCACTCGCGCCCCAATCGTACCTGTTTTGTCTGCCAGCTTACGGTGGTCAGCATGCAGGAGTACAAGGTCGCTGGCCACTTTGTCGATCTTAGCCTCCAAAGATGTGTGAGCCCGCTCCAGCTCCACCTCGGCCAGCATAGCATCCAACTTCTGGCTATCTTGCGCTGCAGCTTCTTGGGACCTCCCAGCTCCAGTACCTGAGCGAAGGCGGCCCGTCCCTGCCATGACCAGTGCGAGTGCAGGCTCCAACCAGTTCCACTCCACTCACCGGGTGTCTCACCACCAACTCCTGCAGCTCCAAACCCTTCGGCTCGCTCTGTTGGCTCAGGTAGACCAGGCCAGAACATCACTGTAACCATTGCGGCGTTCCCGCAGCAGGTTGGGCCCTCCGAGGCAACCTCCAACTTCTCGCCGTGCTCCACCACACTATCACGAGTCCTCCGTGCCAGGCACCAGAGGGGACCCACTCTCCATCACCCCTGTCGCCGTAGCTGCCAATAATTTCACTCCTCCTCCGATGTCAGTCAGGAGAACACCTCACCAGGTCGCTAATAGGGCCGGGTCCGCTTGCCTGCACATAGAATTATACGCTGCGCAGCAGCACGTGCAGCCCGGCCCACCGCTGCACTACCGCCTTCCTCCTGCTCAGCGCCTTCAGGCCAGTACAGCCCGAAATCGGGCCACTGTTGATATCTCCTGCAGTCAGTTCAGCCAGGGGGAGACCGGTAGCCTAGCCACTTGGCCGGCAGGCCCAGCCCTCCCCGCCGTGTCCGGGCGCTCCCAAAAGGGAGCCAATGCCTTCTGCCATGGGCCCGCAGGATCCCCCTGCTCCTCTTTGCCCCCGACGGGGCAACAACTCTCCAGGGGGGCCCGCCGCAGGCCAGCGGCCGGGCCTCACCGTGCCGCACACGTTCGCCGCTCCAAGGCCGCGCCCACCGCTCCCTCGAGCCGGTGGGCTGCGGCCTCTCGCAGGCCCGGCACGATTCTTCCTTTGCTCCCTGCCGGGGGGCCGACGATGAGCTCTGCCGCTGCCCGGGTCCTCACATCTGCCCGGCACCTTATACAACAGGCGCCGCCGATCCCCGTGTGGCTTCGGATTAGCCACGCGGGAAGCGGAGCTCTCCTAGCTCGCGTCCGCCATGATTGGCTGCTTAGCCACACCCCCCCCCCATCAGCAGACTTCTTTCATGTGGTTTGGCAGTGTCCGCCCACTGCCTGTTATGGGACCTGGATTGGGACAGCTCTTTCAAGAATCCTGGACAGTTCTATCCTGTTGACTCCAAAAGTGGCACTGTTAGGTGTTATAGATGGTTTTGGATGATTCCTGGGGACAGAGCTCTGGTGGGTTTGGCGGTCTTGGTGGCCAAGAGGGACATACTGCAATCCTGGAGATGGCTGGATCTGCCGAAGTTGGATTTGTTTAAGATCTCCTTTATTTTGTATTGTAAGACAACCAGGGAACAATACAACATTTCCCATCTACAATGGCCGGTGGAGAGCTTCGATCATATCAAACAGGGAAAAAAGAAGGGAGTATAGGAAGTTGGTGGGAAGAACAGTTATGGTGATGACCATTCCTATGTAAAGACCAGTGGGTAAGTGGCTTGTACTACGGGAACCACTCCCAACCACCTAACCCCCGTACGTTCTGTCCATATCAGATGTGGTCAGTCGGATTATATGTAGGTATTGTGGGCATGTCAGTTCTCTAAACTCCTCTGACAGACATCTGGTTCACGAGCCGCTGTCAATTTTTCCATCCCCAGTATGTTCCATACTTTATGTAACCAGTCAGTGTGTGTGGTATGGCCTCTGAGCCCCAGTGTGAAAGTAGCAGTTGCTTAGCCACCTATATGGCTAGTGTGATAGCGCAACCTCTAAGGGAGGGTATGTCTGTGGATTAGGGAGTCCCAATAGCACTTAGCTAGGAAATCTCGGTATAGTGGTGTTGTATATTTCGTCTACCGCCTGCAAGACAGTTTCCCAAAAAGAGTCAATTTTGGGGCAATGCCACAGCAAGTGGGTAAGCATGCCGTCTTGGCCACAGCTACTGTTGCTATGTGTCCTCCACCGAGCAACCCTCACTGACGTATAGTACCAATAATGGGCTATCTTCAGAAACATCTCTTTAGTAGTCATCTTTCAGCGGTGACCAGTGCTCAATGAAGAATATCTCACCACTCCCTATCTGTACATGAGCAGCCACATTGTAGCTCCCATCTTCACCTGGCTGGCATGTGAGGCAGTGTAGTGGGGGGGAGCGGGACAATTAGAAAGGTGTACAAGTCAAACAAGAGTCGTTTGTCCGAAGCGCGTGTGAGCAGCTATCTTTCAAATGGTGTGAGGGGGTCTGCTCACATGAGGTCGTATCAATTTGGATGTCACCCAGTGGTGGACTGCTAAATATTGCCAGCGTGCTGTGTCTGGAAGATCATAGCCCTACTGTAGCTGGGCAAAGTCCCTAATCCCATCTGCATCAAAGAGGTCACCAGTTCTTTTGCAGTTGGCGTCATGCCAAGCTGCAAATGAAGTTCACTCTGTGCATGGGAGAAATCTGGATTTCCAATTGATGAGATCTGTGGAGAGACCATGGTAGATAGTCCCTTCCTCACCTGAACTCTGTTCCAGGACCCTAGTGTGGCTCTCAAAATAGGGGAGATATAGACACCTGGCGGGTGGTGCTTTTTTTGGCAGCCATGGGATCTTCCAAATATGTACTCCGGCCACGGCTTTGTCAATAAAGCACCAATGTTTTCAGTGTGTGGCCGTGACCATTCTACCATGTAGTGTAATTTGGCTGTGCGGGCAGTGTGCAAGATTGCGTTATAGTTGTATTCTACGATAGCTCCTAAGATGGGGAGGCTCTGCAGACGCAGATATCTAAACCCGTTAGTGGCCCAGGAGAAGTGTAGAGATGCTTTGAAGGAGGCCCTTTCGCCTCCATTAGAATAAGATTAAAAATGGATGATTTGTGTAGGTTAGTTTTCAAGCCAGAGACTTCAGCAAAGGCTGCCAACTCCTCCGTGACCGCCGCAAGGGAAGTTTATGGCCGTGACTGGTGACGGAGCACATCACCTGCATATGGGGCCAACTTGTATGTTATACCATCCATGGGTATGCCTGTGGGGATGTCTTTTTATGAAATCAGCAAAGGGTTCCATATATAAGGCAAACAATAAGGGTAACGGGGCAATCTTGTCACGTGCCCCTAGAGAAAGGGTTCTGTTCACACTTACCATAGCTCTTGGTGCTTCATAGTTACAGAGTATCCAGTTAAAGAACCTAGGATGCAGGCCACAGCGCCTCAAGGCTGCATATGGATACTGCCAGTGCACCCTGTCGAAGGCTATAGAAAAGAGTATGGCCGGCATATGTGAGCGATGAATTTTGTCCAACAAATGGCAGAGATGCCTAGTATTATCAGCACATGATCTTTCAGGGATGAACCTGGTCTGGGTCCACTAAGTGCTGCATGTACGGACCCAGCATGTGGGCCAGTATGCCTGTGAAGATGTTAGCGTCTACATTTAGCAGCGTAATGGGGCTATAGGAGGAACACAGTCGTGGGTCTTTCCCAGCCTTGGGTGTGACCGTTATCTGCCCAGTTGCATCGGAGGGGGGAGGGAGTCAGCAGCTCCCAGGGCATTATACAGCCTAGCCAGTATGGGAGCCAATTGGGCTCCAAAAGCCTTATTAAATTTCGCCCCAAAGCCATCCGCACCCGGTGCCTTCCCCGTTTGGAGGCGCTGGATGGCCAGGAGCACTTCAGTAGAGGTAATATCCTTATCTAAATTGTCCCTACTCACCTGGGAGATCCAGGGCAGAGGGACAGAGTCCAAATAAATCCCCACACTGTCGACACCAAGATCCTCAGCGGTGTGGAGGGACGCATAGAACTCTTGGAATTGTTTGAAGATGAGGTTGTCTTGGTGTGTCAAGGTGTCATTGGGCAGACTCAGTTATGCCACCCTCCTCTTCACGACCTGCGATCGAAGGCAGTATGCTAGCAAGTGACCAGCCTTATTCCCCCCCATGTAGTACTTCTGTTTTGTCCGTAGTAAGATTTATTCCACCTTCTCCATATCTAGGGCTCGTGGTCAAAAGCCTTGTGTTACACTATTGAACCCCGTGAGCCTATATGAGACCTCCAAGTCCTATATAGTGTTCTCTAGCTGGTGTCGTTTGTTAAGTCTGATTGTGTTAAATCTCGCCGCTATAGCTATAAATTGACCTCTAAGAACCGCCTTAAATGCCTCCCATAATGTATCAATTTTGGTCTCCAAGATGTAATTTATAAGTGAGTAATGGTGTATTGTATCTCGAATTTCGGCTAGTGTCCTCGTATGTGAGAGCTTTAGTATTGAGACACCAGTGTCTCGTATTTAATGGGGGCTGCGGGGAGAGTGAGATGCAGACTAATAGGAAAATGATCAGAAATAGAGACTGTCCCAATCTCTGAATGGAACACCGCGTTAGTAATGCATGGCATGGTGAGAAAGCGGTCTGTACGAGCGTTCGTTTGGTGGGCCGCTGAAATAAGGTGTAAGTTCAGTGTAGAGAGTGGCATAGTCGCCATATGTCTGTTAAGCCTGCCTCCTGTAGCCATTCCTTAAAGCCCTTTGTAAAGGCTGCCGACTGACCTGGGCGGATCTGTCTGAATGGGGTCTGTGGAGAGACCATGGTAGATAATCCCTTCCTCACCTGAACTCTGTTCCAGGACCCTAGTGTGGCTCTCAAAATAGGGGAGATATAGACACCTGGCAGGTGGTGCTTTTTTTTGGCAGCCATGGGATCTTCCAAATATGTACTCCGGCCACTGCTTTGTCAATAAAGCACCAATGTTTTCAGTGTGTGGCTGTGACCATTTTACCATGTAGTGTAATTTGGCTGTGTGGGCAGTCTGCAAGATTGCGTTATAGTTGTATTCTACGATAGCTCCTACGATGGGGAGGCTCTGCAGATGCAGATATCTAAACCTGTTTGTGGCCCAGGAGAAGTGTAGAGATGCTTTGAAGGAGGCCCTTTCCGCCTCCATTAGAGTAAGATTAAAAATGAATGATTTGTGTAGGTTTAGTTTTCAAGCCAGAGACTTCAGCAAAGGTTGCCAACTCCTCCGTGACCTCCGCAAGGGAAGTTTGTGGCCGTGACTGGTGACGGAGCACATCACCCGCATATGGGGCCAACTTGTATGTTACACCATCCATTGGTATGCCTGTTTTGGGATGTCTTTTTATGCAATCAGCAAAGGGTTCCATATATTACGCAAACAATAAGGGTAATGGGGCAATTTTGTCACGTGCCCCTAGTAAAAGGGTTCTGTTAACACTTACCATAGCTCTGGGTGCTTCATAGTTAGAGTATCCAGTTAAAGAACCTAGGACTCCGGCCACAGCGCCTCAAGACTGCATATAGATACTGCCAGTGCACATTGTCGAAGGCTATAGAAAAGAGTATGGCCGGCATATGTGAGCGATGAATTTTGTCCAACAAATGTCAGCGATGCTTAGTATTATCAGCACATGATCTTTCAGGGATGAACCTGGTCTGGTCTGGGTCCACTAAGTGCTGCATGTACGGACCCAGCATGTGGGCCAGTATGCCTGTGACGATGTTAGCGTCTACATTTAGCAGCGTAATGGGGCTATAGGAGGAACACATTTGTGGGTCTTTTCCAGCCTTGGGTGTGACCGTTATCTGCCCAGTTGCGTTAGTAATGCATGGCATGGTGAGAAAGCAGTCTGTACGAGCGTACGTTTGGTGGGCCGCTGAAAAGAAGGTTTAAGTTCTGTGTAGAGGGTGGCATAGTCGCCATATGTCTGTTGAGCCTCCCTCCTGTAGCCATTCCTTAAAGCCCTTTGAAAAGGCTGCCGACTGACCTGGGCGCTGGGCTGATCTGTCTAGTTGGGAGTCCGGAATTATATTGTAGTCTCCCACTATAATGACATCTATGTTTGGTGTAAGAAGAACTCGCCCTATCTCTTCTTTCAGAAAGCTTTCCTGATGGTCATTGGGACCATAAATGTTTGCTACTGTCATCTTGTGGGCGTGAATAGCTGTTACGAATAGTAAGTCAGGTTGTGTGTCATTGAGCAGATCGTAGATGTGGTGCTTGTTTTTTGAGAGTGATGAGCCTTTGAGTAGGCAGTTTAGAAAATGTGTGTTTGTGGTGGTGTCATTTTGTTTTGGAGAAGGGCAAGCAGTATATATTGAGCTTGTAACAGGAGTGTTGTTACTTGTGATAACTGTATGAGGTTCACAGTTGTCTTGTTTTTCTATATAGTGTTCCTCTTCCAGCAGGCCTAGGAGGCATTTTGTGGGTCTGGCTGTGTTGGTTCAGCCACTTGGTGGCTAATGTCCATCAGCGCAGAGTTGCCCCATTGCTCATCCAGCATGTGCAGTATTGTCACAATTCTTGTTCATGCCCAGTGGAATGGTTCCTTTTCCTCTGAAACATCAGTAATACACTGTGAGTTTCCGTACAATTAGGGGTTGCCCCTCCCTTTCTTTCCACGTGTGCCTGTCTACCTCTGTGTCCCAGATCTCCTGATATGAATTGTCTACGCTGTTGTTTAACCCTCCACTATGGGACCCACTCCCCTCCATGTCATCAAGGTGGATGGCCCTGCACTGAAACTCAATGTTTGGGTTCCATTGTTGGTAACATTGACAGCCCCAGACACACTAAGTGTCACCCTGGGACAGCAGCCGGAAGCGGGAGCAGACATGTTTGTGCACCATTTAGGTGGCTTAGGTACCTCCAAAAATCTCTCCTTTGAAAATCCCAAGGCTTAAACGGTGTCCTCTCCAGCTCCCTTTCTGTGCATCCTGTCTAACTCCGTTTGGATATTGCTATGCTCGATGACGAGGTACAGTGCTGTAGGATTGGTCTCATAGGGGTCCGTATTTACTACTACCCTGAGGGGCTGTACACTAGTAGGTTGCATTGTAGTCGTAATTCTCCAGTATTGGATCTTTCATATATTCACATGCTTGAATCATCCCCGTCGTCGAGGTGGGAGCCTCACAGTAACTTCAAATACATATAGCAGTAAACATTACATACTAGACCCTAAAGGCCCAAGTAGGCTTTTTATAGCCTATCCATGTCCTTTTACAAAAAGACCCAAACTTAAGGCGCAGCCAATCAGGCATCAACACCCTTTAGAATACTCCCAACAGAGGCTCTCTCCCTCAGATTTTCTACTGCACATCGTGTGAAAGGGAGTCTCCCTGAGCTCTGCTTAGTTTATCTTTCTGACAGGGTTTTTTCTCTCAGGAAACCCCGTTTTCAAGTGACAATATGTCTCAACATACTAAGAAAGGTCTTTTCAGAGACTGTGGCAGTTGTGGGAAGAAGAGACTACATGTGGATGATCCCCACAAGAAGTGCATCTACTGCCTGCATCCAGACCACAGTGTGAGATACTGCAAGATCTGTCGCACCTTCAGACAGAAAACCCTCAAGGACCGTGAGGGTAGGCTTCTGTTGTGGCTACAAAGACAGAAAGCCATGGAGAACCCATCCTCAGATGAGAGTGAAACATCATCTCATGCTTCGCACTCCTTAAAAAGATATGGAGAGAAAGAAAGACTGCCTGAAGAGCCACCGAAGAAAGTGGCTAAGAAGTCAAATTATGCAGCTGTGGAGATACATAGGCGCCAAGAGGCTGCGACATCCAAACTCTTGAAAAACTCTTGAAAAAGGTTCGCTTAGAGCCTACTACGCATGTGGGGAAAAAAGGCACTCTCTAAAAGTGCTTCCCTTTCCCTGTTGCCAACAAGGGACCTGGTAAGACTCTCCTCAGAGGCTTCCAAAAAAGCCCTGTCAACGACGACCCCGTTGACGATCACAGTGACGTCGCCGTTTACAACATCTCCAATGATAGTTACATCATCACTGCTTTCATCTGTGACTATCATCACCGCCAAAATCTATAGAAAGGCAGCGTCAACAAGAATTTCGTCGACAGAAGCGTTGTCGGTCCATCCGACGACGGGGGCACTACCGTCGACAAAACACCTGTCGATGAAGTTAGAGAACATTGTCGACGAGCGCATGACGATGATGGTGCCGTCGACGGGAAAGGCACAGTCGACGACAGAGACAGTCGACAAGAGAAGAACCATTGACAAGAGGACCGTCGACGAGGAGATCTTCGACAACTAAGACTGAACTGTCGACGGCAATATTGGACACGTCGTCTGCGCAATAGTCGGCAATGATACCATCTTCCAGAGAGTTAGGAGTGCAGCAGGATTCAGCGAGATTCCTTCCTCTTTCTTTTATCACCATGGGGAATAAAACATCGCCGATACTCCCAAGACATACTTCTCCGGGTAAGGTGTTGCCATATCCTCCACAGCACCTTCTAGATGATGACATTTATTCTCAAGATGACGGAATGTTTGGCGCAGCAAGTAGTCCATCACAGCTGCATGTAAAATGTCAAGACTTGGATGAGGAGAATGAAGGACAGGAACAGCCCAACTATTCCTCAACTACGTTCCAACAGAATTCATCATACCCAGTAGGGGAGGCAGAACCTTCCTTTCCCATGCCTAGATCATTAGTCGAAGATCTCCAGGGTATGTTGAAGGACTATTATCGAAGGTTTCTACCGTTGACGCCTGTAGCACCATCCAGGTACTACAGCCAGCGGACACCTCTGCAAACTCCTATGACCAGTCACCCAGGAATGCCACACAGAAGCGTCCCATTTGTTTACCAACCACAGGAGGATCGTCACTCTACAGATGACACGAGGGAAGAAGGTGAAATAATGGAGGCCCCTCTTAGTGAATGGGATGACTACCTCATCTCCACACCATCACCGCCGCCAGCAGGGCCCGTGATTCACTTCCGGAGGACATAGGAGGCTTTCAAAACTTTATGGACAGAGCTGCAAAGTGGATCGATTTGCCTTTACTATACAGGAAACGGTTTGTATCTTACATGTCTTCAACGAGCCAGCAAAGAGATCTGTGAGGACTATCCCGATAGTGGTTTTCCTATGACAGGAGGGGTTGAAGGCAATGAAAAATCCAGCAACAGTGCCTTCCCAGATGCCAAGGCTGGAAAAGAAGTACCAAGCCCCGGATAACACTCCAGCCTGCTTGGTGTCCCAACCGGATTTGGTAATATCTCAAGCGGCGCAGCATAGATCTAAGAACCCTTCGGCACCTATTACATCGCCTCCAGATAAAGAAGGAAGGAGGCTGGACAATATTGGTAAGAGACTTTCCTCGGTGGCAGCGATCATAGTGAAAGCGGCTAATTCCTTGGCCATTCTAGGAAGGTACGATCGCCAGATGTGGGCAGACATGTCTGCTTATTTTGACCTCTTGCCAGAGGATGCGAAGGGGGAAGCAAGGAAGGTGCTGCAGGAGGGTGAGCGGATTGCGGCTGAAGTCATAGACTGCGCAATCGACATTTCCTTGACAGAATTCCGACAGCTAGCAGGAGCAGCGTTCTTGCATAGACAGGGTGGTTGAAGTCGACTTCCTTCCGTCCGGAGGTTCAGAGCCGGATTCTGGACATGGCATTTGATGGAGAAAGTCTGTTTGGGAAGCATGTAGATGACCTGTTACAAACAATCAAAACGGATACGGACACTGCTAAATCGCTAGGTACGTTGCAGTACTGGAAACAGCCTTTTTGTGGAGCAAGGGATAGAGGAAGTTACTCCTTATTTGATGCTGCGCAAAGAAGCAATAGAATTGGTCCCTACTCCTCACAGGAATGAGGGGTTCTATTAACTCTTTCTGGTAAAAAAAAAAAAAAAAAAAACCTTCAGGAGACTGGCGACCCATTCTGGATTTAAGATCACTGAACAAGTTCCTAAAGAAACAGTCGTTCAGGACGCTGCAGGACATCTTGCGCCTCTTAAATACAGGAGACCACATGGCATCCCTAGACCTCCAGGATGCGTATTTTCATATTCGAATACACCGCAACCATTGCAAATTCCTCAGGTTCAAGGTGGCTGGTATGCATCTACAGTTTTGTGTCCTTCCCTTCGGTTAGAAGTCAGCCCCCAGGATTTTTACAAAGATGCTAGCTCCAGTGGCAGCGCACCTCCGCCAGTCGGACATACAGGTGTTTCCCTATCTCGACGACTGGCTCATCAAGGCACCTTCAAGAGTGCAGATGGTATGGCACAATACTGCTTGCCTCCAGTTGTTCGAAGACCTCAGACTTACCACTAATTACCAGAAGTCGCAGCTTCGACCCACACAGAAATTACACTTCTTAGGAACGGTACTAGACACTGTCCACAGCAAGGCGTACCCGTCTCAAGAGAGGAAACAAAAGCTGAACACCTTAGCACGCAAGCTCTCAGTTAAAAAGTGCAATTCAGTTTGCACCTACAAATCATTACTGGGAATGATCTCATCATGCATCCCGCTGGTCACAGATTGCAGACTACACATGTGACCCTTACAGGAGCAATTAGATGCTCAGTGGCTTCAGGTTCACGGATCTTTCGAAGACAAAATTCTCATCCCATCAGTGATTCAGTCCGCCATGGCTTGGTGGGCAGCACCGGCCAATTTGTCCAGCGATCTACAGATCAGTGGGACCTGGCCTCGGAAAGACAGTCAACTCCACATAAATCAGCTGGAGCTCAAGGCGATAGGTTTGGCTCTAAAAGCCTTTTTGCCAAGGCTTCAGAACTCAAGTGTCTTAATCAGGACGGACAATACTACCAGCATGTTTTATCTAAACAAGCAGGGTGGCACAGGGTCTCTGCAGCTATCGCAACAGGCTCAAAACATCTGGAAATGGGCCATAGCACACATTTCGCTAAGAGCGGAGCACGTACCAGGACAGACCAACGTTCTGGCAGATACCCTGAGCAGAATGATTATGCAGTACCAGAGTGTGCTACTCATATGGAAGCCACCTCTGTTGACAATGCACCAGGGCCAGGTCAGACATCCAGATCCGTCATCTCTCCACTTATCGGACTGGCTCCTGAATTCAATGAGTACGCCACTATAGTCATTCCTTCTGCATGTAGGGAGATTTTAGCCAGGGCTAGGGCAGACATCACCAATAATACCTACAAGTTGAAATGGAAGCGGTTTTGCATGTGGTGTGCAGCAGAAGGAATCCATCCTCTCTCTTCTCGGCCTGAACAGGTACTGCCGTACTTCTTGCACTTAGCAAAGTCTGGACTTTCATATTCCTCCTTTCGAGTGCACGTGGCGGCAATTTCTAGGTACTGCAGATCTCAAGATACTGTCTCCTTGTATTCCCCCAGGATTGTAAAGCAATTTCTGAGAGGTCTGTTTCAAGCTTTTCCACCGGTGTGGAAGCCTCCGCCCTTATGGTCTCTAAATGTAGTCCTGGGACAGCTCATGAAACCCCCTCTCGAGCCGATCCACAGAGCGGACCTGAAGTTCATCTCATGGAAAACTGTGTTGTTGCTGGCTCTTCAGCTAAGAGAGTAAGTAACATACAGGCCTTCACCATCAGAGCCTTTCCTCCAGTTCACCACTACTGGCGTAATTCTTAGGACAAATCTTAAGTATATCCCGAAAGTGCCTTCAAGTTTCCCTTGGAATGAACCGGTCATCTTAAAGACTTTTTTCCCTAATCCGCAGACAGTGGCAGAGAAAGCATTACATTCATTGGATATTAAAAGGTGTTTAAAGTTTTAGCTTCAGAAAACACGACATACGAAAATCGGACCAGTTATTTGTGGCCTTTGGTGATGCAAGGAAGGGCCTTCCTGTATCCAAACAGACTGTGGCCAGGTGGATCGGCCTGGCGATCCAATTCTGTCATACTCAGGCTGGTAAACCACTCTGAACCAGGGTGAGAGCTCATTCTACAAGGGCGGTGGCTACGTCGGCAGCACTCTTTGCAGGAGTATCCCTGCAGCATATTTGTAGAGCGGCCACATGGTCCAGCCAACATATCTTCACGAAGCACTACTGTCTCGAAGAGACAAATAACATGGACACAGCAGTGGGCCAAGCAGTGCTGAGGCATTTATTTCGTTAAGGTGAGCCTCTCTCGTCATCCCACCTCCATAACCAAGTTAGGAGAGCTGCGTTTTCCGTAATCTGGTCAAGTTTAACTTTCCTATTTTTAATGATTATGGTACTTTCTGGTATCGTAGCTAGCTTGGTAGTTGCCGTAATGCTAAGGTTTATGATTACTATGCCTAGTTGTTATCTTCAACTGAACATTACTATTGTATTGTTACATAATAACTAGGAGCAGGATTACTCTTGTTATTGTTATCATTATCATTACTATTGTTGTTTTGTGTATGAGAATACAACTAGTGGCTTGTTAACCAATATTACTGCTTGCGACTCTGATTCAAGCATGTGAATCTATGAAAGATCCAATACTGGAGAAGAAAATTAGTTACTTACCTGTAACTGTAGTTCTCCAGTATTGGTATCTTTCATAGATTCATATGTGACACTCCCTCCTCCCCTCAGAGGCTCCCCTTATGGACAAACCTTTGACTTCACACTTGTACTAGAAAATCTGAGGGAGAGAGCCTCTGTTGGGAGTATTCTAGAGGGTGTTGATGCATGATTGACTGTGCCTCAAGTTTGGGTCTTTTTGTAAAAGGACATGGATAGGCTATAAAAGAGCCTATTTGGGCCTTTAGGGCCTAGTGTGTAATGCTTACTGCTATATGTATTTGAAGTTACTATGAGGCTCCCACCTCGATAATGGGGATGATTCAAGCATGTGAATCTGTGAAAGATACCAATACTGGAGAACTACAGTTACAGGTAAGTAACTAATTTTCTTCTACACAGGTACAGATGGAGGAGGCATTTTGCTTTTTCAGGGGCTACCTCTTGGGATAAGTACAATCTATCTGTGCATACTGCATGTGGTATCAGCGGACAGCCCTAACATGACCTGGCTTATATCTTAGTGCCTACTGCAGTCAGGTGTTGAAACCACATGTTGTGTAAAAAAGTGTTGTGTAGTGTATTTGGGATGCTAGTGTTGGGTGCAGTGACATTAAAATGTGACATGAGTGAAGTCCGTACGCATGAGTGGCAATTCATTAATAGACTCCCTACATCAGACTGTTTTTTGGAAATACATGGATGCGGTAGCATCCCTAATGGTGTATAAATGTAATATTACTTGTACTTTAAGTAAACCATAACTCTCACCCACGCCATGCACAGTTTTCTTATCAATAATTTTATTGAAAATGTTGCAGTGGTAATATCAAAGATGCCATAGAAGATGTCATCACTGATATAATATGTGGAGTTATTAGCTGTGAATCGCGAAGGCGCGGGTTTTATAGTTATCTTAGGGTGCAATTTATAGTTACTTGAAATAACTAGCTATAAATGCTGAATTTCTATAGTTTTGTATGAGTAAATTCAGATCCTAACTATAACATCCCTGTAACCTTTGTTTATTTTCAGTGAATTTCTATGGTTTTTTAACATGAAGTAAATTTAATTACTATACGTTATCCCAAACCCATCGTGCACGTCCTTTGACCGTGCACGGGTGGTGTTAGTCGCTGGGCCTGCAGCCAAGTTTTTATAACCACCCAACCACTGCACCACTTTTGGCCATTGCCGTGCGCAGTGGAGGTTGGCCACAGGGCCTGTCTCTGTCAGTGGATCTGTGAGAGACTGGGTGTGCGAGTGTCTGAGTGGGTCTGATAGTGGGTGGGTGTGTCTGAGTGGGTGCATGAGTCTCTGAGTGCATGTATGAGTGAATTAATTAGTGTATGAAAGAGTCTGTGAATGTTTTTAAAAAACCCTTTTTTTTTTCATAGTCTCCAATATTCAAGAATATCCTTGAATATGGTGAAAATAAATAATTTTAAACCCATTATTTGACCCTAAAATACCCCCTTGGGGTTAGGGTACGTCCACCCTGACCCCTTTATACCACATATTTCTATTTCCACCCTAAGGGACCCTCTCCAATAACAGAAAATAGCGGCCGCAACTTTCTAGTAAGGTTGTGGCCAGCCAATTACAGCACTTCTATTTGCACTTGCATTTGTGAAAATTCAAATTTTTTCGCAATATATTTGAGAAGGGTCCGTGGCCCTAGATATACACATTTATTTTCCTTTAAATATCTCCAAAACTACTGAACTAATTTCCACCAAATAAGCGAAAGCGTGATCAGCTTACAGAAAACTAGCTTTCTGCAAAATTTTGTGTAATTCCGTCCAGTTGTTCAAGCTAAAGTCGTCTCTAAAGGTCCTATAGGAATTAACATGGGAAATGCAAAGTATTTTGACACACCCTCCTTTTCTCCCCCCATCCCCCTGATTGACGGATCACCCAAAAACTTTCTATGCGCAACAAGAATCACTCTGCCACTTTTTGTTGTAAAATTTAGTGAAGATTTATCGTACGGTGCCAAAGATACAGGCAATTAAAAAAATCCTTTTTCTATGGAAACATGGTTCTAACTATAACTACCTATGTTTTTTTTATATATATATATATATATATATATATATATATATATATATATATATATATATATATATATTTATTTCAGTGGAGCGGTCACACAGTCAGACTATCACCCACTGGGAGGAGCGTCCTCAGCACTGGACAAGGTCGGGTATCTCCAGTGGATTACTGTAGGCCCATACTGGCAGTCCCAACCCTGCTTGTCTCGTCGTCATTAGGGGGTCTCTAGCAGATGTTGGGCAATGGATGTTGGCCCCCGTCTGCCTCCAAATGTCCAAAGATGGTCCCTTGTCGCTCCTCTGCCTTTTGGTCCCGCCTCCAGAAGTTCACCATCTTGGAGTCTCCTTACTGTAGGCACACACAGGTCCTCCTCCCAGGCTGCGTGCCTGCCGATATGCCAGCCGAACCAGCGATTCACTGGTGTGGGAAGCCGGTGAGCAAAACTATCCCATTCGATCTGAGGGTCACAGGGGCTTGTGGGTAAGGCAGGATAATGCACAATCTTAAAATAGGAACATATGACAAATCACGTTATGGGTTGAGTTACCGGCACACAAGACTACATGAGTACCTGACAGATTGGCATTGCATACTCATAAACTAGAATTTAGTTTCTTTGATTGTACTTCAACATGTAGGTTTTGAGGCTGGTGAATACTATACATATTAAAACACCAAGCACCTCTTCGAACATATTTTGTGAACTGTTAGATTTTATTGTCATTACGTTGTCTAACTGTTATGGTTAATTTGTGTTTTTGAAGATTATCAAAGGTTACACTGTTACTTAGTGTGAAGTTCTCTTTATTAAAGATTAAATAATGCATACAACACTAAAACATTTTATACAAACAGGTGTTGGTCACCATTCTTGATTTAGAAAATGTTTGCACAGAGTTCATATAAGTAAAAAAACATGACCTGGGGTGCATTTCCCCCTTAATTGCAGCTTTTAATGACGATTGTTTCTTCCCTTGGTACAGTGATGCAGTGCTTCAGTGCACTGTTGTTATGCACTGAACGGTGGAGGCGGTATGGACTAGGCATCATTAAACACCTTTGTTGCTATTGTCCACACAGATGGTCAAGTTGCTAATGATTTGAAGAAAAAAAAAACTGAGATAGATGAGCTCCATGTCTTATCTGTTATGTCTTCTTAATCTGAAAATATCCCTGAAAGATAATATTTAACCATTATTACTATAAGTGCAAATTCCTTGTGTATATTGATAATACACAGTGTCGGAACACTACCTCAGATTTTAACTGTTCATTTATCTAGATTCCAGATTACAGAAATGCTGTCATTGTTGCGAAATCACCTTCGTCTGCTAAAAGGTCAGTCAGAATACTTTTTTTTTTTTTTTTTAATGTTTCCTTTTGGTGCTGGGATTAGAAGTGTATTGTTCTTGAATTCCAATCTAGTAATAGACTGTTGTATTTGTTGGTGTGAGCGATAACGTAGGGTGTTTTTTAAAGCAGGTATTCCTCTCTTCATACATTTTATATCTTCTAATTTGGAGAGGGGTCTTTTGAATGCACTGTTAGAAGGAATATTTTTTTTCAGATCTGGAGTGGAACCTGTGGGAGTGATGTGTAAATGGACCAGGTTGTCTGATTAAATGTTGCAACATTGATGTCCCGGTTCAGTGTTAAACTGCAATAGCATTATCACCCTGTGGACTGTGCTTCGCTTTTGGATTGTACCAGTACATAAATATGATGGCACCCTCTCTTGTATTCGGACATTTTGAAAGGTCTGTTTCCTCCTTGTTGCTACTTTCAAAGAGTATGTTTAAGGAAAAAGACAGACCACGTAAATTAAATGTGTACATTTGTTCTTCCATGCTTTGCATCAATACATTACTGTTGTCCATGCTTCTGCGTGTGACGGGGCGAGGGAGGGTGGGGGTTTTGCTTGTGGACCATGGTTGAATTCCCTCTCCTAGCTTAATTTCTCAAATGGAATGCCATGCCTGTCTGCCAGGATGCTGCAGCGGTCAAGCCCCCTGGCATGCACGGACGGTGTTCAGTTTCAATTGGGAACGTGTTCCTGGTGAGAATCATCCGTTCTCACCTTCAGAGCTACAAGAAATTGCTGACCCACAAGTTTTCCACGCTGCTGGTGTGAGTAATAGAACACTCACTCCATATAATGTCTTGAGGAGGTTAGGAACCATTGGGCCGAAACATGTTGTCACTGTATTCCTACAAGGAGTCCCCATCAAAGGAGAAAGTATCTGAATAAGAAGACTATGAGCCTTTTTTCATATAATGTATGGGATTATTTGGTTAACAGGCCACTGGTCGTCTTGATATAATGGACTATCTGAAACATACAGACCCAGTAGGACTGCAGTTAATGTGCTGTTGGTGTTAAGCATTGTTTTCATAAGAATACATGAATACATGTGTACTTATGATTTGCAGCGTTTTTTTTTTTTTTTTTTTGCTTGGGGGTTACTTGATTTGTCTTTGAAAAGTTTTCATTCATACTGGATTTTTAAGTGTTGACTTTTTTTCCAAGTTTGGTTCACCAAAAATGAAATATGGAGAAAAAAAAAAAAACAGATCCGATAATTATTGCTGTATTATTTTTGATTTTACACAGATGGTCTGATCTATCCTTTAGGGTTTTTATAGTGCCTGTAGTCACGCTCAAGTCAAGAGGGTTACTTTGGGCAGCCCCTGTATTGTGTGGACACGATTGAACCCTAGCAGCAAGAGTGGCTGCTCTGTCTGATGTAACCCTTCTTGGCTTCCCCTGCATTCCTGGCTGTCAGGCAGTTTTGCCTTTAAGTTGGGGTGTTGGGTGGGGCCCCGACGTGTGCAAACTTGTCTAACCTTGTTTGCCAGGTAGGGATGATTTATTGATAGCCATTTTTGCATCAGTTGGCTGGTGAGAGGAGAATTTGTACCGGCAACTTGCAGATGAGTTATTCAGACTCCCTAGCCCTTAAGAGCAAGCAATCAATCAGTAAAGGCATCATGACTGGTCAGCTCCAAACCTAGGCAGGGTGGCCCAAAAACCCAGATGTGTCTTCATTCCAAGCACTCTTAGTGGATGTTAATACAGTGGCCAACAGAGCCGGTTGAACTTGTGGCCGCCATCTTTTGTAATTAGGCCATGTCCCTGAAACAGTACATGATTGAGTACAGAGTCATGTAGGTTTGCCAAAAGCTTGTGATTGTATTCAGTTTGTTATTCACAAAATTTTATTTTTGCTCTTTTTGAGCTTTAGATTGTTCCTTATTTGTTTCAAATATGTATAGCAGTGTTAAAGCCTTTCCGGTAGAATTGCAGAAGAACAACTTCAAAAAAGGGAAGTGGTTGATTTTTAAAGATTCTCGTACTTTCACAGTACATTAACTAGGAAACCGGGTTGCAATATTTACATCTGCCATATTCATAGCTGACAGATTTCACACTTGCAGTGTTATGTTGTGACTGAAGCTACAAACCAGATGTCCTGTTTCAGCCATTTGAACAAATTCTAAGTATTTTATCACCATTTACAGGGGGAAGAAAACATTTCTATCTAGTAATCATGATTTTTGGATGGGAGTTTTTTCTTTCAAAGTGCATTAATGATCTGACTATGAATTGAAGGTCCACAAGGCACATAAATGTGTTCTTCTCTGTCCCTAATGATTTGGCAGCATGTGATTTTTGTAAACCTCTTATGGTATGTGAAATAGATACCTAAGTTAGTCTTCTTTCAGCTCTCAAACAAGCTTAAAAGTTCTTGCAATCTCCTCAGATGATGAGACTCAATGGACAGTGCTCACAAGAATGAAGTTGCACCAGGAGAGGGTGTTTTGAGGTGGCCACCTCTCAAAACAGAGTTACGGGTTAAGCCACCGTGAGTGTTGATGTTATCAAATCTCAGGTTAGGAACCTTAAAGGTAGTAGCGAACATCTTGCAGTAGCTTAGAAGCATAATTACAAAAACAACAAAGACCCCTGGGAGCAAAAATTAAAACTCCAAACCACTCACTCCTCATATATACAGACACACCATTACCTTTCACTTATTCCAAAGACCTAATTTATTACAAATACCAAATATATATATTTCCCATATACACACAATTTATAGCATCCCCCATCATATCACAACAAATGCAAAATAGAATGGAACCAAGTGCAAATGAGATAAAGTGCTGGTGTATTAGTAAAGAATGAGAAGTAATAGATTTCCCATCAAACCATTCCAGAAAAAAACCTTCCTAAAAACATATAAAATAGCCTGTTGGTTAATCCTTCAACCACATTGAATCACAATATTATTTTATCAAACAGAATTGATCCCCCATTCCGGTCCTCTTAAAAAATAAACCAAATCCGTGCTAGAGCAACACCATAAAGTAGCTCAGAGGTATACCAGAAATGAATGCATAGTCCCAGAATTCTCAACACACAAAACTACAAGTCTCAAACAAGAGCAAGATAAATGCATTCAACCAGGTAGACACATTTCAGAAATTCCCATATCAGCTTATAGCAAAGTTCATTGAATTTTGCCACATTTCATCTGCCAAAGATTATGTGGAGGTGTAGGGGGGGATTTCAGGAGTGGAAAGTTAATCACAAACCTGATAGCTACTTGGTGTGGTAACCTCTGAATTATTTATAATTCCAGTTCCTTGGCATACAGCAGCCCATGTGTGATTGGGCTAAGAACACGTGTAGAAGCATTGTGCCTTTGTAGTTTGGGGGGGGGGGGGGGTGCAGGATGCAGGATGTGAAGCCTTCAATGCAAATGAAGTACCAGGTGCAAATTGATAGGTCGTATAATATATACAGTCTACCACAGGGGGCTCCAGCCTATTAGTTTTAATACCGACAGCACAACAGAATGACCATCTTTTACAACATTCATTGGGATTGATTCTTGTAAGGGGAAAGTCCAACCATAGTATCAAATTCACCAGAGGTTGCTGCAAAACTAATACTTTTTTGTCTTTAACCCCACTTCTCAGGGCTTAACACCTGGGTTGTTCTCCTTAGCCCCAAAAGAAGTAATTTGTTGGAGGAAAGGAGAATATGCAGTTATCTCTCACTTCTCACCGTAACAAGATATGCCCTTATGAGTCAGACAGCTCAGTCAGAGTAATTGTCATCAGTGAACGTATTGCATTGCCATACGGGTTCCCAGCCTGTCCCTTAGAAACAGTAGACACACACAACTCTTTATATTTAAACAAAAAAAAGGTGATTTATTATGTACTAATATTACATAAATCTTATGTCCGAATGAGGCATATTACGGTAATCTCAGCAATCATTACTTAGAACAAGGTGAATATCAAGAATACAACTACGTTTTTGCACTTTTTATTAGATCAGTCCAATCCCTGTCTATATATGTTATTAGCCTCATGATGATTGTGTTGTCTGGATAATTATTAGCATTCCCAAAGTGTTTATATGAAAAACCCTGTAAGTATTTCCCTATGCCTCAGAAACCTATCTGGTTTGCAGTCGGTATTTCTGAATGCCCCTCTAGCAATCAGTCGTCATGTCTCTCCCACCCATATCCTCAGTACTCTTTATATCTTCTCCTCCATTGATATTCTATGGAGGGAGGAGGAGTAACTCCTGTGTAGCTTCCCATATCATCGCTCCAGGACACTAGCATTGCATCTGTAACAGAAGTACGTGGCAGGCAGATGCATGTTGCCATATTATGTCCTTCCAAGCATACTGTGTGTTTGGCCAGATAGGCTTGTAACTCTAATCGTTGCACATAGTTTGCTGCTTCTCAGAGAACGGAAAATTTCACTTCTCTATTTTGTTAGCGCAGCTATTGTCAATTTACAGCTCTATAAGTGTTTGAAAATAATTTGGAAATCTCGCACTCACTGTCAACATTTCCATTCAAAAATATTATTTGTCCAGGCCCTGACTGACACAAATACACAAACATATATACACGTATTAGTGCTTTCATATTAGTATAAAATAAGGCTGGATTTGTATGTAACGTGTATGCAACTACTTCACTCTAAATAGAATATCTAATTCAAAGAAAGAAAAGGCATTTGTAGATACTACAAATATTTTTTTAAACTGCAACTTTACATAAAAGCTAAGCATAAATACATGACAGGCACTTGCAATCTAAAATATATGACAACATTCAGAAATATTGTAAATGGAAGTTACTTCATTTTTAGGGTTGAGCGGAAAGCGCTCTGTCCCTGTTGTTATCTCTATGGGCTCCTAACTCCGCCCATGTCAGGCCCATCACTTTGGTTGGTTCGTGGGCTTGCCTTTTACAATTCGCTTCATTTCTTTATTGAAAGGCATGCATACGTCATGCCTTTTCCGTTGTTTAGCCCACCTCGAGCGCACCGGCGAGCTACTGAAAACATACGAGGCTCCATGTTTTCCTTATGATTTCTGGACTTCTTTTTCTCTTTATTTCGTAGGCAGCGCGATCTCGTTGGGCAGTAGTTCAGCGTTTTGCATAACATCGACCCTGTTTCATGGATATTTGCAGTTTTGCTGGTTACATGGCTAATGGCACTATTGCCGTTATGTTTCACTGCAAGTGAACTTCTGTTTCCTTTTGTGTGCTTGCTTTGCGCTCATGGCGGCCGTTGGCTCACTTATGTGAAACTGTTTTACTTTTCAGTTTACGTGGCAAGAAAAGTCTGGTTAGGAGCTTACAATGCTAATTAATAGCTTTGAATCAAGTAAACGTGAGAACCAGTGCATTGCAAATGCTTGTTTTCCGTGTTTATTATGAGAATACAATATGTGGTAGTAAAAGATATTCTGCCTCTGTACCCATTTGTTTGTCTGGGCATCCTGCCGGGGGTCAGCTTAAAACATGGATGTGACCAGAGAGGACGTATGCTCTCTGACTGTTTGTGGATGTCATTCCAGTAGACTGAATCATTCTCCAGGACGTGTTTCCAGTCGTGTTTTCAGGTCTGAGAGGTGTGGAATTAAAAAAAAAATATGTATTTTAGGGTCACAAGAGAGGAGATGCTTCAGATATCTATTTGTTCTGACGTGCTATGCAAATTATGACAGTATTCTCATTATATCACAGCTTTGAAACTAACCTCTCTGATTATGTCCCGGTCCAAATTATGTCACTTCTTGGAATCCTGGAAAGGCTCCGATTTTCCCACATTCCTGATTATAACCGACTCTGTATAGACCATGGTTCTGTTTATGGTAAATCATCAATAGTCACACGCATTATCTATGCAAGGGCACTGTTTATTAAATGGCTCTGTTTAGTCTAGCTTTTTGGTCATGGTAGGGCTCTGTATGTGCCAAGACTTTCAATATACCAGAATTCCCATAATGGGGGAGCCCTGGATTTAACAGTGTCCTGGTTGTACCATTGCTCGTGCTCTCTCTTACTTTGTTTTCTGAGGAAGCATTTTGTGAAATGCTGTGGCAGACTTACTTTTAAGCATTCATTTGTATTCATAAAATGTTATTGTAAATATATACTTTTTCACATGTTTCAGTGAAACCTTGATGAATATAACGTGATTATTCCCAAACATGGCATTCTGACAAGGGCTAGAAGCTTCACATTGGACATTGTCCAGTTAAACAATGTTGTTTCAGGTTGAAAAGTTGGTCTATGTTTTAGAAAACCCATGTTCTACGTGTGGTAAAGTGCCTAGATTGCCAACAGAGGCTCAGTGAATCTTCTTAGACTGACCTTCTCTCATAGACGCCGTTGCTTAATTCTTTAGCAGATCACTGCTTTTCACTGTTCCTCAGGTTCCAAGTTTGCCAAAAAGCTGAGAATAATACAAGTAGTAGATCAATTACTGAAGACTGTATCTGGTTGTGAAGTGTAAATGTCCAAAGTCTTGTCCGGATCAAAATGTGATGGGCCTGATTCTCAAAGCTATTTATAAGCATGCAGGTTGTACTTACATTCACTAAAGTTGGATTGGCACGTATAAAATGATTTACTCACATGAAGAGTTTTGTGTTATCAAATCTATTCCAGGGGCCTGAAAGTAGACAGGAATATTTTCCGCCTGGACAAAAAAGAAATACACGTTTAAATAAGTGAATCTGCCTTTGCTCAGCAGATTTTCACATGATCAGGTATGTGCTTACACATCTGCTAATGCAAAAAGAAAATTGAATTTTTTTTTTTAGGAGTACACCTGCAAACTTGCAAGTGTTACATGTTTCCAGTCCTAGTTCAGTAAACTTCTGAATTCCATGTAAAGCACCACCCGTTCTAGGTGATTGGCGCAGTTTTGTAACGTTTAAGTGAGGGGAGTCTAGTTTTTAATATTATAGAAATTTAAAACTGATTGTTCAGTAGTCACATTTTTAAAATATATATTTGTGTACATCAAATATGTTTTATTAGATAATACCTTACATAAATGGTGTTTAAAGTTGTCCTTAAAAATTACCCGTTAGTTTAGCAAAGCTACACTATAAAAAAATGTTGGCCGCATTTTATTTTGAGACCAAACAAATTTGCTCAACAGTTTAACAAAGCTGTCTCCAGACTTCAATCTTTTTTTTCCAAGTGGCTAACATTTTTAGTATATTTTATTTTGAAAGCAGGCACCAACCTTACTTCCGTTCTGCTGCGTATATTTGCATATAATTAGGGAACATTGTGGGAGCTTTACAAAGAGCCACACAATTAATTTTGGAAACATTTGTACCTATTTTCATATTGGAACCTCTGCCAGTATTGGAAGCCGAGCTTACAACACACTATTGTTCTTAAAGTGCTTGCTGTACCAATAAAGTGTTTGCATTAATGAAGCACATGTACAGTTTTGAATACTTTATACATACGTGATTCATACCTTGCCCTGTAACAGACCATTTTCTTTCCCATAACCATACTGTCACACTATGACCTGGCAGCCAAATAGCCTGTACTACATGGGTTGAGCTTAGTTGTCCAATAGAGAAATTTAACCCGAAGATCCCAAACCATATTTTCATAGCGTCTGGCAATAAGAAATCCTCACCCTGTCTCACCTGTCTTATCAAGTGCACCTCAGAAGTGAGTTGGTTGTTAGTTATGATTGAAGACCGTCTAACAACAAATCCTTTGGGGAAACCTCCTCCTATACTAGATGGGCCACCTGTTCCCAGAGGATGTCAGGCAACCAATCACTCTAAAAGTGCCACAGTCCCTAATGGTGCAACTTCTGTGGGATTCATGATGTCCAAGAAATATCAACCTATTCTAATAAAGATTCATTATGTCTGGAAGGGCCATTTAAGTATTGCATTTCCTGTGGAGTCTGAGACAAAACCTTTAGAAATCATATTTCCTTTGAAGATGCTTAAGATTATGAAAACCATCAAAATGTGAACTTCTGTAGTAAGCTTGGGGGTAACTCCTTATAATCTGACCTGTTTATGTTGTAAGTAGCAAGAAGTTCAGTTTCTCTTAAAAGAACATTGGTACTGCAAGGCTTGTTAACAATGTGTATTCTTTTTAAAAAGGAATATACCTTAGTTTCTTTAAAAATGTTTCTAACTATGCACTGTTATGGCTGACTGGAAAAGCATTATGAGTTATTCATATATTCATATATTCACATATGTACCCTTTCACATCCATCTTCTTCTAATCTAAGGGAATTTGTTTTACTTGTAAACCCCAGGACACCAGGTGTTCTGTTCTTTCATGCAAAATGCCTTGCTTCTCTATTCACAGGTTTCTGAAGGGTATTTAATAGATGGATACCTTACAAAAGTCTTTGAGATAAGAGTTAAACTGGCAGAGTAGCCTCTACCACTATTCAGTTATTTTTTTGTGTCACATGAGAACAGTATTTTAAAAAGTCTTATTTCATACTATCACAATATAGAGCACTGCACTCTATTCTGCACCACTCTACTCTGCACCACACTAGGCCACCGCACTCTACACCACTCTGTTTTAAGCCACTGCACTCTGCACACCTCTACTACTACACCACTGCACTCTTCATCAGTCCACTCTTCTCCATGCCACGTCACTCTCTGCCACTCCACTGGAGTCCACTGTACGCAACTTTACTCTATGCCACACCAGGCCACTTCACACAGTTCTACTGTTCCACTCTACTCCATACAGTTGCCACTGTTCTGCACCACATCATGCCTCTCCAAGCCACTCTACCCATTCTACTGTATACCACTCCACACTACTTCACCCACTCCATTCTACGCCATGCCATTCTACTCCACACCTTTGTACTCTACTCAATGCCTCTTCACTACGCTGTACACCACTCTACTCTACACCAGTCCACTCCACGCAACTCCACTCTCCACCACTTTATGCCACACCACGCTGCTGTACAACATGGCTAACAGACATTGGCAAAGCCAGTAGCTCTCGGGTAGGTGAAACCTAATGGATTTGATGATGATTGTTTTACTGCCCTTTGGAGCATACCCTCTTCACTTGTGTCCCTCCACAACTCACATTTAGGGAAAGTTTTGGGAACTAATTTATTCTTTTTCTTTAAGCACTCCATAAGAATGTATTTGTTTTCCAGTTGTCTCCTTTGTGTCCTTCACTCCCCACACTGACTCTCATTGGTGTTCTCTCATCGTTGTGCTTCCCAACCTCCAAGTTGCTTTGTCTCGTATCTAACCTTAGCTTCTCTTGTATGCTTCTTTTACTCTGACCGCGCACTGTGTAGCTCTTTCACTTATTTTTCTTTCCAACATTGCTGCTTTCCCTCGTGTGCTTTTTCCCCCTCGCTGTCCACTGCCTGTTACTTCTTGTCCTCATCTGCTATTCTGTTATTAAAAACCTCTCCATTTCTATTTTTATGACTTTTCATTTGTTGTCTCTTTTGTGATCAGGATTTTCTTTTAAAAGGTGTTATTTTGTATATATGTGCATGCATGATGACACATGTACATACAATCACTCAAGCCCACACATATAAAATAACACAGCTGCAGAGGTTGGTCATCATGCTTTTTTTCACCTTTTGTTCAAGCTGTTCAACACATGCTCTACAGCATAAATAAAAATCAATGGCAGAGACAAAAGGATCTCAAAAGTGAGACCTATTGGCTTAGACAGTGCTTTCTTTTTGGGATCACAGATCTTCTTCAAGGAGCATATTGACAGTGATTTCATGAGTGCTTGCTTCCAATTCTTAGTAAACCTGTTTTTCTAGGAAAATGGAGCTATATGTTCAAACCACTAGTACATATAGGCTGTTGTACTACACTCTGACCATAATCAGGACATGCATGTTAATTTTTTTAATTGTTGGTGTTGTTGGAAAAAAATGCCCCCCAGTCTTATCGTGAAGATATACACATCTCAATCTTTTTTCCCAAATTTGTATTGAACTTGCCAATGCAGCGATAATCATGCATTTATTCTGATTTTAACACAAGGATCTACTCTGACCGTCAGAGTTTTTCCTGCTGTTTCTTCCTTTAAGTCTTGGTCATTCCATCAAAAGTTATAAACAATTATTTGACCAATTACTTTATTTTTTGACTGTATTATAAAGTACTGTTAATACACACACAATGACTATTGACGGCCTTTTGGGTTCTCTTTGAGTACACCAGAGAAAGTTGGTTCACACTTACGTACTCACTTATGTTCATTATGCAGGCACCCTTCAAGCCCAGTCTGATCTTTACAAAATCACAAAATAAATTGTAGCTTAACTGAAAGTATGCACGTTCAGAGGACATTAACTAGACAATCCATTTGAAAATGTGGGCCTATTTCCATCAACACTTTGTAACTCTAGGTGGTTTGAAGGCCCCCCAAATGTCTTTCAATCTGGCCTGTGGGATCTGCAATGTTGCTAAATGAGATGCTGTTTAGTGTTGTTGGGGAGGGACCCTTCATCCATGCTTCAGCTAAATCCTAGTTGGCTAGTATTAATATCAGGCTGCAATGTGCGCACTTTGGAACATTTGTAACATATCCCAGTACCATTATATTAGGTGAATATTGGGTTTGGTATCTACTATTTGGCTTATGGTCTGTGTAATCTCCTACCAATATCTGATAATCGAGACACATTCCCAGGTTGTTTTAACAAAACGGCTGGGTCTTCCCTACAACAAGGGCAGGAAGGTGGCTGTTCCTGATCTATTCAGTGGTGAAACGTGGGTGAACTATATAGTCTATTTCAAAACTTGAAATATATATGCTTATGTGAGTAATTAATGGAGACCTTCTTAGTTTGGGCACCAATACATCCAAGTATTCGTACTAGAACTCTCCTCTGTCTCCCATTTGTTCTGTGCGATATTATTCAAACTCAAGTGAGAGTTAGTGTATAACTTACAGTCTGAAGATTCAACCTATGCTTCTGGGGTTGCAGAGCATAAGAGTGATGGGCAGAAAGTTCATAGGTTCTTCAGGGAATTGTGACCATCTAGTGGATGCTGCATGTTGGATTCTAAAGAAGGCGAATATGTTGATAGGTGTGATCTTGCTCCATTTCCTAAATTGCTTGAGAGTCAGGAACGTACTGTCTCTATAAAGGTGTCCCAGTTTGGTCAGGCCAGCCCTCTTCAATCCAGTCCAACCCCCTGTATCTAAAGTGGGTGGTAGAGCTGGGTTATTAATAAGTGGTAAATTGGAAGAATATATCTACATCTATCCAAAGGTCCTGGCCATACTCCATAAGGACTGCTTAATCCGGATTGTTTGAAGGGGGTGGCTTGTGCTGCTAAGATGGTGGACGCTTTTTGAACAGGCTCCGCTTCATCCCCACCTATCTGCACTTTATCCTGCCGTAACCCTGCCATCTTTGTTTGGATGGCTGGTCTTCCGCCTCCTCTGGACCTCCAACTGTCACGGTGGGGGTTGATTACTTTTGGTGGCGGGGGAGACGAACAGTTGTGGCTTTTAGTTGAGGCCCACTGTTCGTGTAAGCGGCCTGCCAGACAGGGCACTGTAGGGCTGACTCTGGAGGAACCAATGGGACTGCACCGGCTCCTGGGACCTGCCAAATGGTGACTGTGGCCAGCGAGGCCTGCGATTGAGGGGACCTACTGGCGACCCTGCAGCATGCAAAATATCCAGCGACGGAGCCTACTGGACACATGAGGCACTAACCTGGGCCAGCTTGTGCCCTGAGAGAACCGTGGATTGCTTCCAACATCCCCTCCAATTTACACCCCACCGCAGGAGCTGACTGCAGACGTGACTGCTCGAGCTGACTGGTGGTTTCGCAGGACTCCGCTGATAACTGCATACGCCAAGGACTGTTCCGGATGGGTGGGTCAGCCCTAGGTGATTGCTTCTTGGCGGGCCTCCTGAATGGAGTTTTGTTTCATTGCAAAAGGTGCAAACCCCTCCCTCCCCCGCTTTACTGAAAACATGGTTGTTGCCTCTGGGGACACTGCATGATTTAATAGAGGTGTGCTGCCGCAGAGGTGCCTGCGCTGATAATTAACGGCACAGAATGCACAATGTAACAACATCGTTACCCCGCAGGCGGATTACTGTTGAGGACTCCGGTTGGACATTTGCTCCACCATCTGGGACTACTAGTTAAAGACCTTATTAGCTGCATACTGTCCGTAGCCGTTGGCAGCACTTGACGTGATCACTTGGGGTTAGGTGCGCAGCATTGCTTGAGCCCTGAAAACACCTGGGCCTCATGTTTGACATTTCAAACACTAGTTGGGCCTAATGCTTCTGGGCCCCTGAGCGGTGCTGCATTGTGCCGATTGGACGGCACTGCGCAGCCATTCACTTGGCTCATCAAACTCCCACCTCCATACTGCAGACGCTGACCAGGGCCTCAAACAGCACGGGGGCTTTGCTGGGACCACTGAGAAGCCTCCCTGGAAGTTCTCACTGATACCACGCCTGCCTTTTCCCGTGAGACCTGGGTTCGCTGGCTCGCTCCTATGTCTAAGAGTGGCTGCTCATTCTACCACTCTTTTATAGGCTGTAAGGAGCTGGTAAGCAGACCCCTCGCACTAAGACTGATGATCCTCCACTGGTACCTGCTCACACACACTGACGACACTGGGCGCAGTCACCCTATACGCATACCTATTCCATTGCCTATGCCCTGAGGGCTATAACTATGGACACCGGTTGAGCCTGTTGCTGTCTCAGCCCCCAAGGAGGATCACCTTGTGCCTATTGCCTTATGTAGGGCTACCACCTACTTGGTGTACTAGGCTCCTGGTACACTCTGTCTCCACGTTGTGGACCCTGTCTGTGGCTTCACTCAACAACTGGGACATCCTCTTGTTGTGCTCGCTGCTCTTATGCCTGCCTCATCTTGCATAATGTGGACCTGCCTAATTGCTCCTTGCAATGCTACTGCATTGCTGGAGATCACAAGATGCTGGTGAGCAGGCCCCACAGCTGGTGTTTTGCCAGACACCACCATCTGACACTATTGCAATGGGTTGCCTACATACTGGGGCGCAAGGCACATTCTTATGACTGTCAGCGGTCGTTGAGCAACTGACCAGTGGTTCTGACTCATTGGAACATCCCACCCTTCCTGTGTCATAAAGGGATAAATTGGACACTGTTCTAGAAGCTGTTGAATGGATCGGTACTTCCCTGGATAGCACACGTGTGTCTCTGGAAAGTAAAATAGACAACCTAACAGCGGTTCTCGCGTTGCTCCATGGGGACCAGTACAAATTGCCGAACATGTCCTCTCTGACCTCCAACAGAAGGCCCAGGAAATGGAGTCCTCCCTGCACACATTGGCAGAGCATGTGCACACCCTAGAATGCTGCGCTGAAGATGCAGAGGGCCGCTCAAGGAGGAATAACGTTCACGTGGTAGGCCTACCGGAGGGAGTGGAGGGATTGGAGGCTATTCTTTATGTAGAACACTGACCGAAAGACTTGCTACCCTTGGATGACTTTTCACAGTTTTTCTCCATGGAACATGCCCACTGTGTGCTGACGCGGCACTCACCTCCTGACTTTAACCCCAGACCATTACTGTTATGTCTGTTCTACTACTAGTGCAACATAGACCCCATCCTCCACGAAATGCAGAATCTCAGTTACAATTGACAATGCACGTCATGTTTTTTTCTAGAATACCATGTGGCAATGTCTCCTAACAATGCTTGGGACTGGCTGGAATCCACAGGGCTCTTGTCCGCAAGCAAGTCAGGAATTGTTATGAAATAGCATATTTAAGCCTGGCAGCCATGCATGCCTCTATATTGAACCGATTTTAAGGGCTAACACACGTTGATCCTTATTTATGTGAGATACCTCTACATTTGCTGTTGCAGTCCCCCCCTGAGCCCCCCACCACCCCACACCACCACCAGCCCCCTGGCATTTGTAGAGTTAGCCGATCGTTTTTACTCAGAGGTTTTGGTGGGAACATCTCCACTTGTATTTACTGTTTCATGTTTATGGTTTGGTTTGTTGCTATTTGTTATGATTATATATGATGTGGCCCTGCATCTCACATCCTTGCTCTACTAATGTCACACACACCCACCCACACTGACCTACGAATAGCTGTTAGTTATCTGATCGTGCTCTTCCTCACTGTACACATTACTCATTTTAACATAATTACTTGGAACGTGCAAGGAATAGACGCACCCCCCCACGCCGTTATTCAGTTTATTCATATCTGATACTCCGCTCCACGCACATTGCGCTTTTGCAGGTGATTCTCTTAACTCAAACAGAAGCCATTAGGTTACAAAGATGCTGGCGAGGTCAGGTCTTTGCTACTAGGAGTTACTCATTTAATGTGTGCCTCATTTCTTGACTGTGTGTGTACAACAAATGCTTAGCACTACCCTCTGATAAGCCTAACTGCTCGACCACACTACCATAAAAGAAAGCATTAGTATTATCTACGTTAGCTTCTGTAAAGCTTCTGGGGATCCATTGGACTCTGTGCACACTGTACCTTACTTTATATAGTATATACAAAGCCAGCTTTCTACTTCAACCATTCCTTTCCCCCACTTCCTCGCACACCTGCAACATTTAACACTCGGGTATTGTATGACTGGCTGCTACATTGGCGTTTGGAGATTTTGCAATCCAGAAACAAAGGTATACTCCCTTTTTTTTTTTTTTTTTTTTTTTTTTCTCCTCTCGCCATCAATCTCACATTTGCATACATAATCAGAACTACCTCTTTACTTCCCACTGTTTTACACATAGACTAGGCCACACACATTCCGATCACAACCCTAAGTACAAGCAGCTTGCGTGGGACACCGCTTCCAGCCCCATTGCCCCATTCCCACAAGATGCCTACAGACTGCAGCATTCGAGGACCCTCCCTTTCGGGCCTCTCTCAGCTCAGCCACTGCAGACTATTTCAAAAAGAACAATTACACAGCTTCCACCAAACTAATAGAGTTGGATGCATTTTAGGGGACAATACGCAGACACTGCCTGGGGGACACAATGGAACATGCAATATGTTCAATAGAGATATTGCAAGTATTGAACATAAGGTTTTTGGTTACGAAAAGCAGGCAGTACAAAGTCCCACCACTACGCACCAACTAGCAGATGCACGGCGGGAACAAGTCAGGTTGATGGGAAAACCACGCTGTCATAATTATGCTTCTCACTCAGCCTTCACACATGCCACAATCCATAGAGCTGGCCAAATGCTAGCCTGGCTTTACCGGCAGGACCCCCAAAACTCCATACACAATGTGCTAACTACTATACTCTCTTTTATCAATCCATCTCTAATGTGTGTCATGATGACTTTGACTCCTTCTCCAGGATCTCGATGCCCTGCATCATCAAATTCAGCGAGCTTCCTGCTGAATTTTATAAAGTGTATGCACCTCTTCTTGCTCACGCCCACTAACTATGTATGAAAAGCAGCCCTCTCAACCAATAGCCTTCCTGCCTCTCAGCAGGAGGTGATCCTAGTCTCCATTCCTAAGTCACATAAAGATCCAACCGTGTTAGACTCATACAGACCCCTGGCCCTGTTCAACACTGATTACAAAGTCTTAGCCAAGATCCTCGCAGACCGTTTGGCACTGTTGGTTCTGACCTTAGTCCACTTGGCTCAAAACAGGTTTGTTTTGTCCAGTAGCACTTCCTTAAACCTATGCTGCTTTTTCCGAGTAATTACCTACTCTAGACAATATTGGGGTCGAGACGGATGCATAGTTTTAGACCTGGAAAAGGCCTTTGATTCATTGGAATAGGGCTCTCTCTTTAATACACTGCCTTGCTACGGAATCGGACAGCAATTTCTCCAATTAATAAAACTGAAATATACCCAGCCGTCAATTAGGGTTAAGACGGGTTCCTTTATTTCAGATCCAGTTAGCATACACAGAGACGCCCAACAAGGCTGTCTGCTGTCTCCTTTACTCTTTTCCTTGGCAATTGAGCCCCTAGTGATTGCCTTTCTGGATTGTGGCTGACAATGGGGCATACCTTTAGAGGATGGAGCCCACATTATATCCCTCTGCGCAGATGATTTATTACTTTACCTCAGAGACACGTACGATATCCCTACTGCTATAGCCTTGACACTCAACTGGTTTGCCTCTCTTTCAGGATTGAGTTACCTGAGCCAAGTCACGCCCGTTCCCCTTCATGCCTGACATCTCAAGCCCGCATTACTTACTTAATGGTTTACAGATGGATTGGCAACCTAGCACTTTCTAATATCTGGGAGTGCGTGTAAATCATCTCCTGGCAGATCTATTTACAGCAGCATTACTCGCACTGTTTGGTCCCTGCCATCCCAAATGTCTTTTCGGTGCACACTGCCATTCTATCTGTGGGATAGATGGCACTCCTAAAAATGGTGGTCCTGCCCAGACTTTTGTATTTCAAAAATCTTCCTCTGTACATCCCAGCGCCGTTCTTTTGTTTCTTCGATAGACCGGTGCAAAACTGTCTGACTCCTTACTGCTGGGAGTGGCATATCGCTTCTATCGCTGGTGCCTCCACCTCACCCAACTTGGGGCACCTTACGCAGCACCATTGGCACTACTTGGAACACCCAGGAGTGCCAGATGCACATTGACAGTGGAGTTGGCCACGTGGCACGCAACTGCCATACACACTTTGCGTGATCGTCATCGGGAGGGGCATCTAATCACATATAAGATGCTGATGGAGAGGATGGTTTGTCCCCCTTGTCATATAATTAATTGATTACATCCTTAGGAAGCAGATGGGGCGAGATGTCCCATAAGCGTCCAACTCACCTCATGATCCAATATCTCCAGTGATGGGGACAGACAGGCACCTCGTATGTTGGTTCGCTGACTCGTTGCGCACCCACACTACCCCGCAGCTCACCACCTTACATCCGCACAGGGAGGCTGATTTGACACCCCCTTGTACAGACAAGGAATGGGCCTCGTTGTTGGAAAGCCCATGCATGTTCCATTTAACGCCCGGTTAGGTTTCATTTAACTCTTATCATACATAGGGCTTACCTTACCCCTGATCAAATTAATCGCTATTACTACTGAGGTGACTGCGACTGTCATCCGGTAGATGCTAGTATGCCATGGGCTTGCCTACATTTATACAGTTACTGGTTTGGTGTCATGTCTCACTTACATGCAGAGGGCGATCGAACTTACATAAATGGGAAAAATGCCTTCTGGGAATTTATCGCAGCTACAAGAAGTATAGAGCCACCTCCCGTTTCTTAGATTTGAGGCTTTTAGTAGCCAAACGCCTTATCACTCATAGGTGGAAAACTCCTGCCCCCCCCTCCCTCCCCCCCCCCCCCCCCCCCCACAAAAAACCCCCACCCCACCCTCATCCCCTCAGACCAATACTTACCATCATGCTGACAGTATTGCAGACTTACCTTTTGTTCGGTATAGCTAACACAGTCACAGAAATGGTCTATTCATTGTTGGAAACTGATCGCTGACTGACTCCTCTCGCTGACACGCTCCTCCGGGTTCCTGGTTCTGTCCAGACAAGGGTGTAATCATGTATATTAAGGTGTTTATATGCTGGATGTGGAGGTGGGGCGGGTCCTTAATCGTATGGATTATTGGTTGGGCGTTTTGGGCTTATTTCATTCCTCATTGTTGCACTTTTTTTTTTTTTTTTTTTTTTTTTAGAAAACATGAAACTGTTATTCTATTTATATTGTCGGACTTATCAGTCCCTCAGTGAGTCAACTTGCAGACCTCATATCATTTCTTGCAGCGTAATGTTGTTGTGTGGGGCAATGAAGGACCGGTGCTTAGAAGTATTTATTGTCTCTAATGCTCCCTTGGTGACTCCTCTACACTTTGTTTGTCCCACTCTGTAGCCTATGTCTTTCGTTCATGGCAGAACCCACTGTCAGTTATGCGATATTACCCCTGTAAGTGTGAATTATCCTGCTCGTTAACTGCACTATTACTGTAAAATGAAAAATCAATTAACAGATTCAAACAAAAAAGCGGATCTTTTGAACTAGTTGTGGTGGCCTTAGCAGCTGTACAGTGGTGCAGAGGTCCCCCCCATGTTCTGGCCTCTTTCTGTTGCTAAATGGGGTTCTCTACAATAGGGGTTTCACCAGTATGCCTCAAAAATGTGATTGGGGCTGCATGGTAATTTCTCTCTAGATCAGGAACTTCAAATCCCCTCTGGTCAAATGGCATTGTGAGCAAGTCCCGTTTCATTCTGGGGTTGAGTCCTCACCACAGTAGTCAAACGAGTAGAGGGTGCGTTTTAAAAAATTATTTTATTTTGATCGATTGGTAAATTATTGAATATATCGAAAAGTTTATTTAGTACCGTCATTTTTTTTAAGGCGTTACGACCAGCCGTGTATTGCGGCAGTATGATGCAGCTTTCAACCTGTTAGTAGGTTTTCTCATTGAATTTCCGTAGGTATTTTGTAGTGTTATTTGTTTATCCCTGTGTGTAGGGATACGACTAATGATTCGCACGAGCGTAACTGATGTCCAATTCAGGTTTCAAGGAGGAAATAGTGTTCGTAGGTTATTGACCGTGGCGCTGCCAGTGATGAGGCTCGACTGCTTCAGCAGCACCAGGGCTTTCATCAGTCTCTTTGCTAATACTTTGTCTCGATCGATTCCTGATCCAGATCTAAAAGCCGGGGTGCAAGAATTGTTTTTAATGTTTTGTGCAATCCTGGCGTGAATACATCAGCCGCAGGGCCTTTCCACCTCTCAGGCTTAAGTTGCCAGTACGATCTTTTGGACCTCTATGGGTAAATATGACTTCTCTTCGCCCATATGAAGTCTTGTCCTTGAGCTTGATCTTTGTGTATGCGCAGTTTGGGGCCCGTAGATCAGGGATGTTACTTATTAGTTAAAATTAAGACTCCTAATACGTGGGCTTTCCTGCCCCTTACCAAACGTGATTATCATTACAGGCAGTCGGTGTGAACTTTCACTAGTCTGTTTCAACACGCAATGATGTGTGGACGTCTTATGCATTGTGTGTGTCGGGCACCGCCTCTGACTGTTTAAATGGATTCCACACCCAGGCTTCAGCAGCGCATTTAGTTACCGTCTCCTTTGTTTCCTGCCGGTGTTGGTCTCTCCTCCAATCTAATGAAGTGTCAGGTGATAATTTAAAGATTAATGTTGGCTCAAGTTTTTCGACGAACGAGCTACATTTCAGAAATCTTCCGGGTCCGAGCTGGATATCGTGTCACGCTTCCATAGCTCGAATACGTGGGGACTGTTTCAAATCAGAGCATTTTAATTTGTAGTAAATGATTAAGCCGTGTGCGAAGGTTGCTTCCTGGCACAAAAGCGTCGTACGGTGTAGTTTTTGTGGAGACTCTAATATCGAAAGCACTGGTTAATTTTTCAACTACGGAATACTTTTCTCCTTCGGGTGCCTCCAAACGATTAAGCTGATCAGGCAACAAACAGCTAGTATCAGTCAGTTTTTCATCCCAGCAGTCGGCCTTGGGCGTCATAGACATTCAGGATCCACAGGTGCTGTTCTAACTGCGTGAATAAGTGTTGTCAGCACTTGTGAGTCCAAGCATATTACCACATACCTAAATGTCTATGCACATTTCGTCCTTCGTGTCGTGTGAATTACCGTAAAGCATTGGCCGACACTGGAGTGAAGTAACATTATTGGGGTTTTGTGTGCTGGGCTCCTGCGGCATGAGGTAAAATTGGAATAGTTTATCTGCTGTATTGGAATCATTGCTATCCTTTTTAATGTGACAGTTGCAGAGTGATTTCATATTTGTCTTCACGGCCTTTACTAAAAAGCTTTTCATTCAAAATACAGCGTTTCATCTTTTTGGACACAGCTTGAAGTCTAGTTTTTAACCCCTTTGCTGCCAGGCCTTTTCCCCCTCCTGTGCCAGGCCTTTTTTTTGCCTATTTGGAATAGTTCTTGCTTAGGCCCTCATAACTTTTTGTCCACTTAAGCTACCCACGGAAATTTGCGCCATATTTCCCCCCAACATCCTAGGGATTCTAGAGGTACCCAGACTTTGTGGGGTCCCCTGAAGGAGGCCAAGAAATAAGCCAAAATACAGTGAAAATTTCGTTTAAAAAAAAAAAAAGAAATTGGAAAAACGGGCTGCAGAAGAAGGCTTGTGGTTATTTTCCCCTGAAAATGGCATCAACAATGGGTTTGCGGTGCTAAAATCACCAGCTTTCAGGAACAGGCAGACTTGAATCAGAAAACCTAATTTTTCAACACAATTTTGGCATTTTACTGGGACATACTCAATTTTTACGATTTTTTTGTGCTTTCACCCTCCTTCCAGTCAGTGACAGAAATGGGCGTGAAACCAATGCTGGATCCCAGAAACCTAAACATTTCTGAAAAGTAGACATAATTCTGAGTTCAGCAAGGGGTAATTTGTGTAGATCCTACAAGGGTTTCCTACAGAAAATAACAACTGAAAAAATAAAATATTGAAACAGCAATTTTTCTCTACGTTTTACTCTGTAAATTTTTTCCTGCAATGTCCGATATTTGAAAGCAATATACCATTACGTCCGCTGGACTCTTCTGGTTGTGGGGATATACAGGGCTTGTAGGTTCATCAAGAACCCTAGGTACCCAGAGCCAATAAATGAGCTGCACCCTGCAGTGGGTTTTCATTCTATACCGGGTATACAGCAATTCATTTGCTGAAATATAAAGAGTGAAAAATAGCTATCAAGAAAACCTTTGTATTTCCAAAATGGGCACAAGATAAGGTGTTGAGGAGCAGTGGTTATTTGCGCATCTCTGAATTCCGGGGTGCCCATACTAGCATGTGAATTACAAAGCATTTCTCAAATAGATGTCTTTTTTACACACTCTCTTATATTTGGAAGGAAAAAATGTAGAGAAAGACAAGGGGGGGGGGTCAGAAATAGCCTAGATATAATTTGCCCCCTTGAGGAGCGGTCCTTGCCCAAGGGGCCTCTCCCTTTACTTGAAATAGCCCACACAAAAAAAATATTCCCTTGTGTCTAGTGGTTTCTGCCCCCGTGGGCAGATCGCAGGGCAGATCGCAAGGCCGATCTGCCCCCAGGCGGGGCAGAAATGGCGTAATAATGATTTTGCCCCCCCCCCGAGCGACCCTTGCCCAAGGGGTTGCTCCCCAAACATAAAAAAAATAAATAATAAATAACAAAAATTATCCCTGGTGTCTAGTGGATTTCTGCCCCCCCCGGGGGAGGGGGGGGGGCAGAAATAGCCTAGAAATTTGCCCCCGTGGAGCGTACCTTGCCCAAGGTTCCGCTCCCCTTACTTGAAATAGCCCACACAAAAAAAATATTCCCTGGTGTCTGGTTTCTCCCCCCCCCTCCCCGGGGCAGATCGACCTAATAACATTAGGCCAATCTGCCCCGGGGGGGCAGAAATAGCCTAATAATAATTGCCCCCCGAGCGACCCTTGCCCAAGGGGTCGCTCCCCAAACATACAAAAAAAAAACATTTTACCTGGTGTCTAGTGGATTTCTGCCCCCGGGGGTATATTGGCCTAATAAAAATAGGCCGATCTGCCCCCAAGGGGGTGCAGAAATGGCCTAGAAAAAATTCTGCCCCTAGGGGAGCGACCCTTGCCTAAGGGGTCTCTCCCCACAAATAAAAAAAAATAAAAAATCCCTGGTGTCTAGGGGGGTTTCTAGATGAATAATTTGCCCCCCATGGAGAGCGGCCCTTGCCCAAGGGGCCGCTCTCCTCATTCATGTAAACAAAAAAACAAAAAATCCCTGGTGTCTAGTGGCATTTCTGCTGCCCGATCGCATCGCGATCAGGCAGCAGAAATGTTCAGAGAAGCCTGGAAGGAGAGGAAAGGCCTTTCCTCTCCTTCCAGGCTTCTCTGCCCCCCTCCACATGATCGGAGGCTTTGCATTTCTCCTCCGATCAGCGCCAGTGGAAGGCCTCTGATGAGGTCAGCGCACGAAAGCGCGCTATCAGACGCCACAGGGGAGGTTACGGGGGGCGGGGGTGGAAGGGGAAGCGATTCCCCTTCCACCCCTGCCTGGGGGAGGGGTGTGCCTGGCCATCGTGGGGAGCGCTAGCGCTCCCCCGGGGGCCCATAGCAGGCCGAGGTGGTCTCGTCCATGGCACACAAGGGGTTAAATTATGACCAAAATACCCATTAATGGGAATCTCTTCTATATAGATTGGGCTCTTTGGAATCTCGTGTGGCTAACTAAAGACTAAATTCACGTGTATCCAGAAAATAGCTGCGTTAACCCACAGGGTGCTTGGACAGATGGTTTGTAAGATATCAACAGAGGGCCCAGAACAGGTGTGTTTGTGTGTTGGAGAAGCTGGTTAGAGCCCTTGGTGGAAAAGGCGTGTCAGTTATATAATAGTGTTCTATGTTTTACACAGGGCTCAGGGGATGAGATCACAGGTTTCTTGTTTGTTTTAAGTTCTCATTGTAGATGGATGGGAGAAGCGACAGTTGGTACCTGTTTGTTATAGGACTATGTTATGGTAGTTTAGGCTTATGAGGCATGGTGCATTTCATTTTGCTATGTATCTTGTGTTGGCCAGTGACATGCAGCATATAACAGAAGGGGACCTAATGCTTTTCTGAATTTGACTTTGAAAGCATCTCACAATGAAGATCCTTTTTGGGGGCAAGATCGGTCAGTGCTTCTAGAAATGTGCCTAGGTACCTGCAATTATCGATGCCGTTGTTGGAGAGAATTATGGGTCACTTGCCTGGCGATTAGCCAGTAGCTTTGAGGCAGTGGTTCAAAGTGTTGTATTTGATTTATCCAAAACAAGATATGTTTGCTGTTCGTACTCCTTTTTTTTTTGTGCAAGATGGAACGGTACTTCCTAAAACGTGACCTGTCATGTTTGGCATGTTTGTTATGTAGGGTACCTGGTTTCTGCCAGATGTCCATTCTGAAGTTTTAGTCCTGTCTCTAAATGGTGGAGATGCTACATGCTGAGATGATTTAAGATGAGTCAAAAAGTTTAACCAATTTTCTGCTGGACATCTTTATTAAAAAAAAAATAATAACTTTCATTAAGACAAGACTGTCCTAATTGAGGACCAAATTTAGGAAAATAACCTCTTCCATTTTTAAATTTCTTCGTACGGTTCACACGTTCATCCTACCTGTTTATATTAATTTGCTCTCCTCTTGATCTTAGATGTAGAATCTGCAACCCAATCCCAACTTTTAATTTCAGACATTTATAGCTCTATGTCACCCGGCGAAAGGCAGCCAGCAACTAACTACAATATAGTGCACAGTAACGTCATTAAATTAAATATGAAACATAAGGTAGACTTGCAGTGGTGTTAATGATGTGTTATGTAGTCCTCGACTATTAACAGGAATAATAATCAGGAAGATTAAGGTACACTGAATAACACTAGACACATCTCTTGGGGAGGGGGGTGGAAAGCAAGAGTGGTTAATACAGATAAAATGTCTGTGTAATTTTTATGGCAATGGTTTGTACCGAGGGTTAAGCAGTGAAACATACTTCAAGGTCTGTTAAAAGAGCACCTCTAGGTTGTGTTAAAAAGAAAAAAAAAAAGTAATGTCTAATTTCCAGTGCTTTGACACAGCAAGACTGAACGCAAGCAACATATAATAAACTAGATGAAGCAAAGTATTTGGAGTCATTTAGATGTGTTTGATCAATATTTCTTCATAGGGCCCAGTCATTTGCAGAACGGTTGAGGTTGGGGATTGCCGTGATTCATGGGGAAGCTCAAGATGCTGAGTCTGACCTGGTGGATGGCCGACATTCCCCACCAGCCATTAAATCAGTGGCTTCCATCCACCCTACTCTTGAACTGCCCAGTAAGTATATATTTGTAGGAATGATCTACTAAATGTAATGCTGTGGGCTGTGTTTTTGTTCGGATTTTTCTGGACTGCATTAGAGAGAGAGAAAAAAAAACGAAGTCCCATTACCACTGGAATAACTTTTTAGTATGTTAGCAGTTGAGTGACATAGACCACAAGATCATGGATTCCTTTTGTTTTATGACTGTGTCCGTTTGAGTTCTACTACTCACAGTACAGAAAGTGCCAGCTTCAATGTATTGAGAAGCATTATGATCCATGCCACCAAGGCAGACTATCATTCTCTGTCCTCTTAACTTGCATACCACATTTAGCGTTGTTGAATACATCACCTTTTTGTTGCATCTAATCTGTGGTAAAGGTGTCTGACTTTACTTTTCTGGATTAGGACTTTTATCTGCATCCATTTACATTGCATTTTATTTGCTAACTTCCGGTTACATGTAACAAATTTTTCTTGTGACATCCATTAATGATTCATTCACTCACTACGGCCTCCTTTTGCACCTTCCTCACTCAAGGCATTAAACGAGCCATTATGATCACACACAGCTTATGGGTCTTTAGAACCATAGTGACGTACATAAAGAAGTTTCAAAGACATTATAAATTGAATGTTGGCTAATCCGCCATTAAGAAATTAGCCTAACCCTGTGCTACATGTTTTTGTTCATAAACATGTCGTGCTCATTTGAAACCTCATTCTCAAATTCCCAGACTTCTTGCAGCAGGAAGTGCCTATTACTCAGCAGTTTGACACCTGCACTTTATTTGTTACCTGCCATTGACTTCTATTTTTAGTTTAAATTAGTCTGATTTTAATTAACTGTCATTGGGACTTAAGTATGTTTCCCTTTTACACTCAATCCCTAAACTTAGTTAACTAAATGCTGTCTTTCATGGGAGGTTCTCTTGTCTTCTCCTTACTATTTCCTCAAACTCATTTATTGCTGTTTTCCAGCAGATCACACGACTGATCTTTAGCTAAAATGTGGAAGTAGTTCTCGCTGTGGGCATTTATGTCACTATCCTTTCATTCCATGGTGTAGTGCTCGCCACTGGCAATAAAAGATAGGCATTAAAGTCTTCATGCACATAGCTTTATACAGTCTCCTCTCCGGATCGATCCCTGTGGGGATTTGCCCTCCGAATATATATTGTATTCTTGCCCCCCACCCCACCCTAACTGATTACCCAGTCGTCTTCTGGCTGAAGGCATCCGTTCAGTTTCTTTATCTTTAATCTATACAAAGCAACATGTGCTTGTGAAAGCAGTGTTTCAAGAGACCTGGCTGCAAATCTGTGGCAATTGGGCCAAGAGTCAAATCATTCTGCAAAGCTCTGGGTAAATTATATTGTTTAGTTATGTGTTGAATGAATTTAAAGCTGGCAACATATTTGCTGTCCTCTCCATCTAGAATCAATTTTGGTCATAGAAGCCTACAAACAGAGAATACCATGTTAGGACTGATGGCTGGTTGGGGGGTGATAATTACTACTTTTGAATCAAAGATCACTGAACTGTGTACACATCTTTTTTTAATATAGCATAAGAAATCTATAAGCACACACAAATAAAATACAACTACTGTGTTGAAATCTAGTTATGAAAAGAAAATTCAAGTACAAACATTTGAAGTGTTGCGTGTAGCGGTGAGTGTTAGAAGTAAACATCAAAACGGTTATGATTTTGTTTTTCAAAAGTAGGCCTGCTAATTATGGGTTAGCTGCACTGGAATTTGTTTTGCAGGCCAGATTTTCCACAGCACAAGTCAAAATCCTGTGCCACAATCTGCATGTACTGAGCTTGTTTACTGGCTCACGAATACAGCCATATTGGCAACTAAATCCTTGATGAGACACCATGAATATTGAGAGAAGTGGATAGGACTTCCCCTCCAGAACAGTATTTGCACTCGAGCGGTAGACCTACATTTGATGCTTGGAGACCTACATTTGATGCTTGGTGACTTCTCAATACAATGATATACAAAGATGTCAAGAAGAAGCAGTATTGTGTAATCCTATTCATATATCAAAATCAGTTTTTCACTTTTAGTTGATAAAATGTCTATTATAATTTATTTCTGTAAAAACAAAAAGTTGTAGTCAAATTTCCTTTTTCTACTGGGTGGTTTCTTAACTTTTTTTCCTACAATCAGAAAGCCTTCATCTTGGAAACTGAATATTTTGTTTCTCCATGGTTATGAACGTACATTTAGAAGCCACACATTATTTAAGCTTATAGAACCTTTCTTGGACATTAGTACTCCTGATTGCAAACACTTTAGTATATTAGCTTAGTTAGGTTCAAGCACTTTTGACTATGGAACCCTACCTTATGCATCATTTAGCCTAGTGACTATTTCAGCTCTTCTTAGGAGTGTCCCTGTTGCTTAGTTTTCTACTGTAGCTATCTGACAGAAAGTACATGTGTTTGCAAGATACTGGTTCCTAGGCACTCTCTCAAGAAAGGCAAGCTTCTCTACAAGATCTGTTTGGTTATCTGGAAGATATATTTTATTGCCTCCTTTTTAGGCTTTCATGTCTATTTCTTTCTTTTGTATGCTGGTGATTGACTTGCTAGTCTGCGCAATGTTTATGGATACCATGATGGAGAAGATACTTTCTGTCCTAAGTCTCCATCTTTGGGTTAGCATTCATAAAAAAAGACTTGTCTGGAATCAATTAGAATACATGAGTGAACAGTTGTTATCTTTGTACATACTGTAAAGTACATATTAATTGCTTCTGGATTCACTCCTACCCTTTCTTATAGGGCAGCCTACTGCAGGTTATTTCCAATCATCATGTGATTGAATCTGTGAAGACCTCTGCTCTGGTTTCAGCCATTTTATAACATCACACTTGTATTAAAAAAAAGATCCTTAGAACTACCTTGCAGGCAGTGTTACTGCACGGATATCACATACTTTTCTATTTGTTACACATTATTTACTTTTGACAGTTTCATCAAACTTACCTCCAAACTTTGGACACTTCCTGGAGTCTGGTGTTGGGACCTTAGTACAATGAGATATCATCAGTTCTACATTATGGCAGGCACTGCTACTACTATGGACAAAAGTCTCCTTCAAGGCCATGTGCCTTTTGCAATAGGGAGTTACAACTTGTATATTTGGAGCTCCCTCTTTGGCAAACTCCTTTCTTTGCAAAATAAGGCTTTTGAAAGCCCCTCCATCTGCAACTGGTAGCACAGGTCAATAAATGAAACATGCAGTACAAACCATGAGACAGGATACAAAATTGAAACTTTAAGGTCCCCAGGGTATCTTCATTGGATCCAACATGCTCCATTTAAAGTGATTGTCAGAACTTCCAACTTCTAGTTACACAACTCAACTCTCCTGTCAGGCCACAGTCATTATCAATGAGGTGATCATTTCAGTGACAACACTTTTCTTATTAACTAAAGGTGGTTTTCGACAGATGACACAGGAGATTGCTTAGAATGTGTTTTTTTTAACTTCAGCCACATCAGGCTCTGAAAAAAAGAGAAACATTTTTGTATAAGTCTTCTGCCACTAGTGTAATCTTGCAGTGATCTTTTCTAGTCCAAATTGATTTGAGGCTGTAAAGTGCCTGGCATGTTCTATCAGTTGCTAGCCAGAACCTGCATAAGTCATTTGAAAAATGTGTGGATTGAGAACCAACTAGTTATCATTGTCAATCCTGTGGTGCACAGAGCTGCGTGTAAGCATGCTTGTGTTATGAAAAGTGAAGAGGGTTCAATGCATTTTTACATACCATAGATACACTGCGTCAAAATGCATCCTGCTTGACAAGCTCAATTGAGGCTCCATAATTTATAGAACCTGCTGTGATTGATTTGGCTGATTGTTTTTTTTTTTTCTTTTGTGTGAAAGTAGGTAGGCCTAGTTGGTATTACTGACTCTTTTCCTACAAGCTTGCCAGTTCTGATAGTGTGACTCTGCAATACTGGTATGGGGTGCAGGTTGAAGCCTTTGGGATAATGCACATACTTTCCTGCATATGTTATGCCACCCACAGAGAAAATTATTCTTGATTATTGTTAGAGCAATTATGATTCAGTTGGCCCAAACAAGCTGGAAATCTTAGTGTTTTTTTTTTTCATTTGACCAAGTCTCATGTGGAAGCCTAGATATAAGATAATGGAAGAGGATCATGGTTCTAAGATAACAGAAAAGAAGATAAAAAATCTGATGGAAGCAAAGCCGTTCATCATTGCGATTGACCTGACAAATGTTTCCTTGACAGGTTGGGTAACTCACAAATGGAGGCTAATTATAGAAGTAAGATGGCAGACTGTGGGACAAGCAGAGGTGAACAGAAATGGGTCTGCACTGAAGACATTGAATATGGGTCTGCTGTAGTATGAAATATTAATATATGACCTGGTGCACTGATCAATTAAAAACAAAAGGAGGATAATGTATTACATTTTTAAACTGTGAAGCATGCTTTCAACTAAGCAAACAGAGGATCCTCATTAATAGAGAGAGAGAGAGATAATTCCAACTGTAAAAGTTACATGAATATAAAATCATGTCAGAATATTAAGCCACAGTACACATATACGAGTGGGAAATTAATCAGTTTACCATAGAAGAAATGATTGAGTAATGTGAACACACCAAGCATCTAGGTGCCCACAAAAGGAAGAATGCTATTACCATTTGTTGTTACTAATCATTCAAATGACGCAGACATATTATGATAATGAGTCTGTGGTGACAGAGGAATGGCAGACATGCTTCCTGCAGATAGTGGAAATATCTAATGCAAGGCATAATCTGCTGCATCCTTCTTGCTGTGAAACTAGGAATAATGTATTTATCAATCCTGTGTGTATGAATTATGTAGTATGGCTCTTAGTGTCTTAGCTTTGATATCTTACTCTATATGAAGTGCATGGCAGTAGTGAAAGTGGTTAGACACGTGTGACAATAATCCTATTGAGCTATTCTCTAGTATCTACAGATAGTCTAAATTTTAATTCAGAATTTACTTTCTAAATCTTTCTCAAGCTTTCAAATGGACCTGCCCCAAGATACTTGTCTTTGGAGAGTTTGGACCATGCCTGTCTGAACAGTCTAGGAAATATCTTTGCAGACCTTTTTGTGGGGAAAAAGACACAGTTGCTGCTTGGCTGGAGATAAAAGCAAAACACCTGAGCCATCACCTGAAATAAATTAATTTCTTTCCTGAATGACACACTGCACAAGGGAGGCAAACCCATAGACCTTATTGGCAAGAGAGGGTTGATCATGGCTGCAGCCTTAATCTGACCAGGAAGCTCTTTTTCAATTTTGGGAAAGCATGGCCAGATTTCACTCCTTTCCTAGACTTGATTCGGGAAGACACATGTAAAAACAAAACGGATACTACAGAAAGGAGACAAGGCCTCTGCTACAGTGGTTGATTCAGCAAGGGATGCTGCGACTACTGGATTCAGACAGGTCTCTGGCATAGTAGTACTGTGAATGAAGGGCTAATTGTGATGCACATCGATTTTGGCAAGAAATCCAATGTAGAACCTTAAAAATGCCACTCAGTGGAGAAGCTATCTTCAGGAAACATCATGATGAGACCCTTTCAGGGAAAACAAAAAGGCTGGTACTGAGGCGACAAAGTGGTTGTCTGCACTCCGGCAAAAAAGGTTACGTTCCTTTACAGAGTACAGAGGAAGATGTCAGACATGAAGCGGAGGAGACCAACAGTACTGTTGGAAATGTCATCCACAGAAATTTTGAAAGCCCCCAGGATCAACATACACAATCAGAGTAAAGGGGTATTGTTGGCAATCAAACGAGATGATCAGATTCAGGTAAAAGAGTCTATGCAGACGCCAACCATACTATCCTCAGTAAGCCAATACTGGGTTCTGTGAGGAAGTAGTTGGGGAATTTTGTCTTGCCTGGTGGGTGGGAATTCATCATAACAAACTGTTGGTTCATTAGTCTAGTAAAGTATTGTTATACACTGGAGTTCATTCGGAGAGCTCCTCCACCTTCACCATGCAGAACACACCAACATTTTCATCTGCTGAAATCCCAAATTTGTTCCATGATACTGAAGGGAGCTATGCAACAGCTTCCCAAATTCCAGTAAAATATAGGATTCAGTTCTTGTTTCGTCCCTGTCAAAAAGTCAGGACAATGGAGACCCATCTTGGATCTTCAGCAGGTAAATACCACAAAACAGGAGCATTCTGCATTGTCATTGTAGGGTGGTCTTCAGCTTGTAATGGAAGAGAACATAAAACCTGCAAGATGCTTACTTTCATGTCCCCCCCCCCCCCCCCCCTCCCGTCCCCCCCCCATCATCCCAAACATCAAAAATATATTTCAAAGTTGGCGGTGGTCACTGTCAGTTCAAGGTACTTCATTCAGATTGACAACCCAAAAAAACTTGATAAAGTGCAGAGCCCCAGTGGCACCTTATTTTGGGTGCAACAGTGACCAAGTCTTCCACAACATGGCCGACTGTTTGAAAAAAGGAAATTGAGATTCCTCCACCATCTCATACCCTGGCCGGTTTGTGGCTCTTCTGAAAGCTGTGCCTTTCCATAGATGAAGCTGTTACCACTTAATCCCAGAAACAAATACATTCCTGTCGAAGAACAGACTAACCCGTCTTCAATTTGGCCAGTCAACTGCAGTAGAAACATGCTAACAATTCTCCAGCTCATGCTTATTGGTATCGTCCGTCGTCATTTTGCATTCCTCTCATAACATTTTACCTCCTGCGTACAAGATCATTGCAGGAGTAATCAGACAACCAATGGGCACAGGCTAAAAGTTCATTCAGCAATGAGATTGCCATACTCTTAGTACATGAAAATAATTTTGCCTTGGTGAACACAAAGACAAACTCCATCAAAGGACTTCGGTTGCACCAGGAGTCTGCACTACTTGTAATGATCACTAATGTGACTATGGTGGGTTGTGTAGCTCATCTCCAGGAGTTAGCCATCAGCAGCAAATATTGGTAGGAAAAATAAACCCTCAATATAAATAGGTTAGAACTCTGAGCTGCCAGACTGGTTTGAGTGAATTAGTCTTGGTCCTGTTTTTTCGGCAACGCAACTTCACTATTTTTTATAAACAAATAAGTGAGGAAATAGGTTGCGAGGTCTCTGAATGTTGTGGAAATGGGCCATTTTAGCACCAAGTCTTTAATAGAGCTCTTGCCAGGTGCAGTCAACAACTGAGTGGGCATACTTAAATGATCTACTGGAAAAACGCCATTAATGGGAGCTGAATCATACCCAGTTGAATAAGATCTTTTATCACTGGGGCAACCCAAACCTTGATCTCTTCAACACCACCATCAACCGCAAATACTGGTACTAACACCAGTAGGCATGCACTGATAGGGTTGTGGGGTGTGCATTTCCGATAGAATGGACAAAGGTCCCTTTCCTACACTTTTCCACAACTTCCCAACATCCCAAGAGTACTGAGCAAAATCAGGTGAGCACTCTGATATGAGCTTAATAGGCCCCCAGCCTTGGCCTGGTAGTTTGGATTGACGGTGCTCCTTCTGTTGTCAGAAGCACCACAAACCTGGCTAAAACCATCAGCAAATGTTGTCTTGATCCAGCAGCCACGTTCTCTATCCCCACCCATCATTGATTAACTTGTCAGCATAACTCCTAAACAGAATGAGCTTCACATAAATATCCCAGATTAATGCAGAAGGATACTTGCAAAGGCCAGAGCCTCATTCACAAATAGAGCTTACAAAGCAAAATGGAAATGCTTCTGGTGAAAAGTCAGCAAGTGCTATACATTAGCACAGTTGTCACACCAGATCCTTCCATATTTATTAGAGTTATCACAGTCAAATCGTAGGCATTCCTCAATCAAAGTATTTACTGCAATAACTTCCTTTTTTCAGTTGGACTGATCATTGCTGTGATCTGACAGACTGATCAAAGTATTTATTGAAGACCTGTTAGGGGTGCTTCAAGTACATGTCAACTAAATATTGCTTCCACAATTGATAAGAAGCCCTTTTGAGTCCATCCATAAGGCAGGATTAAAGTATCTTTCACAATACAATAGTCATTTCTTCAGTTTCATAAAGACATTGTCACACTAAGATCGAACCTTTTGTTCATTCCCATTGCTGCTGCAGTGAAATTGAAAACAATTTTTTTGTGTATAATCTGTTCCATGCAGCCAGAAGAGAGCTTCAACATGTTGGATGTTGGGAGGAACCTTAAATTATACATCACCAGAACCAAGGAATTTTGTAAATCTGACCGTTTATTAATAGCATAATGGAATCCTCAGCAAGGACATCTAATTTCCAAACAAGGAATAATCCTCTTGGTTGCTGCGGGAATAACACTGACTGTCAAAAGCCGACAGACTGCTGCAAGGCCCTCTTCAACTCATCTTGACTTCTACAGATCTATTTTACTGGAGTGCCATTGTCTCGCATACACAGGGCAACAACCTGGAAGAATCAACTCTCCTTCACTCCATACTGTTGTCGAGAAGTGACAGTATAAAGAGATGCAGCAGAGGAACTGGTAGTCCTACTTTATCTATTTCAATAAGTTAAGTCCAAAATTGCTTCATCTCCCACTCGGTGTTGTGATTCTGTTATGTTTTAATATACTGCTTGTTATGCTGATTCCCACATGTGAATCTAATGCTGGAGAGTGAAATAGTTTTGCAGCATGAATCATTTTCTGGGTTCACATGCTCTGCATTATTCTGCCATCTAATAGTTGGGTCCGGAAATGTCTGTCTTGTTCTTTTCCAGAGAACATCAAAACGTCAAACCGGACAAAGAAACACACGAGAGAGAAGGGGAATTCTTTACTCTCCCACCTGGCAGGAGACCCTGCCAGAGTCAACACTGTAGTAAACACTTGGTCGGAGAATGAGGTAAGGTAGGGGGTCATGGAAAACACCCTCTTTAATTTTTGCCCAAATTGTCACCACAAATGGGTGCAGCGAGACCTCAGCAAAGTCTGCAACCTCTGCTTACCCAAGGGCCCCTGATACAAGGACTGCAAGGCCTGTGCCGCAAACACTCAAGGTACGCAGGAAACGGAGGTGGCAGTTTCACTCAGCCATAACCAGCACCCAGAGACCACATATATTGCTCAAGGACTGGGGTTTATCAAGTGGCAATGATAAGAACATCCAGGGAGCAGAATAAGCACATGGAGGATCAGACATCCAGATCCTTGAGGGAAACGCTGAGAAGAAGCAGGCGTGGAAGAAAGCAATGAAGTACGCTGAGAAAAAGACCTGAAAATGTAAGAAGATGCCAAAAGGCTATCTCGACATCTAAGAAAACGACAGTCGAAGGTCAGCCGCAAATGAATGAGGCCTACGGGTCCCAGTCTCAAGACATCATTGAAGGCAAAGTGCCGAAGATGCCCAAAGTTTGGATGAATTCAAACTCAGAAAGAAAAAAACATGGCCTTCAGAGGAATAGTCACTGATACCCAAAAAGAGGACATCTTCGATGCTTGACATTGAAAAGGCACAGGAGGCCGAAAAGAAGAAATACAGGCTGAAAGAGAAGCATTCCTTCAATGTAAGCAGTTTGATGATGCACTAAAGGAATTTCAAGCAAGGCGCCCACGTCCTTCAACGCCGAAGGGGAGGAGGAAGTGTTAGAAGCCCTAGCGATGCCAGAGCCTCATGAGTATGAGGCCGAAGAATTCTACAACCCGAAGAGGAAAATGCACAGGAGTCTTCGAGGCCGAGTGGAAGGACCTCTAAACAGAGAGCCCAGAGGAAGAGGGGGACACCTAACCCTCCAGGCCGTCACCACCTGATGATATCACCCTCTATAACAGCCTCATCAGAAGGGCTGCAGAGACATATGGGGTGTCTCTGCAAAAAGAGAAATGTGCCTCTTGCTTTATACTTGAGACATTGATGCCATCCAATAAGGGAAACCTATATCTACCAATGTTACCCATCATTTTGGACCAGGGCTAAGAAGCCTTTCGTCAGCAAAGGCAGTTACCCCCTGGGTAGAAAAGAAATAAAAGCCATCACCAAAAGACCCCAAGTACATCCAGGAAAACACCCCGACAGACTCCATCATTGTTGTACACCTAGGAGGGTATTCAATCCTTGCACCTCTACAGGCCCACTCCTGAAAAGGGGGAGAGCAAACAACTGGACATGGTGGAGGGGGGTGGAAGATGGTATGAGAGGCAGCAACGTTATGGAGAATTGCAAATTCAAACATCCACCTCACAGATACGGACACCAGCTATTGGATGACATTCAGGAACTCATGAAGAAGCTCCCAGAGGAGAACAGGAAGATAGTCAAGATGATAATTAAAGAGGGAAAGAACATTGCCAACACCTGCCTGAAGTCAGCCTTAGATGCAGCGGACACTGCCAGCAGACAGATGTGCACTGGCATAATATTAAGGAGACACGCTTGCCTGAGGATGTCCGGCTTTGAGCAAGAGATCAAGCCTCAGTCATCGACAGACCCTTTGCAGGGGAAGCACTATGTGGACAGGCGGTGGGTGAATCCGTGCAACAGATAAAGGACAACGAGACAGCTAAGGCAGTGCGAGCCTTTCATTTTAGAGGTACCTTCAAGGGGAGTGGAAACACAATTAGAAGACCCACAGCTAGGGGGTCCTTCTCAGCTGTCCAACAATATCAACAAACCCTGACCAGCTCATAGCAGCCTAATTAAGCAACATTCCACCAGTGGTAACACTCTGCAAGACTGCTCTTTCCAGGTAGAAGGAAGGGGGAGGACATGTCCCAAGAGGAGGAGGAATGGGTTGCAAATGAGTTGTCAGCAAACACAGGCCCCCAAAAAATACCAGTGTGGGCAGAATAGCAAATTACCCACGACAAAGGGAAAATATCACCACAGACAATTGGATTTTAAATGTGATTTGTCACAGCTGCTGTATAGAGCTGAACAAGATACCTCCACCAATTTCACCAAAGAGAAAAAAGTTATAATAGGGGGAACTAAAACAACTTCAAGAAGATGTCAAGTATGCAATAAAAAGAGTGGCTGTAAAAGATCTTAGACAAAGGGAACTACTCACCATATTTCTTGGTCCCATAACAAGACCTCACCTTAAGACCAATTCTGGATCTCAGGTTCATAAATAAATCCATCCGTTCTTAGCATTTCAAGATGATGACACTACAACAAGTAATCCCTCTCTTGCAAAGAGGTGACTACATGGCAACCATAGACCTAAAAGTTGCATACCCATGAATCAAGCACACAAAAAGTATCTCATACTCGAAGGGGTACACCACCAGTTCAAGGTCTTACCATTTGGCATAAAGTCAGCACCAAGGGTCTTCACATGTGCCTTGCAGGTGTGTCAGCCATCCTCAGAAGGAAGAGAATACACATATCCACACATAAACGAGTGGCTGGTAAAGGCAAAGATGAGACATGGATACCAAAGGGACGTCCAAACAGTGATCAGAACCCTAGAAGGCCTAGGTTTTTCAATTAACTGCAAGAAGTCATCAAGAACAAGAAAAGTTCTTCCTAGGAACAAGACTCAATTTAAAAGCAGCACAAGCATACCTGTTCGAGGAGAAGATAGGGGCGATTATGGAACAAATTTGTTTCTGCTAGAGGAGACAGTCTCTGACCGAGAGGACAGTCATGAAACTAATGGGCATGATGACATCTTGCATTCCACTCATAACATATACAAGACAACACGTGCCCCTAGGCATGGAGATTATTCAGGACACTAACTCCAGTTGTGACTATCACAATGGATGCATCCCACAAGGGTTGGGGGAGTGCACACAGGCAACCTGGAGACATTAAGCCAGTGGAACAACACAGATGCGACAAAGCATATCAACTTCCTGGAGATGAAAACTGTGTTCCTAGCCCTAAAAGCCTTCCTAGCACACAGAGCTGGGAAAACCATACTGATACAAACAGACAAAACCACAACAATGTTTTACCTGAAGAAACAGGGAGGCACAAAAGTATTCACCAAGCTTGCCCAGGAAATAGGGAAATGGGTCATCTTAAGAAGGATCAACTTACAAACGATACACCTTACAGGGAAAGGAAACACAGAAGCAGACAAGCTGAGCAGACAAGAAAGCAGCTCACGTGAATTGGTACTCAAACAGAAAACTCTGGAGAAGATCGTCAGCGCCTGAGGCATGCCAACAATAGATCTGTTAGCAACAGCAGAGAACATAAAATGCCACGTTTCAAACGCCACCAATCAGAAGGGAATGCCCTGCCACTAAACTGGTCACAAAGATTTGCTTACGCCTTTCTTCTGATTCCCCTAATCTTAAGGGTACTGGACAAGGCCAGACACTCTGGGACGGACCTCATCCTTATAGCGCTTCAATGGGCCAGACAGACCTGGTACTCAGATCTACTAGAACTGTCCAAGGGACAAATGATCAGGAAGGAACCCTGAAGGTCCTTACAATGTAGAATGGACAGGTGCTTCATCTGGAACCATCAACACTCAAACTAGCAGTCTTGTGCCTGAATACATAGAGTTCGGACCCTCACAGTTACCACCTAGAACTATGGAAATATTAAAGGAGGCAAAGTCTACTACAAAGTAATGCTATGCTGCAAAATGGAGGAGGTATCTACAGTGGTGCACAAGAAAGAATACAATGGAAACAATAACAAGCCAATAAACTGTACTGGTATACCTCACATATCTACTGGACAGAGGGATAAACTATTCATCACTCAACGTACATTTAGCAGCTGTTGTAGCATATACCAGGGGGACTTCGTGTAGAAGCTTCTTCACCACACAGGTGTTAAAAATATTCCTAAAGGGCTCCAAAAAATTGCACCCCCAAGGAAAGCACCTGCACCCATGTGGAGCCTAAACACATTACTAACACAGCTGATGGCCAAACCATTTGAACCCGTACATATAGCAGAGCTCCGATATATTACAATAAAAACAGCTTTTTAAATTGCATTTACATGACCACAGAGAGTGAGAAAACTCCAGGCACTAACAAACACAGGAACCATACCCGCAGATACATAAGGACAAGGTAGTTCTCAAAACAAACCCTCCAGTTCCTACCCAAGGTAGTAAGCAAATGTCACATCAACCAAAGAGTCAGTTGCCAGTGTTCTTAAGAAACCGCGTTCTTCTGAAACCCTCACCCAGAAATGGAGACCGCTCTGCATACATTGGATGTAAGGATAACCTTATTATACTGCTTACAAGAAACCAAACCGTTTCGTAGGGGGGGTCAGCTGTTTTTTATCCTGTGCACATTCAGACAAGGGATCATGGATCACTAAGGAACAATGGCAAAATGGATTGTTGAAACAATACAAGTATGCTACTCGACATCGGGAAAGACACTCCCTTCATGCCCAAAAGCCCCTTCAGTAAAGGTCAAGGGTGCAACTCTAGCATTCCCTGCAAACGTGCCCAGAGACACAATCTGCAAAACAGCAACTTGGGCCTCCCCACACACCTTTACAAAACACTATTGTCTGAACATACAAATAAACAATGTAGCACAAGCGGGCCAAAGAGTACTACAGCACCTGTTTGCAAATTCTCCCCATTTCATCCCAACCAAGGCAAGGAAGGGGATTCTGCTACATAATCTAATGTGAATCCAGAGAAGGATTTACGCTGCAAAAGAAAATGGTTACCATTAGGAGTAGTTTTGCGGGTTGAAGAGTTTTCTGTATTCACATGCAACCTACTCACCTCCCCAGAAACATGACAAACAGGTGGGAAAGCGAATAACATACGAGACTGACAGAAAGAAGTAAGGAAGAAAAAATATTCTTAAGATGGCAAGCACGCACAGGAACACCTGTGGTGCCGTCTGATGTCATGCAGGGAAAAAACCAAATGGTGCTTGATGATGCACACAGGGAAAAAAGGGAAACGAAGACCGAGACCTTTCCGGACCGAACCCCTAGATGGCGGAATAATACACAGCATGTGAATCCAGATAACTCTTCAAACTGCAAAACTACTCCTACTGGAGTAACCATTTTGTTACATAGCCATCAGAAGTGTTCTCCAGCTTTGGTAGATTCACATGCAACCCACCACTTCCATGCAAAAGGCTCGCCTACCCATTCAATACTTTACATTATTGCTAGAAATTTAGGGGATAGTGGCTTCGAGGGTGTGTGGTCATCACCTCACTAGTTAAACTTCAATTGTTTTTCAGCGAGATGAGTAGGATACTGAAGCAATAATGTTTACAGGCTCTTTAACTATGTTGAACAAGATACTGAAGCCGGAGAGCAATTGTTACAGATAAGTAACTATTACCATACCAGCAACTTTATATGGGCAGTTTGAAGCAGTCACTTTATTAGAAGAGGTGCAACGTCGTGAGAAAAAAAAAAAAAATTGTTCTATACTATCATAGTTATACTGGGCATAAGAAGATGGCACTGGGACTTTGGACATGGTACACCATAGGTTGAACTCATAGAGGGGTCTTGTCACGCTCACTATGCTTAAACTGAGAAGTTGTTTACAGTAAATTTATGTTTTTTCTAGTCTGTAGGTATGTAGACCTTGGAAATCTGTTTTGTTTTCTTAACTTATTCTGCAAACCTTCACATGGGTGAAGATATTGTTGGTCTGTGAATTTCATGGAGATAACCGTTTTCCTTACTGCACAAACATGCCTATTTGTTACCAAATGGGCCAGCTTGTTTCCACACTTGAATGTACCTTTTCTAACTTCCCAGGTTTATTGTTTTATCATTTTACAATCACACCCACCTAAAACCAAAGTCCAAATTTAAGAGAAATAAAGGGTAAAGGAACGAAAACTAACTTTAACATTACAGATTAACCCAAGAGAAGTCCCTTTCCCCACCTATCCGGACCCCTTGTGTATAGCAACTTCCAGCCCTCAGTAGTCGCTGTAGTCTCTCCCCCAGCTGTGCAGTAGCCTCCTGCCGTAACATCAGTCAGTGAGGAATAAGCCGGTTTCCATAGGAATCTGTGTGTTGACCCCCCACAGGGTCATCTTCAAAATCTTCAAATACCGTGGGCATAAAATCTGAAATCTCTGACTAAAAACAGTATGCAAGGGCCCCATATTCTTTCAAAGTGGTAGGGCTTGTGATCCAAATCAACTGTAATCTATCGCCAGGCTCTGCGGTCTGGAACTCAGTCAGAACCCCAGAATGCTGTGATGACTTGCCTGGCTGCACTTCAAACTAAGGATGTGTCTTTACGCCTGTTCATGCGGAGTGGGTAGGTCTATCTGTTTGGAAGGCCAAGAAGAATGTATGTAGGAAATTGTAGGCCATCTGCATGGAAAATAGTATTTATATCTCCTAGGACTGCTTGCCAGTAGCTCTTAAGCAGTTGCGTTAATAAGCCAGTGTCTCTTCATTTGTTCCAACACTCCTGACTTTTTGGGAGTTTGTGCGTAGGTTCTAGCGGGAGTGTAATACCAATAGTGCACCATTTTTAACATAGCCTCCCCTCCCGCTACGCACTTTGTGGTGGGACCAATGCCTGCTCTTAAAAGTTTTCTGTACCTTTCTCAAAGTGGCAGGGGCCCCTTCCGAACCCCTTCCCGTTTGCGAACGGGTTACCACCTACCCAAAGTAGGTGGTAAAATGTGTACGTTTTGCGACCGTATTTCGATCACAAAACATTCCTACATACGGCCACAATTTACTATTAGGAAGGGACGCCCTTGACACCTCCAACTATTAACACCTAATTGGTATGCATGTCCAATTCCAGATTGTGATTGGGTAGCCCGTCACTAAATCGCAAATTGGAATAGATGCATACCAGAAGGCATTTTTGTGGCTACAAATGGCCTGATATGTCCCTTTTGTGACCACAAAAGGCATGATTCATATGGCCCCAAGAAGGTACTTTTTTAAATACAATGTACAGCATAACTAATAACAATGACGGGGAGGAGAGAACAAAAGCCTACTCTATATAACAGGGGCAGCTGGTCGATTGCCTGGGTTAGCTGAGGTGAATGTGCAGTAGGGGAGTTTTTGGAAGGTTCCTGAATGTGATAAAATCAGATTAGCTGCTGAAAGACAGAGTTCCAGAACCTAGTTTCGGCTCCAAAAAACATTGTTTTTGATGCTTAAGATGTGTTCAAAGGAGGAGCTTCCAAGAGAAAAGACTTCTTCCTCTGAAGTCATATCTCTCCACCAGAGATGGTGAGGATAGCCTTGAGGTAAGGAGGGGACTAGAAATTATCGGTATCCGATTTTCAATTTTGATTTATTCTATCCGAAATACAATTCAACATTTTCAGTCTTGAAAATGAAACAGTGCATCATTGAGATAGTTGAAAATAAATAGTGTAGGTTTCACATACACATTTTCTTTAATGTTTTAATTAGTTGAGGTCCCATATGTTTTATTGTGCAACTATGACGTTATGGCAACTCTGTGCTGTTCAGTTGTGCAATACATAGATTTGAATACACAAACATACATTTATTTTTTGTTTTGCACTTTGAAGCAAATTGTTTATGTCTTTGCTCTTTTTTTATTTTATTAAGTGCTGATTCCAAAGGAGAAGCCTCCAATTACAGTTGTTGGTGATGTAGGAGGAAGAATAGCCATAATTGTGGTATGTATGCAAGTTTACAATTTAAATGAACACATTTATTTTCCTTCATATTGCACATATTGATTAAAATTGCAAATCTCCTTCCTTTTTACAGATTTATTAATGATGGTTAAAAACTGTTACTTCACTGACTCAAATCCATAAATACTGGTTTGCCAAAAATAAGGATTTAAACTTGTATCTAACCTTGCTTTCTAATAAATCAGCATCTTCTCTCAATAAATCCGTCCCTCCACCTGCTACCCATCAAAGCATACTGAGTTGTTATAATTGCTTATTTTAAAGTAGGATTTACAAAACGTGACTCAAATGATTCCTTCAGAAGGCTTTTGATAATGGAGGTTGCAGGGAAATGTCCTATTCCATGTGTTTCCTCTGTAGTCCACCCATTTGCCTCCTCTCTTAACTCCTGTTTTCAGCAGCTCTTTAAGTACGTGCTTCTTTGCTTGGACCTTGCATGCAGTATGTGGTCTAGAGGCCTCAGGCTGATATGTTGCTTTGTGCTTATTATCTCTACTACTCCCAGGATATCTCCTGCTGTGTAGGTCTTATTTGACCAGTGGCTTACTTTAAGAAACAATTTCTTAGAATGTGCCTTTTTTACAGTAGAGGTATACTATTCACTACAAAGACCTCTTCCATTAGTTAAATGGAATCAAGAAATATTATTTCGGTTGAGAAATTTAATCTCCTTTGCAGTTCCTTGAGACCTCTAATGTAATACTTCCAACAACAGAATCTGTATGCGTACTTTTAAGTTTTAAGTAGGAACAGTGCTAAGAAGCACCAAGTGCCAGTGACAGACTCTGGTTGGGGTAAAGCAGGACTTAGACAAGGTTTGGTAGGGACCGCGATGGATCATGGGCCAGACACACTAACCCAGTTTGCGGTTAAAGATTTTATCTTCTGACTTTAGTTCTTTAAGTCCAAGTCCACCTCAGATTACACTTTTAAAGCTGCATAGGGGAGGCACTTGGAGACTCACTGGATGTCAAGCAGAGTCCAGACCCTTTCCAGTTGCTGCAGTGCAACGCAGGAAAGACATATTGTAGCTTGTTATATTCCTGTTGCTTGAACAAGAGCTCAGCCTTCTGACCGTTGGAGTCCACTTCTTTGTCCTAGGACCAAGAGAAGATCCAATACTCCAGGGCTTTTTTCAGGTTTTAGACAGCAGGTCCAGTCCTCCAGTGATCTTCCTCTGGTACAGGAGTGTGCTGAAGTGGGAGCCATGTATGCCTGCCTTGGGATGCCTTAACCAATGGGGAACAGTTCCCAGGGCAAATCCTGCTACTTTGGGCATTTTCACGATGGCTGAAGTCTTCTGCTACACTACGCTTGGCCTTTGAGAAGTATACTATTGTAATCCTAGTGTCCATCCACATCTAACACTAAAATGTAGTTTGAGGCAGTGCCTATACCCACAAACATTTCAGAAACCTAAGTTGGCGATACACAAGAATTGTTTTGAAATCCTGTCTTCCTTCTTTGAAGTGAGTCCCAAATGTCATATGTAAAAGCAGAAGACCTGTCGAACGGGCTTTGATTCTGTAACATCAGAAATAAGAGGCCCCCAGTGATTGGGGCCTGCTGGGTTAGGCCGGGGGGGGAGGAAGACTGGCCCTACCCAAGTATCTGCTAATATTTGCCTGTGACGGGTAAAGTTTCTTTGAAGTGTTTGACCTGTCAAGCAGGATTTGACTCCTTAATGTAAAAAAAGACCCTCACAGCTATATCCTGCATCTTCTGTCAGGTTTCCTTGGGTCATCTCTGCCCTTTCAGGGCAGGGCAAAAGAGAACAAGTTCACGCCTCATTCATGTTTATTCAAATATTAATTACTAACTGGCATATGTGATGGAGCAAAGGTCAGATTTAGCTTCCAGACACTTCAGGCTGTGCAAAAGCCATCTTTCCAAAATATTTATTACTAATTCAAGTTCACCAATGAATTGGATGTCTAATAAATATTTCTGAAAGACCTAAAATGAAATTTGTATTTATTTCCTCACCTAAGATAACATTTATTTAACTTTAATGTTGTATCCCAGTGCTTTATTAGATAACAACGAATCCTACTACAGTAACGTTGGCGTTTAGGACCTTTTCAACGTAAGGACACATTTTACATTAAACTTCTACTTTTAATAACATGCACCCTGCTTTATGGGCACTAAGGTCTACTTAAAAGTAGAATTTGCAATTTACAACTGCACAGCTAAGCTACTATGATAGACCTGGAGAGATGCTTTGCAATGCCACTGCAGTGGATGGCATTATGAGTGCTGCAGTCCACTAGTAGCATTGACCTTAAAGGCCGTGGACACACATGGTATCATATATTAGGAATTCTATGCAAATAAAATAAGCCAATCAGATGCATGCCATTTTTACCAGTTAAATGTAGAAGAAGCACTTTACTGCTGGTTAGCAGGGGTAAAGTGCACAGAGTTCTGTAGCTGGTAAAATTGGGCTTCAACAAAAAGGCAAAACATCCAGGGTGACCCTGCTGAAATGCCAAATTTCAAAGAAGGATCCCCCTGTAACAGTTTTGTGAGCAGGTAGCTGGTGTTTACCTGACAAACTGTTAGATTCTAAGATAGGTGATATTTAAGAAGCATCAGTGTACTGTGAGCACTACTTCTATGACTGGTTTTAACATTAATTCTACCATGTCTTCAATATCTGTCTCATAGACCTAACTACAGTTTGCTGACATTGAAAACTATTAAACGTTTTCAGTCATGAAATGGAGGTGCATCATTGAGAAAGTTGAATATGCACAGTGTAGGTTTTGCATGCACATTTTCTTTAATATTTGAATTAGCAGAGGTCTTGTGCGTTTTTTTTGTGCTATGATTTAATGTCTATGTGCTTTTTAGTTGTATGATACATAGAGTTAAATACACAAACATACGTTTATTTTTTTGTTTTGAATCTTTGAAGCAAAACGTTTGTCTTTTTTATTTTTATTAAGTACTGATTCCAAAGGAAAAGCCTCCAATTACAGTTCTTGGCATTGTAGGAGCATAATGATACGCTAAAGAAGAGTAATTACCATTAGAAATAATTCTAAAGCTCATGAATATGTTCTTCTGATTGTTTTTGAGTTGAGTTGACATACATTTGTCTCGTGATTATTATAACAGCATGGACAAACTACACGCTGGACATGTGTATCTGATTGCTTTTCTCTTTATTCCTGCTAATGTGTGGACTTATGATATGTACGTAGTGAAAGCAATAGCTTCATTTTTGTTCGCCTGTTTTCAATCCATTTTTTTCCAATACAATTGTTTTTTATATTTGCTTTAAGATGGTTAAACAGTTGATTGCGTTGATTTGTTAGGATTCAGTCCAATGCATCATATATCGTAGATGCCTAAATATCTGGACTAAGTATCTATTTTTTATTAATTACCCCTTTGTTGGCCATTGACTTCAGATGGTTCTGTTACCCAAGCTCGCAAAGGGTTATTGGATTGCTCTTTCTTTGTAACATCAATAGCATTGCACAGCAACGAAGAGGCCTTCAAGGCACCAACAGCTTCCTGAATTAGTCCCACTTATTCTGAATCCTACAGCACCCTTTATTCAGTCTGAGACCTAATTTACAAAACGAAGGCGAAAAGGTACTCAACTCAATTTACATTACAAGGTGATACAAGTAGCAGAATATGTGCAGTACAAACAAGAATAGAATGACACGTGCCTTTTTTGTACAAATACATTTTTTAAAGTTAATGTGATGTAGAAATATTTATCTGATAGAGACTTCTAGTTGCAGATTCCTTACCTTCAAATTCCCCCAAGCGCCAGACTGGATCCAGAGATATTTTTCGAGCAATAACCTTGCGCGTCGGTCGACTCCGCGGGTGTTGTTGGCATTGTAGATGACGTCAGGAGTAGTATATAGACACAGCCTTTGTGCAGTGACGTCAGTTCTTTTCTTTCCGCGCCACGTGCTGATCCGGAGAAGAGCTACCGTGGTCTCTGTTTGACCGACTTCGACCGTTTTGTCGAGTTTGTGTGAGAAATTTGGTGCATTGAGAATGTCCCCGAAGACCGGTTTCAAGCCGTGCCAGGACTGTTATCGTACGATGTCGGTGACGGATCCTCATCGGGTTTGTCCGTGGTTTCTCGAGCATGACCACCACCTGAAGTCGTGCTCAAAGTGCCGGGCCATGCACCCAGAGGCTTTGAGAGAGTGGTCCCTAAAGCTCATGGCAGCCCGGCATACGACTCTGCGTAAGTCCCGGTCTCGATCGAGAGGAAGGTCTCGACCAGTCGCGGAGACATCACCACTAGTATTCTTCCAAATCCTCGGGTCAAGGTAAGAAAAAGTCGAATAGATCCCATCGCTCTCCGACTTCACCCCGTCGCTGGATTGACGTGATGCGGGAGGAGCATCCACACACAAGGCCTCTGTCCTCGTAGCCTGCTTCTGGGTCGGCTCCACGCTTCCTTGAGTTTGCCGGAGCGATCCCCACCCAGCTTAGAGTTTTAGGAGGCCATACTCCTCCTCTTTGGGCGGTCCGACACTGATACGGCGCCTTCGGGCCTAAGGGGGTCAGATGAGGGGACTTCGGGTTCCGCGCCAGCGGCTTCAGCTCCGGCAACCGAGGTCACCTCTGGATCAGCACCGGTGCCGGTCGCATCCTTGAAACCTTCCCCGGCACCGGGTCGATTGTTGACACTCCCGACGTCGGTAGTGGCCACTATCAACGTCGACCCGATTCTTATCCCCGACGGCTCGGAGTCGGAGCTGCGTCGGCCGGCACCGCCTTTGACATCAATGGGACCTATCCGCCCCAGGTCGGATTCTGACCCTTTTTCTTATGGGTACGAATGATTGGAGGGGTCCCTGGACCCTTATGAATACCAGGATGACCCATCTTTGGACTGGGCTCAGGAATTGGGTGACGCCAGTGGTCTGGATACTTCTCCTGACGCTGGCATGCTATCTCCTCCTACTGTGGCTACGGCGGAGGGAGCGACTTATGGTATGGTGGTCAGTAGGGCGCTGAGGTCCTTGGTCTTGAGCTTCCCACTGTTGAGGTCAGGTCTAATCTCCTGACGGAGGTGCTTCAGCCTGGGGCTTCTACTTCAGAACCCCTTTTGCCATTTAATGAAGCCCTCACCGATGTCCTTTTGGGTACCTGGTCCAAACCCAACACAGGGGCTCCTGTGACTATGACTATCGCACGCCGCCATCGCCCCACTCCGAACGACCCTAAATTCCTGTCCCAACACTCCACGCCTGAGAGTCTTGTTATCCAGTCTTCCTCTTCTTCAGGCGCATTCCCTTCGGCACCCCAGACAGGGAATCCAAAAGGCTGGAACAGTTTGGCAAGAAGGTATTTTCTTCCTCCAGTCTCGCGCTGCGGTCTGTGAACACCACATGCCTTTTGGGCCGCTATTCCTGCTCTTCGTGGGATATGGTTGCGCAAGTCCTGCCGCAAATACTGGAGGAGGCCCGTGCTATCGTCTCCCAAGCTGTGAACGATGAGGAAGATGCGACCAAGTTAATAATCCGTTGTGGGCTCGACACAACAGACTCTCTGGGCAGATCGGTTGCTACGACGGTGGCCTTACAATGCCATGTCTGGCTGCGTACTTCTGGTTTTCCTGGGGATGCCCAACAGTCACTCATGGACATGCCCTTTGATGGCTCACATCTCTTCGGAGATAAAGCGGACTCTGCCTTTGAGGGATTCAAGGATTCCCGGGCTACGGCTCAGTCCCTTGGTCTTTCCTCTGCCACTCGCCCCCCACAGTCTGCTTTTCGCCCCTTTCGTGGCCACAGAAGGGGCTCCCTGTTGCGTCCTCCACCCAGCCACCGTGCCACCCATGCTGATCAGCCTCTGCGTGGCCGGGGACGTGGAATCCCACATGGCCGCGGGATGGGGAACCAGCGGTCTGGCCAGTCCACCTCTGCCCCCGCTGCAGCCTCCGAACCCGTCTAGTCCGTCCCCTCACTCCTGTCCAGTTGGTGGCAGGATTCGCAATCACCTGCTCCTCTGGGAATATATCACAACAGACAGGTGGGTTTTGCAGATCGTTCAAAAAGGCTACTCCCTCCCTTTCAAATCTGCTCCACCAACCATGCCTCCATCCTTCAGTCACCTTCCAGATGATCATTTGGCGCTTCTCCGCCAGGAAGTTGCAGGTCTCTTGGCCAAGGGAGGTATAGAAAAAGTCCCTGTGCCAGAAGTAGGTTGTGGTCGTTAATCCCTCTACTTTCTGATACCAAAAAAGGACAAGGGCTTATGTCCTATCCTAGACCTTCGGGACCTAAACTGCTTCCTCAAGAAGGAGAAATTCAAAATGCTCACCCTGGCTCAGGTTCTGTCTGCCTTGGAACCAGGAGACTGGATGGTAGTGTTGGACGTGCAGGACGCTTATTTCCACATCCGCATCCTGCCTGCCCACAGACGTTACCGAAGATTCGTGGTAGGTCACGAGCACTTTCAGTTTACTATGCTCCCCTTCGGCCTTACCAGCGCCCCTTAGGTGTTCACGAAAGTGATGGCGGTGGTTGCAGCTCATCTGCGCAGGTTAGGGGTCTCAGTCTTCCCCTACATCGACGATTGGATGTTGAAGGCGGACTCACCCCAGAAAGTAGTCTTCCCACCTTCAGACTACGGGCAACCTCCTGCACACGCTGGGGTTCACTATCAACATGCCGAAGTCACACCTGACTCCCTCTCAGAAGCTCCCTTTCATCGGAGCTGTTCTGGACACAGTTCAGTTTTGGGCTTATCCTCCCGAAAGGCGAGTCCTAAACATTCAGGCTATGATTCCGATCTTACGGCCTTGGTCTTCAGTTTCGGTGAGACTGACTGTGAGGCTGCTGGGCCTCATGGCAGCCTGCATCCCTGCTAGTAACACATGCCAGATGGCATATGTGGGCTCTGCAGTGGGACCTGAAGTTCCAGTGGGCGCAGCATCAGGGGTATCTCTCCGACATGGTCCAGATCTTGGAGGGGACTGCGAAAGACCTGCAGTGGTGGCTTTCGAATCTGCATTGGGTCCACAGCAGATCACTCTCCCTTCCCCAACCAGATCTCTCTATAGTGATAGATGCGTCACTTCTGGGTTGGGGCGGCTACATGGGAGAAGTGGAGATCAGAGGACTCTGGTCTCTGGCAGAGTCTGGGCTTCATATCAATCTTCTGGAGCTCTGGGCGATCAGGCTTGCGTTGAAAGCATTCCTTCCCTCTCTCAAAGGGAAAGTGGTGCAGGTGTTCACGGACAATACTATCGCCATGTGGTACTGCAACAAACAGGGCGGTATATGGTCCTAGACCCTTTGTCACTATGCCTCTGGGCATGGCTGGAACATCAGGGCATTACCCTGATGGTTCTACATCTGAAGGGTTCCCTCAAAGCCAGTGCGGACAAACTCAGCCGTCGATGCACAGCCGATCACGAATGGCGTCTCCATCCGGAGGTGGCGCAAGGTCTCTTTCAGCAGTGGGGAGAGCCTTGGTTAGATCTGTTCACCTCTGCAGAGAACACACAATGTCAACTGTTTTGCACGTTGGATTTTCCAAGACGGTACTCGCTCGTAGACGCTTTTCATCTCGAGTGGAACTCCGGCCTCCTTTCCGCCTATACCTCTTCTGCCCAGAGTTCTCAAGAAGATGAGGCATGACCGGGCCCAAGTCATCTTGGTGGCTCTGGACTGGGCACGGAGAGTATGGTATACAGATCTATTGAGCATGTCCATCGATCCTCCACTCAGACTGCCTCTTTGGGCGGATCTTCTGTCGCAGCAACAGGAGACTGTTCTTCACCCAAACCTGTCCAACCTCCGCCTTCATGCGTGGGGATTGAGCAGCAACAGTTGACGAATTTTGATCTTCCACCCGGAGCCTGCGATGTTATCTTGGCAGCCAGGCGTCACTCAACCAAAACTGTATACGCATGTCGTTGGAATACGTTTGTGGCATGTTGTACCACCAAATCTGTTGATCCCCTTTCTGCTCCTCTAGCCAAGGTTCTTCTGTTCATTCTTTCATTGGCCCAGCAGGGCTCTCCTTTGGGCACCGTTAAAGGGTATTTATCTGCCATTTTGGCCTTCCTTAGGTTACCTGATCAGCCCTCACTTTTTAAATCTTCTATTGAGTAGATTCCTAAAAGGCCTCACCTATTTATTTCCTCCCACACCATTTATCATGCCTCAGTGGGACCTCAATCTTGTCCTTACTTATTTGATGTTTACTCCCTTTGAGCCAATGCATAATTGTCCCTTGCGGCTCCTCACCTTCAAAACTGTCTTTCTGGTCGCTATCACCTCTGTTCACAGGGTGAGTGAGCTTCAGGCCTTTTCCTCAAAACCTCCATACTTGTCTGTGCACCCTGACAAAATAGTGTTGCGCACTAAGGCTTCCTTCCGCCCTAAGGTGGCTACACCTTTTCATGTAGGCCAGTCTGTCACTCTGCCTACTTTCTACGCACCCCCACACCCTTCCTATGAGGAGGAGGAGACGCCACCGTCTGGACCCAAAAAGAGCATTGGTGTTCTACCTCAATCGTACTAAAGATTTTCAGGTGGACGGTCAACTCTTTTTTGGGTATGTGGGTGCAAAAAAAGGGAAGGCTGTGCAAAAGCGTACCATCTCTCGATGGGTGCTTCTTTGCATCAAAATGTGATAAGCTTTGGCCAAGAAGCAACCTCCTGAGGACTTGCGTGCTCATTCCACCAGAGCAACTGCTGCTTCCACTGCGTTAGCATACGGAGTTCCTGTCCTGGATATCTGGCAGACAGCTGCGTGGGCGTCCCTGCACACATCTGCTAAAAACTGTCTGGACAGTCCGGTCCGTTGGGACGGCTACTTTGGTCGTTCGGTCCTGCAGTACTTCCTAGTATGATCTTGGTTCGCAGCCCAACACTGAGGATGGCATTCCTTGGGTGTCTATTCTAAGGTAAGGAATCACCAACTAGAAGTCTCTCTACTAGATGTACAGGTTACTTACCTTCCGTAACGAAATATCTGGTAGAGACCTATTCTAGTTGCAGATTCCTTACCGCCAACACATCATCCCACTTGAAACGTGATTTTTACGGACAGGGAGATTCCCCTTTCAGGTCCTTAGCTCTGGCGCATCACTCTGTGTTCTTGGCGGGTCTGCGCTTTGGCGTGGAAAGTCGTTACAAGAAACTGACGTCACTGCGTGAAGGCGGCGTCTGTATATTACTCCTGACGTCCTCACAGCGACTAAGATGCCGGCGACGCCCACGGAGTCGACCGATGCAACCTACTGACGCGCAAGGGTATTGCTCGAAGAAAAATCTCCGGATCCAGTCTGAGGCCTGGGGGAAATTCTAAGGTAAGGAATCTGCAACTAGAATGTGTCTTTTGATGTCTTTTCAAGGGCAGGGTGTCTTTTTACTATAGTTTTGAAGTGCTGAACTGAAAAGACAGCATAAAGAGAAAATGAATGAATGGAACCATAGGATTCTAGGAGGTTAAAGTGATAAGTGACATCTTATTCTTAGATCATGAGGCTGTGGTGTATGGTTTCAGACAAATGACTTTACATATTTCAGTTAAAAATATTTTTCTGATTTGTCTTGAATTTAGCTCAGCTCTGAGTTGGACATTTAGTGTGTTCCCAAATTTACGACCCTACACTCCCAGGTAAAGGCCACTGTATTTTGTCAACTGAAAGAGCTTCCTAGTATTAAATGTAGAGAAAATCAACAAAGATTCCTAGTATATACATTATGGAGCCAGCTTTTGCAGATAATCCAGGCCTCTGTTCCAGACGGTATTGTGGATAATGTTGAGACCACTGAATTAAATTCTGGCATCCATGGACAGCAAGTGTTGTGCTTTCAGGGTACATTTGGCATGGTCTGACTTTTGCAAGTTCAGGCAAGGCTTGGCAGCTTCTTTCTTAAGTCTTTAAAGTCTTTCATATTTTTTAAGAAGCTTTTCTGCATAAGTAATTTACAAAATTATGTTTGGCATTTATCAAAAGAACTTCCCTGATACACCAGAAGGCGTCTTAGCTTGTTATCAGTGCAGGAGCTTAACATTGCTTTTCATGGCTTTCCTTGTCTTTGTTGTATTAATGCAGTCTCTCCTGGTGAATCTATCCAGATTAGTATCTAAAAATGTATTAAAATCTCCCTCAAGGATTATTAGCAGTAGAGCTTTTAGTAAGTTCCAGTCCAGAGTCGGAAGGTAGGATGGGCCAAATGAATTTGGCCATTAAATCCGGCACACAACAAACTATAGTTTAAGAACTTCATCTGTCTTAGAACCCATCTTCTTGAACAATCCGTTCTAGAACCCACCAATTCTACTCTGACACCTTTCCTTACAATGATTGCAACCAACTTGGAGTATTCGTCTTAATCGGAGATGGCATCCTGTCCCTCCCACTTTTGCTGTAAAAACAAAGCCCTGCTCTCTCTTTCTGTGAAATGGGGGTCTTGCAAAATCATTATATAGGCTAAGTTATCTTCCAGATATTGTAGCACTGGGTTCTGCCTCCACCTAGACCTAAGCCCATTGACCTTCCATGTTAGAATCTTAACTCTCTACCCATCCCCTTCTGATCCTACCATTATTTGTAAATTGTGCACAGAATGCCTCTTACAGTGATAGTATCTGTAGGTGGAGGATCGTTTTTATTTTTAACTAAGTAACAGATCATGCAGACTAAAAACCTTTTTGGGATTTTCTCCCACTGCTCACCACCCTGTGCCCATCCCCCTCCCTTCCTGGGAACCCACTCATTACTTCCTGGCATTATTAAATGCATTGAAGGCGAAGGAAAAACATTTTAGTGTGCTTCCCTATTAGCACCAACCCTCTGCTGCACTATGGCCAGACTAAATTGTCATATCCCAACATAATGGCTATGGTTTTTCTTAATGGACTCAATCAACAAGTCCACTTCCTCCAAACTTGATAGTTATCCGTTTGATTGTTCCACAATTTGTGAACATGGCTGGGACTTTTATTTGGGACTTAGAACCCAGCTTATTAAGTTCCTCCATTCTTTTGCCCAACTCCCTCTGACATTGTTCTGTGGCTTTACATATATAAGACCTGATGGTGAATGTGTATCTCATACTTGTGAAAGGGCCATTTTTGAATGCGCTTCCTAGGATTAGTTCTCTCACCATATATGACAAAAAATGTACCAAGATCTTACTTGGCTTTTGACGATTAGGGTTCCATCTGAACAGGTCCCTATGTACTCTCTGAATCTCCTGTTCAAGGTTCACTTCAGGTCGGTCTTTTAAGGGTCGTGTCCTTAAGGAGTGATATAATAAAGCTCTCATAACCACCTTTTCCTCTGCCTCTGGGATGTGAAGGTTTCAAACATTATTTCTTCAAGAATGATTCTATACCCTTTCCAGGTCATCTCTCTAAATTTGATTTTGCTTTGTCAACATAGCAATGCCTGCTGTAATCTTCTGAGTATCGTGCTTGGTCTGGGTAACTGCCTCCTCCAAAAAACTCTTGTATGCTTGATCACTTCATCTAGTTTCTGACTCGGGCCTGGCAAGAGGCTTGAATGCCCATGTGGTTGGTCTCTGAAATTTCAAACCTGTTTTTCATCTTGGTCCTAAGGCCCAGCAGTGTCATAGCTAATGATCCCATAGTTTGCCTGGTATCTTTGGTCTTGCCAGTCCCTGTGCCATCCGATGATGAGGCAGATTTCTCCTGCTGCTCACGACCTGAACCAGACATAGGATATGGGCCTGGTAGATGTGTGACGATCTCAAATGGGGCAGCAGTAGATGCACACATACCACAGCAAAATATACATCCACTCTTCTAGGTTAGACTATCTCTTTATAAATAGTACTATGGTGGAAGGAGTCTGGAAGATTGAACATCTGCCAGGACATCTCTCCGACCATTCAGCTGTGACTTTGTTGATGGAACTTCCTGCCCAATGGGACAATTCCAGATGGGTGGCCAATCATGCTCTTCTTTAAGATATAGTAATTGGGCAGACTTTGGAGAAGACTAGTCAGGCTTTCTTTATGGATAATATAGGGTCTTCCCCTTAAGCCACTGACTGAGATCCTTACAAGGCTTTTACATGGTGGAGGGGCACTGCAGAGAGTCAGACCACTTATAAGAACAAGCTGGCATGAGAAGAGCTAGGCTCCCTTGAGCGAGAGATGGGCGAGCTGGAGGAACTCCTACAAGTGCAGAACTTGAGACACTCATACAAATGCAGAAGCTCAGGGTCGATAGGGGGCAAGCCTTTAAGAGGCTGAAATAAGCACGGATACATTATAAAATAAAGCTCAAAAGGGGAGTGTAGAAAGAAGCGGCCGACGAATATTGTAAGGCTGTGTGAGTATGGGGAGAAAAGTGGGACACTACTGGCATGCAGAGAGACAGGAATAATATAAAATACTTGGTAGTAAACACCGAGGGAGAAGTCTCCAACAAGGCAAATAAAATGGAGGAACACCTACTATCCCTATTTTCATCTCTTCATGAAGAGGAGGTTGAGCCAGACTTAGGGGATGGTTGAGAGATGGGGAACCTCTGGGGCTTATGAATCTTGGGCAGAATTCCTTGACAACTTGGATTACTGAGGCGGAAATCCAGAAACAGTTGAAATATGCAAAGAATGGGAAGTCAGCGGTTCCAGACACCATTCCCTCAGAGTTATAAAATACCACAGGAAATGACTATTCCTATATGGGAAAAGTTATTTAATTCTATTTACCTCAGTGGGTAGAGGAGCAGACTTTGGTGTTAATACAGAAACCGGCTAAGGAGCCCAAGAAGGCTGGTTCATAACGGCCAATTTAATTATTAAATGTCAGTTATATGGTGTTTATTAGTAGTCTTGCAAGTAGGCTGGCTTTACTGGCTCTCCAAATAATCCAACCAGACCAGAAAGGTTTTGTCCCTAAAAGGCAGATCCATGAGCTTACATACACACCAGTACATTTGTACAGTTGATCTTGCTGCTGCCTACTCCACGTCGTTGGCTGTATTCACATTAGATGCAGCCAAAGCCTTTGATAGTGTGCTCGGAATAACTGTGGGAGATCCTGAAGGTGTTGAACTTTAGTCTGAATTTGATTTAAGCCCTTCAAAAGCTATACAAAGCTCCATCTGCCCGAATTCTACTTAATGGGGTTTTAACTAGGAGCTTTAGCAACTTCAGAGGTACCAGGAAGGTTGTTTCTTTTCCCCTTTCCTTTTCGATATCTTTATGGAGCCATTTGCCCAATTGCTTTGGGGAGATCAGTAAGTAATTCCTTTTGCATCACAGGGTTTCAGCACTAAGTTTATATGCTGATGATCTGATTATTTATAGGACAGACCCAGATAAGACCATTCTCAGAGTGGAGGAATTAGCAGGAGAGTTTGGGTCATTCTCTGTATACCCTATCAATAAAGATAAGTCTGCTATCAGGTGTTGGAATATATCAGTCTTGAAGAGGACGACAAAGTCAGAATTTAAATACTTGGATGTTTCTATTGACCGTCATCTTGAGGCAATTCCAGCTCTTAACTTGGGGAAGGTCGCTAGAGACATTTACTGGGAAGATCCTCCCACTAATTCTATACTGGCAGGTAAACTTGATTAAAATGAGTATTTTACCTAAATTGACTTACCCCCTTTAATTGTATTTTACTCCCCTTCCGTGAAACACTAAACACAAACATCTAGGGGAAATAACTTTTATCTGGGCCTCTGGGGCAGTTATACTGGAATAGAAGAAACTGAGGTGCAGATAGGCAAAATGAGGTCTGGCATTACCTGATCTGAGGAAGCACTTTGATGCTTTCCATTTTAAGAATGTTGTTGGGGACCCCAGATAGTTCAACCTGGGGCTGGTTGTTGATGGCAGTGATTAAGAATCTTGGAATCCATGGCTTCTTGCTTTATAGGTTTTGGGATCCAAAATATTTTTGCAAAGTTAGATTGAAGATTCTAAAAGCTGCTCTTAGGCTCTGGTATAAAATCAGTAAGTTTGTGTGTATTAAATAATAATCAGATTTTATACCTATTTGTGTCTCTCTGGGTACTTCGGAATGCCTACAAGATAGCTTGAGTCATCCTCGGAGGGAAGCTGGTATGACAGTGTGGAGGTAACTCCTTACTGTCCAGGGTCTGCTACCCTGGGATATGTTAATGGACAAGACCAAGGGACAGCTCTCAAGATTCCAAGTATGTACAATTGATCTCTTGGTATACTGGAGTCAAAGCTTAACTCTTATGTTCACAGTTGAAGACCGGCTAGACATCACTGTTCTAGTAAGTCTTTGACGTCAAAACACTTGGAGCACTCAGTTGTGTCTCCTTCTCCGTTGAACCACTTGATACGGTCAACATTACTGCAACATTCATTTGATGGCAACTACCATTGATACATCTCTCAATGTTGCCTAAACCCATGTTGAGATTTGGCACATTTTCACCTGAGTTGCATGAGAATAGGCAGAGACTGTTGCCAGCTGGAGAACCATCTCTGAAGCCCCAGGGTCCTTCTCCCTTTATCTACTCTGAGAATACAGTGCTGACTTCAAGCCAACCTCTTAATCGGCCTCCATGAATGGTGTCAGATCAGTGTCACAGATTACGAAAATGCCCCAGTCCTACTCTCTCAACCTCCTCATTTGCTTTTGAGAGACCCAGGTACCCCACCCGCCCGAGGGGAGATAGATCACCAGTGGTGTAATTTTCGTGGCCTGGTTGACATTTAGGAGTTTCCGGGTGTTTATACACACCCACATGCCCTTCAGAATCTCTGGCACAGGTGTGGCTAGAATAACTGGTTTTCATGGTGCTCTTGCAATAAGAGCAGTAAAACTAATTATCCCCATTAATGTACCCCAGGCAACGGTGTCTGTAATTATGCTGACCCTTTAATCAAGGACATCCCCAAAGCCTTTTCTCCCATTGTTGCTGAGCTTTTTAGAATTTGCTGAGGAGATATTTCTAACACGGGCCACTATCCAATCAGGAAAACTAAGGCCGCTCAAGAAATATAATCCTGCCCAACACTATTTACGTTTTCTCAAGTCAAATTCCCTCCGCCCTTCCCCCCCCCCACTCAGCCAGACTTTATTGTATGACAAAAGACCTTATGTCTGCCTATGGTAACTATGCAGACAGAGAGCAGAAGGATAGAAACGGCTCGGAAGAAAATGCATGGAACTGCAGCTACAACTCTGAAGAATGCCAGTGCCATAGCCAACCTTGGATGACTTCTTAGAATATATGAAGAAAGCTCTTCATACCTGGAGGGCACCTTTTCACTTTTTGACGCTTCATTTGGTCTTATTAATATTATGTCAATCTTTTGAACGTATTCATAGGGCCTCATTTCCGCATCGGTCTTGGAAGACTGCCTTTCGATTAACACCTCGACTCATGGGTTTACTGAAATTCAAGTCCTCTCAGTGTTGTAAGACTTATTCAGTGTATCATACCTAGGTAAAACCAGCTCTTTATGCACATCCACACAGCTCTTTATGAATTACAGTCCCTTTCACCAAAGTTTGTCCCGCTCAAAACCTTCCATTTTCCATTGGCTGTAGTCTGTATATCCCTGCATCCCACGGAGAGAGACAGCGCTTTTCACTAGCGAGAAAGCAGCTCTCTTACTTTGGCATTTTTTCTTGTACATTAGGTAAACGTCTGAAGTTCTTTCCTAGTCTCCAAAATTTGCTTCACAAAGTAAAGACTCTGGGAGACAAGACATCATTGGCTGTGGAAGCTCCTGTAGCCTTATTTTAGGGGCTGGAGATAGGATATACATTCTAAGGCTTTAAACTATCAGACTTCACCTTTCTTATTGCTTTCATAAGTGCAGCTGTGTATTTTTGTGAAGAGGTGGTTGATATTACAAACAGTCCACGGTACAGAACATCCTGTCTGCATAATGGTTTTGGAGGCACTGTGTTGATTTGAAGTGTTCCGGGATCTCTGCATGCAGCAGAGATGATCTTAAGGTTTGACCTCAATAAAGATTTCAGCGATGCAGAACCAGGGACATGTGTTTCTTGCGGTAATGAGTATCCTGAACCCAGCTATAAATCTATTCCTTGGGTTTTCCTTGTCATTCACAGGATGACATCATTGATGATGTTGCCAGCTTTCTTGCCGCAGCAGACACGCTGAAGGAACGAGGAGCATACAAGATCTTTGTGATGGCAACTCACGGCATACTCTCCTCTGACGCGCCAAGGTTGATAGAGGAATCTGCAATCGATGAGGTAGGATGTGGTGAAGTATACGTCACCTGGGAATGGAAATGCCAGAAAGTTTTATGTTCCATACCACTTAATTCAGGATACTTTTTTGTCCCTTTTGAAACATCCGATGGGGTGGCAGATTGCAGCAACAGACAATTTATTTTAGTATTTATTGGGTAAAGATACAGATCCCAAGAATGAGTCTTATTTTCTTTATTAGGAAAGGTGTTGAGTGGATCTAGTTCAGTAATTGTTTAGGCGCAGCAGTATCATAGAAGTAACAATCTTTAACTCTTAATTGAATGTTGAGACAACAAATGAAATGGCAAGAAAAATGTTTTGCTTGGGTCATTAAGGATCTCTGACTAATGAAAAATTGAGAGACTGTGCTAGTCTATAAACTCAGAGTAAATCCTTAAGTATCCTTTTGTAGGTCTGACAGGTTCGTTTTTAGGTAGAGTATAGTAGCGCGCAAGTGCTGCTTTTCTGACATGTTTGTATCTATGTGGGCTTTTAATCACACCCACCTCACGCCCTTCACTTTCACACTCTTTCGTGGGCTTGCCTTTCAAAAATCCTTTGATGACATTGCTAAATTCCTTAAGGTTTTCCCACCTTGGGGCGGTTTTGTTACCGCCTTGGGGACTGACTTTGTTACATGGATAATTGCACATTTGCTGCTATGTTGGACTGGCAGCGAACTTCTTTTTCCTTTTGTGTCTCCCTCATGCTTATGTCAGCTATGGCACTTAGAACTGACTTGCTTTCGTCAACTGTTTTACTTTACATTTTCAATTTATGTGGCAAGAAAAGTCCAGATAGGAATTTACAATGCTAATAGCTCTAACTCGAGCAAACGATAGACCCATTGTATTGCAAATACTTGTTCCATCTTGGAACGCTGCAGGCATTCACAAGTTTAGTCTTATGCTTGAGAAAATATTCTTCATGTTTGTCTGGCTTCTCTTTTTATGCAATTCTACAAAAATAATGTTCACTGAAACCTTTGTTTCTCGTACTAATATATAATATGATTTATGATATGTTTTCCACATTAAAAATGTTATTAATTTCAGCACATCCTCAAGGCCAAAAATATTTGCTGCAAATGCATGTTTCATCTGCCCGCATCTTCTTTCAATCCTAGTCCCTTGTTTTTGCAGCATTCTCACAACCGATATGACCAAGTTGGCTTCCTTTTTCCAGGAGATAGCTTACTGGCTGTTCCACAGTTTGGTTTTCGGATATGTCTTGCGGCCCCCCTGGCAGTCCATAACCCAAAAACTAAAGGTAGTGAAGTATAACACAAATTGTGGTTAGGCGAGACATTGGGCGAAATGGAGGTTGAAGCGGAATGCTGTTGGATGAGGGCATTGGCAAAAGGAAACACTTACAGGTGAGGGAATCATTGAGAAGTGGGATTCGGGAACAAGTGAAGAATCTCTAATTATTGCAGGGGATATCTTTGGTAGCCAAATGAGGAATGAATACGCTAGGTGGTTAGTCCAGGAACTAGATTAAGCTGATATTGAAAATTGGTGGTGCAGTATTTCAACTAGAACTTGTAACGCAGCATAAAAACCTTTAAAAGTGACTTTGAATGAGGGGATTTTATGGTGTTCCACTAAAGTAAATTGTGATCACCTTCCAAAAGTACTTTTTCTCCTAAATTTGTAGTCCAATGGTTTGGAAATTAGATCTACCTAGAATTTATATTGATAGTCAACAGATCAAGCAATCTCTGGCCACACATTGTATGTATTTATGCCACTAAGGCAACATACACGTTCTCAAACTGTTCATGGTTTGAAGGCTTTCAAGTTAGTCCAAGTGTTCATCAAAGAAATGCCATTTTGTGGTGCTGCAAGGTATTAAAAACAAGATGGGTCTCCATTTGAGAAAAGTGAAATGTACTGCATTTTTCTTTCTCGTGAAGATTTCAGCAGTTATGGAATTGACTGAAATGACAGCACAGTTGAGAAACCATGGGGGTGGCGCTAAGAGAGAAACACTTGCAATGTGTCTACAAGTTAGACAGCAGACAAAGATTTTTAAATTTATATTTTTAATCAGCGAATCGGGCAGCAAAGTGTTGGAGAGCTTTATAGGACAACACTTGACACAAGGTCTCATATACTTAGAAGATGAGTTGTTGCACAACTTGTATGTGACACTGTCCAGTCGAGCTGTTTGAGGTGTAATCAAACTTTTCAGAGTTTCAATGGACGCAAAGGTTAGAAATATTAGAGAAGAAGGAATGATAGAAGTAGAAATGACAGCAGAATTAATGACAGCAGAATTAATGATTAGTGGGGCATTTGGTATTAAAAGAAGAAAAATGCATTGTCCGTAACTTTGATTAGCAGAAACATGGTTGAAATGGCAACAGGCCTCAACAGCAATGTTGTTTTGCAGCACATCCGTCTCACGTGAAAGAACCTGAACTTGAGTCAGAGAGGTGAAAGTGATGAGTGTTCCTACTCCATCTAGAAGCCATAATTTCTCTTGCACGTTGTGTAATAGAGTCCCCAAGAAACCTCTACTGTAACCTGTGTTTGACCTTAGATTTATTACTTTTTCAGCCTTAAGGCAATGTTGTCTCTGCTTCAGCTAGCCCTGTTTTTAGCTCACATCAGACCTCACATCAGACTGTTGTTGTTAGGAGATTTCTAGGATTTTCGCTTCAGTACTGGCCTAAAGATATATATGCAGGTGCCACCAGTTTCCACCTTTACCTACAAGGAGAAAAGATCTCTTAGACTGTAGACAAAAATTTATTTACAATGATGATCCTTATAAGTTCATATATTGCCTTTATCCAAATCATAAAGCGTATTGCTGCTGCCTCTGTAAGAGCTTTCCTTTAAAAATTGATCAGGACAGGGAAACCTTGCTGCAAACTAACAGAATTACCCCTTCTCAAGGGAATGCCCCCTGCTCAGGGGGAGAGTATTAAAAGGGCTCCACCAAGCACTTCCATGAAGGTGGTACAAAAAAGTAAGTATGTGGAGACTTCTCAGCTGAAACTTACTTCGAAGACCCCAGCCACCTCCTCCAACCATGTGAAAAAGCCTTCCTCAGAAAAGGTGTTAAAGGGTGCGGAACAACCACCTTTAAAGCTTTACCAAAATCTAATGCTTTTGATTATCAGTCAGACGTGCTGCTTATGACTAGAAGGCCTTGTAATCAACAACTGAGCAACGTCCAGTAGTTGATCAAGAAGCCAAAATTGATCCATTTGATGGGGATATATTTATGTCCGTGACAAATAACTTGATGTCAGTGCCAACTCCTTTTCAACCATGAACATTCTCACCTTTAAGGATTTGTGCACACCCACTGATGCATAAACTTGATTCACAACTAAAAGCCGATGACTTTGATTTGAAACAGCCTACTGTCCTGTGCAGTCATTCCCATGTTATGTTCCTGAATTTGAGGAGTTATATGAGGTCAACAAGGAGTATGACCAGGAGCGTCTGACCTTTGCAGCCTGTCTGGGCAATTACTGTCTGTCTTGCCAGTGGTGTCCATACAGAGACCCGGCTATAATGCAGTCCCTGTCGCATTCACGGCTATGTTGCAATGAATGATGGCCACATTCCAGAGGTTATTTCTACAGCACCTGCAACTTCAGCCGCTCACAGCACTAATGCTGCCACCCTCTCTCAGTTCCAATACCTCCCGGCCTTCTCCGCTCCCACCAACACCAAACAACATGAAAAAACAGAACTGACTAACCCTCACAATATGTCATATACGAAAAAAGGAAAACTTCTTTGGGAAGGCTAATGATTATGAAGGATACGAGGAGTACATTGTTCTTAACCCTTTCGACTCCCACCCCCCAGTGCTGAGCCATGTTTTTTGGCTATTTGGTGTGGTTCGCTCTTAGGCCCCCATAATATTTTGTCCACATACAGTATCCACTCCAAATTTTTGTCCTTTTTTTCCAACATTGTGGGAATTCTAAAGGTACCCATGGTTTGTGGATTCCCCTGGAGGGGTCTGAGAAATTAGCCTAAATACAGCTAAATTTGGGATTTGGGGGAAAATGGGGAAAAATGTTCTGCAGAAGAAAGTGCCTGCTTTTTTTCCCCTGCAAATGGCTATAACAGATTTTGCGATGCTAAAATTACCATCTTCTCAGCTTTCAGGAACAGGCAGACCTGAATTAGAAAACCACAATTTTCAACCCAGTGTTTATATTTTACTGGCACACAGCCCATTTTTCCTATTTTTGGTGGTTTCAACCTCCTTCCAGTTAGTCGTAGAAATGGGTGTGAACCCAAAGGTGGATCCCGGAAAGCAATACATTTCTGAAAAGTAGGCACAATTCCGAATTCAGCAAGGGGTCATTATGTGGATCCTTCAAGGTTTTTCTATAGAAAGTAACAGTTGAAATAAAAAAATAAATAATAATAATTTGAAAAAAACAGCTGATTTTCGAAAGCAATATACCCTTATGTCCGCTGGACCCTTTTGGTTGTGGGATACATAGTGCTGTAGTTTCACCAAGAACCTTATGTATCCAGAGCCAATAACTAAGTTGCACCTTGCAATGGCATTCCATTGTATACTGGATATACAGTAATTCCTTTGGTAAAATATAAAAGAGTTAAAAATAGGTAGCAGGGAATCATAAGTATTTGTAACAGGCACAAGATATGGCGTTTATAAGCAGTGGTTATTTCCTAATTTCTAAATTTGTGGATTTGAGGATACCCATACTAGCATGCGAATTAAAGGGCTTTTCTCTAAATGAATTCTTTCTTAAAATTACTTCTTTCTTACACATTGTCTTACATTTGGGAGGCACAAATGCAGAGAAAGACAATTGGTGACAACACTTGTTCTTCTATTCAGTGTTCCCCCTCAGTCTCCAGATAATATTGATACTTCAATTGTGTGGGTAGGCCTAGTGCCTGCAACACGAAACGGCCTAAAACACAACGTGGACACTGCACATTTTTCCACGAAAACCTGACTTTTTTTTTTTTTTTTTTTTTTTTTTTTCAATGTTCCTGGGTGTGGATTTTGGTTCGCACCTAAGGAATCCTAGCAATCCAGTATATTTTTTGGAAACTAGGCACCCTGGGAAATTCAGGATGGAGTGACTTGTGTTGCTCTCACCATGTTCTATTACTGAGAATGCCTTGCAAATCTCAAAATGTGTCTAACAGAACACATTTACCTCACATTTCTGTGATGGAAAGTTCTAGAATCTAAGTGGATCCGCAAACATCCTTCCACCCAGCATTCTCCCAAGTCTCCAGATAAAAATGGTACCTCATTTGTGTGGGTTGGCCTAGTGCCTGCAATAGGAAAAAGGCCCAATATATTAATATGTTCGATGGCATGTGTAGCTGCAGATACACATGCTGTGCACATCCAGCCATCTGGTGTTGGGCTCGGAGTGTTACAAGTTGTTTTTCTTCGAAGAAGTCTTTTCGAGTCGCAAGACCGAGGGACTCCTCCCATTTCGACTCCATTGCGCATGGGCGTCGACTCCATCTTAGATTGGTTTTTTTCCGCCATAGGGTTCGGACATGTTCCTTTTCGCTCCGTGTTTCGGGTCGGAAAGTTAGTTAGAATCTCGGAAAAGACGTCGGTATTGTTTGCGTTCGATATCGGGTTAGTTACAACAGATCGACACCGAATTTTAGAAGAGTTCCGGTGGCCCTTCGGGGTTTTTTCGATCCCCCGTCGGGGCCTGGTCGGCCCGGCCACTTGTGAATTCAAGGCTGATGGAACGGACCCCATTCCGCTTCTGTCCAAAATGCCATAACAAGTATCCGTATACGGATCAGCATCTGGTCTGTAACTTGTGCTTGTCCCCAGAGCACAAGGAAGATACTTGTGAGGCCTGTCGAGCGTTTCGGTCCAGAAAGATGTTAAGAGACCGAAGAGCCAGAAGACTGCAGATGCCGTCGACGCCGACAGAACAAGAGCGTTTTGAGGAAGAAGAGGAAGCTTTCTCTATCCAAGAGTCGGACTCGAAAGAGCTCGAGGCCGAAGAAACGCCAAAAACCGTGAGTAAGATGTCGAAACATAAGACTCACAAGAAGTCAACAAAAGCCCAGGGGACGCCACCGCCAACAGGCCATGGCTTAACCCAAACAAGCGGTGACCGAGCCAAGGCACCGAAAAAGGGCACGCTGGTGTCGAAGTCATCCGACTCCGGTCGAGATACCGCCACACAGCAATCTCAGACCCGAGACATCGGCTCCGAGAAATTTCAGCACCGTCACAGCGGCACCAAACAAATTTGGCATCGAGACACCACCACGCCGAAAATTACAAAGGTTTCTTCGGAGCCTAAAAAGACCTCCGAAAAAGTTTCGGTTCCGAAACATCCAGCCTCTGAGCCGAAAACAGGTTCCTATACAGAGGAACAAGGATTGGCCTCCCAAATGAAAAAACATAAATTTGGAGAGGAACTTCAAGCTGTAGACCCAGACTATACTCAAAGGAGGCTCCACATTCCTCAAGACACAGGGAAGATAACCACTCTTCCTCCAATTAAGATAAAAAGAAAACTTGCCTTTCACGAAAAGGACAAGGAGCCACAGGCAAAGGTGGCAAAGAAAACAACTCCACCACTTTCTCCACCACCATCAGTGCACACATCACCAGTAGCAACTCCTCCACTGATGCACTCCCCGACTCATACTGCCATGAGTCAAGATGATCCCGATGCATGGGACCTTTACGATGCTCCAGTATCGGACAACAGCCCAGACTCGTACCCTACCAGGCCGTCCCCTCCTGAGGACAGTACATCTTACACACAGGTGATCGCAAGGGCAGCTGCTTTCCATAACGTCACCTTGCATTCAGAACCAATTGAGGATGACTTCTTGTTTAACACGCTAACCTCCACTCATAGCCAATACCAAAGACTACCTATGCTCCCAGGAATGCTAAAACATTCAAAACAAATCTTTCAAGATCCTGTTAAAGGCCGAGCCATAACTCCGAGTGGAGAAAAAATACAAGCCACCGCCAACAGATCCTGTTTATATTACAACGCAGTTAACTCCAGACTCAGTAGTTGTCGGGGCAGTTTGTAAGAGAGCAAACTCTCATACCTCGGGAGACGCACCCCCTCCAGACAAAGAGAGTCGCAAATTTGATGCTGCAGGCAAAAGGGTTGCAGCACAAGCAGCAAACCAATGGCGCATTGCCAATTCGCAAGCGCTTTTGGCAAGATATGACAGAGCGCACTGGGATGAGATGCAACATTTGATAGAACACTTACCCAAGGAGTTCCAAAAAAGAGCACAACAAGTGGTGGAAGAAGGACAAAGTATCTCTAATAATCAGATACGGTCTTCAATGGATGCAGCAGATACGGCTGCAAGGACAGTAAATACTGCAATAACAATAAGAAGGCACGCATGGCTCCGCACATCAGGTTTCAAGACAGAAATTCAACAAGCCGTGCTAAATATGCCATTTAATGAACAGCAGTTGTTTGGGCCGAAAGTCGACACTGCTATTGAGAAACTCAAGAAGGACACTGATACGGCAAAAGCCATGGGCGCAGTCTACTCCCCGCAGAGCAGAGGCACCTTTCGCAAAACACCTTTTAGGGGAGGGTTTCGAGGACAACCTACAGAAACCACAACATCACAAACAAGGCCCACTTACCAAAGCCAATATCAGCGGGGAAGTTTTCGGGGGCAATATAGAGGGGGACAATTCCAAAGAGGTAGAGGAAAATTCCAAAGCCCCAAAAGTCCTCAAAATAAGCAGTGACTCACAAGTCACCCATCCCCATCACATAACACCTGTGGGGGGAAGATTAAGCCAATTTTACAAACATTGGGAGGAGATAACAACAGATACTTGGGTACTAGCAATTATCCAGTATGGTTATTGCATAGAACTTCGAGAATTCCCTCCAACAGTCCCACCGAAAACACACAGTATGTCGAAACAACATATAAATCTTCTAGGATTAGAAGTTCAAGCATTGCTCCAAAAAGGCGCAATAGAATTAGTACCATAACAAGAACTAAACACAGGAGTTTACTCACTGTACTTTCTAATACCCAAAAAAGACCAAACTCTAAGACCTATACTAGATCTCAGAATATTAAATACATACATCAAATCAGACCACTTTCACATGGTTACATTACAAGAAGTAATCCCACTGCTCAAACAACAAGACTACATGACAACACTGGATCTAAAGGATGCATATTTCCATATACCAATACATCCTTCACACAGAACGTACCTAAGGTTTGTATTCCAAGGGATACATTACCAATTTAAAGTGTTGCCATTCGGAATAACAACTGCACAAAGAGTTTTTACAAAATGTCTAGCAGTAGTAGCTGCACATATCAGAAGGCAGCAAATACATGTGTTCCCGTACCTAGACGATTGGTTAATCAAAACCAACACGCAAAAACAGTGTTCACAACACACAAATTACATCATAGAAACCCTACACAAACTAGGTTTCTCAATCAATTACTCAAAGTCACACCTTCTGCCGTGTCAAACACAGCAATACCTAGGAGCAACAATCAACACAGTAAAAGGGATTGCCACTCCAAGTCCACAAAGAGTCCAAACATTCCAAAATGTAATACAAGCCATGTATCCAAACCAGATGATACAGGTCAAATTAGTAATGAAACTCCTAGGCATGATGTCCTCATGCATAGCCATTGTCCCAAACGCAAGGTTGCACATGCGGCCCTTACAACAGTGCCTAGCATCACAGTGGTCACAAGCACAGGGTCAACTTCTAGATCTGGTGTTGATAGACCGCCAAACATACATCTCGCTTCAATGGTGGAACAGTATAAATTTAAACCAAGGGCGGCCTTTTCAAGACCCAGTGCCACAATGCGTAATAACAACAGATGCATCCATGACAGGGTGGGGAGCACACCTCAATCAGCACAGCATCCAAGGACAATGGAACATTCAGCAAAAACAGTTTCATATAAACCACTTAGAACTGTTAGCGGTGTTTCTAGCTCTGAAAGCATTTCAACCCATATTAACCCACAAACACTCTTGTCAAAACAGACAACATGACAACAATGTATTACCTAAACAAACAAGGAGGAACACACTTGACACAGTTGTGTCTCCTAACACAAAAAATATGGCATTGGGCGATTCACAACCACATTCGCCTAATAGCACAATTTATTCCAGGGATTCAGAATCAGTTAGCAGACAATCTCTCTCGGGATCACCAACAGATCCACGAATGGGAAATTCACCCCCAAATACTGAACACTTACTTCAAAATGTGGGGAACGCCACAAATAGATCTATTTGCAACAAAAGAAAACTCAAAATGCCAAAACTTCGCATCCAGGTACCCACAACATCAGTCTCAGGGCAATGCACTATGGATGAACTGGTCAGGGATATTTGCTTACGCTTTTCCCCCTCTCCCACTTCTTCCATATCTAGGAAACAAGTTGAGTCAAAACAAACTCAAACTCATACTAATAGCACCAACATGGGCAAGGCAACCGTGGTACACAACACTACTAGACCTTTCAGTAGTACCTCATATCAAACTGCCAAACAGACCAGATCTGTTAACACAACACAAACAACAGATCAGACATCCAAATCCAGCATCGCTGAATCTAGCAATTTGGCTCCTGAAATCCTAGAATTCGGGCACTTAGACCTCACACAGGAATGTATGGAGGTCATAAAACAGGCTAGAAAACCTACCACTAGACACTGTTATGCGAATAAGTGGAAACGATTTGTTTATTACTGCCATAATAATCAAATTCAACCTTTACACGCATCTGCAAAAGAGATAGTAGGATACTTACTACATTTGCAAAAATCTAAACTAGCTTTCTCGTCCATTAAAATACATCTTACGGCAATTTCAGCTTACCTGCAAATTACGCACTCAACTTCATTATTTAGGATACCAGTCATAAAAGCATTTATGGAAGGCCTAAAGAGAATTATACCACCAAGAACACCACCAGTTCCTTCATGGAACCTCAACATTGTCTTAACACGACTCATGGGTCCACCGTTTGAGCCCATGCACTCTTGTGAAATGCAATACTTAACGTGGAAAGTTGCATTTTTAATTGCCATCACATCTCTAAGAAGAGTGAGTGAGATTCAAGCATTTACCATTCAAGAACCATTTATTCAAATACACAAAAATAAAGTTGTTCTACGGACCAATCCTAAATTTTTACCAAAAGTAATCTCACAGTTCCACTTGAATCAAACGGTAGAATTACCAGTGTTCTTCCCACAGCCAGATTCGGTAGCTGAAAGAGCATTACATATATTAGACATCAAAAGAGCACTAATGTACTACATTGACAGAACAAAACTAATTCGAAAGACAAAACAACTATTTGTCGCCTTTCAAAAACCTCATACAGGAAATCCTATTTCAAAACAAGGCATTGCTAGATGGATAGTTAAGTGCATTCAAACCTGCTATCTTAAAGCTAAAAGAGAACTGCCTATTACACCAAAGGCACACTCAACCAGAAAGAAAGGTGCTACCATGGCCTTTCTAGGAAATATTCCAATGAACGAAATATGTAAGGCAGCAACATGGTCTACGCCTCATACATTTACCAAGCACTACTGTGTAGATGTGTTAACTGCACAACAGGCAACAGTAGGTCAAGCTGTACTAAGAACATTATTTCAAACTACTTCAACTCCTACAGGCTGAACCACCGCTTTTTGGGGAGATAACTGCTTATTAGTCTATGCACAGCATGTGTATCTGCAGCTACACATGCCATCGAACGGAAAATGTCACTTACCCAGTGTACATCTGTTCGTGGCATTAGTCGCTGCAGATTCACATGCGCCCACCCGCCTCCCCGGGAGCCTGTAGCCGTTTAGAAGTAGATCTTAAACATTTGTACATTTGTAAATATATTACTTAAAACTTCATTATGTACATACGCATTCACTCCATTGCATGGGCACTATTACTAGCATACACAACTCCTACCTCACCCTCTGCGGGGAAAACAATCTAAGATGGAGTCGACGCCCATGCGCAATGGAGTCGAAATGGGAGGAGTCCCTCGGTCTTGTGACTCGAAAAGACTTCTTCGAAGAAAAACAACTTGTAACACTCCAAGCCCAACACCAGATGGCGGGATGTGCAAAGCATGTGAATCTGCAGCGACTAATGCCACGAACAGATGTACAATGGGTAAGTGACATTTTCCATCTCATTCCCCCGCCCCCTTTTATTTTTTGTATTTTTATTTTTTCCTCTATGTGCCTAGCTCCCACCAGGTTCTGTTACCCAGAATCCTTTGGAAACCTCAAAATTTGTCTTAAACACATTTTCCTCTAATTTCTGTGATGGAAAGTTCTGGAATCTGATGGGAGCCACAAATTTCTTACCAACCAGGGTTCCTCATCGATCTCCCGCAAAAAATGCTATCTTATTTGTGTATGTGGGCCAAGTGCCTGCATCAGGGAAGGGGGGGGGAAATGTGTAGAAATTGAGGGGGAACCAAAGCGGGTCCAACAGGGCAGGGCGTTTTTTTTTTTTTTTTTTTTTTCCCCCCATATATTTTTAGCCTGAGACTGATGTGGGCACACACACAAGTGAGGCAGAGTTTTTATCAGGACAGATGGGGGGTGCTGGGTGGTAGGAATTTTGTGGATTCCAGAAGTTTCCATCACACAAATGTAGGGAAGATATGTGATTTCAGGCAAAGTTGGCGGTTTGCAGAGCATTGTGGATAAGAAAATGGTGTGGAGTTCATGTAAAGCACACCATCCTGAACTCCCCCATATGTTTAGTTTTCAGAAGTGTTTTGACTCTGGTAGGTTTTTCCAGGTGTCAGCGTACCAAAGTCCAAAAAGTGCGGCTGCTTACCATTGCAATAGGAACGATATGTAAAATCAACACCAGAAATCGTAAAATGTCCTCTTGCTTGCCTTTTGAACGAGATGCTTTAGTCTTGGGAGGGAGCGTAGGGTGAAAGTTATTTATTTATTTTTTTATTTTATTTTTTAATTCAATGGCAGCTAGTGGGCTGTCCGATAACCCCCAACTTGGGGGGGCTAATTAGGAGTAATTACATCTGTCTGCTCCCAAGGGGGGCAGACAGACTGTCCCCATTTATTTGTGGTGAGAGAATGGCCATGCCCAAGGTTGGCAGCCCCCACCCCCTTTTTCGTTTAAAAAAAAAAAAAAGGAAAAAAAATAAATATATATATATATATATATATATATGTTCGATGGCATGTGTAGCTGCAGATACACATGCTTTGCACATCCCGCCATCTTCTAGTGTTGGGCTCGGAGTGTTACAAGTTGTTTTTCTTCGAAGAAGTCTTTTCAAGTAACGAGATCGAGGGGCTCCTCCCCTTTCGGCTCCATTGCGCATGGGCGTCGACTCCATCTTAAATTGTTTTCTTTCCGCCATCGGGTTCGGACGTGTTCTTTTTCGCTCCGCGTTTCGGTTCGGAAAGATAGTTAGACTCTCGGAAAATTCGACGGTATTGTTTGCATTCGGTATCGGGTTAGTTACAACAAATCGACACCGAATTTTGAAGAGCTCCGGTGGCCCTTAGGGGTTTTCGATCCCCGTCGGGGCCTGGTCGGCCCGACCACGTGTCTCTTCAAGGCTAATGGAACGGACCCCATTCCGCTTCTGCCCCAAATGTCACAACAAGTATCCTTATACAGATCTGCATCTGGTCTGTAACTTGTGTTTGTCTCCAGAACACAAAGAAGATACTTGTGAAGCCTGTCGAGCGTTTCGGTCGAGGAAGACATTAAGAGACTGAAGAGCGAGAAGACTACAGATGGCGTCGGCGCCGACAGGACAAAAACACTTGGAGGAGGAAGAAGAAACCTTCTCCATCGAGGATTCGGACTCAGACGAGGTCGATCCCGAACAGATGCCGAAAACCGTGAGTAAGACGTCGACACACAAAACTCACGGAAAGACCACTAAAGCCCAGGGGACGCCACCGCCGGCAGGCCATGGCTTAACCCGAAAAATAGGTGACCGATCATCGGCACCGAAAAAGGGCACGCATGTGTCGAAGGCATCCGACTCCGGTCGAGATACCGGCACAGAGCAGACTCGACCCCGAGACAGTGGGTCAGAGCAAGTTCGGCACCGAGAGGGCGGCACCGAAACAAGTCTGCACCGAGAGACCGGAACGCCAAAAATTAAAAAAGTGTTGTCGTAGCCGAAAAAGACTGCCAAAAAAGTTTCCATACCGAAACATCCGGCCTCGGAACCGAAAACAAGTTCCTACACAGAGGAACAGGGACTGTCCTCACAAATGCAAGGACATTGTTTCGGACAAGAACAAGAGTCAATGGAGCCAGATTACACTCAGAGAAGGCTCCACATCCAAAAGGACACAGGGAAGATATGTACTCTTCCCCCAATTAGGATGAAAAGAAGACTTGCCATTCAAGAAAAAGACAAGCAGCCACAGGCAAAGGTGGCAAGACAAGTAACCCCGCCACCATCTCCACCACGCTCAACGCAGACATCACCGGTAGCCACTCCACCACTGATGCAGTCCCCAACTCATACTGGAATGAGTCAGGATGATCCCGACGCATGGGATCTTTATGATGCGCCAGTATCAGATAACAGCCCAGACTGTTATCCAGCGAGACCGTCGCCACCTGAGGACAGTACAGCCTACACACAGGTGGTGTCAAGAGCAGTGGCGTTTCATAATGTCACCTTGCATGCATAGCCTATTGAGGATGACTTTTTATTTAACACACTATCCTCCACACATAGCCAATACCAAAGTCTCCCTATGCTACCTGGAATTCTAAAACACTCCAAACAGGTGTTTCAGTAGCGTGTGAAGGGCAGGGCCATAACTCCAAGGGTGGAGAAGAAATAAGCCGCCGCCAACAGACCCTGTATACATCACACAGCAATTAACACCAGACTCTGTGGTAGTAGGGGCAGCTCGCAAGAGAGCGAACTCACACACCTCAGGAGACGCACCACCTCCAGACAAGGAGAGTCGCAAGTTCGACGCTGCGGGGAAAAGGGTTGCAGCACAAGCAGCCAACCAATGGCGCATTGCCAACTCACAGGCATTGCTGGCGAGATATGATAGGGCTCATTGGGACGAAATGCAACATTTCATTGAACACTTGCCCAAAGAGTTCCAAAAAAGGGCACAACAGGTGGTGGAGGAAGGACAAAGTATCTCGAACAATCAGATACCCTCGGCAATGGATGCAGCAGATACAGCTGCTAGGACAGTAAATACAGCAGTGACCATAAGGAGACACGCATGGCTGCGTACATCAGGATTCAAGCCGGAAATACAACAAGCCGTGCTGAATATGCCATTTAACGGAGGAGCAGTTGTTTGGGCCGGAGGTGGACACTGCTATAGAAAAACTTAAAGGACACTGATACGGCCAAAGCCATGGGCGCACTCTACTCCCCACAGAGCAGAGGCACATTTCGTAAAACACTGTTTAGAGGGGGGTTTCGAGGGCAAAGCACGGAACCCACAACCTCATAAACAAGGCCCACTTATCAGAGCCAATATCAGCGGGAAGTTTTAGGGGACAATATAGAGGGGGTCAATTCCAAAAGAGTAGAGGGAAGTTCCAAAGTCCCAAAACTCCTCAAAACAAGCAGTGACTTCGACGTCACAAATCCCCAACACATAACACCTGTGGGGGGGAGACTAACCAAGTTCTATAAACATTAGGAGGAAATAACAACAGACACTTGGGTCCTAGCAATTATCCAGCATGGTTATTGCATAGAATTTCTCAAATTCCCTCCAAATGTCACACCGAAAACACACAATATGTCAAAACAACACATGGATCTTCTAGAACTAGAGGTCCAAGCGTTGTTACAAAAAGATGCAATAGAACTGGTACCAATTCATCAGAGAGGAACAGGAGTTTACTCGCTGTACTTTCTCATACCCAAACAGGACAAAACGCTAAGACCTATATTAGATCTCAGAACATTAAATATCTACATCAAATCAGATCACTTTCACATGGTGACATTACAGGACGTAATCCCATTGCTCAAACAACAAGACTACATGACAACACTAGACCTAAAGGATGCATACTTCCATATACCGATACATCCTTCACACAGAAAGTACTTAAGGTTTGTATTCCAAGGGGCACATTACCAATTCAAAGTGTTGCCATTCGGGATAACAACTGCACCAAGAGTTTTTACAAAATGCCTGGCAGTAGTGGCTGCTCATATCAGGAGGCAGCAAATACATTTGTTCCCATACCTAGACTATTGGTTAATCAAAACCAACACGCAAGAACGGTGTTCACAACACACAAAGTATGTCATAGAAACCATCCACAAACTAGGTTTCTCACTCAACTACACAGTCACACCTTCAGCCGTGTCAAACACAGCAATACTTAGGGGCGACAATCAACACAACAAAAGGGATTGCCACTCCAAGTCCACAAAGGGTACAGGCATTTCACAATGTAATACAGGCTATGTATCCAAAACAAAAGATACAAGTCAAAGATGGTGATGAAACTACTAGGTATGATGTCTTCATGCATAGCCATTGTCCCAAACGCAAGGTTGCACATACTGCCCTTACAACAGTGCCTAGCATCACAATGGTCACAGGCACAGGGTCAACTTCTAGATCTAGTGTTGATAGACCGCCAAACATACACCTTGCTTCAATGGTGGAACAATATAAATTTAAACCAAGGGCGGCCTTTCCAAGACCCAATGCCTCAACACGTAATAACGACAGATGCCTCCATGATAGGGTGGGGAGCACACCTCAATCAACACAGCATCCAAGGACAATGGGACACTCAGCAGAGACAGTTTCACATAAATCACTTTAAACTACTGGCAGTATTTCTAGCGTTGAAGGCATTTCAACCCATAATAAGCCACAAACACATCTTGTCAAAACAGACAACATGACAACGATGTATTATCTGAACAAACTGGGAGGAACACACTCTACACAGTTGTGTCTCCTGGCACAGAGAATATGACATTGGGCGATTCACAACCACATTCGCCTAATAGCACAGTTTATTCCAGGGATTCAGAATCAGTTAGCAGACAATCTCTCTCGGGATCACCAACAGATCCACGAATGGGAGATTCACCCCCAAATACTAAACACTTCCAAAGATGGGGAACACCACAAATAGACCTATTTGCAACAAAAGAGAACGCAAAATGCCAAAACTTCGCATCCACGTACCCACAAGATCAATCTCAGGGCAATGCGTTATGGATGAGTTGGTCAGGGATATTTGCATACGCTTTTCCCCTCTCCCACTTCTTCCGTATCTAGTAAACAAATTGAGTCAAAACAAACTCAAACTCATACTAATAGCACCAACCTGGGCAAGACAACCTTGGTACACAACACTACTAGACCTCTCAGTAGTGCCTCATATCAAGCTTCCAAACAGACCAGATCTGTTAACTCAACACAAACAACAGATCAGGCATCCAAATCCAGCATCACTGAATCTAGCAATTTGGCTCCTGAAGTCTTAGAATTCGGACATCTAGACCTTACACAGGAATGTATGGAGGTCCTAAAACAAGCAAGGAAACCAACCACAAGACATTGCTATGCAAATAAGTGGAAAAGATTTGTTTATTATTGCCATAATAATCAAATTCTGCCATTACACGCATCTGCTAAAGACATCGTAAGCTACTTACTACATTTGCAAAAGTCAAAGCTAGCTTTTTCATCCATTAAAATACATCTTACCGCAATTTCAGCTTATCTGCAAATTACGCACTCAACTTCATTATTTAGGATCCCAGTCATAAAAGCATTTATGGAGGGCCTAAAGAGAATTATCCCACCAAGAACGCCACCAGTTCCTTCGTGGAACCTTAACATTGTCTTAACACGACTCATGGGTCCACCTTTTGAACCCATGCACTCATGTGAGATGCAATACTTAACGTGGAAAGTAGCATTTCTAATTGCCATCACATCTCTAAGAAGAGTAAGTGAGATACAAGCATTTACCATACAAGAACCCTTTATTCAGATACACAAGCATAAAGTAGTTTTACGAACAAATCCTAAGTTCTTACCTAAAGTCATATCACCGTTCCACTTGAATCAAACAGTAGAACTACCAGTGTTCTTCCCAGAGACAGATTCTGTAGCTGAAAGAGCACTACATACATTAGGCATCAAAAGAGCATTAATGTACTACATTGACAGAACAAAACAAATTCGAAAAACAAAACAGTTGTTTGTTGCTTTTCAAAAACCTCATACAGGAAATCCAATATCCAAACAAGGCATTGCTAGATGGATAGTTAAATGCATTCAAACCTGTTATCTCAAAGCAAAAAGAGAACTGCCTATTACACCAAAGGCACACTCAACTAGAAAGAAAGGTGCTACCATGGCCTTTCTAGGAAACATTCCAATGACTGAAATATGTAAGGCAGCCACATGGTCTACGCCTCATACATTTACCAAGTACTACTGCGTGGATGTGTTAACAGCACAACAAGCCACAGTAGGACAAGCAGTACTGCGAATTCTGTTTCAAACAACTTCAACTCCTACAGGCTGAACCACCGCTTTTGGGGAGATAACTGCTTACTAGTCTACGCAAAGCATGTGTATCTGCAGCTACACATGCCATCGAACGGAAAATGTCACTTACCCAGTGTACATCTGTTCGTGGCATGAGACGCTGCAGATTCAAATGCGCCCACCCGCCTCCCCGGGAGCCTGTAGCCGTTTGAAATTGATCTTGAACTTTTGTAAATTTGTAAATATATCGCTTAAAACCACATTATGTACATACATATTTACTCGATTGCATGGGCACTATTACTATAATACACAACTCCTACCTCACCCTCTGCGGGGAAAACAATCTAAGATGGAGTCGACACCCATGCGCAATGGAGCCGAAAGGAGAGGAGTCCCTCGATCTCGTGACTCGAAAAGACTTCTTCAAAGAAAAACAACTTGTAACACTCCGAGCCCAACACTAGATGGCGGGATGTGCAAAGCATGTGAATCTGCAGCGTCTCATGCCACGAACAAATGTACACTGGGTAAGTTTTCCATATATATATATATATATTATTTATATATTCCATAGTGTCTAGTGGGGGGGGGGGCAGCCCCTCCCTTCTTCTAATAAAAAAAAAAAATCTGTTGTGTCTGTAAGACTGTCTCAATATTAAGTGGGGGTGGCATTGCTGTCCCAACCCCTAGACTCGCGCACCCCCCCCCCCCCCCCCAAAATACCTGGTGCCTAGTGGGCTTTCTGCCCCAAACCCCTCCAAGGGTGGCATATTGGGGGGGAAGAGGGTGAGAGGGCAGTAATCTAATGCATACACCATCTACATTTCAGGCAGTCATTCCCAGTTTGGAAAATAACTACAAAGCCACCAGAAACTGGCAAGCATGCTTGACTTGCCATCTGAAGAAGGGCTCCTTTGTTTTAGCAGGGGCTCAGCGTAATGCAAAAACCCCTCTCTCTCTCGGTCTTAGGCACCTCTAGACAAAGATGGCCAGTGCACAGCCAGTTTGGGATACACAGTCATCTCTATGGATGCAACATCCAAAAAAGCTTTTAATGCCTTGGCCATAGTGGGACAGTATTATTACCAGATGTCGTGCAAAATGTCCCCTCTTGTCAATCTCATTCCAGAGTACAGAAAGCAAGAGCCTTGGACCATTACCAAGGAGGGTTCATATTTATTACCTGTCATCATAAATCCTGATACAGGTTTCCAATGCAGGTTTTTGCTAACTAGCACAGTTAGCAGTCCTGCACATGCAGGGATGGAATCAGTCAACCTCTTTACATCTGTCCAAGCAGAAATTTGAACATGTTCTGCTTTTGATGGCCAGACCTTGTGTAGAAATCATGCTGATGCTCTTCAGAACATCAGGTTGGACACAAATATGGCCTGCTCCCTAGAAGCCTTACAGTTCGACATCCACTGTCAATGTGGAGACCAAGAAAGATCTTCCTATCCTCCAAGATAGTCCAGGCTACTCCTCAGGAAGGGGTCAGTGCCAAGGTTCTAACATAACAGCAAAGAAGAGATCATCCTATCCATGCTCCTGTGATAACTAGAATAAAACTTCACTTTGACAAGCTGTCTCCCATCATACTTCTGGTTTGGAAAAGAATCTCTGCTTTTGCTCCTGCTTTGGAAAGAAAAAAATGTGGTGCTTCAAATAGTGCACCCTGGCTACACACTGGAGTTTATACAAAAACACCCACCCTTCCACCTAGAAAGGAATATCATTTGTAATTGCAAAGCTATCACAAGAGAAAGGACAAATCAAGGATTCACTGCAGAGTCTTAATGGTTAAGGAAAAAATTGGGCCATTCAAGGTAATTAGAGGCCCTGCGAATGCTGCATATCAAACATTCCTTCTCTTGCTTCAGGAAGAGGAGTGCCTGAACTGCTCTCCTTCCATTTAACGAAATATATTTTCACATTCTGATATATCCAATTCACAGATCGTACTTCTGATTTTCAGTGGCTAACAGCCTTATCAATTGAGGGTGCTTGCATTTGGACTGAAGTCTGGGCTCCGGATCTTTGTAAAGCGCTTACTGCCAGCAAGCTGCCTTTCCATATCCATATGTATACAGCTGGCTTGTTAAGGCTGCTGCAGAGCAGGAGGCTTGTTCCTCCATTGCCACCTGCATCATCATCCTCCAAAAAGTAGGACTGACATTGAGGACTACACATGTTTGCATCTACCCTGTGACATGGATTAGTTCCTAAGTGCAGTCCTTGACAACCAACCTGGGAGGGCTTTTCCCACAGTAAAGAGTAATAAAATTTCAGGCCATGCGTTTTGATTGAACTAAATTTTGCATGTCAGGATGTACAAATTCCACTTAGGTCTCATGTCACCTTGCATTGGCCTTATTCCATTCTAAAGTCTTGGAATGACACCTAATTTGATAGAGATCTAGTAGCAGATTGCTTACCTTTGAATTTCAGGCTTCAGTCTGGATCTGGAGATTTTTCTTGGGCAGTACCCCTGCGCGCCGTTAAGTGGCTTTGATCGGCTGCAAATCAGTTGCCCATGCTAGAAAATACGTTGCAGGTCATATATAGGCACCACTGCGGCGCGTTTACAAAGGTTCTTTTCTTTCCCCACCAGCCAGCGCTGATCTGAAGAAAGAGCTACCCCTTAGTGACTTTTTGATTGTGTTTTTATTAAACTTCTGTCAAAGCTTTTTTTAATGTTTCCACTTCTGGAGCATCAAGAGACGTCTTCCCTTGGATCAAGCCCTGCGGATCCTGCCATCGGGCGACGTCCGTGATGGATCTGCACCTCTTGTCCCTTTGGTATCTGAAATGTGCCCACGACCCAAAGTTGTACTCCAAGTGCCAGGCCATGAATCCGAAAGCTTTGAGGGAGCGATCCCGAAAGCAAATGGTGGCCCGTCACTCAGCTCAGTGTAACTTCTATCTTGGTCAAGAGGAAGGTCTAGGGATCAGTCGCAGAAGGCCCCAAACCCCCCCCCCCTCCCACCCACCCCTCACCTCTTCATCACACTCCAAGTCCTCATCATTCGGGTAAGTCGAGGCATAAGAAGAAGGCAAAATGTTGAATTGTAGGGGATTTATAGTCATAAGTGTTGAATAGTTCCGCCCACCAGCCAGGATCCTTTTGCAACCTAAAGAACTAGGCTACGGTGGCCAAAATTCTTCATCTTGTTGATACAAAAGGGAAATAGACCAAGGAGACATGCGCTCAAATGCATGAATATTTTGTAAAATAACAAAAATAAATTCACAAACCCTTCTGTAATATGAGATAAGGATGAAGGAGTGCAGGGCAGTGTATCCCATAGGCTGCTGTTATAAAGACGGATATAAAAAGACTAGGGGCCTGATTCTAACTTTGGAGGACGGTGTTAAACCGTCCCAAAAGTGGCGGATATACCACCTACCGTATTACGAGTTCCATAGGATATAATGGACTCGTAATACGGTAGGTGGTATATCCGCCACTTTTGGGACGGTTTAACACCGTCCTCCAAAGTTAGATTCAGGCCCTAGGTCTTTAAGAACACTGGGACCTCCAATATCCCATCATGCCTGGTCAGAGACCGCTACCTCAGTTCTTTTTTCCGACTCCTGCTGACAGTGACAGACCCCTGGAGCATTGAGCTTGACCTTTTTAGTTTTTTTTTTCTTCCCAAATTTTCTATAGATATCAGTGACAACAGCTTCACTCAATGTCTTTTTTCCTTCTCCTGTTGGTTTTTGTTTTTTCCTGACAGGAATTGTAGCATTTTACTTAAAAAAAAAAAAAAAGATTCCTTTTCTGTTTGATGTCCATGTTGTGGCAGGAAAAAGGCCAAAACAGACTCCCATGAGGTCTGTATCATCTGCCTGCCTTCCTTGCACCATCCTGCCTCCTGTAACATCTGCAAGACTTTTTCCAGGTGCACCCTTCATGAAATGAAGATTCTCCTTCAAGGGACAGAAGAGAAAGATGGTCCCAGCAAGAAGCCAGAGGGACCTCTGAGCGAGAGAACGGTCACTCTTTCACCAGAGCTCTTCCCTCAGCCTCTAGTGAACGTTGAAGGCTTTCAAGGAGCAAATGCTATTGGTCCTGTTCGTTGTGGAGATAAACGTCGAGAGGAGGTACAGCGCCGACATGTTCGCCATCGAAGACGGGGTCTACGTCATACAAACACAGTCACTTGACATAAAGACACCACACGAAGCCGAGGAGTTCTGCACATTGGCGAGGCACTCCTTGACGTCAGGTGCCATTGTTGGATGCTGGCTTGCTGTCGCTGTGAAGGAGATACCCATCAAGGGCCAAATGTCGACATAAGGGCTTGCCATCAAGGAGCCGATCAATGTCGATGCATAGATGCAGACGAGAGAGGTTGACATCAAGAAGTTCCTTGATGTCGAGAAGACCACAAAAATCTTCAAAACAAAGGAGGATTTACTCTTCATCGGAGTTGCAGCATTCCAGAGATATTTCTCCTTTTCAGGTACTGGTGCACTCATCTTCTCCTCAGCCTCACTCCGCCATACCCCCCGCCCCCACCCCCCTCCCCAGCTGCAACACTTCCTTCACAGCCCCAGCTCTTCAAGGACTTCCACTATTTCTGATACTGCCGCTACCTGCGTTTTCACCAACTCCAGTGCCACATGTGCCTAGCACCGATCGAGGTCCCAAGCCATGAACACGGTAAAAGTTGCACCATCACTCCCATTATGGCCGTCAAACATCTGGGCATTCATCCACTAGATCAAGGCAGTCACTTCCATGTAACAGATCGCGCCATACTTGAAGATCACAATCTCACTGACTCTATCATAGGAATATATCCCCTTTCACCAGAGACTACTCACCCACATTATCGGATTTTCCTCAGCCTTGTTCATCCCCGATTGACTATGTAACGACCTTTCGTTTGAGGTGTGGGTAAGCTGAATATACCCATTGCTGTTCTAACACCGTCCACCTCTGTAATCTTCAAGACGCTCCATCAGCGCACAGCCTCAAGGCCTTTTCTCCCGTTAGTTCTGGGTCTCCTTGAACCTGCCACAGACTTGTTTCTTGCCCCAGCTGTGGCTAATTCGACGCCCTCCCAGCTTCAGAAAAAATATTGTGCTCCGGAACAAGATCCTTTGTTCCTGCGCACAGACCCTCCACCTGGCTCTGTGGTAATTCTGGCTACCCAGAAATCTCATGGCACATCCCCTTCTGCTACTTCTCCTCCAGATAAGGAAAGCAGAAGATTGGATTCTGCGGGACATAAAGTCTGCAATACAGCAGCTACTTCCCTGAATGCAGCCAGTGCAATAGTCCTCTTGGGCAGGTATAACAGAGCCCTGTGGGATTCCATCCTCCATTTTGCAGATCGCCCCAAAGACATAAAAGAGAGGATTTTATGGAGATCATTCAGGAAGGTGCCATTGTCTCTAATGAGCTCATTAGTGCAGCAGCAGAGTCATCTTTTCACTGAGCTCATGGTTACTGCCATGGAGTGTCATTGTGGATGCATGCCTGGCTTCAACTGGCATCACTAAAACCGGACGCTCAGCAACGCATTTAGAACTTGTCATTCCCGGGCTCCAAATTGTTCGGCTCACATGCCTGGACAAAATGGCAAGGATGAAGGTTGAAATGGATACTCTGAAAGCTGTAGGTCTTGAGAAATCCAAAGATTAGTGGAGATCCTTCCGACCTTTCCACCATTGTTTTTCTTCACAGAGAGTTCAAACCTCTCATTGGCTGCCTGGAAGATCTCAGCAGCAGTATCAAAGATCCTACCAACCTCAGTGCAAACATCAAAGAGGACGTGTAGCCCACCAGGGTGGTCGACAACCAACGGCCTCAAAACCCTGAATACTCCCGCACCCCCCCCCCCCTTTTCTGTTACCCAGTCCGGTAGGGGAAAACATCACAAATTACCCAGCAGAGTGGCAACACATTACGACAGATGCCTGGGTCTTGGAGATTGTGCAGATTGGGTATTTTCTCTGGTTTAATGTCCCACCACCTTCTGTTCCACCGAGGTCATCCGCTTCTCATTTCGACATTCTAAAGGCGGAAGTCACCAACTTGTTCCCCTCAACCAACTGGGAGAAGGCTTTTACTCCAGGTACTTGTGCCAAAGAAGGACAAACAGGAGTTCAGACCCATTGTCGATCTCAAGCTCTCCAACAAATGGATTCGAAAGAAAGATTGCAGGTTGCTGGTCTTACACCAGATATGCCCCCAGGTTCACCAGGGAGACTGGCTTTGCTCCATCGACCTGCACAATGCCTACTTTCATATTCCCATTGCAAGAAAGCATCAGAAGTCCCTAAGGTTCGTTGTGGGGCAAGATCACCATCAGTACACCGCTGTACTGTTTGGCCTCAAGCCAGCACCCAGACCTTTCTCCAAGTGCATGGCTGTCGTGGCAGCACATCTACGGAAGCACCGAATATTTGGACGATTGGCTGATCATGGTGTCCACCTTTCCAGTAGCCCAGCTGCATTTCAAATGGACTTGTGATCTTCTTCATCAGTTGGGTCTTCTTGTCAACTTTCTCAAGTCCACAACAACACCAGTCCATAAGTTGCACTACTTAGGGGCTGTCACCGACATGCTTCACGAAAAGGTCTGTCCTTTGTAGGAACAAAGCTTATCCATTCTCCAAAAGTGTCTCACTCTCAAAACAATGCGTTGTCCAACTGTGCGCACAATCTCCTCACTTCTCGTCTCCGTGGCCTCCAGCATCTTCCTTACTCCCAAGGGTCGCCTCCACATTTGACCTCTCCAGGAGTGCCTAGAGGACCCATGGGACCAACTGACTGGAAACTGGGAAGACAGGATCACTCTGTCCCTTCATGTAGTCAGATCCCTTAACAGTGGTGTTCTCCAAGCAGTGTCCTACAAGGGATGCTATTTTGTCAACAGGTTCCAATATAGACCATCGTGACGTATGCCTCTCTGCCTGGATGGGTAGCTCACATGGGTCACCTGCAGAAACAAGGCTCATGGTCTCTGAGGGAGATGACATACCACATCAATCTCCTAAACTCTTTCAATACCGCTACCCTGCTTGCTCAGCGGGACAATAAAACCACCATATACTGCCTGAACAAACGTGGGGGACCAAATCCAGAGCCCTGTCACAAAAGGCCCAGATGATCTAGCACTGGCTCTTTGCCAGGAATTTGAAGGTAATAGCAACTCACCTTCCAGGCATTCGGCATGGCCAGGCAGATGCACTCAGCAATGCTCTCAATGAAAACCAGGAGTGGGTATTGAACGAAGATGTCACTCAAAATATCTTCCACTTGTGGGGCACATCTTCTTTCGACCTCTTTGCCACATCGGGAAAAAAAAATGCTGCAACATCACAGCCAGGTTTTACCATCTAGAATTGTTGGGGAATGCCCTATGGATCGACTGTTTCAACAAATTTCTTTACGTCTTTCCACCAATTCCCCTGATCCATCAGTCCTACTCAAACTCTCAACAATGACATCCAGGATGATCCTCATCACACTAGAGTGGCCAAGGCAGTGGCGGTTCTTGGACCTTCTTCACCGGTCAGTCCGTCCACATGTCAGGCTGCCATGCATGCCAGACCTCCTGACGAAGTTCGGAGGCCAGATGAGATACCCCCAACCTCTCCTCCTTGAATTTGACAGCATGGCACCTGGGCTAGTACAGTATGGGCACCTAAACCTACCACAAGACTGTATGAAGATCCTGAAAGAGGCAAAGTGGCTATCTTCCCGATCTGCATATGTCTTCAAATGGAAGAGATTCTGCATCTGTGTTCCTCTAAGAAGATCGACCCTACATCTTGCCAGGTGGTTGTCATGCTCCCATATTTGCTGCACCTTGCTAAATCTGGCCTGCAACTCTCTTCTATTGAAGTTCACCTGGCAGCTCTCACTGAATACTGGAAACATCCTTCACAAACCTTTCTTTAAACTCCATGTCATCAGAGATTTCCTAGAGGGGTTAAAGAAGGTCTTTCCTCCTGTTAGGCACCCTTCTCCACCATGAGTGCTTAACGTGGTCCTTCCACATCTCATACAACAACCATTTGAGCCCATACACAAGGCATCTCGCCAACACCTCAGTTGGAAAACTGCTCTCCTTGTGGCAATTACATCAGCAGGCAGGGTTAGCGAGATCCAAGACCCCTGTACTCATGAACCATACAGTCTTCCACTCTTCCAAAGTAGTTATGAGGACCAATCCTAAATTCCTACCTAAAGTTATCTCTGGTTTTCATGCGAACCACACTATTCCTTCACCAACTTTCTTTCAAAATCCATCTACTCCTGTGGGAGAGCACTTCACTTTCTGGATATAAAGAAGGTTTTTAAGTTTTACCTAGACAAAACCAAATCTATTCGCGGATCACATCAGTTGTTAACTATGGTCTGGTTCATACATGTCTTGCACCTCCAAACAATCATTCTCCAGTTGGGTTGTCTTGTGTATTCTGTACTGTTATCAGCTTGCTAATAAGACTCCTGCTGGCAGGCCAAAAGCTCACTTCATCAGGGGCAAGTCAGCCATGACTGGCTTGATGAGAAAAATCCCCTTGGCAGATATTTACAAAGCTTGCTACATTAAGGTCAGTCCACACGTTCATTAAGCATTACTGTCTTGATTCTGATGCTTGGACAGATGCTCAAGTAGGGCAGGCTTCCCTCCGCAATCTCTTTGCATGACGAACTGTCCAGTCTATTCCACCGCTTTCAGTGGGGATGGGCTTGCTACTCGGTTTAACGCTTACAAGGAAATCCCCTATGAGAGAAGGTATACTTTCTTACCTGTAACTTCAGTTCTCCTGTAGGAGTATTTCTATGAAAGTCATAAGCAACCCTCCCTCCTCCCCGGTGGGCTAGACAAAATAATATTCAGACCCCTCTGTAAATCAGCAAGTGCTGCCTACAAAAAGAACTGAGGTAGCTGCCTCTGACTAGGCATGATGGGATATTGGAGGTCCCAGTGTTCTTAAAGACGGTCTTCTTTTTTCTTCCTTTATAATGGCAGCCAATGGGCTACGCTGCCCTGCACTCCTTCATCCTTATCTCATATCACAAAAGGGTCTGTAAAAGATATTTTTTCCGTTATTTTACAAAATATATATACATTTAAGTGCATGTCTCTCTGGTCTATTTCCCTTTTGTATCACAAGATAAAGAATTTTGCCCACTGTAGCCTAATCCTTTAGGCTGCATAATACCATTCTTAAGCGACTATGCAGGCCTTCCGGAAGAAAGGCTACCATCAACACTTGGGGAGACTTATTGGAAAAAGTGCTCCGGGGACCCTGCAGATTTCGACCTTCCCCAACGCTGGTTCCGATGTCAAAGCTCCCGGCTCTGCCCAGGGGCATGGGAGGCACTCCATCCCCATTGCTGACTCCTACACAGAGCCAAATGGGCTTCGTAGGAAGCTTATTCCGGCAGGGGCCTTGCTTCCTGTGTCCGATCCTGAGCCTTACTGTAGGCTAGGTTACGTTGAGGAAGTGAAGGGTTTTCTGGACCCTTTAGAATGCCAGCTCCATGACCCTTGGACTGGCAAAGCCAGTGACCTGCATACCTCCCCAGATACTGGCATGCTCTCTCCATCCCACCATAGTTACAGAGCTGGACCCCCCTACCCATCCCCCCCCCCACCCTCTCAGGAGAATACAAGAGGCAGAACACACTTGGAAAGAAGATGTTTTCTTTGGCCACCTTGGCATTGCAGTTCATAAACACCATGTCTTTTTTGTTGTTATTCACCCACGCTGTGTGATAGTTTCGCAAGTGCTGTCACCGGTCCCGACCTGTGGGAAGAAGAGACTACATTCGGAAGAACAGCACAGGGACTGCATATACTGTCTCTATCCATCTCACAAGTTGAAGGATTGCAAAATTTGCTATACTTTTTCTACTAAAACCTTAAAAGATAGAGATGGGATATTATTTTTCAGCTTAGTTTCTGAAGAAGATAGTGAGGACTCTTATTCATCTGCTTACAGAATTCATAAGGGAGAGGTTGGAAGGTCAACTACCCCGACAACCTCCTAAAAAGGATGAAAAAAGACTCACCATGGGTATTCAAAAGGGCGAAGTTCATCTGAAAAAAGCTCTCAAACGTAAGAAGCATGAGTTCGCTTCAGAATAATAAAAGATAACAGAATCTCAGCCTACCTCACCATCTCTTGAGGTGCTCTTAAAATAAAAAAAAACATTTTGGCACTGTCGATAGATTGTCAACGACAGTGGCTGCATCTACTACGAGGCCAGAAACGACTGATTATCGTCAGTTCACCGACTGCACCCACATCATCAGCGACGAAACAGTTGTGGGCAATGATGCAGTCGATTATAAAAGTGGTAACAGCGGGGGTGACTGTAACACCATACACGATGAAGCAGTAATGTAGGCGAAACCTATGAGAAAAACGTTGACGAGGGACAAAAGAGATTTGGGACTGGAGAGGTCTCTCTTTTTAATGCCAAAACCTACATCTCCAAGTAAGGTTCCCCCGTTACCCACAGTCATCGTGTAGATGAGGATGAGTTGTGACGATGGCCCATTTGGTGTGGCACATGTTCCATCAGAGCTACATGTTAAGTACCAGCAAGGTGAAGAGGAAGAAGGAGATGATTATTATGGCCTGGAATATTACTTCCCCCCAACAAGAGGCACATGGACTACAATATACAGATGAGTCTCACTCATATTTGCAACATCAGTTTCAAGGAGCCCTGGTGTGTACCAAAAGCACTTGTCACAGACCTACGTCTGATGCTTACACATTAATACAGAAGATTGTCAACTATCCCAGCTTTACCTAGGCAGGTTACAGTACCCCCTTAATATCTACATGTACAGCCATCAACTCCACACATGCCTCGTAATTCACCGCCAGCTACTTCTCCAAGACCTACACTCCAATCTAAAACTATTCAGGTGGCTGATAGTTTGTCATCTGCTGAAGAAAGAGAGGAAGGAAAAGTAAGGGAAGGAAGAGAGGTAAAGGCTGAACAGGAAGATCATTATTTCCTGTTCCATCCTCCAGTGCTGCAGCCCGTTGATTCTCCACCAGGGGATATAGGGTGTTTCATTCCACTTAGAAAGAGTGGTGAAAAGATTTGAACTGCCATACATAAAAGCAATCACTGTTTCTTATATGATTTTGAAGAGACGTCTCAGAAAACAGTAAGAGCTACTCTAATTGTGGATTATACATGGGAGGATGCCATTAAAACTGTGAAGAACCCAGCAACAGTAGAGGTCGACTAGCGACATTTGGAAAAAAAATATAAAGCTCCAGACAATTCCCCAACTTGTCTAACTGGACTCCTGAAGCCGTGACTCAGTGGTGACAGGCACGTCGGCGCCAATAAAGGAACCAATCAGTGCCGATATCTGCACCACCTAATGGGAATGGAAGAGAATATTGGAAAATGTTTTTCCTCTAGGTCTGCAATCGCAGTGAAAGCTGTGAATTCATTAGCAATACTTGGACGTTATGACCAACAGATGTGTCCGATATAGCACCATACATTGATCATCTGCCAGGTGACATCAAATTGGAACCAAAGACAATCGTTCAAGAAGAAGAGCGAGCCTCATCGGATTGATTGTGCTACGTACATTACATTCATAGGCTTCAGACAACTAGCTGGAGTGACAGTTCTATGGAGGCAAGGGTGGTTGAAGGCCACTTCTTTCAGATCTAAAGTGCGAAGTAACATTTTGGATCTGACATAAAAAGGTGAAGTTCTTTTCAGAAAGCATGTTGACAATGTTTTGCAGTCGATAGAGGCTGATAACTGATACCGCAAAATCCTTGGGTACTCTACAGTACATACGATTACCATTCAGTTCAAAGTTCTCCCATTTGGTCTAAAATCAGCACCTCGTATTCTCACAGAATTAATAGCTCCAGTGGTTACATTGCTCAGACAGAAAGAACACCAAGTCTTTCCATACCCCCAACGATTAGTTAGTCAAAGCGCCTTCTCAGAAAGTTGCAAAGAAATCAACCTGTCTGTTTTTTCAACAAATTACATTTTACACTAAGCCCACAAAAATGTCTCCTTCAACCATCCATGAAAATAATGTTCCTGAGTGCTATTCTGAATACAATAGAAGACAATGTATATCTAACAGCAGAGAGAAGAGCAACATTAATGCTCTTGCAAGTGCAATACAAAGAAAAAGGTCACTTTCAGTTAGCCTATTCAAATCCATATCGGGAATGATGTCTTTGAATCCAATAGTTGCAAGAGGAAGAGCAAGAGGAAACAATGGATTAAAACTCGAGGAGCTTTCAACTATACAATTTACTCTCCAAGAAGGCAAATGGCAGAGTTGGAGAGCTCAACTTCTAGATTTGGAAATCAGTGGCAAATGGGAGCTGTCTCAGTTAGGTCTACATATCATTCTTCTGGAGCTCAAGGCGGGAGTGCTAGCTTTACATGCGTTAATTCCAAGTATAAAGGATTAGTAGTGCTCATCTGCACAGACAAGACCATAACTATTCATTACATCAACAAACAGGTTGGCACAAAACCCCCAGCAATTGCTTGAGAGGAACAGAAAATATGGGAATGGTCAATACTGCATCACATAATGCTGAAAGCAGAGCATGTACGTGGGTGTAACAATGTTCTAGAAGACACACTAAGTGGAATAAAAAAAAAAACTGCCATGAATGGGAGACCTACCAAGAGGTTCTGGCAGAAACTTTTCTACAATGGGGCAAACCAAATGTAGACCTTTCCGCAATTCCTCAAAATGGGAAATGCCAGTTCTACGCAAGCTGGCACTACCAACCAGGGTGTGTGGGAAATGTGTTTTCAATAGCATGGCCATAAACCTTTGGCAACGCTTTTCCTACAGTACCTCTACTCACAAGGCTTCTCAGTAAGATGAAGAAGGAACCTTGTAGGATATCCCTTATAGTTCCAAAATGGCCAGGGCTGCATTGGTTCACAAAGCTTCTTCTCCTATCAGAGAAACAGAACATCCAATTACAACCACTTCTTTACATACCAACGATGAACCAAGGCCAAGAATTTCATCTAGATCTGACATCCTTACACTTACCAGCTTGGCTCCTGAATACAATGAATTTGCACACTTGAACATCCGAAGCAAATGTAAAGAAATTTTTGCCAGAGCAGATAGTACGAGCAGAGCTTATAGTTAAAATCGAAGTGTTTTGTACGCGGTGTCAAAAGTATATCCTATAACATCTGCTTGGAAGAGATTCTATCTTACCTGTTAGATCTGGCACAGTCGGGTCACACTTCAATTAAGGTACACTTGGCAGCCATATCTTGCTTCTGAAGGTCTTCAACCTCACAATTGCTTTGGTCTAGCAGACTCATCAAAACTCACAAAGGACCTTTTAGGGTTTATTCACCAGTAAAGCATCCTCCTCTGCTCTCACAATTGAACACAGTACTCTTACCACTAATGAAAAGCCCATTGAAACCCATTCACAAGGCAGAAATTTCTTGTAAAATGGCTCTTTTATTGGTGTTAACGTCTTCAAGAAAAGTCAGCAGAATATAAGTGTTCACCAATCATGAGCCTTTTATGCAATTTCGGAGTGACTGAGTGATCCTAAGAACAATATTCATTCTAAAGGTTCTATCAGAATTTCATTTACATGAACTGATTGTTTTGAAAACTTTCTTTCAAAATCCAAAAGATGTAGCAGAAAGGACATTACGTTCTTTAGATGTGAAAAGATGTTTCAAAGTTTTACTTGCACAGAACAAAACAATTTCATAAGTCACACCAACTACTAGTGGCATATAGGGGTCCTAGAAAAGGTCTCCTGCTTTCCAAACAAGGTATAGCATGTTGGATAGTGGCAGTCACACATTTGTCATCAGTAAGCAGGCAGACCCTTACAGAGTAAAGTAAGAGCACATTCTAAGAGAAGTGTATCAACTTCCACAGCTTTGTTTGGTGCCCATGCAAGACATTTGAAGAACAGCAACAAGGAAGAATAGACACACGTTTATGCAGCACTACTGCCTGGGTTCCACAATGCTCATTCGTGTGGCTGTGGAGCAAGCAGTTGCGCCATTTATTCCAGTAAAGGGGAGCTCTCATAAATGCTATCCCACCCGTCACCGCTATTATTTTGTACTTGTTTATAGTTTCATATGTGAATATATATCTATAAGACATGTATAGGTATGTGTATGTATTTGTGTGTGTGTGTGTGTGTGTATGTATGTGTGGTTATTTATATAAATATGTGTGTTTTATATAAATATTAACTGAAAAAACAAAGCCCATGATTTCCGTGAGTGTAAAATCTGAACCCATAAACTACTTTTATGGGTTCAGATTTTACACACAGAAAACCATTGAAATTCACACACCCCCATGCATAATTTTCTCATCAGTAATTTCACTGCATATGTTGCAGTGATATTATCAATGATGTCATAGAAGATGGCATCAGTGATATAATATGTGGGGTATGGCGAGGGCGCAAGTTAGTTACTTTAGGTAATGGTTTTGTGTGTGTAAAATCTAAACCTAACTATATTGTCCCTGTAACTTTGGTGTTTTCAGTAACTTTGTGAGGTATTTTTAAAAATGTTATCTCCTAACTATAATAATGTCCCTGTAATCTAGTGAATTTCTACAGGGTTTTAATATAATGTCCTTGTAGTCTGGGTTGTATGGGTGTGTGTGTGTGTGAGTGAGTGTGTGCCTGAGTTATAGGTACTTGAAGTAACTCTTAACTATAACCACTGAATTTCTACGCATGATTTTGTGCATGATGGATAACTTCTGGGACAGTACTTCTGTCTTGTCAGAGTTGAGCTACAGGCAGTTGGTTCACATCTAGTCTGCTACCATGATCATGCAGTTAGTGAAGTTGGCTGTGTTAGTGGTTATTTTGTCAGTGTGGGAGAGGATGAGTTGGGTGTCCTAGGCGATGACGGTGATGTGTTGTGATTAGACAATGTTGGCCAGCGGTGTCATGTATATGTAAAAAAGGGTGGGGCTGAAGAACGAGCCCTGTGGGCATCTGCATATCAGTTTCTTGGTAGCAGTTGGCCATTTGGGTTCTTCTCATGAGGAAGGAACAGATTCATTTGAAACTAGATCCTTGTATGGCAATCTCATGGAGGGTTCTGATGAGGGTGTTATGGACAGCAGCGTCAAAAGCTTCAGTGAGGTTGAGCAGATTGATGGCTGCTGTTTCTCCTCAGTTCAGGATGATTATGATGTCATCAGTGGCTGTGATTTGTGCTTTTTCGGTGCTGTGGTTCTTTCTGAATCCTGACAGGTAGTTGGTTTGGAAGTTGCTCAGTTAATTCGGGTTGGCTGTGGGCTTCCTGAGCAAGTAATTGATTTTTGATAGTTTCCATTAATCCTGCAAATTGGTGGACGTGATGGAGGTTTTGACAATGTTGGTCAGAGTGGTGCTGATTGGTGATGTTCCTGGGTTGTAAATGTGAGGCACGGGTCTGTTAGAGTCCTTGAGTGGACGGTCTACATGATTGCACTGTGTAGTTTCTGGTGAGGGTTCTTCACTCGATCAGGTGGCCATCCTGGTTGGGGACAGGTAAGTTAGCACTAAATTCTCTAGGGTTGGGTTGGTGTGCAAAGTTGCAGTAGATGTTTGAGATTTTGCCGTGGAAGAAGTTATAGGATGTGGCAGATTTGCTGGTAGGCAGCGATGTTGTTGGCAGCTGATAGCTTCCTTCGATGGTGTGCATTAGTGCTTTTTCTTGGTGTCACTTGTTTGCTGGAGATAGCATCCGAGTGCAACCTTTTAGGTAGTTCTGTTCTTCTTTCTTTTCTAACTCATTAGTGCCATTTGGTGTCTCAGACGTCTTCTGTGTACCAGCTGGCCTGCTTGTATGCTCAATTATGATTGTTGAGTTTTGATGGGTGCGAGGAATCCTGCACAGTTCTTGATCCAGTTGTTGATGTCCTTCTTGAGGTTGTCAGTGGAGCTGGGTCTATCTGTGCTGAGGATACTGAGCCAGTCTATTTCTGTGATTTTGCCCCAGCTGGTTGCTTGGAATGCTTAACCTGGTAGGGGTATTGATTTGGATGTGGATGGTGGAGTGGTTGGTCCATATGAGCGGTGTGGTGGATTTTTTGTATTTGGTGCTGTCACTTGTAGTGAAGTCGGGGTTCAGTGTGTGTGTGTGTGTATGTGTGTGTGTTGGTTCTGGAATGAGTTGGGTGAGTCTGATGGTTCTCAAGCTTTCGAGGAGTGCCGCGGGCAGGGTTGTTTCAGTTTTCCAGATGAAAACTGAGGTCACCAAGCAGAATGTAGACTCTGGAGTAGATGGTGAGCCGAGCAACAAAGTGGGTAATGAGGTTGGGAATGGTGGTTCGTGGTTCTGGTGGTTGGTAGGTGAGAGTTCCGTTCAGGCTGAAGTTTTCTGAGATTTGCATCTTGAAGTGCAGTTGAACAATGAATGGTGTGGTGTTCTCTTTGGATGTTGTGCATTTGATGGCTTCGGTGTAGATAATAGTGAGCTTTCCTCCTGGCTTGTGATGGAGGTCCTGTTGAGAAATCTTGTAGCCCGCTGGGACTGCCGTGGCGATGTCGGGAGCCAATGAGGTGTTCAGCCAGGTCTCTGTGATAAAGAGGATGTCAGGTGCGTCGCTTCTCAGCAAGTCCCATATTTTGGTTGCATGTTTGCTGATTGATCCTATGTTGAGAAGCATGCATGCGAATAAGTGTTGATGTGTGGATTTGCTGTGGTGTATGGTGTAGGATGTGGGTGAAGGCTTTGTTGGTGTTTGTTTGGCATGTGTGTTGGGAGGGGTGTTGAGGGAGTTAATATTTGTGTGGGTGTTGGAGAGCCATCAGTAGATGCAGATGAAAGCTCCTACCGTGGTGTGAGGTGTGGCACAGCAGCAGCAATTGGGGGAACAGCATCCAGGGTCTAGCGAGCTAAGGAGTACTGCAGAGTATCGCTGTTCAGTGATCGGACCAGGGAGCTTGGTCCTGAGCCCAGTCCAGGCCGGATGGGTGCCAATAGGCTTGCATTTGGTTCACCAGAGGAGCACCTGCTGCACATCCATGTTGCAGCTGCCATTAAGTAGGTATGGACGGGTTGAGGAGAGTGCAGGGTGCTGATGGGTGATGGGAAAATCGTTGTTTACCCCCTTTGATAAACCTTATAGGAAGTGGATTTTGACTGCACCAATCCTTGGCAGAGTTATTGTGGAAGGCCTGGCAGGCTAAGTTGTCTGCGCAAGTCATGTAATCCAAAAAATGTATTTAAAAACAAACACACAAGCTACACACAAACTTCAGAAACACATATACACATGCTGTGCACACACAAAATATACACACATGCACCATGAAAAATAATTGTAGTCCAACAACACATTTTATTTAGAACAACTGTACTACTAAATTCACACGCTTGCTGTTACAATGCAATAGAGTTTACTACCACAGGACAGCAAAATTGTCAGGAGAAAGGGCACTTTTATAGTCTCACAGGACTCTCTAATACTTTACACAGGGTTGTTCCATTGAGATTTTACCATACGGCTCAACTTAAATTCCTTGTATTTTGGTTAAATACTTCGTTAAAACAAATGGACTTGAACAAATACCATGGGTAAACCATATACACAGATGTGCAGAGTACAATATGCTATTTATTGCATTGTTGAGGTAGGGGAGAAGCATCTTTAACCACTCAAAAAGCTTCACCTCCAATTCTTGCCTGAGGTTAAAACCCCTGTTTTTTTACATGCAGGATATTTTTAGTTTGCTAAAGAGCTCCTCTGCAGCTTTTGCAGCACTTACAGCATGGTAAGCGGTTCTTAATCTGATGCTTCAGAGGCATTCACAGTCAAGGTGTTATCAGGCCTTTGAGTATTTTCCCCTTTCTAGGGCTTTTCTCTTTGGTTCTCATGTATATGAATAGATACAAAAAATAAGAATAGAAACAACTTTGTTGCCCTAGAGCACAAAAAAGCCTTCATCACCCTTCTCTTCATTCAGAAAACATTGCAGGGCCATCTGCTGCTTGTACTTTTCAACAGGCTCAAGGCCTGCATACGTCAGAAGCCAGAGATCTAGGGAGTGAACTACTTCTTCCCAGCCTGATAAGAGGGGCAAAATCAGCTTGTGGGTGCAACGATGGTGCAAAATAAAGTTATACCTTTTCAGTTAGATGTTAAAATTAATTAGTTTAGCATTGTGTTCGGTTTCTGTGCATGATTTGGATGTTAAAATGTGTTTTTCCCAATCGCGTTGAATCCCATGTCTTACCCACAACACATCCACCTGATATTGCTGCAAATCACACTTTGGTCTATGTTTTACAATTGTGGATTGGAAAACGGCACATGCTATTCACCTTTTAGGCTCCTTCTCGAAGCATGAATGGCTATGGCAGAATTGCTCATAGCAGGTCAGTACTAGTGTAATGAGCCATACTAGATGTTTGCCTCTGAAAGCCAGTAGGTCTGAGCCGAAGTCAGTGATATCGTAGGCTCAACTCTGTGTCTCGTATGTCAGGAACGTCATTGAGTGGCATTTAGGCAAAGAGAATTAATGAACAAGTTACTTACCTTCGGTAATGCTTTTTCTGGTGGATACACTGACTACCTGTGGATTCCTCACCTTATGAATTAGATCCCTGTGCCAGCATCCGACGGAAAGTCTTCTTCCTAGCTGTCTACGTCGACGAGGACGTCATAATGGCACGGCTCCACTTGACTCCGTCTGACGTCAGCGTGCCAATAAGAGGTCCCCGTCGGCGTACTAACGTCAGTTTCACCTCACTTTTTTTCATGCCTTTAAGGCAAATAGGAGTAAACCGACCATGAAAATTTATAAATAATATAGAAAGATATACACACACACAAACCTTGATCATTTAAATAATCCATTCTTCTTGAAAGCTGGGATACATAAATATACAAAATAAATAGAGAAATATCACTATATACATATAAATATACATACATATGTATATATACGCTTTCATTTATATAAATATAAAGCTAAATACTGCAAGATAAAACTGTAACCAGGTAGGCAACGGGGAGGCGGGAGGGACCGTGAGGAATCCACAGGTAGTCAGTGTATCCACCAGAAAAAGCGTTACCGAAGGTAAGTAACTTGTTCTTCTGATGGATACAACTACCTGTGGATTCCTCACCTTATGAATAGAGTCCCAAGCAGTACCGCACTCGGTGGTGGGTGCCCACCTGATTACACTAAGAAATCTTGCAATACCGAGCGAGCAAAGTGACCGTCCCTCCTCATCTCGGAGTCTAAACAGTAATGTTTCACGAAAGTATGGAGGGACGCCCAAGTTGCCGCTTTACATATGTCTACCAATGGAATTCCCCTCGCCAGAGCCGAGGATGCAGACTTAGCTCTAGTAGAGTGGGCCCTGATACCTTCAGGAGGGGCCTTTTTTGCCAGAGAGTAACAGATCTTGATACACAAGATGACCCACCTGGAGAGTGTCCTTTTCTGTACAGCTCTGCCTTTCTGTTGACCAGCATGCCCAACAAATAGTTGCTCATCCAAACGAAAGTCTTTTTAGTTCTTTCGAGATAAAAACTCAGGGCCCTCCTAGGATCCAACCTATGGAGTCTCTCTTCTTCTTTAGACGGGTGGGGAGGAGGGTAAAAAGCAGGAAGAGTGATATTCTGCCCTAAATGAAAAGGGGTGACCACTTTCGGCAGAAAAGCAGCCCTGGTTTTTAGAACCACTTTATCAGTGAAAAACACAGGGAAAGGAGGCTTAGCGGAGAGCGCCTGAAGCTCACCAATCCTTCTAGCAGAAGTAATCGCGATCAAGAAAACAGTCTTGAAGGCTAAATATCTCAATGAACATGAATGCATGGGCTCGAAAGGCGAACCCATTAAAAATGTTAAAACAAGATTTAAGTCCCACTGAGGCATGTGAAAAGGAGTAGGAGGAAATCTATTCACCAAACCCTTAAGGAACCTATGTACAATGGGAGACTTGAATAAAGATGGCTTATCCGGAAGGCAAAGAAACGCCGACAGGGCTGCCAAATAACCCTTAACTGTAGCTATAGCACAGCCTTTCTTCGCCAAACTGAGAACAAACAAAAGTACATCTGAAAGATGGGCCTTTAAAGGATCTTTTTGGTTCTCTCCACACCACAACACAAATTTTGCCCACCTTCCGGCATAAATAGACTTAGTGGAGTGTCGCCTGGACAATAGTATAACATCCACTACATCCGGTGGGAGAGAAAAAGAACTCAGGTTGCCCCGTTCAATCTCCAGGCATGAAGGTGCAGGCTCTGGAGGTGGGGGTGTAGAACCTGTCCCTGCGATTGAGAGAGGAGATCTGCCCTGAGTGGGCGACGGAGCGGAGGGCACTGAGAGAGTTGAAGTAGGTCTGTATACCATACCCTTCTCGGCCAGTCCGGTGCCACCAATATGATTTGGGCCCGGTCTTGACGAACCTTCCTCAAAACCCGAGGAATCAAGGGTATGGGGGGAAACGCGTAAAGTAACTGGCCATTCCAGGACATCTGAAACGCATCCCCCAATGCCCCTTGCATCGGATACTGCCGAATAACGGGCAATGCACGTTCTCCCGAGTGGCAAATAAATCCACCTGAGGAGTACCCCACATCTCGAAGATGTGGAGGACTACATCCGGATGGAGACGCCACTCGTGATCTAATGAGAAGTGACGACTGAGAACGTCCGCACGTACATTCAACACTCCGGCCAAATGATTTGCTATCAAGCAAATCTGATGGTCCTGAGCCCAGGACCAGAGTCGTAGGGCTTCTCGGCAAAGAAGATACGACCCCACTCCTCCTTGCTTGTTTATATACCACATCGCGGTAGTGTTGTCCGTTAGGATCTGAACTGACTGACCGCGAAGGGAAGGGAGGAAGGCCTTGAGCGCCAAACGTACAGCCCGGAATTCCAACAGATTGAAATGCAACATCTGTTCCACTGGAGACCAACGACCCTTGATCTCCAGGTCCCCCAGATGAGCTCCCCACCCTAGAGTGGAAGCATCCGATATCACTGTGGCCACCGGAGGTGGTAGTGAAAACGGTTTCCCTTGGGAAAAGTTGCCGTCCACTGACCACCAATGAAGATCCGCTACAGCGTCCCTGGAGATCTTTATTGAATCCCTGAGATCCCCTTTGTGCTGGAACCACTGTCTGCGGAGACACCACTGAAGAGCCCTCATATGCCAGCGAGCGTGAGTGACCAACAGAATGCAAGAAGCAAACAGACCTAGCAGGCGTAAGACTTTGAGGACTGGAACTCTGCCGCTCTTCTTCGAAACAAAGGAATCAGTGCCTGAATGTCCTGCACCCGGTGAGGCGGGGGGTAGGCCCGAAACCTTGTCGTGTCCAAAACTGCCCCTATGAACAGGAGGCGTTGAGAGGGCTCCAGGTGAGATTTGGGTACGTTCACTGAAAAACCCAGATCGAACAACAACTGCGTTGTCATTCGCAGATGAGACAACACAATCTCTGGAGACTTGGCTTTGATCAACCAATCGTCCAGGTAGGGAAAAACCGCTACCTCCCTCTTTCTGAGATGTGCTGCAACAACTGCCATCACCTTTGTGAAGACCCGGGGTGCTGAAGTAAGACCAAACGGGAGGACCGCAAACTGGTAATGCTGCGATCCGACCACAAAACAGAGATACTTCCTGTGCGACTTGACTATGGGAACATGAAAGTACGTGTCCTGCAAATCGACAGACACCATCCAGTCTCCTTCGTTCAACGCCAATAGCACCTGCGCTAGGGTCAGCATTTTGAATTTTTCCTGCTTGAGGAACAAATTCAAAATCCTCAAGTCTAGGATCGGCCTTAGACGACCATCCACCTTGGGAATCAGGAAATACCTTGAATAACACCCCTGACCCCTTTCCTGCAAAGGTACCAACTCTATAGCGCCCTTTGCCAACATGACTACAACCTCCTGTTGCAACAACAGAAGATGTTCTTCTGAACAAAAGGAGGGACGGGGAGGGAAGGAAGGAGGAAACTCCTGAAAGGGGAGAGCATAGCCCTTTTCCACAACTCCTAGCACCCACAAGTCTGTTGTAATTGACCTCCATTGCTGCAGAAAAAGACTCAACCTTCCTCCTACAGGAGAAGTTTGACTGATAAAGTGGGGAAAACTAGGGCTGCTTCTGCTGCTGTCCACCCTAGGAGGATGAAGAAGAAGAAGAGAGCTGCTGGGCTGGACCTCTAGCCCTGCCCCTACCTCGCCCCCTTAAGGCACGATAGGGCGGGTTGGCAGGTTGTTGGGCATACGAGTGAGACCTACGAAAGGCAGAGCCTCTAGCAAACCCTCGAAACCTACGAAAAGGCCTGTACATAGTAGCAGAAGGGGTCTGCAAACCCAGGTACTTAGCTGTAGCCCGACAGTTCTTAAACCGTTCAAGGACAGAATCTGCCTTGTCCCCAAACAGCTTTTCCCCATCAAAAGGAAGGTCCATTAATGTGGACTGTACATCCGACGAGAAACCCGAAGACCTTAGCCAGGCATGCCTTCTCGTAGCCACCGATGTTCCCATGGCCCTGGCTATAGAATCCGTAGTATCCAGGCCAGATTGAATAATCTGCTGTGCAGCTGCTTGCGCGTCCAAGAAAAGGGCCCCAAAAGATTTCCGCACTTCCTGTGGCAGATCTTTTGCCATCTCCTTCGCAGAGTCCATCAGGGCATGAATGTATCTGCCTAGCACACAAGTGGAATTGGTAGCTTTCAGGGCCATACTACAAGAAGAGAAGATTTTCTTCGAGGATTGCTCCATCCTCTTGGATTCTCTGTCTGTTGGAACACCAGGGAATGTACCAGGGGCAGATTTCGCAGAACATGATGCCTGAACCACCAAACTCTCCGGAGTCGGGGGACGAGATAGGAATGAAGGATCTCCTGCGGCACTCCTATGCCTTCTCACCACTGCCCTGTTCACTGCAGGAGATGTCACCGGCTTTCTCCACAAGTCCATAATAGGCTCAGTCAACGCCTCATTAAAAGGCAACAAGGGGTCAGCACTGGAGGAAGAAGGATGAAGAACCTCCGTGAGCAAGTTAGTCTTGACTTCCGCCGAGGACAAAGGCAAATCTAGATAGTCAGCTGCCTTCCTCACCACAGCATGGAAAGAGGAGGCCTCCTCAGTAAACTCCCCCGGAGAAGCAATGTCCCACTCCGGGGAAGTATCCAAGCCACTTGCAGTGGCAAGTCCTGGAAAATCATCAGAAGGCTCTATCTCACCTTCCTCAAGCCTTCTGTACTCCTCTTCCTCCAAAAGCCTCAACGCCTTCCTCCGAGATCTTAAATGGGTCTCCAAAGCCGGCGTCGACAAGGACTCCATCGACGCCGATTACCTCAAACCTCTAGTTGGTTCCGGAAGACCCCCGGATTCAACCGGCGCCGACCCGAAGTCGGCCGATGACCTCCTCGACGCCGAATGTGCAGAAGGAGATGGAGCCGGTCTGGATGAGGCCACTAAAGATGGCGCGGAGAAGGAGTCGGACGAGAAACCGACGGATCCACAATCCCAGGCGAAGGACTCCTGCCAGGGGAAACCCCCGGCGCCGGACCACCAGGCTCTGAAGGGCATGAATGGAGCAGCCCTGTACGACGCCGGCGAGCCCAAATTGAATGCCAATGGCCCTGTGGGACCCGCCGGTGCACCAGCAGGGGCCATGGCTTGAAACAGCATACATCGCATTCAAAAATGCAGCCGGATCCGTCCCTGGAGTCGGGAACGCTGGGTACTGCTGTGTAGACGTCTGGGGATCCCTCTGCGCCGGTGAGAAACGAGGACTATCTTGAGTGACCTCATAGACTGAAGGCGCCGGTGACCACCTCGGACTCTCCGGCTGAGGCGTGCCCGTAGGACTCATCTCCCACATCTTCTGGTGCTGTGACGAATGAGACCTCGAACGACTCCTCGATCGGCTCCGCTCCGAACAGCGCCGAGAGTCATGACGGCGCCGAGAGTCATGATGACGCCGCTTCTTATGTTTTTTGGGAGAAGCATGGGAAGAAACCTTCTTGTGTTCCTTCTTCTTTGCCTTGGCCAAGAAGAGCTTCGCTTCTCGTTCCTTCAGAGCTTTCGGATTCATGCTCTGGCACGAAGAACAGCCTTCCACATCATGCTCAGAGCTCAAGCACCAAATACAATCCGAATGGGGGTCGGTCACTGACATCCGACCCCCGCATTCCCTACACGGCTTAAAACCGGACTTCTTCGGCGGCGACACTGTAACTTCACAAGATCGCTACAGTAACCAACAGGCCAGGAAGAAAACCGTTGAAGTTGAATGCACGGAAAAAGGAAAAACTGACGTTAGTACGCCGACGGGGACCTCTTATTGGCACGCTGACGCAGACGGAGTCACGTGGAGCCGTGCCATTATGACGTCCTCGTCGACGTAGACAGCTAGGAAGAAGACTTTCCGTCGGATGTTGGCGCAGGGATCGAATTCATAAGGTGAGGAATCCACAGGTAGTTGTATCCATCAGAAATAAATGTCTAGTTAGTCTCATGTTGGCTAGTCACCCCCAAAGAGCTGATAGATGTCGATACCAAGTTGTTCTTCTAAGAGGTGGGCACAGTTGTTACATGAGATCCATGCCACTTGGAGGTCGGTATCCTTGGACAAATATTTTAGCCAATTTCAGTCAGTGACTCTAGATAGTCAGTGGGGATGGGATGAGTCAAGCATGTTAGACAAATGCTTCTGTGGTGCAGTGTGGAGCTGAGGCACAGTTGAGTATATGGCTATATGCCTGTTCCCCTTTAAGTGCAAACTATTTCTAATGAATTAATTCACAAACACCAACTTTTAAGAAAGATGGTAAGGTAGGGTGATAATCAGTAATGCTTCGGGTTTATGGCTCAAAGACGGCACTGTTAGGCATTGTCATTCTCTTACTCCACCTATCATGATTAAACGTCGATTGGACTGAGGTGGCATCAGTTATTTGTAAAGCTGAGAGGTGAGGAGCTTGCAGTATTACTTGTGTGTCAGGTCAGTATCTATAAGCTACTGATAGAGCTCAGGTTCACTAAGACTGTAATGGTTCAGATGGAGTCCATGTAAAGTGTACCATTGGTTTAAAGCAACCACCCCATGTCCTTAAGGATGTTGAAACTACTTTGCCAGGCACTAGCGATGAAAGGCGTATTCTGGTTTAAACAAAATAGTTTAATGTAAAAGGAATGAAAATAAAGCACTAAAGGTAAAAATTTGAATATAAATAAAAAGTGATTCAATGTGATTAATCGTAAAAAGAATCAAAATCGTTTTACAACTATTTTAATTTAACAATTCATTATCCTATTTTCTGCACATTTTCTTTCAGAGGATCCTCATCAATAGTCATAAGCACTGAATAGTCCCTCCCACGTGCAGGGACCCTGGAGGATATATAAACACACGTATATACATTAAATGTATATGTAAGCATAAAATTGAGTTCAGAATTTTAGTACATCTATATGTAATAATAATATACATGTATCTATGTAATCATGTAGTCTATGTTGACAATTAAGCTAAAAATGCCCTATTTTTGTAAAGTTTCTCTTTAATAAAATACTTCAACCTGAGTTAAAACATTTCTTTAAGGCAGAAAAGAGAGCCATAAAATGCATTAGCAATCTTCTATAGAGAAAAACTGCAGTGAAAAGACAAAGGCATTATTAGCCAGTAGACTGCATCCAAGTTAACAGAGCAGAACAAAAAACTGGGACCGTGCTTTTAAGGCCTTGAGAACCTCCAGCATCTCACCATGCCTCAGAGGTGAGAGTGAGGTGACAGTTGGGTCACATTTAGGTCAGTCCTTTTTTCTGGCTCCTTCTGTTAGGATCAAGGAGCACTGAGCTTTCATTTTTTGAGTTTTTTTTTTTTTTTTTACTAGAAAATCTCTGCTTATACTAAACTTTCAAGAGTTTACTCAATGTCTTTTCACTTTCTGAGTAAAATTATATATTTTTTCTGACAGGAATTTTAATTATTTTCTTGCAAAATGCCATCCCTTTTTGTCAAATGCCCTGCTTGTGGCAAAAAGAAGGCTCAGACTGACCCACACTCAGTCTGCAGACGGTTTCTGCCTGAAAGTCACTGTCCTGAGACCTGCAGTCATTGTTAGAATCTTTCAAATAGATCCTTGAAAGACAGGGAAAGGATTCGCCAACCACTTTTCTTCATAAGGAGGTCTCAGGAAAATAAGTGCAATGGACAAACGGCGAGCAAAACCTACCTCAGCAGGTAGGAAAATATCTATTTGTTCACCGTCAGCATCGATATCAGTTCCGTCGTGGTCGCATCAACATCATCAGCTGATGTCAAGAAGCACATCTCCGTCAACGGCGACACACTCAACGTCAAGAGGCATATCGTCGAAAGCCACATGCCATTCGTCTTCAAAGGATAAGTCTCTGTCAGCGGTCACCCACTGCTCAATGTCGAGTCAGCACCGCCTTGTTGATACTCCATCAATGATGCATCATGACCCATCGACATAGAGACAATTACCGTCGAAGACCACGACCTCAGTGATGTTCCAGCACAACTTGATATCAAGGCACATATTTGTTTCTCTGTCAACGGCAACCAGGCACCGTTCGACGTTGAGACACACACCACCTGTTGCATCACATTCGACGTCAAGACATCATTCGCCGCTGAGATATGGGCGTTTGCATTCTCCGCCGACGACATTGCACCATCGTTCGATGTTGAGATACACCTCACCTATTGGATCAACGTAAAAAAAAAAAACGTTGATGTCGAAACAAGACCGTTCACGTTCTCCACGGTGTCGTTCGACATCAACACATCCTCCAGCAACAAAGACAACTCCACTTACTGGTTTTTTAACAATGTCAGTGGCTCAAAGACTGATCCTGCAACAACCATACAAAGTAGTGGGTCGTCTCTGGCATCCTCGAGAGCTTCCTCCCATTCAGGAGGTCAAGTCTCACCTATTAATCTGTCACCAAGATGGCTGTAGAGTCTTAACAAGTGCATCAATCTCTGGACTCACAATACTCTCAGATGCATTCTCCCACAAGATCCCTTCCAAGGGCACTATCACCAACACCTCAAACCTGGCATGTGACAGCACCGTTATCCGTAGGTCACTCTGCACCACAAAAAAGACACAGGACTCTTCGGTCACACACAAGGAGTATAACGCCTCAGACATTCAAAGCAAGATCACATTTCTCTTCCAGGAGATCTCCAAGCTCTCAATCTCATCACCAATGACACAGATCACCTTCCTGGTCTACTGCTTCTTCGTCATCTATTAAAAACTATTCACCCACTTTCATAGACACTACTCCGGCAAGGGTCTCGCCAGTGGATGATATTAACACCTTCAATGAAATGTTGGTCAGAGGAGCTCAAACTTAAAATGGATATCCCTGAACCTACAGCGTCGTCACCAGTAATATTTGAAGTGCTGCACCATTGCTCTTCTTCAAGGCAGCTCCTTCCTCTGGTTCCAGGACTTTTACGACCAGTAATGAATACGTTCCTCACACCAGCAATCTTACGTGTTGCACCGGCAAGAATTCTAAAGAAAGATAAGGCCCCAGGTCAGGACCCATTATTTCTCAGATCTGATCCTCCTCCGGACTCAGTCATTCTAGCTGCAGCCAGAAAACCCCATTCAGGTGCTTCCTCATCAACAGTACCTCCATATAAGGAAAGCAAACATCTAGACTCATTGGGAAGAAAAATGTGTGGCATCTCTGCTTCCTTTATGAAAGTATCAAGTGCATCTGCACTTTTAGGAAAATATGACAGATCTCTCTGGGATTCACAATCCAGATTTGTCGACAAAAAACCCAGACAGGATTTCCAAGAAATCCTACAAGAAGGAGGCCTAGTAGCCAATCAAGTAATAAGCGTGGTTATAGACTCCTTATAGACTCCTCAGATCAGCTGCACATGCGTATGCTCTTGGTATATGTGCAAGACAATCATCTTGGCTCCGCCTAACAGGCCTCAAGCCAGAGCCACAACATCACATTATGAATCTCCCATTCACCTGCAACTCTCTATCTGGGTCCCACACGGACGAAGAGGTGGCCAAAATGAAGTCTGAAGTGGACACACTCAAAGCTGTAGGTCTAGAAAAGCGCAAAGAACACAGCAGAAGACATAGACCTTACGACAGGCGCTCATATCAGCAGAGGGTTCAAACCCCTCACTGGGCCCCAAGGCAGCAACAAAGACAAGGAAGACCCTTCTATCAGTCCTGGGAACAAACAAGCGACCGAGGAACAGACAGACAAAATCAGTCTGCAGCTCAAAGTTCAGGGAAACAATGAGGACTTGCTTCCCCTAATCCTGTCACCCACTGCAGTGGGGGGAAGTATTACAAATTATATATGCGAGTGGAACTCTATAACCAAAGACAAATGGGTTCTAAATATTGTCGAAAATGGGTATTCTCTACTCTTCAAATCTCCCCCTCCTCACTCTTGTCATCAATAAATTCTCCTGCAAAACAAAGTACTCACTCTGCTACAAAAAAGAGCCATCAAAGAAGTGCCACCTTCGCAGAGAGGAAAGGGGGTGGTGTTCTGCTATTTCGTGGTGCGTAAAAAAGTCCCAAACAGAGATTTCAGGCCCATTTCAGATCTAAGACATCTCAACAAGTACATTTGCAAAGAAAAATTCTGAATGCTTGCCCTCCATCAAATCTTCCCCGAACTCCCATCACGGGGACTGGTTGTGCACCATAGATCTGAAGGGTGGCTATTTTCACACCCTAGTGGCAGAGAAACACTGCAAATTCCTAAGCTTTGTAGTTTCATCCCACCTCTACCAGTACAGGGTACTACCCTTCAGTCTAAAGTCAGACCCTGGCACTTTTTCCAAGTGTTTAGCGGTTTTAGCAGCACACCTGAGGAGGAAAAATATCTTCATTTACCTGTACCTCAACGATTGGTTACTGAAAGAAGCTCTTCAATTCAGATGATGCAACATCTCAACATCAGCTTGAATACCTTCAGAAATCTTGGTCTTCAAGTAAATCAATAAAATTCGATACAGACTCCAACCCAGAGGCTCCATTACTTAGGAGCAAAATTGAATACAAGTCTCGCAAAAGTGGATCCTTTGGAGAAGACACTATTATCAATAGCACCTTCACACTCTGCAACCAACGGCCAGACAGCCTCACTCCTGGGTTCCATGGCCTCCTGCATTTTCATTGTTATGAATGCCATGTTACACATGAGACCTCTCCCAGAGAATCTGGAAGATCAGTGGAGTCAGTTTGCAGACAAATGGGATGACATATTAATTCTGTCCCCGGCAAAAAACTCACTATGCTGGTGGACTCACTGACAGCATCTGTTAATAGGAGCCCCTACTCAAACTCTTGTAACTGATGCATCACTTCAGGGCTGGGGGGCTCACATGGGCTCCCTCCAAGCTCAGGGCCTGTGATCAGAAAAAGAGCAGCAATACTACATCAACCTGCTAGAGTTGCGGCCAGTTCATCTAGCCCTCAAGTCCTTTTATTCATCCATCAAGGACCGCTCTCTCTTAGTCCAAACAGACAACACGACCACAATGTACTATCTGCACAAGCAAGGGAGCACACAATCGCACCTCCTATCTCGAGAGGTGCAGATCATCTGGCATTGGCTAATAGCAAGGAGGTTGTCGATCACAACTATTCACCTCCCAGGAGTCCAGAACACACATACGACTCTCTGGACCGTAGCCTTTCAGACACACATGACTGGATGCTTCACGATGACGTCGTAAGAAACATTTTTCAAGGATGGGGGTGTCCACAGGCAGACCTGTTTGATGACGAAAACAACAACAAAATGCCAAAGCTTTGCATCCAGGTTTTACCGACCAGGGACAGAGGGGAATGCCCTGTTGATAGACAGGTCAGAGACATTTCTCTACCTTTTTCCACCCACTCCCCTAATTCCCAGTTATGAACAAATTCTACAGGGCCAAAACCAGAATGATACTAATAGCCCCAGAATAGCCCAATCAGTGGTGGTACAGGGATCTCCTAAACCTATCAGAAATAATCTCACAGGAGGCTTCCATGCAGACGGGACCCCTCTCTACAAGCTAGAGGGGAAGGTATTTACTCCCAACCTTCTGTCACTGAGCTTGAAAGCATGGCTCCTGAATTCCTGTAGTATGGTCATCTAGGTCTCACGCAGGAATGCATGAACATCCTAAAGGAGTCTAAAAGACCTTCAACACAGCATTCTTATTCATTGAAGTGGAAATGATTCTACATGTGGTGTATCCATAATGGCTCCAATCCATTTCTAGGGCAGGAGGATGTCATACTACCCTACCTCCTTCACCTAACAAAATCAGGTTTGCAGTTTTCATTGACTAAGGTACATTTTTCAGCATTACTGCTTATCAAAAAATCACCCTCTCAAGCATCATTTTTTACAATGCCTGTGGTAAAAAATTTCTAGAGGGCTTAAGGAAACTTTTCCCACCATTTTGTACACCTTCCCTTCCATGGGAAGTGAATGTGGCTTGTCTAAGCTCATGGGTCCCCCCCCACCCCCCTTTGAGCCTATACACAAAGCTTCTTTGCAGCATCTTACATGGAAGACAGCTTTTCTTGTTGCCATTACTTCAGCCTGAAGAGTCTGAAATTCAAGCTATCTAGTCTAAAGAGCCCTACACAGTATTTCATGGTAACAGGGTGGGTATGAGGACCCATCCTGTTTTTTTCTTACCTAAAGTAGTGTCTGATTTCCATAATAGCCAGACCATCTCTCTATATTCTTTCCTAAACCATCTACATCAGCAGAAAGAACTTTGCATTCCTTGGCTCTAAAAATAGTGCTAAAATTGTATCTTGATAAGACGAAAGATATCAGACAGTCTGATCAGTTGTTTATAAACTGTGGCCCCATGAGAACGGGCAAAGCTGCCTCAAAGCAAACCATTTTCAGATGGATAGTCTCATGTATCATATTTACTTACCCATTGGCTAACAAACAATTGACTGCCAGACCCAAAACCCATTCGAAATGGGGCAAGGCGGCAACGACAGCCCTTCTGAAGAATGTCCCCATCTCCGAAATCTGCAAAGCTGCAACATGGAAATCGGTACATTCTTTTACAAGGCATTATTGTCTAGCTTCAGATGCTAAGATACCCACTCAGGTGGATCAGGCCTCTTTAAGAAATCTATTTAAATAGAGCGAGTCAACTGCTTGTGCTTCCTCTTCTTCTTCCACAGGGGTGTGGGACGGGCTTGCTAAACTATTCAGTGCTTATGACTATTGATGAGGATCCCTTGGAAGAGAAGGATAAGTTACTTACCTGTAAATCTTAGATATGTCAACCAGGGTAATCCTCATTAAAGTCATAAGCAACCTGTCTGCCTCCCCAGATGAAATTCTAGATGTACAGCAGTTTAATCTTCTGTCACCCCACTCTCACCTCTGAGGCATGGTGGGATACTGGATGTTCTGAAGGCCTTAAAGGCCCGGTGCCAGTTTTTTGTTCTGCTGTGTTAATTTGGATGCAGCCTTTTGGCTAATAATGGCTTTGTCTTTTCATTGCAGTTTTTCTTTCTATAGAAGATTGCTAATGCATTGTATGCTCTCTTTTCTGCTTTACAGAAATGGTTTAACTCTGGTTGAAGTGTTATATTAAAGAAACACTTTACAAAAAATGTCATTTTTGGCCTGTTTGTCAATATAGACTGCATGATTACATAGACACATGTATATAATATATATATGTACTAAAATTCTGAACACAATTTTATACTTACATATACATTTAGTATATATATATATATATACATGTGTGTTCATATATGCTCTGGGGTCCCCCACATGAGTGGGAAAATTCACTGCTTATGACTTTAATGAGGATTCCTCTGGAAGAGAACTAGGATTTACAGGTAAGTAACTTATCCTTTCCCAGCATAACAAACTAATAACCTCTACATGCCCTAGGGAGGAAGGCAAATTGCACAGAGATTGCATGTACAGCCATTATCAATTCTGTACCATTGTGGGACAGATCACTTTATCAGGGCAAATTACACATCTGTGTCTGAACACCAGTTGTGAGCCTTGAAATGTCACGATTGAATTCTTTACACTAAAATCCATGTACCTCTCAAGGAGGGCACTCGTCCGATGGAAACTGTAACCCTTTTAGTGAGCATTAGCCACAAAACCAGATCTACTTCACGTTTCTCAGCTTGATGTGATATTGTCATTAAACTCTGTTCTGCTACATACCACGTTCCTAAAGCCTTTCTCCAGATGTCTACTTTGGTGGCATTTGGACCCATACAGTGTATATCAATTCGCCTGTGTGCCAGCAGTAGTGGAACGTGAACAAACTTAAGCTTTGTTTTATTCTTGAACCTGCTTACCCCCATACCCATCATGCACATTTTTGAGGTATTTTGCAGTTCTAGTCGTATCCCTCCTGGTACGAGTCCACCACCTTTGCCCAGTATGCTTATACAAGTGATCTTTTTCCATCTCATATGGAAGTATGTAGGACCTGCCTCCTGACACTAAGGACAGTTCTGAGATTTTATGGGGTCCGTCTTGTGAAACATTGCAGAAGTGATATGTCATGGTTTTAAAATTCAGTTGTATTAGTTGGGTCCTATCCATAATGGTGGCCTTAAGTCTTAGTACGGGGGTCTCCTCCCACTGTTTATCTACAAAACCAATAAAAATCAAGTTTGTTTAAAGTATTTTAGGAATACAACATGGAGATCCTATTAAAGCTATTACATACATGGTCATCAACACACTTTTAAAATTCTTCATTCGTAATAATCCTCACCAAATAATATTTTTTTGTGAGTTTGTGGATCGCCACTGAATGGATTCTTATATTTGTTTCCGCTGCCTTTCCTCAGCGCTGAGACTGCTACATCTTCTGTGGATGAAAAGAACATTCATACACTGCCTAACGATGGCTGTGTAGTGGAGACTAACTTTTGCCAATTAAACTTGCATTTTTTTGTGTGTGTGTTCATATTTGTGGTGGATGGTTGGAACGAGCACTGACCTGCATTTACTCAGTCAGCTAATGAAGAATACAAAGCTAGGCATGGAGAAAGTGTGGAGAACTTGCTCCTCTTTGTAGGAGCCAACTTGCTGCACTTCTGCATTGGATAAAAGTAGAAGAAACCTCTCCACACACAGGTTAAAAACCCTCAGGCCAAGTCAAAAAAATTAAGCATGCTTTTCTTTTCTAATAACTCATTAAATTTTCACTTCTTTCTGTTCCTTTGTTTTAAGATGTTGTTTGTGTAAAACTCTTATTACGGGTTTTCCTTTAGACGATAAACTGGACTGGGAAGGACCTTGGCCAACTTTTTCACTTGCTTTGTTGTATCCTAACCATAGCCCCTATTTTACCCCAACCTTAAGGTTTACAGTACATCATTTAACAAATGATTAAGGATACAACCTATAAAGAGAGGATCGTGCAGTTGAATTGCTTATGGTCGCTTGTAACAGACTTTTCTGCTTCTCTGAACAGGTGGTGGTCACCAACACAATCCCACATGAAATACAGAAGCTGCAGTGCCCCAAAATTAAGACGGTGGATATCAGCATGATTCTGTCAGAAGCAATCCGCCGGATTCACAACGGGGAGTCCATGTCTTACCTTTTTAGGAATATAGGAATGGATGATTGACTATTTATTATGTCGTTTTTTAAAGAATATACCAAGGGCCAAACTGGAAGAGTACGAGGTATCTGAAGTATCATGCTTACCTTAATATTTCACAAAACACCATCTTTTTTTTTTTTTTTTTTTTTTTCCTTCAGACTAGAACTTTTTTCCAATTGAATTAGATACCACAGAGCATATTTTTTTCATTATTGCAATTTTTTGGACAAAAACTAATGTCACACAAAAGAGTAATTCTTATTTGCTTTTAGTTTAGATGCACTATTGAGATGAATGCACTAAATCAGAGTTGCTCCCATAAAGGGCAGTTGTACCCCAAAACATATTTTCAGAGCCATATACGGTAGTGAAAGCCTAGCTTGATCCATCCTCTACATTCAGTCCTGAGTGCGGTCACATCAACAGTATAGCCGATCCATGCTTTAAATTCAGTCCTGGGTGCAGTCCTGTTGAAAGCATAATTCATCAATTCATCCTCTGCAGTCCGTCCTGGGTGAGGTCATTTTTTTAAATATTAACTTTGAATATTTGCTGAGTCACTCTTTTTGCAGTATGGATGGCATGCCTAGAATGGCCACTTCCTGTCTTTGATCTGGTTATTTTTAAGCTGCATTTTAAACGTATCTAGGCTTTAAGATAGACCAAAGCAGGGGAGGTCGCCATATATAGTTGAAATGTTTTTTTCTTTCTGTTGAGTTCATCTTTAAGCAAAACATTCCTTTTCCTAACGCACTCTGCTAAAAAAAAAAAAAAAATCTTTCAATTTAAATGAAGGAGCTTGAATGAATTACAAGTTCGCTGTATATCTGCATTTTAAGAGCCAAAAATAGGGTTGTACCCCGTATGTGAATATTTGTTCGGTGCTTTTGTAGACCAGCATATGGAATATGCACTCTTATTTATTTTCTGCAAAGAAACAAAAAGAAATAAAGAATAATTGTTTTGTGTGTTTTATTCCTTTTTTATTGTTTGTTGTCAGGCTCGTGGCTAAGAAGAAAATACAGTCATCTTTTTCTAAAGTGTATTACCCTGCAACTGTTGATGTTGAACACTTATAGCAACCAAATAGCGAAAGAGAATAGAGCATTTGGTGCAGTGGGATACTAAAATAGCTTATTATATTGAATCCCTTTGTGGGGAAAAAAAATCTTTTTAAAAAAAAATAATTCTTTGCAGTTGGCCGAAATGAGTACCATAAGTGTTAATATTGTGCTCGCTGCAGTTCACTGTTTGTTTCCTCTATACATTACGCAGCATTTAGAAAATCCCCTAGAAAACGAGTCCCTAGGATAAGCAGTGGAGTAATATTTTGAGGAAGCTGCTGGATAAACATGAACTTACAGTCATCCGATAATAACGGCTAACCAAAAGGCATAACTAGATGTTGGATTCAACAATTATTCATCCGCTTATCCTGATCACTCTTAAACATTCTGAACCAAACATTGCAAGTATTTTTCCTCAATTCAAGCGTCGGTGGTTGAGATACTTTTGTCTGATTTATATACTAAAAGGACTACTCTTCTTAACCACCTAACAATGTAGCACGCCAATGGCATGCTGGATAAAAAAACAACTGAAATCTGGGTAACTTATAATTGCAGGGCACTGAACTGTAGTTGTGAGTGACACTACAAAATGTGACTAGTGCACCTCCCATTACACTGGTCCAATAAAGAATGCAGCATGTTGTGTTGGGTTGGCTGTTGGACCTTAACCTGAATATTGCTATTCTTCATATTACGGACGAAAATTGAAAAAGGATAGCTTTCTTGAATAGAAGCCTGTTGGTATCTAAGAGGAAAACTGCAAGTAACTGGTAAAGCAGGCTCTCTCCACCAATGTAGAGGTGGGCAAGGGTGTAGGATCCTTGTATGGCTTTGGAGATCCCTGGGTCAGGGGCATGGGGCTGTAAATGCAAATATGTCAAGATGTGGGCTGGGAGGCAGGCCTACATAGATAATGATGTTATACACATGAGAAGTCAGACTACCACTTGCGCATCCAGGTGATGTGTCCCACTGGTCAGGATTATGTATGTATCATGCATGATAATTGGTTGAGGTTGATATGAGCCTTTTCAGCCATTATGTAATCTGTAGTCCATATCTGGAGCTCTGTAAACTCTAGTGGTTATTGACTACATGCCTCTTTAATCCAAAACGCCACAGATTTCCTGTATTTCAGTCTAATATTATGATCTTCATGTAAGTGTTCAGGTTGTCATCATACAGAGCACACATCTGTTCAAATATACATAGCAGCTTCTTCAAGATGATTGTCACTTCAAAATATACATTTCAAGTGAAATATTCATAACTTGTAAAAGGGCACATCTGAGTAGCCTATAAAACCCTGTTTTGTACCTGGAATTTACAAAGTGATTGTAGGAATTACAGCTCTTAAAAATAATTAAGCTTAATACCAGCCCAGCTCCCAGTATTCGGGTCTATTTTCAGTGCTGTCATACTGTATACAGACTTATTTATTTCCATGAGCTTAGTTGTTGCACAAATGGCAATAATAAAATACTGAGGGCTCATAAAACGAAAAGATATGTGAGCACTATAAGAAACTACAAACAAAATGTGCATTGGAATTGCTATGTGCCTAGCGGGAGCGTTTAGAGACCGGCCTCTGAAATATGTTTGATGGAAGACGACAGACAGGACAATCCGTACAGCTTCTGCGAGAGACAACAAATGTTAGTCAGTGTAATATGGGAGAGGAGGCGAGCTGTCTTACAGTGGAGAGACGCAAAATGGCTGTGATCTGCAGGCAGTGTAATAGTTAAGAGAGGCCTTTGCCTACAATCTGTTTATTGGCTCCCTTAGCAAAGTTACATTTTGGTGCCATTCTTTGGACCTAAAGAGTGAGATGGTAACATACGTTGCTTGCTTAGGGGGAGGTTAATAAATCTCGAATACCAATACCTCAGTGTAATGATGCTTAGCAATAACATTTTCCATCTGATGTGATATCCTTTAAATCACTCCATCCTGCAAACCAGTCTGTCTTCCAATCGTGGTCATTTAGTTTTTTTTTTTCTGAATTTGAAACACTTCTTGGCTCTTTAAGCTCTGTGTCTCATCACCATTAACTTTACTTTTACGTTTCAGTGGCTTTTGGTATGCACTGGACTTTATGATGAGAGGCATTTGCATAGCACAAGCTATACAGTAGTTTTTCACAATCCCTCTATGGTTCACTTGAAAACGCACTTCAGAAAGCAGTGCATCCATGAGTTCTATCTTCTGTACTGTTTCATGAGTCTGAACATTTGTACCAAGAATGGGTGTTCATCAGTTCCTCATCTAACTCAGACACAGTGTTCTCAATTTCCTAGGGCGGGTCACAGCACTGCGAGCTTCTGCCAAAAAAATGAAGCACTGGTCCCCAAAATGTCCACATTTTACTTAACCTTTGCAACCATTTTATGTGCCAGTTTTTCCACTTAAGACCCATTTTTTTTTTTTTTTTTTTTTTTTTTTTTTTAAGCAGCTGCATCTTACAGCTATGGACTCCTTCCTATCCCACTTCCTCGAGACAAATCACACACTTGACCCCTCCCAATCTGGGTTCCGCAAGAACCACAGCACGGAAACCGCTCTCATCGCAGCCTTTGACACTGTCTGCCACCACACACTTCTCACACGACTCCACAACGCCGGGATCCGCCACCTAGCCCTGGACTGGCTCACCTCCTTCCTTACCGACAGAACCCAAAAAGTCCGCCTCCCACCCTTCCAATCCTCCGCCACCAAAATCACATGTGGAGTCCCACAAGGCTCCTCCCTCAGCCCCACCCTCTTTAGCATCTACATGGCCCCACTAGCCAACATCCTCAAACCCCACGGCACCACCATCCTCTCATACGCTGATGACACACAACTCATCTTTTCCCTCACCCGCAACCCCTCCACCGCCAAAACCAACCTACATGCTGCACTCCTTGACACCGCTGCCTGGATGACAGCCAACCACCTGAAACTCAACTCCAACAAAACCGAAATTATCATATTTGGTCTTCACAAAAACACTTGGGACCCCTCTTGGTGGCCCACCACACTAGGCCCTGCACCCACCCCCGCAAACCATGCACGCAACCTCGGCATCATCATGGACCCTTCCCTCTCTATGACCCAACAAATCAACGCACTCACCTCCTCATGCTTCAACACACTCCGCACAATGAAGAAAACATTCAAATGGAGCCCCACAGAGACCAGAAAGACAGTCACCCACGCTCTCATCAGCAGCAGGCTTGACTACGGCAACGCCCTCTACGCCGGCACCACACAAAAACTCAAACGCAAACTACAACGAATCCAGAACTCAGCAGCACGACTCATCCTCGACCTGAACACATCTCACCACACCTCAAATCCCTCCACTGGCTCCCCATAGACAAAAGGATCACCTTTAAGATCCTCATCCACGCGCACAAATCCCTCCACAACACAGGCCCAACCTACCTCAACGAGAGAGTGACCTTCCACACGCCACCTCCGCTCTGCCGACCTCTCCCTCGTCTCAGTCCCCCGCATCAAACGCACCACCATAGGGGGCAGATCCTTCTCCTATCTGGCCCCCAAAGCCTGGAACTCCCTCCCCACCCACCTCCGCAAAGCCCAGGACCTCCTACTGTTCAGAAAAAACCTTAAAATATGGCTTTTCGAAAAGTGATCTACCCTATTCTTCTCCCCCCTCTCTTCCCCCCCCCCGACACCTTCCAGCGCCTTGAGACCCTAACTGGTGAGTAGCGCGCTCTATAAATCTCTTTGATTGATTGAGCCATCCTCCAAAGGGCCAGTATAGTATGTTTTGCTGGAAATAGTAAGAAGGACATTTGTTTCCCTTTTAAACCAAGTTACACATGTACAGTTTCAGAGGGAGGCGTTCATCAAATCACTGATGTTTTACCAGGTACGACCTTGTAATGAGACACATTTCCTCCAATACCGCATTCCTGTAAGATGCATTTTTTGGACAAGACCATGATATGTTGGTTTTACCTGTTTCCCAAAAGTCCTTCCAACACGTATTTGGTCTCTCATTGTCAAAGTTGTGCAACGGTGTGGCAGTATAGTAGCACTTATAAATGAATGTGCGTAACATTTTCTCTTGGGTATCTTGTCTCAGGACAATATGGGCCAGATGTAGCAAAGGTTTTTACCCATTCTGTGTCTATGGGAAAAAGAGTTAGTACATATGGCCCTATGTTCCTACTAATAATCCCCCTTTGTAATTTCTAATAGTCCCTCCTACTGCTTCCTGCATGGTAATTATTTCCAGGATGCTGGCTATGAGAGAATTTTTTATAGATAAATGACACTACATAGATTTGGATGTGTCTTCACTATTTTCTCAAAGGTGTTCATGCCCTAGTTCCTCTCTCGTTGACTCCAGATTGCTGCAGTTCTAGGTATTATTACTGATCCACCTCACTAGCACAATATTCCTCCCTAACCTGGGTGAAAGGCTTATTAGTTCCCTTTTCAAAGACTGTGGAGTGCCCCCTTCCTCCAGACTTGAAATGCTAGAATGGCCATCCCTGGTGAAAAATCTCTATTTCTCTAGTAGTGAGATGAAAATAGATGGCTAGAGGGTGAGCTGTATCTTAATAGCTGTCTTGTCCCCATACTCCTAGAGTTGTCTGTGTCACTTGAGAGAGAAAGTTGCAGATCTCTCTGAGCCTCAGACAGCCATGTAACCTCTCATAAGGATCTGGCCGAGTATGACTGATATAGCACTAGTCCTTTTGTGTGCCTAGATGAGACCATTCCAACAGATACTGCAACTGTGAATCCTGGTAATAGTGAAGGTGTGCGGGCTACTGGGGTCCCTGTTGGTCTGCTTCCATGTCCCTTGTTTCCAACCTTCGTGCCTTTTTCCCTGCCAGATGTAGGCTCAGTGTAAGTCTTGGAGTCTGAGTGTCTGTTTTCGGGGTGGTGTGTGGCGTGTTTGAAGGAGGTAGGTAGATCCAGGTAAGATTGTCATCCTGTCTACAGCTACTCACCTCACTCGGGAAATATGATTATTCCAGCTACAAATGTCCAGCTTGATTGCACTGATCTGTCGCTTTTCTTCTCAGTGATCGTTCTTGCTATAACTGTAAGTGATCTACCTTAGTTGGTCCTAACATGCCCCATGTTTTCAAGGCAGACTACCCTGCTACAAATTTTTCTGGCTCGGTCTGCAGTGCTTTTTGGTCTCAGAAACCCAGGAACCCTCCAGTTGAGTTTCCTCTGATGTAGTCCTACTTGCATTGTCTCTTCCTCTGGACCCCTAACCAAACGCATACAGACTCCAGTACAGAGTTCTACTCCTGCCTGAGATCTTTCTGGTTCTTCCAACTCTACACCAGTACTGGGTCATTGGATGATATGGTGCCATTGTCTCACTATGAGAGTACAAAAGTGCAACCTGCTGTCATGCATGTTGCTTCTAACACAGCATCTACTTCATCATGGCTGTCAGCAGAGGCTCTATTAACGTTTTGCCTCTGATCCTCTGTTAAAGACGGGTGCAGCTCAGAATAATGATGATGGGAAGGAGAATGGTGTGTACTCCTCATTTTACTGATTACCTCATACCTAGCTTTTCAAAATTCCAGTGGGATTAATGCCTTCTCTGAGAGTGAGCTTGACTCGCACAGACACCACCAATAGAAGAAAGTGGCTCTTTTGCAGTGGTGGTTTGGTGGGCAGCTGGGGTACTAGAAATACAGCTGCCTTTCATTAAGAATAAAACAAATGTTTTGGTGGAAATTTTGCAGCCTGGGCTGGCAACAGCTGAGCCCTTTCTCCCGTTTAATGGTGCTCTCACAGATACTCAGAAGTCTACCTGCTTTTTAGCCTTAAGGTGGCCAGGCATCTTAGATCAGCTTGCGATGCACTCTTTCTCACCAAGCACCCTGCTCTGGAGAGCGTTATAGTACAGGCCACTCCCAGTCAGGGGAAGCCTCATTTCCAACCAATCTTCTGGACTAAGAATCTGAAAGGATTGATACCGTTGGCAAGCACATGTTTCCGCTGCTAGCAGGGCATTCCAATCTGTAAATGCAATTTATCTGTTGGGCCATTATTTATATGCCGTTTGGGGCTTGGCCAGTGAAATATTACTGGCAGTTCCTGAGTATCTTGGGGCCTCTCTGGTTTAAATGATACTTGATGGGCAGGACACAGCTAAGTATGTTATCCACTCCAGTTTAGATACAATAGACTGCATTGGCAGGGCGGTCATCATTGTTATCCTTCGTAGATATGACTGCATGAGGTTCACCAGATTCTCTGCAATGTACAGGCTTCACTAATTGACCTGCCTTTGATGGGTCTTCTCTGTTTGGAGACAATGCAGACTCCGCTTTGGAACTCTTTAAAGAGAGCAGAGCTGCAGCATGCTCTTTGGGGTTGTTAACACCTGTCAAACAATTTCTGCACCAGTTCTGAGAATTTAGGGCTACTCCAGAGGTCCTTTGCGTAAGTAGAGACAGTCTTCCCCACTGGAGATGCAGCAGACAGCCCAGACCTTTTAGGGATGGATCTCAATCTGGCAGGCAGCATAAGGGAACCAGTTCCCCACCTCCTGTGTCCCAGCTACAGCGGCCTAAACAATAAAACACTTTAGTTGGCCTTCAGATTTGCATTCCCAACCATTGGGGGCAGGATCCAGCACTTCTTCCAGGGTTAGAGATATAGCATGTCTGACAGATGAGTACTGAAAATTGTTCAGCCAGGCAATGCCCTTCTTTTTTCTCCTCCTAACTCGGTAGTCTTACCACACCAGAACACACTTCAGAAGAGTGTTTTCCATCCTGCTATAGGGGGAACGCCTGCTGATATCCAGTGGTGCCTGGGTCCTGGACTCCGCGAAAGGTGGATGTTTCCTTATTCCGAAAAGAGTGTGTGTCTCTGGTTTATCCTTGACCCCTGGACACCTCCCTGCGTAAGAGTAAATTGAAAATACTTACATTGGCTTAATTGGCCATTATTTTGGCCTTGAAGACCTTCCTGAGGTTCATAAAGGGGAGGCTGGTGCAGGTTCTCAAAGTCAACACCACTTCCATTTGGCACCGCAACAGGCAGGTGAGTCCTGGTTCCTGTGCCAGAAGGATCTATGTCTGTAGAGTTTTGTAGAGTGCTGAGGCAGCTTTCTGGTTTCCAAATTCCTAGTTATGGTCCTTGGATGCCAGAGCAGAAGAACTGAAAAGATCACAAGTGGTATCTACATGAGTGTTGCAGGAAGTTACCTTAGTTAGATCTTTTCACCACTGCCCATTGCTGTGTCAACAGTTTTGTGTGTTTGAATTTCTGATGGAAATTAAATAGGAGGCGCGTTTGAGCTGAAATGGAACAAGTGTCTCCTGTACATGTTCCTGCCACCAACTCTCCTACCTCGAGTTCTGTAGAAAATCAGGAGTGGCCAGGCCCAAGTTATTCAGGTGGCTCCAGATGTGGTCAGAGATGTGTGGTCCCTGGATTGCATAAGCGTCTGTCCTCAAATTAGGCTACTACGTTAAGGCCTTCCTTTCTCAGCAGCAGGGCAAGGTCTTCCACCACGGTCTATGTATCTTACACCTCCATGCGTGGAGATTGAGGTTTACAATTAGTCGTGTTGAATTGTGTGAAGGAGTACATGTCCTCGCTGTCAGATGCCACTTACCAAAATCCATTTATGCTGGACACTGGGGAAATTTATAGGCTGGTGTAGTGTTCTCGCCATTAAGCCCTTAGAGATCAACTGTAAGATGTCCTTTTGTTTGATTTGTCCGTAGCGCAGCAAGGCTTTGCTGTGGGTATTATAAAAAGATATTTGTATGCCCTTATGGCCTTTCTTCATTTGCTGGACTAACCATCCTTGTTCAAATCACCTATTGTGCTGAAATTTGTTAAAGGTTTGACGGGTTCCCTCCCAAGCTTTTTGTGACGACACAATGGGACCTTAACTTAGGCTCTACATATCTTATGCTTATTCCTTTCAAGCTTATGCATACCTGCTGGCCGTCTCCTGCCTTTCAGATTATTCCTCATTGCAGTCACTTCAACTTGTGTAAGTCAGCTGCCGGCACTATCAGTATAAAAACCGTATACCTCATTTTTTCTGTACAAGTTGGCTTTGAAGACTTGGGTGGGCTTATCATAACCAGGCGATTTGCCAAGCTTCCCCAACTGAATCTCAGCGGTAAAGAGGTCTCTTACTGTCAACAAAACATTTGCAGCAGGCTTCAGAGTTGTGAACAGAAAGCAGTCAGATACTGTTGAGTAACAGCGATATGTTCAACCATGTTGTGGACAGAGAAATTTTGACCTCACCACCAGCCCACTGACCTTGCAACTGGCCCCTGAGCGTAGACCCAAAGTCGCCTGCTCACTTGCTACATTGAGTAGCAGAATTTGAACATTGGGACCTGCCCAGGGGCATTGTGTGCAGGTGATGTCATCCTTCTCCGCACTTGGAGTATCCACAACAGGTTTGAGAGTCATTCAGTGCAACTCTGGGGAAGGTACCTGGATCTGTGCTTTGTAAGAAGACTTGAAAGTCTTGCTATGGCCTTTGAAAACAAGACTGGGTAAGCAGTGCTTGGATGATTGGGGGGGTACATCCAATACACACACAAGCTGCACTCTCTCTCTCCCCCCCCCCCCCCCCCCCCCACTCAATAATTTAGGTTGAGGGGTAACTGCCATCTTAGACTCAGTGTTGGGTAATTCAGGTTATCTGGAACATAAAGATTTCAAGAAGCTTGAAAGAGAAATAAGAGAGCCTTAAATAAAACTAGCTCTGTACTCGATAAACGAGCAAGAGGATGCCCTACCATTATGCCTGTGAGAGTGCAAGGATAGAGAAGGACTATGCACTTGTAAAGAGAAAGGGGACTTTAACCCTAGAGAGTAATAAATACTTGTGAGAAAAAGAAAGATGAATAAAAACTGGAGTAGCCCCTCTCAGGATCCTGCAGGCTTGTGGGAGAGAAAAGGAAAGAGAACTGCGCTTCCAATTGCTCACTTCAGGGGACTAAGAGAAGTTTATGCTTGTGGAGACTAATGGAAACCTGTACAGCTGCCCCACTGTTCCTCACTTGCCAGACCAGGATATATATGGAAGTAGACTTCCCAGATTAAGACATTTTAGGATAATTTATGAGCCCTTCAGATCTAGGTCTGTATCTCCAATAGACCAGTCTGATTATTCTGTTTTAGGCCCAATTACCTCTTTAACACATGTACCCACAGCTTGATGTGCTACCTGCAGGCCCTCACTCCGTTTCGGAAAGATAAACTTAGTGCCACCTCTACTGGCACACGTGGACGTGAACCATGGCAGTCTCATACCATCCAACCCCAGATACAAGTCCATCATGCACTGGACTAAACTCCCTCAGGATCACTTACCCATCACATCTAGCAAAAAAATCAGCGAAAATTTTCAAGTACAAGTTTCTAAAAGAGCAACCTGAAAATCTAATTTCTAACACATACTTCTGCATGAAGACAGGAAACTTGAAAAATTACCTACTCTTTCTAAAAGAAAGTCAAGGGGCAGCCTACTGGAGAGTCTAGCTGACTACGTTTGTAGACGTCACTTTCCGTAAAATGATCCTACATGGACTCAAACTAGCCATCTCCCATCCCCTTTGTTTAGGGCAGAGAACTTGGAAATCTTTGACAGACTCTTCCCGTAGTCTTAAAGGACACAGTTTCCAAAGAATTTACAAACTCGACATGCGTCACCTAATCTACCACAGTGCCACTGGAATCTGGACAAGGTGCATCATAACCAAAATCTTTTCACTGCCTCTCAGCAAATCTTTTTTTCTCCCACCCACACAAACAGTGCTACTTCCACAGGAAGTATGTGTCAAACCAAACCTCAGGCTTGACACCTGGTCCACCGAAACCTCCTGTGTACTCCTCCCCATGGAAACAATAGGGCAGGAAGTTAACCCACTATCGATCACAGGTAACTTCCAAATCATAATGAGCAAAAACAACCCCAAACACCAGAATCTACTATACACGCAGGGAAACGATGCGCTTACACAGAAATACTTTGCCTCTCACTTAAGGACAGCTACAGGGGAAACATACAGGTTCCATATGTCCCAGAAGCCTTGTGCCATTGACTCATCTATGCACCCTTCCACACACCGAGAAGGGCCAAATATATCTCAACACTGCCCATGTAAACAGCCTAAGACAAGCCCCCATCTCAGAACATAACCATCTCAAGGACTAGAAGATTGAATGTACACACACACACACACAAACACACACCCAGAGTAGTGAACCAGAGTGAAAACCTTTCAGACCACCTCAGTCGTCTGACACATAGCAGGATCACTAACTTCAAACACAATCCAACCTCACTGGCACCTCGTGTTTAATAATTTATAGCTCAGGATCAACAAGATTAGTCAGGAACTGCAACACACAATGGAGAAACTAGACATGATAGTACAAACTATTCATAAGAGAGCTTCTCCCACCACCTTGAGGCCCTTCCACCCACAATCAAGATTCACCCCCCACTCCCAAAGATAGGTGTCTACATCTGTACCAAACACCACACAGTGTCCCAACAGGCTATTACCTCACCGATCCATGGTAAATATCGAAGACCTGCTGCAGCCCTAAGAGGGGGCATGTCAGACTTCTGCCTTAATGACCTTAGAAATACAGACCGTTGTTTACACCAGCACACGTAAGCCTCACCCCAGAAAGGCAGTCATAAACTGACAACTTGATTCTGATTACGCTCATCTCAGACCACTAGACTGTGAAGAGAGGGCCTGAGAATGCCCCTAAATTCATGTTATATAACTGCAGATCAGCAGCTAAACACTGCATAGACCTAGAGGATGTTTTCCTATCTCATGAGCTTGACTTGATATTCTGACCAAAATATTGCTAAACCACTCTTCCTTACCCCTCAATAGATGTTTCAGTCCCTCCTAACCATGGCATTGTAATATTTGATAATAACCTAGGCGCTAGGAGTGCATGCACCTACCAAATATTCTGAAGGTAAATCCCATCCAAAAGTAGAATTTTTCCTCTTGTGAATACTTGGGTGCGTGAATCTTCACAGCTGGCTAATTCTTGGCAAATTGCCCCTCATCTATCACAGTCCAGGAGAGAACTGGTAAACTTATTGAGCAAATAAGAGAAAGTATCACAATCCATTCTTTGCTAAACCCGAACACTATCTTTCGAGGGACTTCCTCCTTCACTAGAAACAAAGTGGATGACATCCATAGTATTTCTCTAAGGAATTTCCGCAGTGATCAAAACCGTGTGGAGGCATGTTCAGGACCGACACACACCGAAGGAGCGACACGTGACCTAATTGTTGGAAATGTCCCTTTCTGCAGGATTATCCCCAAACATTTTGCCTTTATCCTATTTTCCTGACCCTCTTTTTGTTGGCCTTAGGAGACTGGACACTTTATCACTGCTAATCAGTGCTAAAGTGCATGTGCACTGTCCCCTAAAACCTGGTGTAAGTGGCTTAAGCCTATTTTGCATTTAATTTACCAGTAAGCTCCTTGAAAATTGGTATATCGTATACCCAGGGCCTGTAAATTAAATGTTACTAGTGGGCCAGGAGGGCTGATTGTGTCTTTCACAGAAGTAGCCTTTCAAACTTCTCGGGCCTGCCACTGCAGTGCCTGAGTGTGCAGTTTACTGCCACATTAACTTGGCAACTCAAACTACTTGCCAATGCCTAAGCTCCCTTTTTACTACACCTAAGTCACCCAAAAAGTAGGCCCTAGGTTGCCCTATGGGCAGGGTTCTGTGTATGTAAGAGGTAGGACATGTTCTATTATGTTTTACATGTCCTGGTAGTTACAAACAGCCTATTTTGTTTTTCACTACTGTGAGGGCTGCTCCTCTCATAGGTTAGCATTCGGAATTCCCTCATATGTATCTTAAGTGAAAGTTCTGACCTGAAAGGAGTAGTGTGGGCATGTTTGGTATTTTTGGAATTGTAGTGATAAATCTTGCTTACTGGTGTAGTTGGATTTTGAACTACTATTTTAGAAATGTCACTTTTAGAAAATGCAAAAAGAACAGTTGATGTACGGAACAAATCAAACGTTCACCCCTCAGTCACAGATCTGGGTTTAATCCATCAGTTTTTTTGTGCTCACCATGCCATTCCAGTTTTCACCCAGCCATATCCAAATCAGATTTGCCATAAGTGCTCCGGGTATGCCCAGACGTGGGTCCCGGGCTCACTGTGCCACTGGATTCAAGCTAGCCTGATTGATGAAGGGTGATACCCTGAAACCGATCCCAGGATGCTTGTTTCCGGTCCAGGGAGGACCTGGCCTGGCAGTTCAGGCTGGATTGTTCCCATGGGGACCAGGGTCAAGACTGATTTGCATATGGCTGGGTCCAAACTGGGGTGGCATGGTGAGCAAAAGAATTGATGGATTAAACCCAGATCTGTGACTGGGGGTGAATGTTTGAATGGTTCCGCATTCTGTCCATCATTTGTATTTGTTTTTTTAGAAAGTGGGCATTTCTCTGTGCTTATACCCAGGGCTCCAAAAATATACTTGACCACTCACATTGGCCAGTTTTATTTTATGAGGTTGAGCTATTTTTAGATTTCAATCCACCTTTCTGGGGAGTGGACAAAGAACAGGTGTCCTGTTCAGTCAGAAACTGAATTAGCAATTAAGATGCCTTTACATCTTATTCTTGTCACATTGGCTTTGTGTTCAGAGACGGCGGTCAAATGTCAGTTTGTCTTCTTGCAATGGAAATTATTTTCCTTGTGACTGCAGAGTTCCTGGCTTTTGTAAGGTGAACTCTCTGACCTATGTGAAGTAAAAGGCTTTTGGTATCAGCTTTTTCCTAACACACAACATTTATATAACTAAGTAAACTTTACAAACATTTCAAAATATATTTCATTAGCTGTGAAAGACAATTTTGTGTACTTCTGTGTGATGAAAAAAGTATTTTAATAGGATGAAAAAAAGTCAGAACACTTTACTTGATGTGCAAATGATAAATGTTTTCAGAAACCCAATAGTTTTTACCAGTAAAGCTGCAAGTTAGTGGTAAAGTTTTTGGACATTTCTTGGACATTTAGTGTCTGTTGATGACAGTGCGCTACCTCATCATGCTTTAGTAATATGTTTATTACAAGTGAGTGTTTAAACATAAACTGAGAAACACTCTTGCCCTGATTGCAAAGCTATTAGTTAACTAAGAGGCAAGTCATGCATGGATCATGTGTACCCTATAAGTGTGCTAGAATTATTATACATGGAGCAAGCATTTAGTGTATTTAATCAAACAAAAGAGTTTTTTTTTTTTTACAACAGAAATGCTGAACTCACATATTTGAAGGTACACTCTTATGTGAGAATGGAGAAAAAAACGACTGTAAAATACAATATTTGCCTAGGATCACAATTTGAGACCCGTTTCTGGGTCAAGTACATTGAAGTTAGGTCGAGAAGATTATTCAAGCTACTTGACCTGCAGGTCTAGTAACATTTTTATGATTTTTCGAGGCATGCTTATACCTCTCGTGTTTTGCAGCCTGACTCCAAACCACATCTAGGGCAGCTACACTTTGTGCGTACTTTCCAGAAAGCCACAACACAGGAGGGGCTGGGTTTGACAAAAGAGGCATCTGCATACTGATATTCTTCCTGGGCTAGGAGAGATGGAAGCAGGGAATACTTATATTTTGATAGGCTGTGTTCCTGCCTCACACAATGGGCTGATTTACCCACTACTGGAGCCAGGGCTGGGTGAAAGGGGTTGTGTTACACTTGAAAGGGTCCCTTTGAAGTCACCTCCTGAACAAAAGCATTTTGACTTTTTATTTATATTTATTATGAACAATAATGACAATTGGACACTACACTGATACAGTCACAGGTTATCCATCCTTCAGTATATGACAATTCCAGGATATCGGCATACCCCCAACCTTGCTCCACCTGCCTATCTATGCTACAACTCCAATTGCAATGCCTACCGCCAGCCAGCTATCTTATTCCACTGAGTCCCATTTGCCCCAGACCTTCTTAAACTTCTTTCCACAAACCCTACCCTTATAGACCTCTTGTTCCATAATTATGCAGCTAACCATTCCTTCCTACCATTGGTCACCTCACTTTCCCATTTCTGGGAGGTATCTCGTTTGGCCACTAAAAAGCCTAGGTTTACCAGTATTTCTTTTTTATATTTGGTGAGAATTGAGGGTGGCGATGTGAATAAAGGCATTTTGGAGTATAAGTACAGGGGCCCTGACCCAGTGATTTTTAGAGTACTTTTGGAACTGGGACCGAACCTCTGTCAGAAGTACTGCTGGTGTGCCCTGAAGGACTCCTAAGGAATGCTTTTCTGCTATTGCCTACTGCTTGTTGGGTGGCCTAAAGGACTCACTGGATTTATTTTCTGCTTGTTACCCTGCTGCTCCCTGACTCTGTTCTGTAAGGAATACTGTAGCACTGCAAGGAGAGATCGCCCTGAAGACCGCAACTCTAGTTGTGCTGGTCTGCCTACCTAGTGTTCCTCCTATTTGTTCTTCCAGACGCCCAGCGTGTGGTGAGCAGTGGTTGCTGCCCCTGGCTATGCAAATATAGCAGCTGGTGAGTGCTGTATATTGTTATTTGAGCCACTAGTGCCTGGTGAATGCTTTATTATTTCACTTTGTGTGTGCCCTCCTAGCGTGGGGTGAGTGCTTCATTCTCCATTCTCTTTCAGCGCATATTGAGCACCTGCACCATCTGTGGAGCAACCTGTGATCATGAAAATCCAGCGCACACAGACACTGGTTCCCACTTTCTGCAGACTTAGGATCGCATACGTGTGAACTGCTGCATTCTCGATACTGACGGCTTACTGTCCTGAGTTTTGTGTGAAAGGACGCCACGGCCCCAAAAGAGGTTCTAACATCACGACCAAGTCACTGCTTACATCACAGTAGTGATCCCCAGCGGGCGGGTGCCTTCTCCAGCGGTGTGCAAACCTGCCGCAGTGCGAGGACTCCAGCACCTTCCCCTGCATACTGCTCAGAGTGGGAGTGTTCCAAGCTTGGAGAGTGAGGTCACTCGCACACGCCAGCCCCGCCTGCACAGCTGATGCAGCACACCTCACCTCCACTCATTCCTGGTTGGCTGAGGGGGTAGGGACGGAGACCAGTTGTGCTGAGTAGTTGGTCACTCTGGGGCAGACACCTTCAGCGGCTCCATGTGCGGAGGGGACTCAGCGAGGTTTTCCCATGGAAACTGACAATGTGCATGTCCCCTATTTGGATGCACTTTTAAGGTACTTTGGGGTAATTATTTAGCAGAGTGATAGCCTTGTAGCAGCCATAGAGGAAGGTGGAGGGGGATAGCCTCTGTGGATATTGTCCAACAATCACTGTATCACTTGTAGTAGGCGTGCAGGTGCTTAAGCGGCCTACACTTTATCCCAGCCACCATCCTTTTCAGCCAGGCTCATGAAGATTACCACATATCATCTGGAAGGCGCACAGGGGCTCATACACACTATTACCATAAGTAGTGGTTCCTGTGATACTTTCCCTGGATGAGAAATTACCGTATAATACAGAAGCACTACACCCTAGGGTCTTACGAAGATATCTGGTGCCCTAGATTGTGAAGTCTGGTGCCTCTTGCATTTTACATCCAGACCAGGTGACATTACTTGTACTAATGTAGTGGTTTATGTATCTTCTTGTTCACGATCGGTTTCACCCTATGCCCAACATGCTCACTGATATGTCATTTTGCTTACAGTGTTTGGGGATAATCAATACTTTATGGGTGACAACATAGCATGCACAACGCTCATGAATAATGTTATGGTCTATGTTTTATGCATAATTTATGCCATATATTTTTATAACGCTGTGTGGAGTCTCTTTTGTGAGGTATTTATTAGGCCACTGGTGCGAGGGTGCTACGCAGATACTTTACACATGACCTTGGGGATAAGCCTGACTGCTCTGTGCCATCTCCAAGGGGTGAGCACAGGTTATCTCTGGTGTGTAAATAACTTACACTGACTAGGATCATGGTCCTTACTGGACATGATGCATACCCCTGCCAACTAGAGACCCAGTTTCTAAGACTAATTATATCCAAGACAGAAGAGCTAAGCATTAACTCTAAACCCATGTGTCAGGTCAGACCATCACTCCATTATCTTCCACATCACAGCCCACGTACAGAAAACAAGAGGCTTGGGGGTAGTCGTACCAAGACACTGGTCCAGAGATATCAGAAATTTAAATTGGGGGCATTCTCTTCTCTCTGCTAGAGAAATCGTATACCCCCAGGGGTACTATGGACCCTACAGGAAGTAATGGAACACTAGAATCACACTGTGACCAACATAATGTAGGTCGTAGCCCCTCTATGCCTCACAAGGCTCACAAACAAATTAGCACAGCCGTAGTACACCAGACCCTAAAAGAAGCGAGGTTTCAGACGTACGGAGAGGCTATGGAGACAAGATCCCTCCTTTCATTGTCAAAATCAGCTTAGAGAAGTAAGAAACACGTATAAAAAACTTGTATGACATGCTAAAGTAAAATTCTTCAGATAACCTGATGGATAGCGCCAGAAACAGCCTAGGTAATCTGTTTGAGATTATTAGACAATAGGTAGGGCCCAACAACGACATGTCAACCTGCAGTGCTTCCTCTGAGAACTGTGAAGCTTTCTCTTCCTTCTTTGAGGAGAAACATAGGAAAATTGAAGTTAAACCACTCACCAAGCACAATGGGAAATTACTAATAATGGGCAGACACTAAAATGCATCATTCCTACTAAAACCATGAACGAAGCCACTTGGGTCATTTTTGAAAGCCACAGTGAAGTCGAAATTCATAAAATCATACTGTCATTGAAACCTGCCTCGCATTTCTTCGAGCTCATGCCTTCAAATTTGTGAAAGTTCCAAGCCTTGATTTGTTCCCTCTCTGGTAAAGATTATGATCTCCTTCCTGACTCAAGGCAAAATCTTGGATGGTGTCTAAACCAGGCAAGTAACACCTCTACTTAAAAAAACCTGGCACTGGCCCTACAGATCTAAGGGCCAAATGTAGCAAAGGGTTTTACCCATTTTGTGTCTATGGAAAAATGTGTTCGTACATATGGCCCTAAGTAACTTTCCCCTGATGTCTAACATCCTGTTCCTTGCAATGCTGTTGGAAAAATGTGTTCATAAATAACTATGCCAAATGATGAGAAATTCAGCCTACAAGACAAGTTCTGTTTGGGTTTCAGATGTGGCACAACACAGAAATATCCATTCTATGAATTATGCACTCACAATACGGGACAAGAATGACTCATGCCAACAGATCATCCTCGACTTCTCCTCAGCTTTCAATACAGGAAGTCACAACAGGCTCTTGGAATTACTAGAACACAGAACAGGAAGGATACCGGAAGAGTGCTAAATTGATGTGGCAGCACGATTGAAGCCAAGGTCAAGTTAAAGGTAGCATGCTTGACTCACAAAGCCCTTCACACAATACACCCATGTATCTGGCATAGAAGGTCACACTCTCAGGAGGCAGCCACTCCTTACATTTTTCTAGCTCCTTTCTGCTAGAACCTCTGAGGTTTAGAAAAAAAGATCCATAACGGCACATTCTCTCTTTGTCTGCCTCAAGAATTTGGAACTCTTTCCCTCCAGAGACACATGCAAATCCTTGAGTCTCTACCTCCAAGAATGAGGTCAGACTGCTCCTGCTGAGCATCTTCCTTACATAAGATCTCCTAATCAGGGTTTTGCCTAATCTGTCTGACACTGGAGACTCAGGAAGGATCTGGTACAGGGAGCCCTTGCTTGCCATGATACTGCTGTATTTGTTGTTGACCTCCCACATAGGGTGGTCTTGGATAGTGTACACATTTGTTTCCTTTGACTATAATCTTATGTGTCGATGTATGTTAAGTAATCGGTTGTGGGTTTCTATGCACTGCACTCCAATATCCTTTGATCTTATTTGCACTTTATAAAACTTTCCAAACAAAAATAAGTTGTGACTCCCTTCCACATTGAGTAATCCATCACTTTGCCAGTGTTCTTTGCTCCCCGCTTACCGCTATAAAGATGAGAATAGGCTCCATCAAATCCAAAAGGGCATTAAGATTTCACATAGATTGTACCAAGGACCAAGTTAATCAACTTTCTGTGAGAATTTTCATAGCAAAGAAAGGCATGGTTATGCAGAAGAGAACTTTGTCAAGGTGAATAGTCGTTTCCATGAAGGTCAGGCCAAAAAGCAGCCTTCTAAAGGTCTGAGTGCCTATTCAACCATGAAGAAGGCTGCTATCGCTGCTTTGGTACAAGGAGTACCTGCCTTTGATATCTGCCAGCTTGGGATATAGGCATTGGTCTGTATGTTTATGAAGCACTGTTGCCTTGATAGCCATGTCCAGCTGGAAGGACACATTTTGTTCTCAGCCCACTCCAAAGACCCTTCATCTTTGGGAGATACTGCTTTGTATCTATTCTAAGGTGTGGAATCTGTTGTTAGAATTATTCATCAGAAGAACAAGTTATTTGCCACTGGTAGAGTACTTTCTTATGGGTACTGTATCTAACCGCAGATTCCTCACTGTCCTCCCACCTTCTCTTTCTGTGAAGTGGCCTCTTTTTGACATCTAAAATTCCCCAAGTTATTACTCTGCATTTTGTTGCCAACAAATGTTCACACTGCTTCTGAAGGTGTGGAAAGGGAGTAGGCAAGAAACTTATGTCTGCGTAGGGGTGCCAATTATATGTTGCTCCGCTACATCATTTCTGGGGTGGTATGGAGCCACTACAGAGCTGCGGTTCTCCAGATCCAGTCTGATGCTTGAGAGATATTCTAAGCGGAGCAATCTGCGTTTAGATACAATAGCCAACAGAATGAGCACTATGGATGGTAACTAACTTGATCTTCTTGACCAGCATAAGGGACAGAACAGATAATATGGAGATTGGGATTCTTGAAGTGTATAATTAAGTAAGATCCATGGACCTCTCTGTGTGCGATGATCTAGCAAGGGTACTGATCTTTCTTTTTTAAGTTTTAATTTGACCCTCTTGCAGAAGATTGGTCTCCTGTAGGGATCTGCGTCAGTTCACTCTGTATACGGAGTCTTTTGATGGGCTGGCTATTTAATCCCAGTACATATATGTGGTATGTTTAGCATTGTGGGAGGGATATAACTTACTTTCTCCAGTATTGGATCTTTCATAGATTCACATGCTTGAATCATCTCCGTCGTCGAGGTGGGAGCCTCAGGGTAACCTGAAATACACATAGCAGTACACTCTATACACTAGGCCCCAAGGGCCTCCTTAGGTTCTTTTATAGTCTATCCATGTCGTTTTGCAAAAAGACCCAAAGTTGAACCTCAGCCAATCAGGCGTCAACACCCTCTAGAACACTCCCAACAGAGGCTCTTTCCCCCAGATTTTCTACCGCTCGTCGTGTGAAGGGAGTCTCCCTGATCTCTGCTCAGTATACCTTTCTGACAGGAATTTTTTATCTCAGAAAATGTTGCTTTTACAATTCTGGCATGTCTCAGCAGGCTAAGAAAGGTCTGTTTAGAGATTGTGGCAGCTGTGGGAAGAAGAGACTTCACGTTGAGGACCCCCACAGAAAGTGTATCTACTGCCTCCATCCTGACCACAAGGTGAGAGACTGTAAAATCTGTCGCACCTTTAGTCAGAAAACCCTCAAGGACCGTGAAAGTAAGCTTCTGTTTTGGCTCCAGAGACAGGAAGCCATGGAAAACCCATTCTCAGATGAGAGTGAAGCATCATCTTGCTCCCTCAAATGTCATGGAGAAAAAGGAAAACTATCTGAGGAACCCCCAAAGAAGATGATGAAAAAGACAAAGCATACATCTATGGAGAAACAGGGGCACCAAGAACCTACTACTGCCAGATCAGAAAAACAGGCAAAACTTTAAAAAAAGGTTCGTTCAGAGCCTACGACGTCTGTGGGGAAAAAGGCACCCACAAAAAGTGCCTCTCTGTCACTGTCGCCGACGAGTGATCCCGTAAGACCTCCCTCTGATGTCACCAAGAAGCGTTCGTCGACGACAGCCCCGTCGACGGCCACAGCAACGGCGATGACATCCACGTTACGACGGCAGTATCTCCAATGATTATAACATCGTCACCGCTGTCATCGACGACGATCATAACGGGCAAGATATTCAAAAAGGCATTGTCGACAGCGGAAGCAGAAGTGGTTTACCCGTCGACGACAGCATTACCGTCGACGAAGCACCTGTCGTCGAGAAAGATAAAAACAACATCGACAAGCACACCTGCGCCATCGACGAGACAACCGTCGGCGAGAGACCCATCAACGACACCACCATCGTCGACGACAGATCCGTCAATGGCACAACCGTTGCCGAGAGTCCCGTCGACGGCAACACCGTCGACGAGAGAACAGTCGGCGAGGGGACTGTCGACGACGGATACTGCAATGTCAGCAGCAGGGATGGAAGTTCTGTCCACTCAACCGTCGACCATCATGCCCCCTTCTGGAGATTTCGAAGCACAGCAGGAGTCCACAAGATTCCTCCCTCTTTCTTTTATCTCCATGGGAGAAAGGACATCTTCAATCCTTCCAAGCAAAGTCTTGCCATATCCACCGCAACATCTCCTAGATGACGATGAAGACAATTATTCCCAGGATGAGGGAATGTTCGGTGCAGCCAGTAGCCCATCTCAGCTGCATGTAAAGTGCCAAGACTTAGATGAGGAGGAGGAAGAACAGCAGCAGCTCTATTATTCCTCAACGGTATATCAGGAGGGCTCTTCATACCCAACGGGGGAGCAGGAACCTTCTTTCCCCATGCCCAGGTCTCTGGTGACAAATCTACAGCGTATGCTCAGGGACTACTATAGACGATTCCCACCATCAACGCCGGCAACCCCATCTAGGCCGTAATGTCAACGGACACCTATACAAGCCCCTTTTACTAGCCTTCCATAGAACACCGCAACAAAGTGTCCCATTGCTACCACCGCCACAGGCTGAACACATCTCAACAGATGAAGAGAGGTAAGAAGGAGAAATTTCTGAGGCAGCCCCTAGTGAGTGGGATGACTACCTCATTCCCACGCCGCCGCCAGCAGGACCAGTTGATTCGCCCCCGGAGGACATCGGAGGTTTCCACAATTTAATGGAAAGGGCGGCCAAGAGATTCGACTTGCCTATCGTTTCCCAAGAAACAGATTGTTTCTTATACAATTTCAAAGAGCCATCAAGGAAATCTGTAAGAGCCATCCCAATAGTGGATTTCCTATGGCAAGCGGGATTGAAAGCAATGAAGAACCCAGCCACAGTGCCTTCACAGATGCCAAAGCTGGAGAAGAAATACAAGGCCCCTGATAACACTTCAGCCTGTTTAATATTGCAACCAAAGCCAGACTCAGTAATATCCCAGGCTGCACAAAGCAGTTCGAAGAACCCTTCGCACCTATTGCAGCACCTCCAGACAAGGATGGGAGGAGGTTGGATAACATTGGAAAAAAGTTCTCCTCGGTAGCGGCGATTACAGTAAAGGCAACCAACTCCTTGGCCATACTAGGGAGGTACGATCAACAGATGTGGGCGCACATGTCTGCTTACGTGGATTTATTACCTGGGGATGTCAAGGTGGAAGCAAGGAAAGTGCTGCAAGAGGGTGAGCGGATCGCAGCGGAAATCATTGACTGCGCAGTAGACATTTCCTTAATAGGATTCCGCCAACTCGGAGGAGCCAAGATGGCGACCGGGAAGGACGCTTGATTAAGCGCTCCTCTCGGGCTCGCCTCGTAAATAATTGCGGGGCGCTTCTGGGGCGCCGCTGTCGCAGCCCTGCGGCGGGATCCGCGGCTGGGACCGCTCTCCTCTCGTTGGCGGCTCCGGGCGTGATCGAGCGGCCGGGCAGAGGGACTGCCGCGGAGCGGCTCGGAGCCGGGAGCTGCGGCCGCCATTTTGCTGGCCGCGTCGGGCTGGATGCGGCCTTAAGGACTGAAGGAGAGGTGGGTGCGCGGAAGCGGGGAGCGGCCCACCTCGCGAGGGTGATAAACCCATATTAAGCTATAATTCCGCCCTGGGTGCCCCCCCCCCCCTCCTCGACGCCAATCGGCCACCGGAGTTTCCCCTCCCCCCCAATCAGGCGCGGGGGAGCCTCAAGGAGCAGCGGCGATTCAGCGGCGGGGACTGCAGGGAACCCAGGTGGACGTCCCCGCCGTGACTGGAAGCGAGCGCAGAGACGCGCCTCCCACTCCGCAAAAGGCCCTGTGGGACCACAACAACAGGCCAGGGGCGTATCTGTTACATGAGCGGGCCGGGATCCGCTCCTTGGACTCCCCAGCTGCTACGCGTGGCCGCGGGTCCTGTCGGGCGGCTGTGCGCTCGGCTACAGCAGACGCGCCCTCTCCTGGAGGCCGCTGGCGCCGTCTCCCCTTGGGGTGGGGTTCTGCGCCAGATTTGGAGGTCCTGACGGCGAGACGGACGTACGGCGTCTGCGGGGACCGATGCGAGGGGAACTGGTCACTGCCTTCGCCTTGCATCGCCTACCCCTTCCTGCCCGCGAGGGGGGAAGAAGGACGGGAGACGAATTCTGTTGTGGGCCACTGGGGGTGCCTCCCTATCCTATAGCGGTTGGCGTGGAGCATCCGTCCCAGGAATCGTCTCTGGACCTGTAGCTGGATATCGAAGCTACCATAGACGTGGCTTGCGCAGGGTCGACCAGGATCAAGCTAAGCCATATGCTCTGTTAAATGGCGCCGACCTGCACCACATAGAGGAACAGTGCTTAAAGAACTGTGCGAGCCCGCATCACACTAAGTAAACACACCTGGGAATACCACTCCTCTACTCCACACTGAAAGTGGACCTAGAGCCTGGAGCTGGCTGCTGACCGGGGGCTCGGGGCATGCACGTGGACCCAGCGTCGGGAGGCACTAGACCACCTGAATAAGATCTCATTAAGAGAACCAACAGTAGGGCCGAAACCTCAAAAACTGAAATCTGCACCGGCGTGGCCCCGCGGGGACATATATGCCCTCCTCGCTCACAGGGCCCAGAGAAAGTAGGTGAGCGCGAGATTCTGGGAAGAATCAGGCCGCAACAGATAAGTCAAAATGGCCGGAAGGCTCAAATCAGCTAAAAAACAGGACCGGAACACGCCAGGCCAGGCTCCCGGAGATCAGCAGCATACGCCCTCTCTGCAGTCGTTGGAGTCCACGCTCATGTCACATTCCTCGCAATTCGAGAAAATACTACAAGCAATCATGGACACTAAAACCTCACTGGAGACCAGGATAGACACGGTATCGCAAGACCTGAACATCCTCAGAGTAGACCATGGCAAACTATCTGATAAAGTGAAGACAGCGGAGGCGGTGCTAAGTGACCTGGCCCCCTCGGTAGCGGACAACCAAAAACAAGTTCTCCGTCTAGATGCAGAAGTAAAGTCACTGATGAGAAGAGCAGAGGAGGCGGAGGGCAGATCCCGTCGCAACAACATACGTTTTCTTGGTTTTCCTGAAAAATCACTGGATCAAAGCTCAGAGCTCCTGCTGGAACACTGGCTAATTAAAGAGGTCCTGAATGGGAACCCATCCAAATTCTTCTCAGTGGAAAGAGCATATAGAATCCCCGGACGCCCCCCGGCACCGGGCCAACCTCCGAGACCACTGATAGCTAGGTTCCTAAACTTCAGGGACCGGGATACGATACTTCAACAGTTCCGCAGCAAAGGTCCATACAGGTATGAGGACTCGACTGTTTACGCTTATCCAGATTTCACTCAGGAAGTGCAAAGGCAACGCAACTCCTTCACCCAAGTTAAACAACGCCTCCGGGAGTATGACATAAAATACGCATTAATGTTCCCCGCTAAATTACGTGTAACAACAGACGAGCGCATTCATATGTTCACCTCACCGGAAGATGCCTGGACGTGGATGCATGCCAAAGGCTTCGCCCAACCCCGCGAGGCAGCTGGTACCGGCGAGAACTGGTCAACGATGAAACCTAGGAAACGATCCAAAAGGCGAGCCAGGGGTCAACCCACGGAAGAACAGGCTGCAGAGGAGAGAGCCAGGGCCCTTAAAGAAACCCCCTACTAACTCAGAATTCCTTTGAGACGCTCAGGACCCAGCCAGTGGAGGGCTCGGATTCTGACTCGGTCAGCTCGGACTCTACATTAACGGAGGCATTGAGGGGCCCGGAGCTCACCCCTAGGTCCGCAGACACACTCTGAACAAACACTACTGAACTATCCCCCCCGGGGGGGACCAACCGCCACAGCCTGAATACAGAACTGAACTTTGCAACCTCCTCCTGATGTGGTTGGTCACATCACCTGAACTTATGTATCCTTGCACGTTTGCTCCTGGAGATAACTCCTTTATTCATATTGTGCGCGGCGTGGGGTGGGGGGGCGGATGGCTGTGCCCTGGGAGTGCCCCAAGCCAATTGCGGACCGTGTCTGCAGAAGGATGCGAGCCCCTAAAATGAGCCGCATCCGGATAGTATTATTGCTCCCCGCAGATATCCATACGGATACACCTTGGCACGCACCAAAAATGGGTGTGTAGCCTGTTGCAAGTTCATAGTTGGGGTTGGGATCCAGTTGGGGAGGGAAAGAGGGTAACTATTAGTTTGTGCACTACCGGTCTGCTCGCAACACTGGTTAAACGCCCGGAGGCAAGGGGCCCGCACGCGGGGGTGGCGGGGGCGGAGGGGACCCAATGGGCCTTCCCGGGATCCGGGGTGCAAGACATGCACTCACAAATTGAATATGGCCCAATCCACAACCCATAGTGCATACAAATATGACATAGTCACTTGGAACATCAGGGGACTGGGGACTCCCGGCAAAAGGTCCAGGGTGCATGCACGACTCAAACGCCATGGCACACATATTGCAATACTACAAGAGACTCACCTGCGGGACCCAGACCTGCAGGATCTACGCAGTAAATGGGGAGGTCAGATTGTGGGCACATCCTACTCAACCTTCGCGAGGGGGGTACTTATATGGATAGCAGGGAATGTCCCTTTTATCCAAACATCACACAAGATAGATCACGAGGGCAGATATGTGGTAGTGGAGGGTAAGCTGGACGGCAGACAATTGTCAATCATAGGGGTATACGCTCCCAATAGCGCACTGCCTGAGTTCCTGAGCACACTCACTCCAGCGTTACTAACGAACCCTGAAACACCCGCCATATGGGGAGGTGACTTCAATTGCACGCCAGATCCAGCATTGGACAGGTCAAATCCCCCCACAGATTCAATAGTCATCAGACACCCCAGCCGCCCATTATCGATATGGGCTAGTAACATGAGCCTTCATGACATATGGCGCATGAAACACCCACGACACAGGGAATATTCATTTTATTCAGCACCACATAAGGTACACACCAGGATAGACTTGATGTGGGGCACCCAGGAGATCTGCACAGGGACCAGTAGAATAGAATACCTAGCCAAGACATTGTCAGATCATTCACCGCTTAAAATAGTTTTGGACTGGGGCAGGAAGCGCCAGGCTATCCCAACGTGGAGGCTACAAGCGGAAGCCTTACACGACCCTGCGTTCACAGACTCACTGAGAACAGCGCTGAAACAGTATTGGGCATTAAACGCTGGCACCACAAAATCAAGTGCAATGGAGTGGGACGCACACAAAGTGGTGATCCGTGGACATTGTATTTCCACTACATGGGGGGTGAGGCGCACACTCCATGCAGAGGTTAGCAAGCTGGAGAAGAAACTAAGAGCACTAGAAAACGCAGTTGCCCGCAATGCAACGCCATACACGGCCCTGAAGGAAATGCGCGCGGAACATGCAAAGGCTGATGCTACATTACGCCTTCACGATCACAAACACACCGTGGCTAGGCTACAATCGGAGGGCGACAGATCTGGTAGGCTGCTCGCATGGCTGTTGCGGGAGGACCGGCGGTGCTCTCCGATCGGGGCGATAGGAACAGGCGCAGGTGCAATAGCTACTACACAGGTAAAAATAAATGATGCGTTTAGGGAATATTATACACAATTATACACCAAAAGCACATCATGTACCATCCAACAACTTGAGTCCTTTTTAGCAGATTCTCCCCTACCCCAACTAATGCATGTCGACAGAGAGACACTGGAAGCCCCCATCACATTAGGGGAACTTAATAAGGCTCTTGAACAACTACCCAGGAATAAAGCCCCAGGGACGGATGGCCTGCCGTCGGAATACTACTCCACTTTCGCGGCGCACCTTAACACACATCTCCTAAAAACGTTTGAAGAAGCAGGCACCAATGGTATCCTGCCTCCCTCAATGAGAGAGGCAATGATAGTGGTCCTTCCAAAGCAGGGGCGTGACCCCACTGACGTCAGGTCTTACAGACCTCTCTCATTGTTGAACCTAGACTGCAAGATACTTGGCAAAATCCTGGCTAACAGACTAGCTCCCTACATGCATATCTTGGTACACGATGACCAGAATGGATTCATCCCGAAACGTAACACCTTCCTAAATATTCGGAGGCTGCTCAGTTTGATGGGTGACACTCCCCTGACCGCACTCGAGGAGGTGGTAATATCGCTCGACATAGAAAAAGCGTTTGATACATTAGAATGGGACTTCCTGTTTGCCACTATGCAGTTACTGGGCATCGGCCCAAAATTCACAAACTGGGTACGCATTCTGTACACTGCCCCACAGGCTAGGGTGAAGATGGGAGGAGAAATATCAGAAAGCTTTCCGATTAACAGGGGAACAAGACAGGGCTGCCCCCTCTCCCCCCTCCTATTTGCCTTAGCGATGGAACCACTAGCTGCACGCGTCCGGGCCAAAAAAGAAGAATGGGGGGTGTCAAGGAACGGCACTCTCCACTCCATATCACTATACGCAGATGATGCCCTGATATACATACGCAGAGTGGAGGAGTCGCTGCCCCCAGTGATGTCGCTGCTGTCTGAGTTCGGAAGGGTATCTGGTCTAATAGTTAATTGGGGGAAATCCTGCATATTCCCACTAACCAGTTGGGCTCCTGCGAGGCAAGAAAGTGCCCCACCAGGCCACCTTAAATGGTGCTTCAACACATTTAAATACTTAGGAATCAACGTATACCACAGGGCGGAAGATTTAAGGGATGGAAATCTGGGGAAAGCGGTGTCCTCTGTTAAGAGTTCACTACGCTTCTGGAATAAATTACCTCTCTCCCCACTGGGTAAAGTAGCTATAGCAAACATGCTGATATTACCCAGACTGCTGTACTATTTTGCGGCCCTACCAATCATTATCCCCAAAAGCTTTTTCGTCGGCTTGAACTCCATCCTGCTACAACTGGTTTGGGGAGAGGGCAGAAGGCGAGTTGCACTTACCACGCTACATCATCCGGTTGCAATGGGTGGACTGGGCGCCCCAAACTTTGAGCTCTATTCTGCGGCCGCACAGCTGCAGTGGATCTTAAATTGGCTCCACAGACCTAGCTCGGCAGAAACTATATGGTTACAATCCCAACTCCAAGGCGCTCCCATACTAGCTTGGCTGTTGGATAAGCAGACTAAAAGCACATGCACAAACCCGCTGATGATAGTGGCACATACATACTGGAAGAAGTATATCCAAAAAGGAGTTAAAAAACTACCCTACTCACCACTCCTCCCGCTGGATAGGCTCCCCGGGCGGGTGGAAGCTGGCTCATATTCACCTACAACCTGGTTAGACGCGGGTATTGGTGCAGTAGGAGACTGTTTCGAGGAAGGGAAATTAATGACTTTCGAAGCTATACAGGCCCTTACAGAGATCAATCCGGGGCAATTCTTGGCATATCACGCGATATGCCATGCAATCAGGAAAACGTGGGCATCTGGCGACGTAGAGCCTGATATCTCAGTTACCCTGCACCACATGCTGAACTGGGACCCCCAAGGAAAAGCAGTCTCAAACCTTTATAAACTTCTGAATCGACCCCCGGAAGACAACTTGCAGAAAGCTAGGGAGAGGTGGAACATCGTACTGCCTAATCCGCTCTCAGGGACAGATTGGCCAAAAGCTCTGTGTCACACACGTGAGGTCTCAAGAAACCCCAGATTCCGATATACACAGTTCAATTATCTACATCAGACATACCTGGCGCCAGCCAGGATTAAACGCATGTTCCCCGGATCGGATCCAGCCTGTCCCAGATGTAAAACACCAGCAGCACAGTTCTATCACATGGTCTGGGAGTGCCCGCGGTTAAGGGGGGAGTGGGAGGGGTGGTCACAGCCTTAGCGGAAATCACGGGGCTCAATCTGGACATGAATCCCAAATCCTGTCTACTCGGATTAAGGACAAGGACGAAAAGAAATAAACACTTGCACAGGTTTGTAGATCTAGCGTATGTAATGTACAAAAGATTGATAGCAATGAACTGGAAGGCTTGCAACGCGCCTGACTTAAAAGTCTGGCTTGCTCTTACGTTACGTTGGGCTCGAGCTGAGCATCAGGTATTAACAAACTTAACCCGTAGGGGACTGCGGCAGGCGGGCTGCGAGACCTGGGGCGTCTTAGTGTCTAGGCTAGAAGCCAAAAACGATGAAAGACCCCCCTGAATTACAGATAGCTGTATCCACCTGGAAGGCCGCGGGCCCTGCCCCCGGCAGAAAGGCAATACTACACTTGGGGACGCACACATACCCATCATCAATGCCTCGCCAACACTGACAGCTTAGTAGCCCATCCCCCCATGCAAGCATGCCACAGCACCAAAAGGCCTGCATAATCAATTAATAGACACCTGCGCTAAAACCTACTGTGCCATAACCCTCCGCCTTGTCCTCCCCCCCCCCCTGTCTCCTCTGCTCCCCGACCTCGCCCGCGTGGTCACGTGGGCCCCTGTCACTAGTGGTAATAGAATCACATTGCAACTGAAAGCTTTGCCCTACGTGGCGGCGACCTCGGTAGTGATGGGCAGAATCAGCGGACCGGGAAGTGCACACAAGTTCTTAGCTGTTTGATATATACATTGACCATTAATATGGGAGAGCCAGACGATAGACTGTAACCAATGATAATTTGTTATCAATGACTATGTGTGCCAGAAAATGTATGGCTTTCGTCTTGAAAAATCAATAAAAACATGTTTAAAAAAAAGGATTCCGCCAACTCGCAGGAGCAGCGGTCTTGCTAGGCAGGGATGGCTCAAGTCTACGTCTTTCCGCCCAGAAGTCCAGAGCCGCATTCTTGATATGGCGTATGATGGGGAGAGTCTAGTTGGGAAGCATGTTGACGACATGCTACAATCCATAAAGACAGATACTGACACGGCAAGATCGCTTGGTACCTTGCAGTACCGCAGGCAACCCTTTCGTGGGGCAAGAGGCAGAGGAAATTACTCCTTTCGAGGGGGTTTTCAACAACATAGACCCCAGTATCAGTCCTCTACAACAGGACCCAGACAGCAATACGGGCAACATCAACATTACCGGCTACCACCTACCGCAGCATATCGGCACCCGGCGAAAGGAAGACCAGCGACACAGGGAAGAGATACCAGCAGGAACAAATGACCAGCTAGCCATACCAGCTTCCTACACTACCAGGGGCTCCAAGGTCGGGGGTCGCATCACTTCTCACTTCTTTCGTTGGAAGGTCATAACATCAGACAGATGGGTGTTGGACGTAGTGGCCAGAGGACATACTCTGGAGTTCATTCAGAAACCACCGGACGTCCCGCCGTCGTGCCCTCCACCTCCATGAGTAGCCCAGCTCCTCAAGGAAGTACAAGTGATCCTACGCAAGGGAGCAAAAGAGCTGGTCCCTGCTCCTCAGAAGAACAAGGGGTTCTACTCACGCTTCTTTCTGGTGAAGAAACCCTCCGGAGACTGGCGCCCCATTCTGGACTTAGGGTTGCTAAACAAGTTTCTGAAGAAACAGTCATTCAGGATGGTAACACTGCAGGACATCTTGTGCCTCCTGACTGCCGGAGATCATATGGCATCCCTAGACCTCCAGGACGTATATTTTCATGTTCCGAACATTGCAACCACCGAAAATTCCTCAGGTTCAAGATAGCTGGTATGCATCTACAGTTTCGGGTCCTACCTTTCCGTTTAAAATCAGCCCCCAGAATTTTTACAACGATGCTGGCTCCAGTGGCGGCTCATCTTCGCCAGTCGGGCATACAGGTGTTTCCCTATCTCGACGACTGGCTCATAAAAGCACCTCCAAAACGCCAAGTGGTGCGTCACATATCTCTCTGCCTCCAGTTGTTCGACGATCTGGGACTTACCGTCAACTACCAGAAATCGCATCTTCATCCAACGCAGACATTGAGCTTTTTAGGAGCGGTACTGGACACTGTCCAATGCAAAGCGTACCCGTTGCAGGAAAGAAAATTAAAGCTCAACAGGTTAGCCCGCAAACTCTCGGCAAAAAAGTGTGTTTCAGTTTGCGCTTACAAGTCATTGCTGGGAATGATCTCATCATGCATTCCGCTGGTTCCAGACTGCAGATGCGGCCCCCGCAAGAGCAATTGGATTTACAATGGCACGAGGTTCAGTGATCTTTCGAGGACAAAATTCTCATCACACCGGAGATGAGAGCAGCCATGGATTGGTGGGCAACACCGGCAAATGTGTCCAGAGGTCTCACATTTCTTCATCAGGTGCCTCGCTATAGCGTGACGACGGATGCTTCCCTCGAAGGGTGGGGTGCTCACCTTCAGGATCTTCGCATCAGTGGGTCTTGGGCTCCAAAGGACAGACAGCTCCACATCAATCACCTGGTGCTCAAAGCAATAGATTTCGCTCTAAAAGCTTTCTTACCAAGGCTTCAGGGCTCAGATGTCTTGATCAGAACGGACAATACCACGAGCATGTTTTACCTAAACAAACAGGGTGGCACAAAGTCACTACAGCTCTCACAGCAGGCTCAAAACATATGGAAATGGGTCATAAAACACAACATTTCTCTGAAAGCAGAGCATGTCCCAGGACACAACAGCGTACTGGCGGACACCCTGAGCAGGACAATAATCCCCTACCACGAGTGGGAACTGGATCAGGAGATTCTGGATAAGCTATTCCAGTTATGAGGCAAGCCAAACATCGATCTGTTTGCCACATTCGAGAACAGAAAATGCCCCTACTACGCAAGCTGGCTTCCCCGTAGAGGATCGTGGGGAAATGCGTTTTCGATGAGATGGTCTGGCATTTATGCCTACGCCTTTCCACCGATCCCACTCATACCGAGAGTCATCAGCAAGATGAAGGCGGAGGGTTGTCACCGCCTATTAATAGCACTGAGATGTCCCAGACAGGTGTGGTTCACGGAGCTCCTCATGCTCTCAGAACAACCACATGTGCTACTCAAACAGAAACCAGCACTATTAACGATGCACCGGGGCCAAGTCAGACATCCGGATCCGTCATCTCGCCACTTATCGGCCTGGCTCCTGAGTTCCATGAGTACTCCAACGTAAACATCTCTTCTGAATGCAGAGAGATTCTAGCCAGGGCTAGAGCGGATACTACCAACAGGACCTACAGGCTGAAATTGAAGCGTTTTTGTCTGTGGTGTGCAACTGAAGGGATGCACCCGATCTCCTCCCCTCCAGAACAGGTATTACCGTACTTGTTACACCTGGCAGAGTCTGGACTCTCATACGCTTTGATCCGCATGCACGTGGTGGCAATTTCAAGATACCGCAGATCTCAAGATGCAGTTTCATTGTATTCCACCAGAATTGTAAAGCAGTTCCTTAAAGGACTGTTTCGTACTTTGACACCAGTGCGGAAGCCTCCACCATTATGGTCCCTAAACGTGGTCCTGGGGTAGCTCATGAAGCCTCCTTTTGAGCCCATTCACAGAGCGGAGTTAAACTTTATTTCATGGAAGACGGCGTTGTTGCTGGCTCTTACCTCCGCTAAGAGAGTGAGTGACATACAGGCATTCACCATTAAAGAGCCTTTTCTTCAGTTCACCACTACTAGCGTGATTTTGAGAACGAATCCTAAGTACATTCCGAAGGTGCCCTCAACTTTCCATCTAAATAAACCAGTTGTTTTGAAAACCTTTTTCCTAATCCGCAGACAGTGGCTGAAAAAGCACTGCATTCCCTGGACGTTAAAAGATGTCTGAAGTTTTACCTACAAAAGACTCAGAGCATACGCAAGTCAGACCAGTTGTTCGTAGCCTTTGGAAACGCAAGGAAGGGATTTGCAGTATCCAAACAGACTATAGCTAGGTGGATTGGCCTGGCAATCAAATTCTGTCAATTCTGGTAAGCCTCTCCACAGCAGGGTACGAGCCCACACAACAAGGGCGGTAGCCGCATCGGCTGCCCTCTTCGCAGGAGTACCCCTACGGCAGATCTGTAGAGCGGCCACATGGTCCAGCCAGTATATGTTCACGAAACACTACTGTCTTGAGGAAGCGAATACCATGGACACAGCAGTGGGCCAAGCAGTCTTGAGTTATTTGTTTAGCTAAGGTGAGCCTCTTGGATCATCCCACCTCCACAACCAGGGTAAGGTGAACAACGGTTTTCTTATTATAATCAAGATTAATCTGTTCTATTTCTTATGTTTATGCTAGAGCCTGATTATCGTAGCATGCCATATATTTGTTGTAAAGTAGTGATCTGTGCTTATTATGACTGATGGTTTCTTACAGAGTAACATGATTACGTTACCATTGAGCACTAACTAGAGGTACTGTTGCTCTCATTTCCATTGATATTCTGATGTTGGTTTGGATTGTAAAAAATACGGCTATATGTTTACTTAATATTACTGCTCGCTACTCTAATTCAAGCATGTGAATCTATGAAAGATCCAATACTGGAGAAGAAAATTAGTTACTTACCTGTAACTGTGGTTCTCCAGTATTGGTATCTTTCATAGATTCACATGCGACCCACCCTCCTCCCCGCAGAGGCTCCCCTTATAGATAAACTCTTATCTTCACACTTGTACTAGAAAATCTAAGGGAAAGAGCCTCTGTTGGGAGTGTTCTAGAGGGTGTCGACGCCTGATTGGCTGGGGTTCAAATTTGGGTCTTTTTGCAAAACGACATGGATAGACTATAAAAGAACCTAAGGAGGCCCTTGGGGCCTAGTGTATAGAGTGTACTGCTATGTGTATTTCAGGTTAGCGTGAGGCTCCCACCTCGACGACAGGGATGATTCAAGCATGTGAATCTATGAAAGATACCAATACTGGTATATTGTTCCAGCCTTCCACCAATTTGGCACACCTCAGATTAGAATATTATTCCAATGGAAGCAATTCTCTAAGTCTTCCATTTTTTCTTGTGGAATTCTATTCTGTGGATATCAACTCTGGAACAGATGCAAAAGGTGTTGAACTAAATCCTCCCAGTCTGCACATGCATGTGTTGGAAATGAATAGGTATATCCCATTATTTTTTATTTCTCTCCTAAGGTTGTGGATGTTATCTTCGCATTGAGGCAGACGTCAACCAAGTCTGTGTAAGCAGGTCATTTGGCTTCTTTTGTAGTCTGCTGCACATTAGTAGCTGTGGAATCGGCTGTGGCTAAACTGTCATATAGGTTATGTTTTTCTCTGTCTTGGCCCTGCAAGGTTTTGCTGTGTGAGACAGTTGAAAAGTTTATGTGGTGTCTCTATTGGAGTTTTTATGTTTGCCAGATTGACCACCTCTCTTCAAATCGTGCTGGATTGTTTGCTGCTTAAAATGTTTCTGTCACATACTGATCTCACTTGATCTTTTTGTGCTTCCACAGAATGACCCAAGTTCTGGTGCTAATTTTTCTCATGATGGTGCTTTTTGGGCCATTACATAGTTATATTCTGAGGTTGCTAATTTGAAGGCAAGTGTTTCTGAGTGCTGTCACCTCAGCTATGAAGGTCATCGAGCATCAGGCTTTTTTGGCCAGTCCTATGTATATGGTGTTTTTTTCCAGTGAAAACGTTTTACAGATTTGTCTTTCTTTCGACCCGCAGTCCTTTCACTCCCTTCCATAGGGAAAAGTATTTTGCTTTACCAAATTTTTTTCTCCTCCTCGCTCTTCTGTGGAAGAGGAGAGCACTCACCTGTGTGATTACAGCAGTGCACATACCTGTTATGTAGATAGGATTTTGTCTCATTTCCTGGATAATCGGGCATCCCTTTGATTTGTTGGGCAAAGAAAGAGCAGAATGATTAACAAGTTCATGATTTGATTGATAGTTTTGCATTAAGATATGCTAAGCTTTGATGAGGAAAGACCCTCTGGTGGTCACTAAGGCCCATTTGACTACAGCAAATGCAACTTCCTAAGCATTGGAAAGGGACGTGCCACTGGTATACATTTGTTGTGATGCTACTTAGGCATCTGTTGAAACCTTGATGAGGCATTACTGTTTGGATACCCTGGCAGTAAATAGCGGTCACAGCACAATTTTTAGGTTGTATGTTCTTTTCCCTAGATGCACTACCTGTATGCTACTGCTAAGGGATTCATTCAAAAGGTGAGGACTCTTGGGAGATGTATGATCATAAGAAAAAGTTGCTTGAGTACAGACGTGCGCTTTCTGCCAGATACTCTTATTTTACTACAGATTCTTCTCTGCCTGGCCTCCTCCCCATTTTGAGGAATGGGGGCTATGACTGTTTTCTTGAAAAGGTTTCTCTTCTGGGTTTATTGGTTTACATATGGTTACAGTGCTTATTTTTTTATTTGTATTTACCATTGTCACCTCCTGTACTTATGTTTGGCATCTTGAATGTGGTAACAAAATGCAAAGACACCAACATTGCTGACTGGCACCTTATAAGGTGCCACTGTCATCATACCTGGAGGAAGCGTGAAGCTGTATTTAATGCTAACTGGCACTACCCATGAGCACTCAGGGGGTATCACTTCATGAACATTCTTGGATCCAGTCTTGCACCTTAGGCTATTCAAAAGGTAAGTAGTCTGCAGGGAGATAGAATATACAAAAGAAATTATGTTTCTTGTTCAAAATTTGATATATTATTTCCTTCCATAAACCTTCAGCCGTTACAGCCAACCAGAATGGTCTCTCAGGCACCCTTTTGTCCCATACCAATGATCAAGGAATTTATGGAGGATGTTAAGAACTTTATTGTTCAGTGGGTAGGGTCTTCACCCTGGGAATAAAAATGTAGTGCCTGCAAATCTGATGAGGTCTGCTTTTGAGCTTATGCATAAACATAGCCTTCAATACTTGCCCTGAAACATGGACGCTAAGAGGGAGCTTTAGCCCTCCTTTCCTGCAGAGCCTCCCACCCTTGGTGCACTTTAGACTTCACTCACCAATCCCACATGTTGGAGCCTCATTACAAGATTATACAATGCAGCCCAGGGAGATGGACTAGCAGACATGACTCTGGCACTCAACAAATGGAATATCGAACTAGACACACCACTGAAACTTGAGGATTGGGGTTTCTGTTGCACACTAACAGATATGCACACACCACACTGTAACCTGCAATTCAGTCTTCTTAAGTATTTACAACAAGTATATTAAAATCCTGTGAGGCTGCTCAGATATGGGCTGAGAGTTGATGCAACCTGCATACAAAGTAAGGCATTAGACGTAGATTTCATTCACCTGGCCTGAATGTGCACCACTGTCAGGCAATTCTAGGAATGGGTGGTGCATGCTTTGATGACCATGGTAAAGGTGGACTGCACTCCCAAGGTGTGCCTCCTTGGCTTGGTCAGATATTTGCAACCGGCCCATTGTAAGTTTGTGGCGGTTGCATTACTGTTAGCAAAAAAAGGGTGGCCATCAACTGAGGCAAAAGATCAGCGCCCAAGCTCAAACAGTGGATTATTGATACGGTATATTGCAAAGAGCTGCTGGAACTATTTGCTGAGGAACGGTCATTGCCCTAGGGATATATGGGGACCACTTACAGCTTATCTACGGTCAACAACAGATATGGACTAGTACGTTGAAGTTCTGGGTCTGCCTGTTCAGTACATACGGAGCTTGGGAAAAAGGCACTGACATCACTGGTATTATACAGTGATTGTGGTATGTCTTGCTGCCTTTGGAAATTGGTGGCATTGAGTTTACATTAAGTTTTTGTATGCTAAGTAATCAATAACAAAATACTTGCCCTGAAACACAATTTCCCTAGTGACTATTATATCTGCCAGAAGTGGAAGCAAGATGCAGCTCCTGTGATCTGTTTAGACTTTTACAAAAGGGCTTTACAGACCAGTTGTGTGTTTAATCTTAGATCTTAATTTTAACTGAAATTTCACACAAACAGGCAGATGAGTATGTTGTATTAGAATAGGATATGTTTACTTATATTTCTGGAAAGATATATTTTGTCCTTAAGACAAACATAGCCAGTGAAGTTCAGCCTTTATGAATGTAGTGAAGATACCCACTATGGAGAAGTATGATTAAAAATAATTATTTTTTCTGCTTCTTCTTCCCTAAATGAATATTGCAGGACCACATGGGTTTTTGAATTTTACTAACCAAAGTAACTATTAGGTGGCCATAGTGGAAAGTAAAAGACGAACTTGTGAAGGGTTGCAAAAATGACTTCCTCTCTGTCATTCAAGAAACTTTCCACCCTAATGAAGTAGGATCTACAGTCTTCTGACAGCAAGGAGGAAACATACACTGGACTAATAAGCCTTTTCATAGTGAACGGGTGTTTAGGCCTCCTCGCTCCTATTTCTGAGCTCCACCATCACCCACCTGGTGCTCCCAAAATTGTTGATTAAAATCCTAGAGCTGTGGGACATGGCAGGTTTAGCATTACTCAACCTAAGCTTATCCTCTTGATTCTGTGTTGTGGCCAAAACTAGCCAAGGGGGTCTATGAATCCTGTACTTTGTAGCATACCTGCTCTTTTCGTTCCACATCTAGTTATATTTTCATTGCCACTAGAGATGTAGGCAAAGATGTGTCTCTGTGAAGAAAGGGAAAATGGACAGGTACCTCATACTCCTACCATGGTGTATACCATTGAAAGAAAGAGTGTTTTGAATTCAACACGCCTGCTGAAAAACTCTCAAGTTATATTAGTGATCTACCATTTTTGGAAACCCCTGATCAGTACACAGTAGGAATTATAATAACAGGGAGTTAATTTGGTAAAAGCATATTTGGATCAGATATGTCTTGATAATAAGTCACATATTGAGATTCATCTGGCCGGGAGCCATTGGTAAAGGATTTGGAGAAGCAAAACTACATTTAAGGGAGTTTTGTATACTAGAGGAAATTAATAGCTTCAAAACAACAATACCTGGGTTAAGCAGGAAAAACAATTTGTCAAGCATCAATCAATCAATAAGAGTATTTGTTGATTGCACTACTCAAATGTGAGGGTCTCAAGGCGCTGTCAGAACAATTCTGGATCTAACTAGTCATAGCATGGTTTCAGAGAAAGATGAAGTTGCCTCAGTCTTTTTGTATCATTATAAACAATTATATCAAAGAACATATTGTGTGCCCTCCTTTTGCATAGAGCAGTATTTTAGATTGTTAGCATTGCCACAACTCCCTGAGTTTTTGGCCATGGAAGTGATGGGGAAAATAACGGAGCCAGAAGTCTTTAAGGCTTTAGCTAGAATGCCCAAAGCGAACGCTTGTGAAAAGTATGGTTTTCCCTCTGATTTCTATAAGATATTTGCACAGTAATTGGTGCCTTTTTAACTGAGCTATTTAATTACATAAAGGAAAGGGGGCAGTTCCCCTCTCTTTCAAGGAATCTATTATAGTCAGTTTTGTCAAAAAGGATAAATCCCTTCAAATGCCAATTCTTGCAGACCCTTCAGCTGCTGACTAAAATTTGGGCTATAGGTATTACTCCAGATGTTCAAGCGTTAGTCCATAAGGATGAGAGCAGCTTTGTTTTCTAATCGCCTTATGGCTGCAAATACTAATTTATTTTATTCATACTATAGTTTTTTTTTCATGTGACCGAATTCCTGCTGTGACACTTATGGTTGACCTGGATCTATTTCTGTTGAAATTCGATTTCTCCTCGCAGTTTGTAACAATGCTTAAGAACTTGTACCATGGAGCTCGTTTCAGAGCTGTAGTGAATTCTAGTGTGATGGGTGAGGTGTCCATTAACATGGGTACCCATTAGGGATGTCCCTTATCCCCCATGCTATTTGCTTTATTTATTGAGCCACTAGCACTCAAAATATGCAGTGCACCTGGGATAAATGCGCCGCTGGAGGGGATGTCCAAATTAAAGTTATTTGATAATGATGTGGTCTTGTACCTTAAACCGGATACAGCAAATGTGAAAAGGGACTTTCATCTGTCGGAGGAGTACATGGGCATTGCAGGTTATAAAGTGAATCAGAGCAAGAAATTCTACTTTGTATGCTTCAGCCGAGGACTTGCCAACATTTTTACAACATCAGGCTAGGGCTCAAATTCCAGTAAGGTATTTAGGTAAATATGTCAATAGATTTTTCCCAGTTATATCAACTAAATTAAGTCGGGATGCAGAGAAAGGTACACGATTTGCTGGCCAGGTGGTCTCTGCTATCCTTTACGCTTATCGGGCGGGTGGCATTAATCAAGATGTCGATATTACCCCTATTTCTGTTTTCCAACATTCCTATTAAAATGAATAGTAGTTATTTTCAAAATTTCGACTATTGCTTTAGAAACTTCATATGGAATAAGAGGGCTCCAAGAGTTAAACTTGCCATAATACAGCTTGAAAAGGCTCAGGGAGGCTTGGCTCCCCCCCATACACAGACGTATTATCAAGTACCACTTTTGGACCTAATGGGAAGGCTGCTTGAGGGCAGGGGAATACTCGATGATTTGTTCCTAAAATAAATGATCCAAGAATCTGCAATTAGTCTTCCTGACTTTATTAAAATAGCAAAACTGCCTAAGAATACCAGGTATAAGACACTGCAGGAGTGGGGTAGTAGGATGATTGCTATATATAAGCTTTTTCAGGTACTATCAAGCTTTAATTATCTCCATATTTAGGAATGCAACTGTGTTGGCCTGTCATTGTCGATGCAGTGGTATTATTTTGTGTATCTCACGGCTTGAAGGAGCTATGGGATTTTGTTGTGAGAGGCAAATTAAAGACCAGGGATGAGGCAATTCTGAGGTGTGGGCCCCATGGGGATAGCTTTAGGTGGAGTTTTCTTCAGCTAACCCACTTCCTTTCTAATTCCTACGATTTAAGTTGGGAACCACACCAGGTTATGCGTCACTAATGAAGGCCAGGCTGACAGGGTTGGGAACTGGTATAGATTAATACCTCGAAGCAGGATATCTTCCCCAAGTTTCTTAAAAAATACATGAGAAACCTTGATGCAGAATCACGGAGGATGATTGGCAGGCTATCTCCAAAATGGGGTCTAAGTCATTGACAGCAGCTAACTTTAAGAGAATGGCCTTTCACAATGGATGGCGTATTACACTCCTAATTAGGACGTACAGTATTCTGATGTCCACGATCAATGTTTTCATTGTCAATGGGACGATATGGGGGACTGGCTACATATATATTTTACGTTCCCTAAATTGAGCTATTTTTGGGAGGGCCTGTTCTCCGCCATAAGTAGAGGAGTTAAAATCACTGTCGTCCCTGATGCCACCCTGGTGCTATTCGGGGTGTCTAAGGAAAGTCAGAGAATCAACAAGGCAGGACAGTACTACATCTCAGTTGTGCTAATAGTCGCCCAGTCCCTAATATTCCAAAATTGGAGAACCAGCCACGTCCCTACATTGCAGATATGGTGGGAAGAACGGCTGGACAAGAAAATTTGAAGAAGGCTTTTCAAAACGTGTTTGGTGTTTTCACAATTTCACAGCGATCTGGTTTTATTTTGAGCCCCCAGAATTTATTTAGAGTTTGGGAGTGGTTGTTTAGTAATCTCAGAGAAGTATTTTTCTTCTATAATAGAATAAAGGGTAATCTCTCTTAGACTAGGTCTGGACTGTCCTATTACACACCCCTGCAAAGTGTCCTCATATGTAATTCCTACCGCCTTTTGCTGTATACAGCTTAGTGCACCTGAATTGTATTAACGGTTGCTTGTTCTCGCTCTTACTTTAACGGTTTTATAGAAACACTGGGGAATATAGCACTTTATCATGTGGGATCATAGGCTGTTCATTTCTGCACATGACACTATCAGGCGCAATTTAATGAAAATTGGGAATGACAGCAGTATTTTCAATTATTGTGCACTTTATTGAGACTACTGCAAGTATATGTTCTTTTATTTTCCCTGCATTCAGTTTGTCTTATCTGATTATGAAATATGCAGTGCCTGAGACTGTCAGCACTGCTAAGTATGTCCCAGCTCTGTCAGATTGGGTGTATAGTTTTCCTTTTAAAGAATGTATGTAGCACTATTTTGTGTTTCACCACAAGTTGCTCTCCTTGCCCATGGCACATGACACTTTATCAGAAGCACTTTAGCGAGAAGTCGACATGATAGCAGTGCCTTGAATGAATTATTCTGATTGTTTGCACTTTATTGAGATTACTGCAAGTATGTACTTTTCTTACTTTCTGCATTCAGTTGGTTTTTCTCTGCTGATTATGAAATATGTAGTGCATGAGATTGCCAGAAACAGTTAAGCATGTTTCAGCTTAGTCAGTCTTGACGTATATGTTTTCTATTTTCTTTTCTTTCCCTTTTTCTCGATGAATGTATTTTGTATGAGCTCAATAAAAAAAAAAAGTTTAAAAAGTCAAATACTGAGAAAGACAGACTAAGTTAAAATAAAATAAAATACATCATACGTAGGTGGAAATCTGTTATAAAGTCCAATACTCGTCACGCTTCAATTGAAGTACCGACTTTATTTCTTCTCCTTCACTCTGCGCCTTCCTTCATCTCCTCACCTTCACCTCACAACGTTCTAACATGCCCTCTCGTTCCTTGCCACCTCCCGAGCATTCCATCTTTATCTTTCCACAGGGGAGTGGAATAAACCATCTTGAACTAAGACCTAACTGTAACGTTATTACATTAAGTTGCCTATAACATTAATTAACTAATGAGATTTATTATTAAGTAACATAAATAAGAGAAACTATGAACTAATGTAACTCTCTATCATAATGACATTAAACTAGGATATAACACATCTTCCCATTATAATAAACAACTAACAAGACTTTATATAGTGTTATATTCAACTATACCTAAGATTATGAAAATTCTAAGAACATATATGCATATTATTGATCACATTATTTAGTATAGTCCTTGCTCCAAACAGGAGGTTTGGTCACACGAGTACTAGGAGTCCTCTGCACATTGTTCTGGGGTCTTCTCTGTACCTGTCCATTTCGCGTGGGATCTTCACTTGGGTTTACAGCTGTGACTGGATTCACATATTTTGTAATTCTGTCCATGCTCCAGCACTGTCCATTTCCCAGAACCACAACATTGTCTTTTACCTTAGATATGCAAAAGGGGCCCATGAATTTAGATTCCTTTACTCCTATTTTTGAATAGCCTATCGGTTTCCTGATCATTACCTGGTCCCCTACCTTCCAGTATTGTTTTTTTACACCAAATTTGGTATTGTATCTCTCTTTATACTTTTCCTGGTGTTTTGATATGTTCGCAAGATCATGTGATGAAGCCTTATCACTCCGCCTTCCCCCACCCAACCACGATGGATAGAATTTGGTACACGGTTCTCTTCCTCGTAACGCTGAAAAGGGTGATATTTTGGTAACTGAGTTGGGGGTGGTATGATAGGCCCATAACATTTCTCTAATGGCATTTTCCACATTCAATCTGTTAATACTTGCTAATTGGATACATTCTTTTACCATTCGATTGGCTCGTTCTGCTAATCCATTGGCTCTGGGGCAATATAGAGCTGTAGTGTGATGTTTTATCCCTAGAGAATTCAAGAATTGTTTCATCGAGCTTGACGTCAATTGTACCCCATTATCAGTTATAAGAACTTCCGGAATTCCCTCTACACTAAATACATTTTTAAGGAAATTAATGACTGACTCAGTGGTAATTTGGTTAACCAGTTTAGTAGTGATCCAATGTGATTGGTAATCAATGAGAATTATAGCAAATCTTGTTGGAAGCCCAGTAAAATTGAGAGGACCAATGATGTCTAAAGCTAATTTAATCCATGGCTTGATGGGAATCTGTACTGGAGATATGGGAGTTTTGCGTATCATTTTGGACTTGTCGCTTAAAGCACAAATGGAACATTCTTTGACTTCGTTCTCAATCAACGAATCCATATTCGGGAACCAGAATCTTTCTCTCACTCGGGCCTTAGTAAGACTTCTCCCTAGGTGGCCTTCATGAGCAAGTTTTATAATCTTTTGTTTGAGTTCCTGAGGGGGTATAATTTTATCATTCCTAAGAATACAATTGTCTCTTTCGTTAATCTCTAATCTAACCTCCCAAAAGTCTTTGATGGTGTCCTCTAGGTCTTTTTTCCCTAAGGGCCAACCTTCTTTTGCTTTCGCTCTCAATAGCGTTAAAGTATTATCTTGTTGGCAGGCTAATTTCCATTCCTCATCACTAATGGAGGGTAAGTCTATTGATAAAATGGGGTACTCCGTAGTATCAAACTCTTCCATGCAGTTCAACGGAGTTCTTGAAAGGAAATCTGCTGCATAATTTTTATCTCCTGGTAAATATTCAACCGTAAAATAGAAGTTTTCCAGAGCTAGAATCCACCTAGCTATCCGGGGCGTGCTATTATTGAACCCCTTGGTGGAGAATACATATACTAATGGTTTATGGTCTGTGCGTAGGGTGAACTGAGTGCCCCATAGGAAGAATTTAAAATGTTTTACGGCCCAGAAACATGCAAGAGTCTCTCTCTCTATGACCGAATAATTGGCCTCAGCTTTGTTCAAGGTCCTAGACGCAAACGCTACAATTCTCTCCTTGCCCTCTATGATTTGCGATAAAGTGGCCCCCAGACCCAACTTGCTGGCATCAGTTGTGAGAAAGGTTTTTCTATTATGGTCAAAATTACATAAGTATGGAGCATTCACAATGGCAGTTTTGATTTCCTTAAATGCATTCTGATGGCGTTCGTTCCATTTGTAAGGAACATGGTTTTTCAATAGTTCTCTAAGATCTGACGAGACAGAAGAGAATTTTTTTACATTTTTTGCCATAAATTCAGCAAGACCCAAAAAGGACCTTAATTCATCCTTATTTTTTGGTGCTTTGGCGTTACTTACTGCGTCAACGAGGGAAACTTTAGGCTTGAAGCCATCTTTTGATATGACGTGCCCTAAGTACTCGACTGAGTTCACCTTCAACCGGCACTTTTCTTGCTTTAGAGTAAGGCCCACTGTTTTGAGTTTACTGAGAACGATTCTCAGGTATTTGTCATGTTCATCCTCTGTTGATCCATATATAAGTACATCGTCTTGGAAACAGAGAGTATTGGGTACCTTACCTAGAATGTTCTGCATAATTTTTTGGAAAACTGCTGCAGCAGATGCCAGGCCAAAAGGCATCCTATTAAACATGTAGGATCCAAACGGAGTAGTGAACGCTGTGAGCCATTTTGAATCAGAGTGTAATTCGACTTGATGGTAAGCACTAGAAAGGTCTAACACTGAAAAGTATGATGCCTCCCCTATAGTGCTTAGTACTTCATGTATTCTTGGGAGTGGATGTCTTTCTATCCAGATATTTTTGTTTAAATCTCTTAAATCTACACATATTCTAATATCGTTACTATTACTTTTCTTGGCCACCACAATGGGGGCCAACCATTCCGAGCACTCAATGGGTTGAATAATTCCTTGCAATTCTAACTTCTCTAATTCTTTTTTTACAGATTGTCTCAGTAGGTGTGGAATTGGTCTGGTTTTATGTACCAGGGGTTTATTTTTGGGTTTGAGTTTGATTTTGTGTTGAAAAATTTTTAATAGACCTAATTTATTGCAAAAAATTTCGGGGAACTCTTGAATGAAAGCTTCCCCAGAATTAACATTCTCGATGCACATAACTTGTTCAGGATTATTAGGATCCAGTTTTATTCCCAGTTCCTCTTGATGTTGCCAACCAGGTAAGTTGGAGCCTTCCTCTACGACATAAATTTTACCCACCGTGGATCTATTTTTGAATGAAATAATACTTTTAAACATGCCCTTCAAGATGATCGGGTCTTTATTGTAACCTTTCGGGCTAATATCTGGATTTTGGAGCTCTATTGTGTTGGTATTTTGAATTTTGTTAAAGTCTGCAGTACTTATTATGGTGAATGGTGAACAAGAGTCGGCGTACGCTTTTATTTTTTCCTCATTAATCGCAATCGTACACACTGGGTATTGAGTGTTGATTTTATCATCTGTGTTTACTTGCAGTATAATTTTTTTAATTAACTGCGGAAGTTCTTCAGAATTTCTGCTGTCCCCATGTTTTGAATTGTCCTTACATACCCTCGCGAAATGGCCTTTTTTATTGCACTTCCTGCAGATTGCAGATCTCGCCTGGCAAGAGATTGAATTAGCAAGGTGATTGTTACTCCCACAACGGAAGCATGTTAAATTCATTCTATTACTACTATTTCTTTGAGGTTGCCTCTCACTGCCTTTAATTTTAAAAATATTATCCTCTCTTACACCTTCCATTACCTGATTTATCTGTACTTCTGGGGAAGGAGTATTAATTTCCTGCAAACAAATTGCAGTGTGTTCGATAGATTTTGCTAATTCAATTGCTTCTATTAAATTCGGTTGTTTCTGTAGAAGCTTTTCTTGTATTTTAGTGTTATTAGTGCAACGAACTAATTGATCTCTAATCAAAGAGTCGTTTAAATCTCCGAACTCGCATAAAGTGCTTAATCCTCTTAACGCCGCAATATAGTTCGTCACACTTTCTTGTTTGCCTTGGGACCGTGAAAAAAATGTATGTCACTCTAAAACTACATTAACTCTGTCTCCAAATTGCTTTTCTAGTTTAGAATATGTGGTAACATATTCATCCTGGGCTTGACCCTCAATGAATATTGGATCAGGAAGAGATTCATATATTTTCCTTCCATGAGTTCCCAAATTGTGAAGTAAAATATGCTGCTTTCTAATGGGGTTGAACTTATCCCCTCCGATTGCAATTAGGTAAGATTCAAAAATCTTAAACCAATCTTTCCATGGTATGTTTGGCTCACCCATCTCATTCAAGAAAGGGATAGGTTGGGACATCCCGGCTGCTGCCATTGTACTGGGTTAATGAAGCCAATTTACAATAAGTTATATTCTAAATAAGTACTTCGATGAGAGCCCAAAAATATCACAATTACGTTAAACGTTACTTTTTTAAGTAAATAAATTAAAGTTAAGCACGGAAATCAATGATGTGCAGCCATCCATTAAAAATTTAAGTAAATTGCAATATTTTAAAACTTAAAACATTATACTTGATGATAATTAAACATTCAATTACGTGCTTGCAAAAGAGTCTATACGAGTTTATAAGAATGTCCAGTCCTATGCTGTAAAATGTATATACAGTACACCACCTCACCTAGAAATGTTTGTGAATTTAAGTTTCTAGACAGGTACTGTAAGTGCTGTGCCTGTCAGCGTAGAAGGACGTTACGCAAGTCAGCATTAAATGTTTGTAAAGGAAAAATTACACGGCAATCCAGGTCGTGATTGAATAGCTGTGGAATTTTGAAATTCTAGCTTGTACGTAGCTTAAGTGCTTGCCAATTCTAGTCAGAATCAACTGTACCAACACGCAAATGAAATTTTAGTGCTTCCTGCCTGTGCGCGGCTCGTAGCAGCTGCCGAACTTCGGTAAGATCATCTTGCCGTGTCAACAGCAACCCGCTGATCAGCTGTGTAATGTAAATACGTTGACTGAATTCTTTAGATTCCAGCCTGTGCGCGGCTCGTCGTAGCCGCCGAACACCGGTGATAAAACCTGACTGAATTCTTTAGATTCCAGCCTGTGCGCGGCTCGTCGTAGCCGCTAAACTCCGGTGATAAAACTCAACGAGCACCGATCAGCTGATGTAATTACGTTGGGGAAATTCCCGAGATTCCAGTCTGTGCGCGCCTCGCATCAGCCACTGAACTCCTGTCAGAGGCGTCTCCGTCTGTGTCAATTTTCATGGGCGTTCCCTACCGCGCTTTATGCTCGCCTTTAATTTGTCATAAGTGGGAATTCGTAACGCGCTTGAACATTTTGCCAGTGCGCGAAGTTAGTTTATTAGTTGTGAAAAAATACACGAACACTTGAAGAAAAGGAAAATATATTCAACTTGCGCGCTGCCTTATGCTCTGTTAAAATCTGTCAGTACGTATGCTCAAGCTGTTTCAACTCCTTGTATGAGATCGACCGAAGGTCACAGGATAGGTGGTAATGCTACCAACCTGAAAAGGGGTGAAGAAGAATGTGCCCCCTTACGCACTCCTCGTCGCCAGTGTTATAAAGTCCAATACTCGTCACGCTTCAATTGAAGTACCGACTTTATTTCTTCTCCTTCACTCTGCGCCTTCCTTCATCTCCTCACCTTCACCTCACAACGTTCTAACATGCCCTCTCGTTCCTTGCCACCTCCCGAGCATTCCATCTTTATCTTTCCACAGGGGAGTGGAATAAACCATCTTGAACTAAGACCTATCTGTAACGTTATTACATTAAGTTGCCTATAACATTAATTAACTAATGAGATTTATTATTAAGTAACATAAATAAGAGAAACTATGAACTAATGTAACTCTCTATCATAATGACATTAAACTAGGATATAACAAAATCCTAGTGTACTTTTGTTTTCAAATGGCAAGTTATGAATGCACAATCGCTCCACCTACCTTGTTAACCGGGGTGGTTACTTATCACTAGGAAGGACCATGGGGTGGGCATGGCTCCCAGATGGTTGAGATGGTCTTATATAGCTTGGATACAGTGGGTGACTGGCAAGGATGGCATTGCAAACTGTTGCTGTGCGGGGGTGCCTAGCAAACTGTTGCAGAGTGAGAACAATTAACCAGTTACTAGGTCCGGTCGCTTAGTGACCTGCTGCTGGGCAATGTTGCATTGGCAACCACTGTGACCTATCACATGGGTGAGCATATCATATGTGAAAATGATGCAGTAACGTGCATCATAAAAAAACCATCCTGCAGCGTGAGAACCACACCAAAGCACCAAGTACATTGTTTAACCTCGTCCCTGCAGATCCGACAGGGTACTTATCCCAGTTCATATCGTCTTGGCACTGCAGAAGAAGAAGCTGACTGTGCAGCATTGATCTCAAGACTTCATGCATGAATGATACACACAACCAACACTTGGTTCTTTAATCTAGCTGGAGATTTTAGGTCTTCCTCCCTAATTTGATGGAAGTTATGATAGTGTCTGGTCCCAGTAGATAGACACATCTAACAATATATGAATGACTAGTGAGTAGCTCAACTTAGGCCCGCCTCAAGTTTGTTGGTGAGTGTTCACAACCCATCTTCAATTGTTTTTAACACCTCTCCTTTTCAGGTATTTTACAGACATGAACCTGAGACAGGCTTCTGCCAAATCCGCACAGACTTTACTCCTTAGCAGGCGCCCGTTGATTTTTGCTCTCAGGATCACACCATAGTGTTGTGGTTAGAAAGGAGTCTTGGGTATTAATTTCCCCCTGACTGCACCAAAGCAGAGCTGTAAGTCAGCATGCTGAAGAGAATGTATTCACATTTTCCGCAATGCCAATTGTCATCGGGGTTTTATCACAGCGTGCTTCTATTGGCTGCTTCGCTAGGGCCTCAAAGTGGATTGGTTAATCATGCTCAATTAAGCCTGGTATGAGGAGGAAATAAATAACACTGTAGTCTCCTGCATTTCTTGGGGATTGGCAAGTATCAAAGATGAACCTGTTTCCTCCCAGTTGAATCTTCAGATGCAATTAGTTTGTCTCTTTGATGGGCATGAATTCTAAGTTTCTGGTGTTTCTATATCTTGGATTAGAAACAGTGTTTATCCCTGCCCGATCCCCTGTTATCAAAGCTAGATAAAAGAGCTGTATGGCGAGCTACAATTTATGTTTTTTTATCTGTATTTGTATAAAGTACAACTCACCCAGGAGGGCATCTCTGGGTTTAAGCAGGAGCTGTATAGGCCGACTCAGTTTCAGGGCTAGGTTAAGAGCCATGTCTTCAATTTCTAGTGGAATTCAAGAACTCATGAGACATGTCTGATGTGCAGGGACAGGTCATTCCAGGCTTTAGGAGCAAGGTAGGAGAAGGCACGACCTCCGGATTTGGGTTTACTTATGCAGGGGGTAGGTCTGAGTAGGAGTCCTGCTGCATGGAGGTGTCTGGTAGGTTCATGTAGGTTTTTGTGGTTGTTGAGGTAAATGGGACCAGTGTTGTGTAAGGTTTTGTATTTGTGTGTAAGAGTTTGAAGAGTGCTCGTTTGTGGATAGAGAGCTGGCAAAACTCTTTGAGACGAGGGGTGATGTTAGTGCAGGATGGGAGGTTCAGGGTGAGCCTAGCCACTGAGTTTTGTATGGCTTTGAGTCTTCTGGTCAGTTGCTCATTGATTCCAGCATCAAGTGTGTTGCTGTAGTCCAGCTTGATGGTAGTGTAGGCTTGGGTGACAGTTCTGTCATTGTTGGTGGGGACCCAATTGACGATCTTCTTGAGCATCTTCAGTGTGTGGAAGTAAGAGACAGAGACTGCATTCACTTGGTCAGTCATGGTGAGTTGGTTGTCGATTACTATTCCTATGTTCTTTGCATGGTTCTAGTTTGGCAGGCCATCAGGTGGAGTCTGAGAGTGAGATGTCTTTGCTGATGATTACTAATTAGGTCTTTCCTGTGTTGAGCTTGAGGCAGTTGGCTTAAATTCATCTTGCAACTTCGGTCATGCAGGTGGAGAGATTGGTCTGGGTGATTGGCGTCTTGTCAGATCGGAGAGTATGAGCTGGGTGCCATCACCATAGGATATGATGTTAATTCCATGGGCGTACATAATGCTGGTGAGTGGGGTCATGTAGGCGTTGAACATAGTGGGGCTTAGTGGGTGTCCTTGTGAAACTCTGCAGATGAGAATGAATATGTCCAAGGTGAAGAGAGCCAGGCTGACTGGCTGAGAGCAGTCTGTCAGGAAGGAGCAAATCCAGAACACCTTTGATGCTGGTTTTGTGCAGCCTTTGGATAAGGGTGGGGTGGGTGACAATGATGAACACTGTAGAAAGATAAAGTAGGGTGAGGGCCTCAGTTTCACCTCTGTCCTTCATTATGTGGATGTCGTCTGTGGCGGCAGTGAAGATGGTCTCTCTATTGTGGTTGGCCTGAATCCAGATTGATTGGTGTCTAGGAGCTGGTTGTTAGTAAAGTGGGTGGCTAAGCGTGTTTATCTTCTTTTGCATGACTTGACTGGGTGGGATAGCAGTGAGCTAGGTCAGTAATTGGCTAGCGCCTTTAGGTCTGCTAAGAGCTTCTTGACAAGGTGGAGTACTGTGGTGTGTTTCCAGGCATCCTTACATAGGTGTGAGGATTGAGACGTTCAGGATCATGCGAGTGCTGTGCTGATGGGGTCCAGTCCTTTCATGTAAACGTGGTGAGGGCTGGGGTTCAAGGGTGCTCTGTATGGACTGTGTTATTGCTGCGTTTTCTTGAGTGGTGATGGTGGGCTAGGTGGTCTAGGTGGTCTTCTCGATGTTGGTAAATGGGCAGGAGGGCTCCGAGGGTGGAAAAGTCCGTTTGGGGCTCAAACATTCTTGTAGATGCTTGTGAGTGTGGTCACTTACAAATGTATCGATACTGTTCCAAGGATTATTCAGATCTATTTTGGTCATTCTCTTTGTTTCAGCTCTGGAGGAATCTCCCTTCTCTTAACAGGATGTTCTCTTCCACTCGTGCTGTCTGTAACTATGCTTGCCACTCATGTTCCAGAGGAGTAAGCCTGTGGACATTGAGGTTGTAAGGACAATGTGGATATCCTTCGGCATTCATTCTACCACAACACAGTACAAGAATAGGTGGCACAGATTTTGACATTTACTATTTTTGACAGTTGAATCAACTTAAATGAAGGGGGTGTAGCAGGCATGATATTTTTGGATTTATCACCTACATGCACAACAATCGATCATGTCCTTCTGATGGAGAGATCGTCTGTTGGGTGTGGTGGCAGATTGGTTTCAGTACTTACTGAAGAGATGCTCACTGTTGATCATGCCGGTCTTCCATGTCAGCCGTCCAGTGTGGGATCCTGAGGAATCCTTTCTCTCACCATTTTTTAATGTTAACGTTAAACCCTTAGCTGACTTGAGTATGTCATATCACTGCTCCACAATCTCCTGCCATGACAATAACCAATTGATTATCCATTTGGACCTTTAGATCAAAATTCCCCACAATCACTGTCAAAGATCTGCATCAATCAATCAGACAGTTGTACAGCGCGTTACTCACCCGTATGGGTCTCGAGGCGCTGTGGGGGGGTCTGTCATCTGTGCTTCAGTCAAAGAGCAAGGTCTTAAGGTTCTTCTTGGATTGAGGTAGCAATTGTGATTGCCTGAGGTGGAGGGGCAAGGTGTTCCAGCTCTTTGCTGCGAGGTGGGCGAAGGATCTTCCTCCAGTCGAGGTCTTTGGTATGTGGGGTACTGTGGATAGTGCCTGCTGAGTGGAGCAGAGAGGTCTGGCGGGGGAATAGGTGATGTAGTGGTTGAGGTAGGTGGGTCCCAGGTGGTGGAGAGCCTTCTTTGCATGGACGAGGAGTTTGTAGTCCATCCTTTTCTCGACGGGTAGCCAGTGGATATCTCTCAGGTGTCTGGTGATGTGTTCGCAGTGGGGGACCTCCAGGATGAGTGTGGTGGAGGTGCTCTGGATGTGCTGTAATGTCTTCAAATTCTTCTGGGTGGTGCTGGTGTAGAGGACATTGCCATAGTCGAGTCTGCTGTTGACCAGGACGTGGGTTACAGTCTTGAGGTAGTCGATTAGGATCTATTTGAAGATCTTCCGGAGAAGTCGGAGTGTGTGGAAACAAGAGGATGCAACAGAGTTGACTTGGCGGGTCATGGCAAGAGATGAATCCAGGATGAAGCCAAGGTTGTGAGGCCACCAGGAGTCATCCCAGGCTGATGTTGAGGGCCCCAGGATGAAGATCTTGGTCTTGTCTGAGTTGAGCTTGAGGCAGCTCTCCTTCATCAAAGCGGTGACAGCTTCCAATGCATTGTGGATGTTCTTCCTGGCAGTTGTTGGGTTTACAGGTCAGTGAGATGGTCAGCTGAGTGTCGTGGACATAGGAGATGATATTCAGTCCGTGGCTTCTGAGGATGGACATGAGAGGGACCATGTAGATGTTAAAGTGTGGGGCCCAGTGTGAGTCCTGGGGTACTCTGCAGCTGATCTCCGTAGGCCCTGACAGGTATGTCGGGAATCTGACTTTCTGTGTTCTGCCGGTCAGGAAGTAGCTTAACCACTGTAGGGACTTGCCGCGGATGCTGGCTATGTGGAGTCTGGAGCAGAGGGTGTGATGGGAGACTGTGTCGAAGGTGGCCAATGGGTCCAATAGGATGAGGGCTGCTGTTTGGCCACGGTCAAGGAGCGAGTGGATGTCATCTGTGGTGGCAAGGAGGGTGCGGTCTCCGTGCTGTGGTTGCTCCTGAAACCTGATAAGGAGATGTCCAGGATGTTGTTATCCTCAATGTGTTTGTGGAGCTGTGCGTTGATGGACTTTTCGATGACCTAGGCTGGGAAAGGCAGCAGAGAGATGGGGTGGTAGTTCTTGAGATCCAGTGGGTCCGCCGTGGGTTTCTTCTCGGCGTTCTTCCAGTCCTCGGAAGGTAGCCATTTCCATGGGGCAGTTGAGTGTTGCGGAGCTTGGGTGCTATAGAGGGGTTGGGTTTGTTGAAAATGTGGTGGGGACAGGGATCGGTAGGGGCTCCGGAGTGGATGCTGCTCATGATGGAGCGGGTCTTGTCTGTGGTAAGGGGGGGTCCAACAGTGCAGGATATGTGAAGGGTCAGAGGATTTGGGCTGGAGGGTCCTGGGGTCCAAAGCTATCATAGATGTCCTTGATTTTTCGATGTAAGAAGGTGGCTAGTCTGTCGCAGAGGTCCTGAAATGGAGGGATGTTCACAGCTTCCCATTGGGGTTTGGCAAACTCTTTAACCATGGCAAAGAGCTCTTTGGTATTGTGTGCTGTGGCGCTGATATGGTCCTGCAGGGTGGCTTTTCTAGTGGATCATCGATGAGGAGGTGGTGGGATATGATAGCAGATTTGAAGGCTGCGAGGTCCTCTGGGGACTTGCTGTTTCTCCATATTTTTTCTAGCTGTCTGCAGGTGCACCTGGAGTCCTGGAGTATGGGGGAGAACCAGCTGGCCTACTTGATGTTCCATGTACCTGAGGTCATTCGAAGTGGCGCTAGGGTGTTGGCTCGTGCGGAGATCCATTGGTGGAAGTTCTGTGCTGCGATGTTTGTATCTGTGACGTGGGGAGGTGGTGACTTGCTGAGGTTGCTAGTGAGCTGTTACTCGATGGTCTGGTTCCATTTCCTGTGTGGGAAGCGGAGAGTGTTGAGGTGAACTGTAGGTGCGGTGATGGAGAAATGAAGGCAGTGGTGGTTAGTCCAGTGTAGCGTGGAGGTGTTGTTGATAGTGATATTGTTGCTGGAGGAAAAAATGGGATAGAGTGTGTGTCCAGCAGTGTGTGTTGGCGAGGTGACCAGTTGTTTGAGGCCGACTGTGTCAAGGTTCTTAAGCAGGGAAGCAGTGTTGTGGTAGTTCTGGTTGTCGATGTGAAAGTTGAGGTCGTCGAGGAGAAGGTAGTTTGTGAAAGTGTGTGTGTAGTGCGAGTGCAAGTGCGAGTACTCTAATGTTGACGGAGTTGCTGAAGGCTGGCAGGGGCCGAGTGACCTGTAGATGAGGGTGCCGCAGAATGTGGACTTAGGAGTGACGTGGATCTGGAAATGGAGGTGCTCTATAAGGGGGGAGTGTTCCTCTGCATTGGTTCTCCGGCGGAGGGTTGTATTGTGTGCGATGGCCAATCCGCTGCCTGGTTGAAACGGCCAATCTTTGTGGAGCAGTTTGTAGTCGCTGGGGATGGCAATTGCGATATCCTGTTCTTACGCTGAGTTTGTCAATGTTTTGGTGAGAAAGGCGATGCTCAGGTGGGTGTTGTCTAGCAGGTCCCCGAGTTTTATGGTGTGTTTGTGGAGAGAGCTATGTTGAGGAGGATGTAGTTGAGGTGCTCAGGGTGGGTGTTCGATGGTCCTGTGACTTGAGGGTCTGGCATTTGGTGTAGGGTGAGAGTGTGGTGGCAGATGAAGCAGGAGAAGGGTCCATGAGTGTCTCTGGGTGATGCGAGATGGCAGGCAGTGGAGCATCCTGTGTTCAGTGCGTGGAGGGTCTTTGCATTGTAATGACGGGTGGAGCTGGACCAGGTTCTGTAGCGTAGGTGACATTCAGCATTCGATGAGCAAGATCCTTCTTTAAATAAATGGCATTGGGCCTGAGCTGATACTTAATGGAAAGATTAGGCAATGGTGGCGGGTTTCTCTCTGGCCTATCTTCGTAGGGTCTCTACGTCCCCATGTGACGTAGGTAATATCCCTCCACATCTTGTGTTATGAAGATCTTTTGTTCAAGGCACTCGCCAACAGGCTCTCATCATCATGTCTCTATTCTCCCTACCTACTGGAAAAAAATACCCAGCCCATCCCATAATAGAAGCATTCTATGGTCACCATGACTGCATTTTTGGTTTACTATTGCAATGTCCTGTACCTGGGCCTCGCTGATGCAGTCTGAAACAGATGCGCATTCAAAGCGTCACTGTCAGGAAGTCTGGGGATTTGAAAATAATGTGACCATCTGTCTTCAGCACGAGAAAAAGTGCATTGGTTTCCTTTATTTCTTAATTATTTTTAATCTTTTCCAGAGAGGCAGTGTACAAATACATCAACAATTACCAGTAGACGGAAGAGGCAATATCAAATTTCATATGTGCAGCATCAAAACCAAATAAATACAGTGCAAATCGAAATTGAGAGCAAGGTATGAGTGCTTATCCACAGCATTTCGAAATTACTCCCGCCTGCACGGATCAAGTAGTAAGCTAGAAAACACAATCATATCCCTACAAAAGTCACAGGCTTCAATAAAGTGACAATACATACAAAAACAGCAGTCAAATTTAGGCGTGGGCGCCCCCCACAGAGACATAACCCTATGGTAAGCCAGGGCCAGTAACCCCTAAATTAACAGACGTAGTGATCCCAAGTATATATACCATTAGGATAGAGCCAGAAAAATGACCTATAAGCGCCCCTCTGAATCAGCTCCAAGCTGCCAGAGCATGCCCGACGCAATTCCATTTTTTTAAGCTACCCGGTAATAGGCAGTCAGATTCTCCGACCCCTTCTCTGTGACTTCACCCCCTTACATGCATCTAAGCTCGTTTCCAGGTTATATACTGCAAGCAGCCTTGATTCAGTTCTACAAACGAGGGGGGTCCGTACTAAGCCAGCCTGATGCTAAGCACGTTCGTGCAACTGCCACTGCGATGAATATAAAATAAGACTCTTTCTTCACAGACTCCCCACCGAGCTCACCTTCAGCAACCCCCAGCAGCATCATCCTAGCAGTGATCTGTACCTGCTCCTCTATAATCAGGCTAATTAAAGTGCCAGTGCACCGAAAATGGAGCCAAAGCAGGACATTAAAAAAACATGTGCGCCCTTACCGTCTGACTTACCCCACAGCAATGACCAATACTGCTAGGTCTCCTACCCCATTTATGAAGCTTAGCCGGGGTGTAATAAAGATTGAATATGAATTTAAAATAATAACTCTTAAACCCCACCATCAACAGTCTTCACTCCGATATCAAGCAGCTCCTGGAGTGGTGGTCCTCTTAGGCCAAGTCTAGCTTCCCACTTGGAGCTAACGGAATCCAGATATTCAGGCAGTTCCTGCAGTAACAAAGCATATATTATCCTGATTCTAGCTCCTTTATCAATAGCCTCTACAACAGGGACATGGCCCGTCGAGAATTGATTCTTATGTGACTTAATGACAAAGTCACGGATCTGGAGATATTTATCAAAATTAACCCTACTCAGCCCGTACCTTTCTTGAATCTCACTAAAGGAATACATCTGACCATCTTCAAATAGATCCCCAAGCGTTGTGAGCCCACGCTTTACTCATCTTTTACCAACTGTGTTGTGGAAAATACCAAGTAATATCGGTGATCGCCATAAATGTTTATAGTAATTGAATTTTATTACCCCGACAATGCTCCTAATTTGCCCCATATGCTCCCCTTGTGGTCATTCTTTGTCTTTTTATAGTAACTAGGCTCAGTGTTTCTCAGAAGCCATCCCTTAACCTCGGGCCCCAGTACTAACTCATAGATTGAAGGAGTTTCTGCTGGAGTTAATCGAGCTATCCTACCCGTACCCAGTATGTCCATGTTTTGTAGCATGCAGGGCCAATTGTAAAAATTAAGATAGGGAGCCCAGCCCCTCACTCTCTGGTGTGTACCATATATTTCGAGGGCCTCCTTAAACCCACAGAGGAAGCTAAAATAGAAACTTTCAAATTTCCTTAACCAATATTTGGTAATTTCCAGGGGAATAGCCCAGATTAATAAAGTAGTTTCAGCAAGATTGTCATTTTAAGTACATTACACCTCCCCACCAATAATAGGTGACCGGTTGCATACAAAGAATGCCATGGTCATCACACATCCTCTTTTAGTGACGGTCTTTCTTAACTGGCCTTTGGCTGAGCCCCCTGCTCTGAGGGTTTGCTGCTGCGGCACATCCGTTGAACTAGTATCACTCGGAAGAGGGTAGGTGGTATACAGCCCCTCCGCAAAACTGTAGAACGGCTCACCCATTCACCTGTTTAAAAACCAGAATTATGCAGCCATCAGAAAATCTGTCAGAATGCTCTTGTTGCAATAACTTGCTCTCTGTGTGTCTTTTTATCATCCTGTTCCCTTGTGTACGCAGTTTCTCTGGTCAGCGCTAAGATGCCTTAAGGGTGAACAAGCGCTTAATAAATATTAAAAATAATGCCAAGCTAGTATTTTAAACAAAATCTTCGCGTACTTGACAGATCAGCTGGCATGCTTTCGATCATGCGAATCTGAAGGGACGGGCTTGTGGCAGGCTAGGAAATACAGGTAATTGAGGAGGATAGTGATGTGCTGGGTTTAGACTTGTATCTGGACTGTTGTTAAGCATGGGGTGCTAGTGATGCCATTGTGTCATGACATTCCATGCATTCACTGGACCACAGTTTGAACTGTAAGCGACAGTTGGTAGTTTGTCACCATCCTTTAAAGTTGGTGGTTTGGCTTGTACTTGAATAAATGTTTTTCAAGCTACCTAGAAGAAATTGCATTATTCTGAACTAACTATGAGGCTAAAATCCAGTACAGAAAATATCTGATAGAGACTTCTAGTTGCAGATTCCTCACCTTAGAATTTCCCCCAGGTGTCAGACTGGATCTAGAGATTTTTCTTCGAGCAATACCCTTGCGCGTCGGTATGTGGCGTCGGTCGACTCCGCGGGCATTGTTAGCGTCGTAGTCGCCATGATGACGTCGGGAGTAGTATATAGACGACGCCCTCGTGTAGTGACCTCAATACTTTTCTTTCCGTGCCACACACTGATCCGAAGAAGAGCTCCCCAGGTCTCTTTTTTGACCGACTTCGACTGTTTTGTTGAGTTTTTGTGAGAAATTTGGTGCTTCGAGGATGTCCCTGAAGACCGGTTTCAAGCCGTGCGAGGACTGTCTTTGTACGATGTCGGTGACGGATCCTCATCGGGTCTGTCTGCGGTGTCTCGAGCGCGACCACAACCCAAAGTCGTGCTCCGAGTGCTGTTCCATGCACCCTAAGGCTTTGAGGGAGCGGTCCCTAAGTCTCATGGCGGCCCGGCACTGGACTCCGCGTAAGTCCTGGTCTCGATCGAGAGGAAGGTCTCAAGACCAGTAGCGGAGCCATCACCACTCGTCTTCTTCCAAATCCTCGGGTCAAGGTAAGAAGAAGTCGGAGAGACCCCATCGCTCTCCGACTTCGGCCTGTTGCTCGGCTGACGTGACACGGGAGGAGCGTCCACGCACCAGGCCTCTGTCCTTGGAGCCTGAGTCTGGGTCGGTTCCACGCTTCAATGAGTTTCCCGGAGCGACCCCCACCCAGCGTAAAGAAGTTTATGAGGCCATGCGCCTCCTCTTTTGGCGGTCCGACCCTGATATGGCGCCTTCGGGCCCAGGGGGCTGGGATGAGGGGCTTTTGGGTTCCACATCGGCGGCTTTGGCTCCGGCCACCGAGGTCACCTATGGATCCGCATGCGGATCCGCACCAGCGCCGGTCGTACCCTTGAGAGCTTCCCCGGCGCCAGGTCGATTGTTGGCGCTCCTGATGTCGGTAGTGCCCACTATCAACGTCGACCCGATTCTTATCCCCAACGACTTGGGAGTCGGAGCGGCGTCTGCTGACGCCGCCTTTGACTTTGATGGGGCCTATTTGCCCCAGGTTGGATTCGGACCCTTTTTCTTATGGGGACGAATATGGGGACGGCTTGGAGGGGTTCCTGAACCCTTATGAATACCAGGATACTCCTTCTGTGGACTGGGCTCAGGAATTGGGCGATGCCAGTGGTCTGGATACTTCTCCTGACGCTGGCATGCTGTCTCCGCCTACCGTGGCTACGGCGGATGGAGCGACTTATGGTATGGTGGTCAGTAGGGCAGCTGAGGTCCTTGGTCTTGAGCTTCCCACTGTTGAGGTCAGGTCTAATCTCCTGACGGAGGTGCTTCAGCCTGGGGCTTCTACTAAAGAACCCCTTTTGCCGTTTAATGAAGCCCTCACGGATGTCCTTTTGGGTACCTAGGACTATTGCACGCCGCCATCTACCCGCTCCGAACGACCCTAAATTCCTGTCCCAACAACCCACGCCCGAGAGTCTTGTTATCCAGGCTTCCTCTTCTTCAGGCACATTCCCTTCGGCACCCCCGGACAGGGAATCCAAAAGGCTGGAACAGTTTGGCAAGAAGTTATTTTCTTCCTCCAGTCTCGTGCTGCCTTCTGTGAACACTGCATGCCTTTTGGGCCGCTATACCCACTCTTTGTGGGATACGGTTGCGCAAGTCCTGCCGCAGATACCGTAGGAGGCCTGTGCTATCGTCTCCCAAGCTGTGAACGATGGGAGAGATGCGGCAAAGCTCACAATCCGTTGTGGGCTGGACTCGACCGACTCTCTGGGCAGATTGGTTGCTACGACGATGGCCTTACGACACCACACCTGGTTGCGTACTTCTGGGTTTACTGGGGATATCCAACAGTCACTCATGGACATGCCCTTTGATGGCTCACGTCTCTTCGGAGACAAAGCGGACTCGGCCTTGGAGAGATTCAAGGATTCCCGGGCTACGGCTCGGTCCCTTGGTCTTTCCTCTGCCCCTCGCCCCCCCCCACAGTCCCCTTTTCCCCCCTTTCGTGGCCACGGACGGGCTCCCTGTCACGTCCTCCTCCCAGCCACCGTGCCACCCATGCTGTTCAGCCTCTGTGTGGCCATTGATGTGGACTCCCACGTGGCCGTGGGACAGGGAACCAGAGGTCTGCCCAGTCCACCTCTGCCCCGCTGCAGCCTCCAAACCCTCCTAGTCCATCACCTCAGTCCCGTCCAGTTGGTGGCAGGATTCGCCATCACCTGCCCCACTGGGAAAACATCACCAGGGGGAGGTGGATTTTGCAGATATTTCGAAAGGGCTACTCCCTCCCTTTCGAATCTGCTCCACCAACCATGCCTCCATCCTTCAGTCACCTTCCAAAGGATCATTTGACGCTTTTCCGCCAGGAGGTCGCAGCTCTCTTAGCCAAGGGAGCTATAGAAATGGTCCCTGTGCCCAAAGTAGGTTGTGGTTGTTATTCCCGCTACTTCCTGATCCCAAAAAAGGACAAGGGCTTACATCCTATCCTAGACCTTCGGGACCTAAACTACTTACTCAAGAAGGAGAAATTCAAAATGCTCACCCTGGCTCAGGTTCTGTCTGCCTTGGACCCAGGAGACTGGATGGTAGCGTTGGACTTGCAAGACGCTTATTTCCACATCCCCATCCTGCCTGCCCACAGACGTTACCTATGATTTGTGGTTGGTCATGAGCACTTTCAGTTTACCGTGCTCCCCTTTGGCCTTACCAGCGCCCCTCGGGTGTTCACGAAAGTGATGGCGGTGGTTGCTCATCTGCGCAGGTTAGGGGTCTCAGTCTTCCCCTACATCGTCGATTGGATGTTGAAGACGGAGTCGCTCCAGAAAGTCGTCTCCCACCTTCAGACTATGGCGAACCTCCTGCACACGCTGGGGTTCACTATAAACGTGCCGAAGTCACACCTGACTCCCTCTCAGATGCTCCCTTTCATCGGAGCTGTTCTGGACACAGTGCAATTTGGGCTTATCCTCCCGAAAGGCGAGTCCAAGACATTCAGGCTATGATTCCGATATTTCGGCCTTGGTCTTGGGTTTCGGTTAAACTGACTCTAAGGCTGCTGGGCCTTATGGCCTCCTGCATCCTGCTAGTAACACATGCCAGATGGCATATGCGGGCTCCGACATGGTCCAGATCTCAGAGGGGACTGCGAAAGACATGCAGTGGTGGATTTCGAATCTGCATTGGGTCCACGGCAGATCCCTCTCCTTTCCCCAACCAAATCTCTCTATAGTGACAGATGTGTCACTTCTAGGTTGGGGCGGCCACATGGGAGAGGCGGAGATCAGAGGGCTCTGGTCTCTGGTGAAGTCTGGGCTCCATATCAATCTTATGGAGCTCCAGGTGATCAGGCTTGCGTTGAAAGCATTCCGTCCCTCTCTCAAAGGGAAAGTGGTGCAGGTGTTCAAGGACAATACTACTGCAATGTGGTACTGCAACAAACAGGGCGGAGTAGGATCCTGGACCCTTTGTCAGGAGGCACTACACCTCTGGACATGGCTGGAACATCACGGCATTACCCTGATGGTTCCACATCTGGTGGGTTCCCTCAATGCCAGAGTGGACGACCTCAGCCGTCGATGCACAGCCGATCACAAATGGTGTCTCCATCTGGCGGTGGTGCAAGGTCTCTTTCAGCAGCGGGGAGAGCCTTGGTTAGATCTGTTCGCCTCCGCAGAGAACGCGCAATGTCAGCTGTTTTGGTGTTGGAGTTTCCAAGGCGGTACTCGCTCGAAGACGCTTTTCGTCTTGAGTGGAACTCCGGCCTCCTTTACACCATTCTGCCTATACCTCTTCTGCCCAGAGTTCTCAAGAAGATCAGGAATGACCTGGCCCAAGTTATCTTGGTGGCTCTGGACTGGGCACAAAGAGTATGGTATCCAGAGCTATTGAGCATGTCCATCGATCCTACACTCAGACTGCTTCTTCGGGCGGATCTTCTGATGCAGCAACAGGGACGGTTCTTCACACAAACTCGTCTAACCTCCACCTTCATGCGTGGAGATTGAGCGGTGACAGTTGACGGATTTTGCACTTCCACCCGATGTCTGCGATGTTATCTTGGTAGCCAGGCGTCCATCAACCAATACTGTGTACCCATGTCGTTGGAATACATTTGTGGCAAGGTGTACCAACAAATCTGTTGATCCCCTTTCTGCCCCTCTACCCAAGGTTCTTCTGTTCATCTTTTTTTGGCCCAGCAGGGCTCTGCTTTGGACAACCTTAAAGGGTATTTATCTTGCTGTTTCTGTCTTTCTTAGGCTACCTGATCAGCCCTAACTCTTAAAATCTTCTATTGTGAGTATATTCCTAAAAGGACTCACCCATTTATTTCCTTCCACTCCATTTATCATGCCTCAGTGGGACCTCGATCTTGTACTTACTTATTTGATGTGTACTCCCTTTGAGCCAATGCATCATTGTCCCTTGCGGCTCCTCACCTTCAAAACTGTCTTTCTTGTTGGTATCACCTCTGCTCGCAGGGAGAGTGAACTTCAGGCCTTTCCTCAAAACCTCCACACTTGTCTGTGCACCCTGACATATTCTAGTTGCGGATTCCTTACCGCCCACCCATCCTCCCCGCTTGCGAACTGATTTCTAGGGACAGGGATTCCACTTTTCAGGTCCTTAGCTCTGGCGCACCAATCTCAGTGTTCTTAGCGGCTCTGCGCTTTGGCATGGAATGTCGTTAAAAGAAACTGACGTCACTGCGCAACATATTTTTCATTATATATTAAATTGTATTAGTTTTTAAAGCATACTAAGGGCCACATGTAGCAAAGTCCGATATTGCGACTCGGAAATTGCGAGTCTGTGCGACTCGCAATTTCCGAGTCGCAATATCGGATGCAGAACGGTGTCTCAGACACCGTCTGCGACTCGCTATGGGGTCGCAAAGACCCACCTCATTAATATTAATGAGGTGGGTCGCATTTTGCGACCCCAAAGCGAGTCCCTGCACTCACAGGGATGGTGGCCTGCTGAAGTCAGCAGACCTCCATGTCTGTGACTGCTTTTTAAATAAAGCAGTTTTTTTTTTCATTTTGCAGCCCGTTTTCCTTAAAGGAAAACGAGTTGCAAAATGAAAAAAATTACGAAACCATTTGGTTTCGTTTTTTCAGTGTAGGCAGCTCTGAAAAAACCTTTTTGCCCACATTCACAAAGGGGAAGGGGTCCCATGGGGACCCCTCCCCTTTTGCGAATGAGTTACCACCAGTGTGACACTGGTGGTAACTGCGAATTCGCGGTCACAAAGCAATTCTGCATTGCGATGCGAGTTGCAAATAGGAAGGGAACACGCCTTCCTATTTGCGAGTCGCATTCACAATTTGTGAGTCGGTAACCGACTCGCAAATTGTGAATGAGCACCGCGTTAGGCTGTTTGCATGGTCAAACTGCGATTTTCGCAGTTTGCACCATGCAAACGGCTTCCTACATCTGGCCCTAAATGATGACCTTACAGTGCATCATGATTCGTTCATCTTTTTTTATGTTATTCAAGGATTCCCTCTAACAGTGCCTCTCACCTGTCCATAGCCCACCTCTCACATGTATTTAATTTGTTTTATAGTGCCTTTCTTACCAGCGTAGTGTGTTGAAGTACTTAATATAACACACACGTACAGTGACAGTGAATCATACATGTGTGAATTCATGTTTAGAAAATGCTATATAAGACAAAGGTGACTACAAGGTGGAGGCTTCACCTCATCCATACTGGGAGGCATTTTTTTCTTTGAGTGCTTGATCTGGGGAAGCATAAACTCAGGATTCAGAATGTAACACAGTTGTTAGGGTTGACTTCACTAATAATTTGTTTCTATCCAAACAAACCCTTTTTAGCAAAGATAGGATAATCAAAGACTTGGGAAAAAAACATAACTTTCTAACCAGTACCATGCACTTTGCATGCAGCTCTTTTATGGGAGTTCACAGCTCACTGTGCTATATTATGATCGTGAATTATGAACTGTACAGTAAGAAAAGGATCTCTATGACAAAAACAGTATCCCACTGAGCTATGCACCGAAAATAGTGTTCTGCAACCTGCATAGTACCCATTCTTTACAGCAGGCGTTTTAACCCTCATCACTACTAGATGAGTCAAAATTCTAGTCTCTCTCCAGCAGCTACATTAATCACCCGAGTTACCTTGGCACTTGTATTGTTGCCTGATAACTGTTGGGTATACAAGGAACTCTGCAGTTCTTTTAAAACTGCTGCACAGCTACAACCACAACCCCCCACCCTTCCAGACTCTCGGGGAAACACCCAATGCCTGGGACGGACAGTCCGGCCTTGGGATCAAGTCTGCTTTGCCCTTGGTTATTTCTTAAAAGGGGCCTCAGTTCCCGTTCTTTTTAGGCTGACCATGCGAGAGCATGGGCTGGAGCATGCGTTCTCCCTTTGCGAGGCTTGTGTTCAGTAATGTGCTTCAAACCCGCCTGTAGTTTACTATTAGTTGGCATCATTGTAAGGCTTCCTTGCCGCCTTCTTATTGGCCATGCGTCACTTTCTTTTCTTGCAGTGACGCACAGGCCAAGTACAGTTTAAATAGCTTTGATAAAGGGTCCCTCTCCTGGGCATTTGCTGCTCGTGCTGGAATTCAGGAACTACCTGGGGCTCCAGCACCACGATTTCAAACAACGCATAGGAAAATCAAGAACATTGCAAAGAACAGTGCGGTACATGGACAGACAGCTCTCTGGTAAAATAACCAGCTTGGGCAGAAGACGTGCACGCCGCTGCTTATCCTGCGTATGTAGCACTTAGAGATTAAGTGATAAAATCTTAACACTTTACTTCTTCTTCCCCTTGTCATTTATCATCTGTCCATGACTGGAATAGTCAGCTTTCGGAAGTTCATAGGGCTTCACGTCTCAGAAGAGGCAAATCTTGCTGCTGGGGTCCATGTGCCTCGACTCGCAGTCATCCTGCTTTTTAGATCACATAGTGTCAAAACACTAAGAACGTGCATTAATGCACAACTTTTCCCCATCGTCTTGCATATCATAATAGACCATGATGTCAGTTATCGATCCCAGAAAGATGAAAAGCTAAGTCACAGGTGAAATGTGATCGGTGACTTTAAGTTACACGCAGGGATCCGCAGCAGATACACGCAGAGATCCGCAGCAGGTGCACTGCCACGCTAAGCTATCTTACCAGTTTCCCTGACTCAGAGGCTGCATAGCCTAATCATGGCGCATGGTGTGAGAGTTGCGCTCCACAAAGTAGTAAGTCATGATTCTTTTTCTCAAATAAATACTGCTCTTGTCATTGACCACCAGATGTATACAAGTTGTCTTCTCAAGCAGTTTCTTTAACCCACCGGGCTATCTTACTATGTTTAGAGCATATTAAAACACACCAAATTGTTAACCATCATCTTTGAAAGGCAGTTCAAGATAGGATTGCCATCATTCCCAGAGAGAAATACCGGCCATTTGTGCATGTTTCTGCAAAGTCCCAAACATGATACGTAAACAGAACTTTATAGAAAACCTTCTGTACTTATTTTTAACATGACTTTTCTCTTTACTGTAACTATCAGCCAGGGATTATCCAGGCCTTTGCAAAACCTAAAACATGAACAAATGGCCGGTATTTCTTCTCATGTATCCCTCCAGCCCTAGTGTCTGAAACCTCAACCTAAAAAGTGCTATGAAGCAGCCAGCACTGGTCACTTTAGAGTGTTTTTTAAAATCATCATGTTATCCACCCTCCTCCCCATTATCCAACCCCACCTGACTTCCAAAGCTAATAGCTTGCCCATGGGCAAGACCTATTGGCTTTGCCAATGCTTGTTTAATCTTTCATTCTTTTTGAATTTGCCACTTTTTAGGTTTTAAGTCTCTTCTTTGGCTGGTTTATGTCCCAACACCCTAATTTTAAGCCAATATTGTTGAATAAAAAGCTTTTGTCTATTGGACTCAGATTAACTATGCATCTCTTCTCTGGGAAACTGTCAACCATTGCACATCTCTGCTAATATTGATACACGGTCCCTCTAAGTTGGATTTAATTATAACTTAACATCATGTGTATTTATAAAGTACGTTAACTCTGTGGAATGGTCGTCTTGGCACTGTGTAGCAAATGTTCAATGTTAATTCAATGGTACTCATTTTAATGACCTTGGGAAGATGAAAAGCTGACAGTGCCCACCAGAATTCCAACCAGAGACCATAAAAACAAATCACACAGTTCTGTAGAGGCTGCCTTAGTGCACTTAGCCGCCACATCCTCCCTATTCATTTATAAGGAAGAAGAGTTCAAAGGTGAGAACAAAATTTTGGCCACACAGAGTAGTTACGTCCTCCCTTCCTTGCATTGCGGTATAGAGGCATGCTACCTAAGGTCCTGTGCAAGTGGTACTCATTATGTCAGGAAGGGTGAAAGCACTGAGTTGCATGATCAGGTTTACCTTGATTTCAGCCAACATGTTTCAGCCAGATTCAGATGCCAGGATCTAGGGAATCAGAGCCAGAAGCCCTCCAGAGACTAAGGGCTTCATTACGACTTTGGCAGTCTGACGGTAAGACGGGTGCGGTGGCGACCGCCAAAAAAACGCTATGATGGTGGTCATCCGACCGCTGTATTAAGAAGTACACAGCTCAGACCGCCAAAAACCAGCCAATATCCCATAACCACCAGGACTCTGGTGGATGGAAAAAAAGGAAGTTTGACCACCAGCACTGCCAGCCCAACAAAAATCCTCCATCAAATTACGATCCTCAAATCACCACAGTGGTTCTTCCATGGCGGAAAACCATTGGCGGTGCGAACCGCGGCGGTCTGAACTCACATCACACTGAACACCACACCACATTGGAGAGTTTAATACCCCACACCTGACACACAACCACACACTCAAAACACCTACACTCTCCACTATATAACACACCTCTACACAACCCACAATCCTTTGCAAACATAACGACACTCACAGCCACAGAGGAGGAATAACTATCACAGATTTATCGATAAATATTTTTGGCACCCATGCCAGCACACATACATCTCACACCTGCACAAAGTACACAACAAACAATTTACAATCACACACAATACACAACAACCGTCACTCACTCACATCACAGCACCTACACCTCATGACTAACTTTTTCTCAACCTTTTTTTTTTAAACACTACCTGATCGTCTGTACCACCACTACCAGGTCCCCACAAAATCACCCATGTTTCACAGATGATGAGTTGAGGGTCATGGTGGACAAAATTGTCGGGGTAGAACTATACCTGTTCGGAGCACGGGTCAAGCAAACATCAATAGCCAGGAATATGGAGTTGTGGCAAAGAATAGTCGACAGGGTGAATTCTGTAGGCAGCTATCCACGCACAAGGGAGGACATCAGGAACATGTGGAAAGACCTCAGGGGGAAGGTAAGTTCAATGGCATCCAGGCACCAGCTGGCGGTACTCAAAACTGGTGGTGGACTCCCACCTCCTCCCCCTACTTTCACATCCTGGGAGGAGAAAGTCTTGGACATACTGCATCCTGACGGATTGACTGGAATACCTGAAGGATTAGAGTCTGGTACGTCCCCACAAAACACATGTCACCAACAAGTTTTGTCTTACATGCTCCCTCACCACCTTACCCAACCTCAGTTACCAAACCACCCAACACCCCTCTGTGCCAAGTGTACTAATATTCCTCCCTGGCGTGTTACATGTCCACTAAACTCACCTGAGCCCACATCCCTTGGGAATGGGATGTTAGGTCTTGGGAACTGATAGCACGACAATTCCCAGAAGGCAATATTCCCCCATAAAGAAAACCAGAACAGTGCACCAAATGTGAGATGTCATGCATGTGAAAAGAAGAGCCAATGTAACCCATCACAAATGTTCAAGTGTGAAACAGGTTATGGCAATGACAGCAATGCAATGGCCACCCCCACTACCATTACAAGTAAAACATAGCCCAATCAAACTGCCCTTAGAAAAAAGATTTCTAAAATGGAAATGTACTCACCTTGGCAGTGTGTGCATCTCACACATCACTAATTGTAAAACGTAAACATAACTTGTTATCACTTACAGCAACTGTGTTCCACTTCTTCCACAGGTAACCTTGCCACTGTCACCATGGTGAGGATACCAGAGACTGCCACAACCCCTCTGGATGAAGGCCCCAGTGAGGACAACACCTCTGGATGTTTAGACACTGACAACAAAGCTGGCCCATCAGGGACCCCTGGTCAGTCAACAACCATCAGCCTCACCCTGCCCACATTGACTCCTCCTAGCCCTGTTGCATCTGCTTCACATGCAGCCATTCACCTCAAACCAGTGTCCCAAGGACTTCATCATCCATTGTGTGCCCCCCAGTACAGGTACATGAGTCTCCTCATGTCACCCCTGACAATGATGGACCTGCCACAACTGGGAGTGGCCACACTTTGCCAGAGGCACAGACACATGGGGTAGGGTGCGTGGGAGGGTGGTCTGGGCCAGAGGATGGGGGTTCAAAGGGACAATTCTGACCAGCAAACCATCTCCCAAGTCATGGGAACCTACCAAAATTCCCAAGGTATGATGGACCTTGTACTCACTATGATGGGAGAAATCCAAAAGCTGCAGAAGGACAACCACCAGGAAGCCATGAAGCAGCTGCAGGCACAAAATGCCACCTGGCTTCCATTGCTGGGGTGCTGAGGGATATCAACACTACCCTGAGTAGGTCTGCCACACAACATCAGGCCTCTTCCACTGGTAATGGGTCTTCAGGCCCTTCAACATCTGTGGCTGCTAGTGGAATGCAGGGCATACCAGGGGAGGGACATGCCTCCGATGCCCCACCCTCTGTAGCAGAGGAACCCTCCCGCAAATGTGGACGTCCACCCAGACATCCAGGAGGAGCAGATGCCAAGACCAAACCCACTGCCAGGAAGTGAACCTCTCCTGATTGTTTCCACTAGTGTGCCACAGATACACCCTGTTGGCTGTTCTGAATCCTAACTCAATTTTCCTATGGTGTAAAGAAACTGGACTTGTGTTACCAAATGGTGTAGTAGCTACCCTGATGATTTCATCCACCACGACTGAACCATTTTCTGTTATTTCTGTTTCAATTCACACATATTGTATTGCACTCCCCATTAAATACCACTTAAACACAGGTCCTGTGTAAGTGTCATGTATCAGCCATGTACAACCGTCATGTATGACAGCTCTTGTACCAATATATCCCTCTGTATTGTACAACCTTTATTATGGACATCACATGTGTACAGTGTCACCAGGAGAGCCATTACATTGGGATTGTAACACAGGCATTAGCCAAAACAGCTGTATTGTCCATCTCCACACATTTATTTGTAGATTTGCAACCAACAGATAGAGTAGTACTGCTGCTGACTTCAGAATGTCAGCTCAGGTGTCATACACTACTAGCCCACAGGATACTGAAGTTAGGAACATATCAGTCTTCCCTCATGCCATGGAGCCATACAGATTGGTCATTTGTATCACCATGTGAAGCCCTATCAGATACCCATACCTTAGCTTCCTAATAATCATACCCCATTATACAGAGATCAGTACTGATGTCCCCGTCCTGGAACCTTTCACCTATTATGGTCCGGTACCTTTAGGTTTGCTACTCACCTATGTCAGTCCTCAGAGACATGCACATTGGTCTGCAAAGTGGTAACACATTGACAGCTATGTGCACAGTAGGTCACATACAACAGAAACCATTATGATGGTAGAGGCTCTGGCTCTAAATTTTCACATGTCCGACACATATGAACACACACATGGCACCATTTGACTACCTCTAGTACCAAAAAAGGTCTTCTTGATAGGAAAACACACTTCCATCCTAGTGTCCTGGCAGTCTGGCCATATATGTAACACTCCACGTACTCATGCTAATCAGTACCTGGTTTCATCCATGTCAACTCCTCATGTCTGCCTGCAAATCCTATCTGCCTCTGACACTGTCTGTGACTTGCCAATGATGATGAGTCAAACTGAAAATTGGCAAATCTGTGATTGTAAAGATAAGGGATAGGACATAATTGTCAACATACATCATTTCTGGCAAGTCACTTTTACAAGTGTGAATTTGCTTGTGCAGTAACAAATCATGACACTGTATACCACACTGTTCAGTACACAATACCAACTAACAATCTGCATGCATATCCGAATCATTGGCATTGGAGCTACCTAAGACCTAACGGGTGATGATAAATAGGAGGATATATGCCAGCCATCACTTGTAGATTACAAAATAGAATCTCACTATTGACAACACATCACATACCTATAGTCAGTTGAAGTTCTGATTGATGAGATCTGCCCTGATGTTTCCAGCTTCATCTTCATCTTCATCTGGCTCATCCTCACTTGGCAAATCTGCATTTCCACCTACATATACTGCTGACTCCCCCACATCTGGTATGAATGGTATCTGATGCCTCAGGGCAAGGTTGTGGAGTATGCAGCAGGCAACAATAATTTGACATACCTTGATAGGTGAGTAGAGGAGGGCTCCTCCAGATTTGTCCAGACCACAAAATCGTGCCTTCAGGAGGACAAATGTCTGGTCCACGACACGCTTTGTTCTTCCATGAGCCTCATTAAAGCAGACTTTCCCTGGCGTGGTTGGGTACCTCACTGGTGTCAATAACCATAGACAGTTTGGATAGCTAGAGTCACCTCTAGGGAATAGGTATAACAACACAAACATATATCTTAGATATGCACATTTGTGAAAGCAGGAGAAAACTTTGCAGACACCTGTCGTATGTGACTTACCAACCTGCCAAGCCCTTTCTGTGTAGTCGTGTCATCAGAAGTGGGATATTGCTGTTCTGCATTATGAAGGAATTATGGACTGATCCAGGATACTTGGCACATACTTGTGAAATGTACTTCTCTGCTAAACACACCACTTGGACGTTGATGGAGTGGTAATTTTTCCTGTTCCTATATACCTGTTCATTGGCAGTAGGGGGGGAACCAAGGCTACATAGGTGCCATCTATAGCTCCAATCAAATGTGGAATGTGTCTCAAAGCCCAATACTCTGCCTTCACATAGGCCAAATCCGCACGTTGGGGAAAGCTGATGTAGCTATCCAGGTGTGTCAACAATGCGGACAGTACAGCCTTCAAAACCACACTCAACATGGGCTGAGGCGTTCCTGCAGTCAGGTTTATTCTATTCTTTAAGGACCCAGTGGCCAGGAAGTGTAGCACTGACATGACTTGAACGATAGAAGGTATGCTTTTGGGATTGCGAATGGCAGGCATCAGATCTGGCTCCAACTTATCACAGATATCCATGATAGTATGCCTATTCAGGTGATATATCTCTATAATGTGTCTCTCCTCCATGGTGTGCAGGTCTGCCAGTGGGCGGTACACTGGAGGTTGTCTTCCTTTCCTCATGCCAAGGTAACTATGTGGGACCAAAATAGAATGTAATTGAATGTACAATGTATACATAATTAATCTGTTCATATGCAAGTCACACATATCTCCATATGATGTCAGATGCTACATATGACATTTGATGTGCAGCATATTGCTATGCATCCTATGGCAGTCCCCTTGAATCAGATCCCCTAAACGCTCTGATGTACTTTCCATGCATATATATAGCTGTAACTGCCAGTGTTTGATAGTCCTGCCTGATTTCCATGAGAAACATATTTGTTGCACCTATACTCCATTGACGTTGCACATAGGATGTTGAGAATAGGGTATCATTTCCATTACCACCCATACTTCTGTTACACAGATTTTACTATTCACATGCACAATGAGACTACTAAACATGAAGGCAACACTTACAATATTTTTCCCACTATATAGGTAATTGTAAATGATGCAACTTCCACTATTGTTCCATACATATAATTGCCTCAAAATGGCAGCTGCCTGACCTACTGTACTGGACATGAGGAAGTAACCTAATGCCACCGGCGGATGTCATCATAGTGGTAGGTGGTCACAACGGCGATGCACATTGCCATTGGAACACATTACTGCCTTTAGTGGACCTAGGCCAATGGCGATGTCCGCCGGCAGTGACAGTCATGTACATGGCGGATGTGACCGCCATCTTCTGCAGTATTGCTCACTTCACTCCTGACACAGTTGCTATTAAGACCTCCACTAACTGAGCTGCTGTGTACTGCCTCTGGGAACTATCATGCCACGTCCTGCAGGTGATAGCGCCCCATCCTTCACTCCAGCACAGCTGGATAAGCTCGTGGATGAGGCCCTACCCCTGTATGAACAGCTATATGGTGCACCAGAGGAGCAGGTGAGTCCAATGGTATACCAATGTGTGAAAGGTGACGTGTATGATGATGTACATGAATTGTGAGGGAGCGAGGGATTGGGCAATCATGTCTTGGAGTATGGAAATGTGTACATGTGCATAGGCGCACATACAGTAGTGATACATGATAGACAGTGTGTAATCTAACTTCCTTTATACAAAATAGATTGCAGCATGTACAACAATAATGGTGTGATAGATCTTTAGAGAGACATACCATGTTATGGATAATCATGTGGCCTGGTCATATGTGTCTAGTCAGAACCAGGTACTCATCATGCATGTTGTATGGGAGACTCCACTTCACATATGGGCTGGCTGCAGATGTTAAATTGTGAATGAGTTTGGACTGAGAGGCAGGGAATGTTTGCCTACTTGCTGTGACTAAAGTGTTCTGACCACTAGAGTTGGGATGGTGCATGTGGACATAACTTTCTCCTTTTGTCTTTGTCATCCATGCAGATCAACGCCCATTAAAAGAAGGGAATCTGGTGTGCCATCACCAAGCAAGTGTGGACCCCAGGGATCCACAGCCGGCAGCACACCCACTGTAGGAAGGGGTGGGAGGACCTGAGACTCTGGGCCGGAAGACTGCAGAGCCCAGCTGGGGATGTCCTCCCAACGAGGGAGGGGTGCCCGTCGGACCTTGAACCCCCCCAGAGGCTTGCATTTTGGCGGTGGCCTAACCTGAGTTGGATGGGGGTTTGAGGGCAGCACAGCAGCCACAAGGGGGGAAGTATTGACTACACACAAATACATCCTCTGCCAGTTTAGTGTTTAATGTGTAAGTATTTAAGCCGTGACAATGTGGTAAGTGTTAAAGGCAAAGGGTACCCTAGGTACACCTAGGTGTACAGGTTATAACATTTATATATAGGTGTGGAGATTCTATTGTGTATAGGGACATAAAGCTCACCAATGTTAACCATATTGTATTGAAGCATGTGGTGATGCATATGTGACTGTCATATGTGTACCTCTGTACTGCTCTATATGTAACCTGCTGGGTCATCCTTACCATCTGCTAATCCATGATCCAGATATCCTGTTGGTACGTTGTCCAGGTCTTTAGTCTCTGAGCATCCAAGTCCACTGGATCCAGCTCTGTGTGCAACATAGGGTTTGACAGGTGAGAAAGAGGCCAATTATTCATGAGTTGTGAACTAGATATAATGTTCATGTGAGGGTGTGATCTCAATCTGAAATTTCACATGGCATACTTGCTACGCTTACTCAGAGGTGTGAGGACGTGTCCCCATTGTTAAGTATGGACTGTACATTGGAAAATGTGATGTATAATCAGGGTGGACATCCTACATGATGAAAAGCATGGTGGTATTTCTACATTCCTAGTGCAAGATATATCATTAAAATGTGAGTTCAGTCTATTTGTACCATGTACTTGGTATTATTAAGGTAAGTGACTGGCCTGCTATTCCCTTAGCCAATATATTGTGGACATGCTACATAGGGCAGGACATCTCCTACATGGTACAATATACACTGTTTTTTGCCAACATCATGTGTACATTGGTAATTAATGCTGTTTTCAAGATTTGTGCTCAGTTTGGCATACTTACTTTGGCTATTCCGAATCGGTTTAGAAGGATGTTAGCATGGCTAAACTCAATTTACACTGTCTTCATTGTGTTGCTGGTTGTGTGGTTGATATTCACTTGTTGGTGAAATGGTAAATGTCATCAGTCAATTTGCTGGACTCTAGGTGTATGTCTCAATCATGGTCACTTAAGAAGTTGTTTATGTCAGTGTAACTTTACTCCAAAGATGTAAGGTTACTCATGTCTGAAGTGTTGATAGTGATGTTGGCATTTTGAATTTGTTGATTTGAGGTTGATAATCATCAGGATTAGTAGAACTGTATGTGGACTTCATGCACATAGCAGGTGTCCATTGTATTGAAGGTGTTGGTATGGTCCCTGGGGTTGTCTGTAGGTAAATCCTGTGTTGTGAGTAGGCCCCTGTTGCTGTACATGACTTTGTTTAGTATGTGAGATTGACTAAGATGAGGAGGTCCACAAAGTATGTATTAACCTTTGCTAAACACTATTGGTACATGTGTTGTTGAAATGGATTTGAATTGGTCTTCTCCACCAGCCTGTTGGCGGTACCATCGACAACATGGTGGTTCTGAGACTGCCAAACTTGTAATGAGGCCCTAAATCTTCTCAGTATCTAGAAAATAGTTGTACCTTCAGGTGGAGCCCAGCTCCTTACATGGGTACGGCGGTCCCAATGGGATTGAGCCACTCTCTACTTCTGTGTGGTGTTGAGATGTCATGCAAACCTTACTCCTTGTGTGAGGTTCAGATGATGAATTATCAGTTTGCTCAGTGACTCTGGAGACTTAAAGAGTAGATCCCAACTCTCTGAAGTAGTCCCAGGCTGACCAGCAATACTAGTTTCCTGATTTTGCCTCTGGGTTATGGAAAGCTCTCCCCCCTTTCTTCTTCAGTTCTGGTGCCCACAATGCAGCTCTAGGTAACTCTGGTGCAGCTTCTAGTGCCCAAGGATCAGCTTCAGGCCCCATGTCTCTTGCAGTACCTCCATTTCTACCTGAGCTGCTAGTTCCAGAACCACTCCCAACCGCTCCAGCAGGACTTTCTAGTAAGTGTGCAGTCACTGTGATTCTATTCATCAAGCCACCTCCTTGCAACATTCTGTGCTTCGGGCCCTGAACTCTGGGACCAGAAACACCAACCACCTACTCTTGATCAGATGCTAACACTTGGTAATGCCAAAGGTGCTGGAGGCACTGTTCATTGAAACCCCAGCACTCCTCCCGGAGAGCTGGGACCTCAGCACTCCCACGAAAGCCTCTGCAAGCAAATTATGGATATGTGTGAAGACCACACAACTGAGTCCACAATCTGAAAGTCTTTAGACAATAAGTATTGCACACCCAATAACTAGTCCGTGCTTATGGAAACACTCCAGCTCAGCCTTTGGTGGTCTTGGCCACTACAACAAAGGAAGTGCACAATTGCTCCATGTGAAGCAAGAGGAAAGCAGCCAAATAACACAAATTATCTGCTTTGGTGTGCTAGGTGTGATGTACTCTCGTAGCACTCGTGGCTTGCTCGCGAAGCTCCAAGCCTTGAGGCCGGAGAAGAGTAAGTCACAGTCAAATCTTTGTCACTGGGGGCAAACATGTTTTGAAATGTTTATGAAAAAGATGGGTCGGTATGAACGTTTCATCCTTGGCTAAGCCAGCCCCATCATGGCCAACAGCAGGTTGCACATGTGACATGAGCTTGCCCTATATACCTCTGCACCCAAATTATGACCAGGAGGCATATAGATGTATGCCTTACTTGGGCAAGGAGGCAATTGAACAGAAACTGTCTATGTCCTGGGACCGCATGACCACTACCACCATGGACATGAAAAGACGTCCGAGACCCAGGAGGAAGTCCTGAATCTCCCTTTTAACAGAAAGAACTTGTTTGTTCCCTCCACAGTAGGGTCCTCCACCGGTTCAAAATTGCCAAGTGCTATACAGATGGTACCACCGAGACTACTACCTCTCTATCCAGTCAGGAAAGCCTAACAGTCTTTCTAGGAGGTCGACTTATTCTGAAACCATGCCAGGAGCCCCATTTTTCTCAGGTTCAAGGCTGTAGTCGAAGAAGAGAAGCATAAGTGGAAATAAAAATGCCTGATGATGATGTGAGAGCATCCTAGTGTTGGGTGCTTTCCCCCTACTTAACCCTCAACTGTTCATTGTGTAGGTAGCAGCACCAGATGCCTGCTCTTAATATGCTTATTAAAAGGTTATGTACACAGCGGTTGCCTCACCATATGGTTCTCTGCTGACAAAGCACTACAAACAACACTGATAAAGCCACTAGGTCTTGCCTTGGCAATCTTTTTTCAAGGTTCATTTTTTTAGTCTTTTTTTATTGCAATCATAAGCCACACAAAATTTTAAAAATGCAAAACGCGAAACATGCCACTTCATGAGAATAGTGCCTATATGCGTGCAACAAAAATTATACATTAAAAAAAATATCCATGACAGAACATTTTGATAAAAGTGTCTGGTTGTGTCCTAGCAGGCAGGTGTACTCGGAATAGGAATAGGAACAGCACATTATACGAAAGTATGATTCTCACTGGAGCAGCGAAAAGATGCTGTAGGTTTTAGCTTTCATTAACGTGACGACATAGTATAAAAACACAACCATGAATGAAAAAGGACAAAGATTAGAAAGAAAAAATCATTGGCAACGTAAAAAAATTGTCAATCGGTTTTGGCACGGAAGTGAATTTATGTAATCAGGCAAATGCTGACCATCACAGTGCAAGAGAAACACTGCTGGAAGATGCATAATCTGTTGCCCTAGGCTAACGGTGGGTGCTATGGTGGGTGAAAGCAAAAAGTGAATGATAGTATAACAGACAAATAGAGGATGAGGGTTAACTCAAATCCAATCTATGTACTTCTATATTGATATTTTTCATGTATGTATTTTTTGGTTAACATGAGACTGGCAAGACAGCTAAAGCTACACTTGTGCCAGACCTAAGAATTTTCAGTTACGAATTTCAGTGAACTTTTACCAGTATAATAGTGGAGGAGTCCCATCTTATGTTGGTGAATAATGGCTTATTTTTAAAGGATTGCACACATGGCAGTGCACACGGGGGCACCGTGTGACACACGATATTGGCTTCCCTCACACGGTCACCCAGTGACGAGGCAATATCACACCATGACAGAGAAAACGAGCTGAAACCACTGTTTACAGTGGTTGTTAGCTCGTTTTCGGAGTCCTTTAACTGCCGATGTCCATTAATGGGTGTGTAAACACCCCAGGACATCGGTAGCAGCCTCAGAAAGCTTTTGTGTTTTTTTTGTTAGAGGAGGGGGGTTTGGACGGGGTGGGGGCAAAAGTGCCTCTTCTGTGCTTCTCAGCAGGAGGCTATGTCCCCCTTCAAGGCCCCGCCCCCTCCTCACACTGAAGTTTTAGGTGAAGTTGGCGGGTCTGCAATTGACTCATATGCCTTTTGCAAGTCTGCCCAAGTTTATTCACCAAAACAAGCAAAGTGCAATGTTTCTGTGCAAATATTCTGAATTTCCTGTCAGCTAGCAGTGAGCACCTAATGCTAACCCTGCCACATTTTGCATGTCTTTGATTGGTTTTTCACCTACTTTGCTTCAGATATGAATAGGCATGACAGAAACCAGAACTCAGATTAGCAGGTGCACAGCTTTCGCATGAGAAGAATGAGAAAGAACCTTGAAAAAGATACAAGAAATGTACACTACCGAACTCTGGTCATTTATGAAACAGTGCTTAGTGGTGCCAAAAACAAGACTGAGTCAAATCTGTCAGAAGCAACAGTGCAATACCGGCTGTGTACAACAAAAAAACAAACAAACTGGCTGTGAATGTATCACTATGGTCTCAAACATTGGAAGGATTAAGAGCACATGTTCAATCCATTTCTTATGCTTTTCTTGGTTTTACCTTCTTTTCTGTTTCAGCTGGGGATGTGCACCCTAAATCCACGGGTAGTGAGGCTTGGCAGTGACAGTTTTGGGTTGAAGGTAGTTTCCCTCACTCCTAGTTTCAAAATACCTCTTTTTTCTTTGGTGTTATGAGTACCAGTGCTGTTTTGGAACACTCTAGAGATAGGATCCTGTGTGTCTTGGGAACACCTTAATACAGGGCTGCTACAATACAGGTTGTCACACTATGCAAACTGTAAATTTCCCCCCCCCCCACCTCCTTTGATAGTAATACCATGCTCACTGGTGGGTGTCCCAGGCGTTCCTCTAAAATTGGATTGTTGTAAAATCAGCCCAATAGGATTTTTAACAATGCCCAGCTCTGTCCTGGAAACATAGCAGTGGTACAATACGCCGCTCTGTTTTTGGAAGCATTGTGCAGTGGTAACCCACACATATCTCCTTTTTAGGTCGAGAGATCAAGCGCTTTGGCCTTTTGTAAGAATTGTGGGCTTTTAACCATGCCCACTGCACACCCATCACTTTCATTTGTTCCTGGGTTGGCCTTTCAAAAATCATTTGTTATCATTGGTAAATGCTTTACATTTGTCCCGTTATGTGGCTGTTTTTGCCACGTCTTGCAGACTGACCCTGTTCCATGGATAATTGCACAGCATTGCTAATATGTTTCACTGCAAGCAAACTTATTTTTCCTTTTGTGTCTCTCCTTCGTGCTCATGGAGGCCATGGTGCTTTGAATCAGCTGGCTCACTTTTGTCAACTAATGTTTTATTTTTCATTTTCAATTTATGTGGCAAGAAAAGTCCAGTTAGGAATTTACAACTCCAATAGCTCTAACTGGAGCAAATGCGAGACCGATTGCATTGCAAATGCTTGTTTGAATACTGCAGTGATGCAGAACTCTGTTAAGAGACTATGTAGCCTTTGAGCAGTGGAGCAAACGATATTGGTGCGGCTGAAAACCTGCTATTTTAGTGACTTATCATTTCATCTAGGTCTGTAGACTCTAGTCCTGGCAGAGTTAACCTTTCACCCACCCCTCCTGTGGTTCTGCTTCCCCTCTGACCGAGTGGAAAGTTGTCTATTTTGTTTCAGTGTTTCCTGCAGCCTGGACTAGGCCAAAGGTAGAGAACTAGTCGACAGGCGACCTTTCATGCAGGTGACAACCAGCAACAAAACATTGAGAATACGTGTCATTTCACAATATTTAAACCGGGCATATGTGCGCTGTCGAGCACTGCTTGATTTGAGCTGGTGGTTGCCGGTGGGCCCACCAGCCCTCATTTTTTGGGGACGGGCACTTATTTTCCCTTGTCCCTCAGTGTTACAAGTTGATCTGTCAGCCTTTTTGCAACTAATATTAACACACTAAGGGGGTCATTCTGACCCTGGCGGCCGGTGACCGCCAGGGTCACCGACCACGGGAGCACCGCCAACAGGCTGGCGGTGCTCCCGAGGGCATTCTGACCGCGGCGGTTCAGCCGCGGTCAGAAAGGGTAAACCGGCGGTCTCCCGCCGGTTTACCGCTGCCCCATTGAATCCTCCATGGCGGCGGAGCGCGCTCCGCCGCCATGGGGATTCAGACACCCCCTACCGCCATCCTGTTCATGGCGGGAAACCCGCCATGAACAGGATGGCGGTAGGGGGTGCCGCGGGGACCCTGGGGGCCCCTGCAGTGCCCATGCCAATGTCATGGGCACTGCAGGGGCCCCCGTTAGAGGGCCCCGCAAAGTATTTCAGTGTCTGCTTTGCAGACACTGAAATACGCGACGGGTGCAACTGCACCCGTCGCACCCCTGCAACTACGCCGGCTCAATTCTGAGCCGGCGTCCTCGTTGCAGGGGCATTTCTGCTGGGCCGGCGGGCGCTCTTTCGGAGAGCGCCCGCCGGCCCAGCGGAAATGTTTAAATGGCCGCTGCGGTCTTTTGACCGCGGTGCGGTCATTTCACGGCAGTACCTTGGCGGACGGCCTCCGCCGTCCGCCAAGGTTAAAATCACCCCCTAAATAATTAATATTCCTCTTTCTGAGTCTTTAGGGTCTGCAGTTTTCATTTGACTTACTCAATAATTTTGACTCCTAACTTGTTCCATCCTTTCTTAATTAATTTCCCTGAATCCTCTCTGCCTTATCTCGTCTGCTGCAAGGTTGTTTCATTAATTCGCCAGACTTTTGGCACAAATAAATTTTCGAATGTTTTGCGGAATATCCTCATCAAGCGTCATAATCACAAGCTGTACTCCATCACTGCTCTCAAACAGCCACATGCCATGTGGGATACCTCAGCCAGACCTGAATGTCCAGTGCCCCTGACAAGAAGGTAAGGATGTCTAAATATGGTAAACAGACCTTTTTCAGGGGTGTCTTTAGGAAGATACTCGAAGACCATGGTCTCTGCTGCCGACATGGTTTTCTGTGGGGCTTACTGCCAGGATCTAAGTAACTTACTCAATAATATATAGAATCTGCATTTGCTGGTCTATTCGTTTCGAAACCTCACAAAAAGAAGAGAAGACTACATACCAAGGGCTCATTAGGCGACTCAACTCATTCAGCACAGCCTGCCGCAGCAATGATTTCATTGTATATTTCTAATTAATATTGAACTATGTGGGTAACTAAATTGTTTCATACAAAATGCTACATCCATAAGGAATAGCATAAATAAAGAAGAGCCACTGCATTCATTTTTATTAGAAAACTGAAATGTTGGTCGCTTTATTGAAACCTAAGGAGTCGCTTGTGGCCTATAAGGACTTATACAGGTTTGTGCTCCAACTTTTAAAAGTTTGTCTTTGTGTTTTCCCTTTTTTTTTTTTTTTTATTCAGAACATTCTGTCCTCAGTGGGTGGACTGATAATAGCCTTATACCCTTTCTTCCTCAGACTATATAGGTTGGTAAAGCCGCTCTCTCTTAGGCCCTTGCTTGTGGCTCAGACCTAACAACTCGGATTCACGCCCTTTTGCAACTAGTTTCACCGTCAACAGTGGGCCGCAAAGCTATAGTGAATAACTGCAAAGTGTAACTGGGCCTTCCGTGCTTTACCCCGTCTTGTTAGTTGTCTGGCTTTTTGAATACAATGCTTAACCAAAGCCAAAGGGTGGACATTTGGTAATGAAGGGTGCTTGGTCCCGTGTTCCACACCATGTTTTACACCCCACATAAACCCCATAATGCTTTTGGCTGTCAGTGTTGAATGGTTGTTTACAGCTTAAGGGTCTGTGGGGATCGGGCATCAGTGCTGAATGGTATGTTAGTGACAATGGAACTAACCAGAGGGCAGAAAGTAAAATCTAGTAACGAGGCAGACAACTGTGAGGTAGAACCTAAAGTTAGTAGTGGTCAGCAGCAGACATTTATGCATAACAGGATTTATTTTTCATTATCAGACTCACCCAGAGCAAGAGTAAAAAAGACAAAAACGGAGACTGGAGGAAAAGAAATATGGGGCTGTTGTGACAAAGAGAGTATGAAAGGATGGAAAGGAGCATGCATGAGCGACTTTTAGGAGGCAAGAAAGGTAGAGTGATGGAAAAAAAACACTGGCAGCCTTGCTATTTGACAACACCAGCATTCAGGCCTATCAAGAAGGATGCTGGGCCCATGCCACTATTTGTTTTACACACTAATTGTGTGTGTGTGTCCTTCACTACTACTGCCTATGATGTATATGTGAAGGAAGTGCACTGCTGGTTCTACCGGGTTGCACTCAGTGAGTGAGGGAAGCTTGCACTGCTGCTGTCCATACTGCACCTGCCCTCTGAGTGCTAATGAAGCTTGGAAAGCACCTTCGACCATAAGTTATCCTAAAATAGTGTTTTTTCCTTGTTTGTGATTTTTCTCTCCACTTTCTTGAACATGCCTTTTGTTGCTGGTTGTCGCATCTTCTACATGGATTTCTCCAGCCTCGGCTGTGTTCTGCTGAATGGACAGGTTGCACTGACAAAAGGAAGGCTCTTCCTAATGCCAGACAACGAGATCCGGTGTTAACTGCGTGCTTCCTAGCTGCTTCATTAGAGCAATCTGGAGCAGCAATCACTCACCATCAGAGTGGCTTTTGTGGGAGCTGCGGGCTGCTAGGGATGGTCAAACGTCCACACGCCTCATTAGCGATGAGCCATCCTGGCTTCAAAACAAGAGCGTGGCTTGCTTCAGTGTTGTGTCCTTGACCTACTGAGTCAGCATCCTGGCAGTGCCCTGCAGGACAGCATGTGAGCTGCTTAATGTGTACAGGTGGCTGTAGGTGGTGGGTTGCAGACCAATCAGACTTTGCCTCAGAGCAGGAGAGGGTAAGGAAGACAAGCATTTGCAATGCAATAAGTCTCACATTTACTTGAGTTGGTGCTATTGGCATTGTGACTTTTTTTGCCACATTAATTGGTCAACCCTGCCACATATTTTGGTCCTTTCTGCCACATAATTCCAGTGGCCCTGCATATAACTAAAAGGCTAGTAGGCCTACTGGAATACTTTTTCAAACACAATATTTGTTCAGCATTGGACTTGTGGATAGGTTTCACACTAGTTTTGCAACAGGGAAAATAGGCAAATCGGCTGCAGAGTCTTGATATTGCTTAAAACAGATATTCAAGACTGGACCATTCTGCCTTAAAACACCAAAACAAGAACGAGGCGTGTGACTTTGAAGACACAGGGTGATCTCATACTCTGTACCATTATTGATGAAACTGATGTTGAAGATGCGATAGGGTTATGGCCGCCAAACCTACCTTATGCATGCTCCTCATAACAGGAGCTACCATTTTCCAAAACCAGACTGGCTGGTCTATTTAACCTTAATTCCAATTTTTATTTTAAGTTTTTTTATTTATTTTAATCACTGCAACGAAAGTGGAGGGAAAGGAAGCTAGGGAAATGACCATCAGGGCGAGATAAAGGGAAAGAAAGAAAAGAGAAGCACATGAGGGGGGAAGGAGAGAGGACACGGAATAAAGATGTGGTCGAAGAGTGAAAGCGGGCGTGGCATGTTGAAAAGGAAATAGCAGCTGGAAAGATGGAATTTAAGGAGAATAAGACACAAACAAAAACAGAGCTAGCAGATCTGGCATGTTCTCGATACAGACACTACATTATCAGCAAAGCATGAACGACTGTGGCACTGACCCAGCTCTGTGTTATCAAGTTTACCTCGCAGCATGGCTACAAGAATGATAAGCAAATCAGCCAAGTGTTTCGAAACTTACTGCCGACGTGAGAAGGATCTCACACAGGCCACCTTCTCTGTGCTAAACAAAAGTGTGCGGAATGGCGAACACTGAAGTCTGCTCAACGTCAAGTCATGTCTACCTCTTCTGGAAATTATATTTCTCACTCTCTCCTGGTGCAAAATATCTCAACCTCTGTGTGGTAACAGATTTTAGAAAACAAGCAAACTGCTAATGGAAAGCCCTGAAGAAACAAGTTTGGGCTCTGTGAAACCTGAAAGCGGCATGACTGCCACAGAGTGCAAAGGAGAGACAAAACCAATGTGAGTACTGGTAGTCTTTCAAAGCGCTGCAATACTGATCGAGTTTGCGCTTTCTGAAACTTCTAAGAGCCATGGTCCCCATGAGCATGAGTGCGAAGGAGAGAGATAAAAGGAAAAAGGAGTTCACCTACATTAGAATATGCTGGCAATCGTGTAATTATCCATGTACCAGAGTTGGTCCCCAAGGCATTAACAGACCAGCCTCAAGGAGGGACAAACAAAAAGCATTTACCTACAACATTAAGGGATTTTTGAAAGGCAGGTCCAGGAACGAATGAAAGTGAGGGGTGTGAGGTGGGCGTGGTGCAGGCCTGCAGACAGATAACAACACGTCGTAAAGCAGCGCTTGCTTGCTGCTATGCTCAACCTATTAAAGGAGAAAGACAGGAAAACAGTGACACAGGAAGAAAGCAGGGATGAAAAAGAACCCGCAAGACTGAAAATGAGAAGGAAGAAATGTATGTAGAAGGGAGCATGAAGTGAAGTTCTTGGGGCATCCTCGATATGCAGCAACCCTTGCATTTGTCAGCAAGCTGCTGAGGAATGCAATTTAAATACTGTGCATTTGACTTGGGATCATGAAACCTACCTCAAGAGTAGTGCCCCCACTTCAGTGCTCCCTTGCTTTTCTGCCTATGTTGCACTCTAGAAATAGCATTTCATATATTGATACATACATTGATATAAATGACTTGTATGTGCCCAGTAAATCCCTTTCCTAAACATAGTCAAATGCATCAACAATACATGTAAGTCCTAAAGTAACTTTTCAGTGTTGACTAACACGTTTTTGTAAAATACCTTTACAATGGGAAACAATGTGGAAAGTAGATCATCACCTTAGTGATCAATTTGATTTTGAAGTGTTTTTTTACTTTATTGTAGAGAAGATCTAAGCTCAAAGAGCAGCACAGTGATTTCCAAAGAAGCTCCTCGTACATGAGGTCCTGTACGAAGTACACTTTTGCGTGCGGGTTTCAGTTAGTACTGGATTGCAGTTGCCAGGGTGTTATGGGCAAGAAGAAAGTGAGTAGGACATATACTTGGGGATAGCACCCTCAGTAATTTGTTTCACATATTTAGATTCAAAATATGTGTTTATAGTTTTTGACACAGGGAAATAAAGTGTTTTGGCCGGATTCGGAAACGTAGAGAAATGTCGAAGCTGGGATTAGTGCTATGTCCTCAGGGCCCGTGGAATCAATTTAGCTGCCAATGATTTCATTTCTTAAAGTGACTCCAATCTGATTTACTGCATGACGTATTGTTTGCATCTGTGTGTGTGAAGGTAGTGCACGGTGGCTGTGCAAACTCTGTCTTTTCTGTATGACAAGGAAAACAGCCGTGCTGCTCTTCACATATAGGACATCGAGCACTGCTGTTGAACACGTACCAAGAAAGATGCCACAAACACAACAATAATGGTTTACGGGGTTCGTTCAGCATTTTCTTATTATTAGCAGAAACCCTATGGTAGAAGTCCCCAAGTTTGAGATCTGGAGGTTCTGGATCAATATTAGGGAGCGTTCACAAAGCCTATGTTAGTGTCCTAGATCTACTCCCGAAGTGCTACATGCCTAGGAGGAGATTTAAGACTTTCATGGGATTCACATGGAACCCCTTGAGTTACTCCTATAAATCTGTGGCCGTCACAATGGGTGTGCCCAATGCGCTCACGCTGAATTTACAACGTGTGGGAATGAATTAAAATGTGCATTTGCACAATGTTTTTCTCCACAGTGAACATATTTTCGGAATTGGAAGAAACCCTTCACATACAGTCCCATGAATATGGGGTGTCCATCCTCTTTTCCACACTTCAATTACTGTAGTGAAAAATTACTACTATGTGCAGTTCTTAGGTCCAATATTCTTTTGGGCATTACTATTGGGTTTATTGTATGTTTTATTATATATTTTTCCCTAACATCCAGCCAATCTTAAGGATGCTTCTGTCTGAATACAGACACACAAACTGTGCTAGATTTCGACAATGTAGTTGTCTTCCCACTTGTTGTCTGTGGGCCTTGGAGGAATCCCCAATCTTTCATAGCCTACAGAGCTTGATTTGTCCTATGATTTAATGTAGTTCTACCACGATTCCTTTTATTAAATCAGTTCTCTGTTTTTGTCAAATAGAATATACTGTGTGATAGGGAGTGTTAAAGTTGTGCGATAGTCACTGCTTATCTCTTTTTTTTTTTTATAATTCTCATCACGTGCACCATAGACAAGGATAAATACGTTAATAAATGTCTCTCACCTTTAAGTAGCATCAACATGTTTCAGCGATATCTCCCTTTGCCACTTTCTTCCAGACCAATTGTGTTTTTGATGCATTACCAACTAAAGAAGACAAGTGCAGGAAGACAGAAACATGTACTGGGGCATCAATAGATGGATGTAAAGTGTCTTTTACCGATTGTCCAACCTCAATTTTGATATCTGTTTGTATTGCAAGATCCAGTTCTTTTTAAAATTTTAAGCAGAGTTGTAACACATAGGGGGTCAATGTGTGCGTCCTTATGCAATGTGAGAATATAATCCACTCAACTCCTGTGACACACCTCGGTTCCCTTATTACTTGTTGTAAGGCTGATGGGTAACGCCTCCATTTTTCTGGCTGTGCTAATAGGGTTTGCAGTACATACTTCTTCCCTGACTGAAGAGTTTAAAGCTACTGCTGGTTTACTTCATATGTCTGAGCCAATGACTCCCATTGAGGTGATGAAAGATTTTGGGAATACAAATTATACAATATCTTTCATCTCAAAGCTCCAGTAAATGTTGACTATCCATTTTGAACCATTTCCAGAGAATGTTTGAGATATTTTCTTTTTTGGCATGGTTTGGGCGATTCATATACTTTCTTTAACAAAACAGGCTCTGCTAGTAGATATGATAGACAGAGATCTGCCTCGTTTACTCAAATGTGTTACTGCTTCATCAAAAAGTATATCAGTATACCAGAAAACAAGAGCAATGCATCCCTGTGCCAACAAATCCCATCACTGAGACTATCCCACCTCTGTACCTGCTCTGTGCCTAAATATGCCATCATTGTTCTTGATTATCATAATATTTGCCAGAATATTACATCACTGTGTCTGGAAGTTTCATCTTTGTTCCAGATTATCTCATTATAGCGCCTGAATAATTTAGAGCTGTGAACACATACTCTGTCACCGTACCATATCTAAACAGAATGCCTTATCAGCCAAAGTATTCTGGGTGCCACAGTTCCCACCAGTGAGCCTGAATTTCTTAAAATCGTGCCAGAATGTCCCATTACTGTGCCAGAAAGTCTTCCCATTTTGCTTCGTAATTCCATCACTACACCCGAATATGGACAAAGGCATAATACAGTAGAAGCGAGGATCTCACCACTTGTAATTTTAGAGAACATTTTAAAATTCTTAAAACTGTGTTTTCCCTCATTCACCTTTAACTAAATTTTGCACCACAGCTGAGTTTCCACTCTAAAATCAGAATTGTCTATTAAACACATTTGGCACGCAAATCTTTCTTATCAATAAGTCATAGTGTTAAATACGTGACAGTGTGGGTCACTGAACATTTCTAAACTTAAAATATCCGTTTTGCTACTGAAAGAAGTAACCATAACTTCAAATGGCCCCCACGATCGACAGACTGGCAACTTTTCTAGCTTGATTGCACCAGGCTACTTCCATTGACTGATTGAAGGAGACGATCAACTCATTATGTCTTGCAACAGAAAATAATGGCTTATTAAGCTGTGCTACTGGATAGAAAAAAATGAAAAAATATTGTTAACGAAATACACAACATGTGAGGACCATATTTATCAGCCCAGTTGCGTCGCACTTCCACCACGCAACGTGGTGCATGTGCGACGCAACTCAAAAATAAGATTTATGAAGCCTCAGCCCTCAGTGGCTTCATAAATCTGGAGTCAATCAATCAATCAGGCCTTTTAGCGCGGTGTTTGTCATCCTGGGGGCTCCAGGCGCTGTACGGACTGAGTGAGCAGCTGCTGCGGGATGTTGGTCAAACAGCCAGGTCTTAAGCTGCTTCCTGGACTCTAGTAGAGAAGGGCAGGTTCATAAGTGGAGGGGTAGGTAGTTCCAGGCTTTGGATGCAATGTAGGAGAAAGATCGGCCTCCGGCACGCTTGCGTGCAGTGAAGCAATGCAGCACAAATTGCTGCGACTGCGTGACTCTGCCCCAGGGAGCCATTCCATGGGTGTTCCCACACAGCATCCATAGATTTTGACGCATTCCTAGATCTACCAGAAGTGGTAGACCTGGGCATGCGCCAAAATGCTACGCCTTCCCAATTGAGGTGTAATGAGGAGAAATATCTTTATTTCACCTCTTTTATTCCTCTGTCTAGTGTGCTGCTGCCTGCAGCACACATACAAGGAGGAGAATGCCTCAAGGGATTGTTTTTGCGGAAGATGGTGCCCCTTCCCCCACAAAAACAATCATCCTTACAACGTAGGGTGCAAGGGTACCTGCGTTGGCACTAACCTGCCAAAACAATGCCAGAACAGGTGATGAAGGTAGGAATGTGCTGTATTCTTTTAAATATGGTTCATTCCTGCCCTTTCCTTGTGACGTGACGCAGCACAGCAAGGTGACATGCTGCGCTGCGTCACTTTACAATAAATAAGGCCCGTGGTATTTACCAATATCCACAACAGAAAAATAACTAGAAAAACAAAGGTTGTGCTACCTCCTCATCACATGTTGGGTTGACAAATTTTAAAAAGGGAGTACATAAAATACATTATAATTATTTTTAAGTAATTAGTTAGAGGCTGATTATAAAAAACTGCACCATGGGTTAGTTATTTTTGGTTTAACGTGTTAATGAAAAATATTTGACCATGCTTCACACCAGGATGTTTTTGTTTGAATGCAAACAAATTATTTTTGTTCATACAGAGCGACCGAGGTGCCCAGGGACTAAATTAAACACATTTTGTACTGGTGCAAAAACATAGCAAAGGGTTTTTGCACCATGCTATGTTTTTGCACCGTGTTGCTGCTTCATA